>NC_064623.1:112332132-112975419 GCF_023898315.1 Schistocerca nitens
GCTCGTTTCGTGTTATCGCGCAGTAGTGGTGAGAATGTTACTGATAAGATATGCGAGTTGGGGTGGCAGTCACCGGAACAAAGGCGGTTTTCTTTGCGGCTAGATCTATTGACGAAATTTCCATCACCAACTTTCTGTTCCGAATGCGAAAATATTTTGTTGACACCCGCCTACGTAGGGAGAAATATGATCATCACAATAAAATAAGAGAGCTCGAACGGAAAGATTTAGGTGTTCCTTTCCCCACGCGCCATTCGAGGGTGGAATGGTAGAGAAGTAGTATAAAAATGATTCGATGTAGCCTCTACCAGGCACTTAAGTGTGAACTGCAGAGTAACCTTGTAGATGTAGATTTTCAGGAGATGAGACGCAGCATCTTCGGAACAATTTTCTCTGAGGAACAGAGAACGCAATAGAATAAAAGAATGAAATAAATGTCGAGGAGAAAGGAAAAAAAATACCAACAAAAAGAATAAATTGCGAATAATTGTTTTACGTGGTAATAAATGGGCCGGGTTCTAAGTGAACCAAATTATATTTAAAGATTTCAAGGCCCTTGACTCATCTTCCGATTTTTTTTTTTTTTTCCCTACACTTCAGATCGCTCTGTGACTGCCTGAGTGAATCGCTTCACGGGGCCGAGGAAGGCAACCGCATTAGGTCTGTGGCTAGTGAAGCAACGCCGCCCTTCGGCTTGAGAGCCGTTTTAATCGCCCACTATCATGAGAACTGCAAACAGAAATATTCTGGTCGATCTTGTGTTAACAGAAGTAGTGAGATTAGTTCCTCGTGTAACCTGATCTTATCAGACCCAAAGAACGCAGCCTTTCAGCTGGAGGTAGGTGTTATCTCGACGATAAGAATGTCGACGATAGCAAAGTACGAGTCTGTAAACAAATGCACTAAATACACGGCCGTAGAAAGGAAAGTGCATCTGTTGAAAAGGGAAATTATTGCCTGATGTCTTAACAGATGAGCTATCGTCCTGTCCCTTCTTTTTCGCACGACCACCTGTCTCAGTTCCACTGCCGACTGCTCCTAGTTAGTTCAGTATCCAGTTGTTCGTTTCGCTCACTGCGCTCGCCCATTTTACATGTGTTCCAAACTGTTGTTGCACTTGGTTCTGGCTATTCAGCGTCCACGACCGGTGATCAAGAAGTATTTTATAGTTAAGTAAATTACATAAAAATTACGTTGTATCTAATAGGTACGTCTTTTCAGGTAACAAAAGGGCATATCAGCTCACTTCATTATATCGATGAACAGCAGAAAACATATATCAAGGCAATTTTTTTGTTATTCATATATTTTTTGGTTTCATCGATTTAATTTAGCAACTAACTTTCAATAATTTGCTTAATTTTTAGTGTAAGAAAATTCATATAAAACGATTTTCGTGTATCTTTCATATACAAAACATTACATTTAGGAAGGCTCTAATTATTTTTAAGTTTGGTTGTTTCCAATTTGCATTACCTGTTAGTTTGGTTTCTTTGAAAAAAATAAAAATAAAAAAAGTGGGTTGTGGGTCATTTTGGCTCAGTAGGAAAAGCGGTGCTTCTCCATTTGAAAAGACATAGATTGCCATAAAATTGTAATTACTTATTATCTCAAAAACATTTGTTCAGAAGGAGCTTTCAAACCAAAAACTTTATTACTGCGAACTTAATTATTATTATTATTGCTGCATTAACTTTAATAATGCAACATAAAAACATAATTTTTACGAAGTGTGTGACGCAAGTATGATGAGAAAAGCACATTTTATTTTATGCTTCCATAAAGTCTCTACTTCGCCTACAAACTCAGAGACAACGTGAAGTATATATAGGGTGTAAACGATTATTGTTTACAACGTAGCATAGTTATGTAGTGGAAGTCGAAGAATTTTATACAATACACTTGTCGCCTATGAAGTTGGGAAACAGCGACCAACAGGTTTACAAGACTACATGAGCTATAGCCTATGCGCGTCGCGTGAGATTTTTATGTTCTCTTCTCCAGCTCTCTACACATCGTCATCGATTGTTTCGCAATTGTTGCTTTCATTAGCTTGTTATTTCTTCACTGCCTAATTATTACATGTTTGCCTGTTTGATGTATCTCCTCGTAACGGGCAACACATCGCCCGTAATTGGCGATCAGTCTGTACTCGGGGCCGGTTTTCCGTGCGCCACCCTATATTATTCGCCTGCGATCAGCCACACAACGCTACAGTTGGCTAAACGAGAGGTTCTGCAGAATCACAGAAATTACTTCTAAAAGTGCGTAAGAATTCTGTAATGAATAAAAACTCTATACTGCAGGGGGGAGGCAAGTGCCCCCTCTTGGTGCCCTCCGTCCTTCAGTCACCTACACTACTAGTTTTCAGTTTTTCATAAGAACCATATACCAAGCACAAATGAACGGTGAACGAGTAAAAATGAACGGTTCCCAAAAAAGAACGATCAGCAGTGAACTAGTTCCCAAGGATGAACGAGTTTGCCCATCTCTAAATTCACAGCGCTCGTGAATGGGGAGACTGGATGGAAGCGAGTTTCCGGAGAGGACTCTGGGTAGTTCTTAAGAGGAGGCAGTTCGGGACGGTACGGGACAGAACACACGGGGCGTGCTGGACGGCGCGAAGGACGCACAGTGGCTGGAAAGACTTGGAGTGGAGTAGTTTGCGCATAATCGTGAGAGATAGAAATATTTCGTAGTGCCGACTTGTGCACTTGTGAGATTTCCGTGGCTTCTACAGTGAGGACGTAGTGTGCGTTTTGAAGTGAATATCTCGCGAGCTGTGCTGTTGTTCATAACTAGTTACGTGCTGTAGGAATTTATTGTTTCCCTGTTTTTCAACTTATTTTATTTAATTGCTGCCGGCCGGGGTGGCCGAGCGGTTCTAGGCGCTACAGTCTGGAACCGCGCGACCGCCACGGTCACAGGTTCAAATCCTGCCTCGGGCATGGATGTGTGTGATGTCCTTAGGTTAGTTAGGTTTAAGTAGTTCTAAGTTCTAGGGGACTGATGACCTCAGAAGTTAGGTCCCATAGTGCTCAGAGCCATTTGAACCATTTTTGAATTTAATTGCTGGACCATCGACACAAATAAGTGTTTTGCAGAAATATACCGCATTCTGAAAAGTACTTCTACTATCGTACTCAAGTCGTTAAGGTAGTACCCGCAGATTTTATTTAACTGCAATCCTTCATTTATAAATTTCTATGTTAATTCGCAATTGCCGGGTGATAGGAGCCTTCGACCATTCGATTCATGTGTGTATCCATATTGCATACTGTAGACTCAGCAGTATTTGGCCTGTAATGCGGCAACTACGTATCCGAGCCCCTCGACAACGAAACAAGCCAAAGCTTTTAATATTGCAACTCTGAGTCGTGCGGTGCTTAGTAGTTACTGAAAGCCCGCAATCTCCCTGCTACCGTTCGATACAGCCGACCGCCACATACACACCGCTTCACCTCGAGGATTACATCAGCATTGAAGGGTGAAATGACCGCCTGGAACCAGTCCTGCACCAAAGCGACCCGTGCGCTCTTTTAAAAGGGTGACTAATAATTTCTGGGGTGAGGTCATGTCGGGCTCCTCCCAGCACACCCTGTGCAAGCGTGTAGCTGCTCTCGCCCCAGCCACTCGGGCGCTTACGTCACTGCCCATCCTCCCTGGCCAGCGCGGTGATACAGTGTGACGCTTTTCTCTCCCACTGGCGCGGGAAGCGGATCTCGGCGGCGTTTCGCCGGCTCTCATTACGCTAACGAGCTAATTCGTATCGGGGGGCCTGCATACCCTCCCGAACGCGTTCCGCAGTGAGGCTGCGCCAGAACAAATCCCCAACTCATCCAGTGTGCAATACGTGTTCGCGGAACAAGAGGCTGTTTGCTCCTTACAATGTTAAATTTTTATTCTGTTTCTTTTTTTTTTTTTTCAAATTGTTACAATAGAATCATATGAGCAGGCCACAAGCGGTTTCGCTCAGCCAGTGATCATCTTCAGACTAAAATCTTTATCCTTTATGGAAGCTGAATACTGCGACAGTGGTGAATAAAGGTTATGAGGAATAACTGCAACTAGTCGTGTTTTGGGTAGGTGGTGGAAATTCTAGGCGAGTGAAGGTGTGAATTTCTCGAGAAAATCTTGAAACAAGTTCAGAGCCGTATATATGGTTCTCGGGCGAGACGTCGGATGTCATAGTGAAAACTCCACAATATTTCATCAACGCAACTTGCTTTTATGCCAGTCAAGCAGGGGGCTCTAGTCATGCCTCAGAAGTGTGTTCTACACACATGAAGATGTCGGCCAGTTCAAAAATGGTTCAAATGGCTCTGAGCACTATGGGACTAAACTTCTGAGGTCATCAGTCCCCTAGAACGTAGAACTACTTAAACCTAACTAACCTAAGGACATCACACACATCCATGCCCGAGGCAGGATTCGAACCTGCGACCGTAGCGGTCAGCGGTTCCAGACTGTAGCGCCTAGAACCGCACGGCCACTTCGGCCGGCTGTCGGCCAGTTGCGCTGATGAAATATTGTGGAGTTTTCACTATGACATCCGACGTCTCGCCCGAGAACGATATATACAACATGTCTGTCGAGAAAGCCTGAAGCAACACAGGTTCAGAGCCATTTGAAGGTTGGAGTAGTATCGTACCGATTCCTGACAATATTCATAATGGGCGAGTACGAGTTTTCCGTTTTGTTTCCAGAACTGTAAATTTTGAGTTGTGCGTTCACGGATCTTGTCTGCGAAACTCTTGTGGAAATAATTTATATTGTAATTACGAAAATTTTTAAGTGCATTGAAGCGCCATCGAAACTGGTATAGACATGCGTATTCAAATACAGAGATATGTAAGCAGGCAGAATACGGCGCTGCGGTCGGCAACACCCGTATAAGACAACAAGAGTCTGGCGCACTTGTTAGAACGGTTACTGCTGCAATGGCAGGTTATCAAGATTTAAGTGAGTTTGAACGCTGTGTTATAGTCGGCGCAAGAGCGATCGGAGACAGAATCTCTGAGGTAGCGATGAAGTGGGGATTTTCCCCTACGACCATTTTACAAGTGTACCATGAATATCAGGAATCTGGTAAAACATCAAATCTCCGACATCGCTTGGGATCCTGAAAGAAAGGGACCAACGATTACTGAAAAGAATCGTTAAGCGTGAGAGAAGTGCAACCCTTGCACAAATTGCTGCGGATTTCAGTGCTGGGACATCAGCAAGTGTCAGCGTGCGAAGCATTGAACGAAATGTCATCGATATGGTCTTTCGGAACCGAAGGCCCACTCGTGTACCCTTGATGACTGCACGACACAAGCTTTATGCCTCGCATGGGTCCGTCAACACCGACACTAGACTGTTGACTGGAAACATGTTGCCTTGTCGGACGAGTCTCGTTTCAAATTGTATCGAGCGGATGGACATGTACAGGTATGGAGACAGCGTCATGAATCCATGGACACTGTATGTCAGCAGGGGACTGTTCAAGCTGTTGGAGGTCTACAGTGGTGTGGGGCGTGTGCAGTTGGGGTGATGTGGGACCCCTTATACGTCTAGATACGACTCTGACAGGTGACACGTACGTAAAGATTCTGTCTGATCACCTGCATCCACTGATGTCCACTGTGCATTCCGACGGACTAGGGCAATTCCAGCAGGACAATGAGACACCTCACACGGCCAGAACTGATACAGAGTGGCTCCAGGAACACACTTTTGAGTTTAAACACTTCCGCTGGCCACCAAACTCCCCAGACATCAACATTATTTAGCGTGTCTGGAATGGCTAGCAAAGTGCTGTTCAGAAGAGATCTCCACGCTCTCATGCTCGAATGGATTTATGGACAGTTCTGCAGGATTCATGTCGTCAATTCCCTCCCAGCATTACTTCAGACATTAGTCGAGTCCATGCCACGTCGTGTTCCGGCACTTCTGGGTGCTCGCGGGGGTCCTACATGTTATTAGCAGGTGTAGTAGTTTCTTTGGCTCTTCAGTGTAGAATCCAATTGTTTCTTTTTTGAAACTTGCTCTTGATTTGCGTATTGGTTTTTGTCACTTGTCTTTGTTTTTTTTTTTTTTTTACTGTTACACTTCAGGCATACACTTTTTTGTTTGTGCAGTGCGTTTTCACTTTCTGGACTGCACTATAGATGTTTCGCGTTCTACAATGCGCAACAGAATTAAAGGATCACTTTTCGAAACCCCGTAATTGCCTCCCATTGCGATGCGTAAATTTGAAATTTGACTCAAAGGTGCCTATAGTCGAGAACGACAGTTTGCATTGTGATGAGCAACATGATAACGTTCCACACTGCTGCCGCCCCCTGGACGTTTCAGCCCTGCTCTAGGGACATAGTAGAACTGCAACTCCACTGAACGTAATCTGAATCCTTTGGAGCGTAGTGCGACCGCAGTTTTGGCTGTGGTGTACAGTGTAGGACCACTAGGAACCATTCTGAACCATTCGACGAAATCTGACCACAACCAAAAGAAGCAAAGGATGCTTTTTCAGCCCTTCTGTTGCACGCCCTCCTGTGGCGTGATCAAGGTCAGGTGTAACATTTTGAGGTGGGTGTATACAATGGAAAAATATCGCTCAAAGATCCCCCAGTTCAACATCACTCTTGTTGCTACCTACCCGAATTCGTTGAGCACTTTATAAATATACAGAGAGAGCCTGGGAGTCCCAGGCCCCTGCATGCAGGCAACTCCTCAACACCCCTCTGATTCCGCATGCCTAATAGCAGGCGCATGAGCAGCAGTGTAACATGCCTGCAGGCACTCTCGCCACATTATGTCTCTACACAGGTACATCCGCATGCCTAATAGCAGGCGCAAGAGCAGCAGTGTAACATGCCTGCAGGCACTCTCGCCACATTATGTCTCTACACAGGTACATTTTAAAGTGCTCAACAAATGTGGGCAAGTGGCACAGAAGGTGATGCCGAACTGGGTGGTCTGGGATCCTTTGCGATTTTTTTTTTTTTCATGCACATGCCAATGTCGCAACCCTCTCTTATCGCCTCGCAGGATGATGCGAAAGAGGGGGTCTGAAAAAGCATGAGCACCCATCTACATCTACATGATTACTCTGCTATTCACAATAAAGTGCCTGTCAGAGGCTTCAATAAACCACCTTCAAGCTGCCTCACTACCTTTCCACTCTCGAACAGCGCGTGGGAAAAACGAGCACTTAAATTTTTCTGTGTGAGCACTGATTTCTCCTATTTTATTGTGATGAGCATTTCTCCCTAAGTAGGTGGGTGCCAACAGAATGTTTTCGCAATTGGGGGAAAAACTGGTGACTGAAATTTCATGAGAAGATCCCGTCGCAACGAAAAAGGCCTTTGTTTTAATGATTGCCACTGTAATAGAAAGAAGGATCCTTTATTGTATGATTATACAACTGGTAGCAGTTACTTCTGTAAAATATCTGGGAGTATGCGTGCGGAACGATTTGAAGTGGAATGATCATATAAAATTAATTGTTGGTAAGGCGGGTGCCAGGTTGAGATTCATTGGGAGAGTCCTTAGAAAATGTAGTCCATCAACAAAGGAAGTGGCTTACAAAACCCTCGTGCGACCTATACTTGAGTATTGCTCATCAGTGTGGGATCCGTACCAGATCGGGTTGACGGAGGAGATAGAGAAGAGCGAAAGAAGAGCGGCGCGTTTCGTCACAGGGTTATTTGGTAACCGTGATAGCGTTACGGAGATGTTTAGCAAACTTAAGTGGCAGACTCTGCAAGAGAGGCGCTCTGCATCGCGGTGTAGCTTGCTCGCCAGGTTTCGAGAGCGTGCGTTGCTGGATGAGGTATCGAATATATTGCTTCCCCCTACTTATACCTCCCGAGGAGATGACGAATGTAAAATTAGAGAGATTAGAGCGCGTACGGAGGCTTTCAGACAGTCGTTCTTCCCGCGAACCATACGCGACTGGAACAGAAAAGGGAGGTAATGACCGTGGCACGTAAAGTGCCCTCCGCCACACACCGCCAGGTGGCTTGCGGAGTATTGATGTAGAATTAGATGTAGAATTTACGTATCAATTCTGTGGCACTATCTCCCCTATTTCGCGATAATGCAAAACGAGCTGTCCTCCTTTGTACTTTTTCGATGTCATCCGTCAGTCCCACCTGATGCGGATCCCACACCGCACAGCAATACTCCAGAATAGGGCGGACGAGTGTGATGCAAGCAGTCTCTTTAGTAGACCTGTTGCACCTTCTAAGTGTTCTGCCAATTTCTTCGAATGCTTTTGAAAGGTCGCTAGTGGTCCCACACCAGAGCAAAAATTGCAACTGCACTACACTGCAAAGCGGTGCACTGTTCTGCAGTGGAGTTGCTGGTCCACGATGTCCGGCCTGTGAAATGTGTGGGAACCAAAGCTCCAAGGGAAGGGGTGATAGCCGGCCGGAGTGGCCGTGCGGTTCTAGGCGCTACAGTCTGGAGCCGAGCGACCGCCACGGTCGCAGGTTCGAATCCTGCCTCGGGCATGGATGTGTGTGATGTCTTTAGGTTAGTTAGGTTTAATTAGTTCTAAGTTCTAGGCGACTGATGACCTCAGAAGTTATGTCGCGTAGTGCTCAGAGCCATTTTTGAAGGGATGGTTTCTTTGACTCCCTTTACGCCACTCCTGATGCCTTTTCGCCTCAGTTATGAGCAGAGGTGTATGTAAAATGTTTTCCTCAGCCACCCATAAGGAAACCGCGCTATTTCATCGCTGGGCGTCGCGGTTCTGACCTCCAATCGCGGACGCGCCAAAAGAAATGTGGGTAAGACGGGGTGTTATTACCTTCCCATTATGTTAGACACGTCCGCGATGGCGTTGGTCGTATTTGTCGTGAAACTGGCTGCCAATGTGATATTATTAATCCAACTTACAGCTCACATCTGCTTCTGAGCTTCGTCCTTTTTTTTCTCTTGATCGTCACCTTACTGTTTGAAGCGCCGCCGACCCCGAGGTTGACGTCACAGGTTGGCACGCTTTTGCAGCACTTGTAAGTAGGCTGTTTATGTTTTCTTATTGGTAACGCCACGTAGCGCTCTATATGAAAAAGCACTGGCTGTGCTGTGTGCAGTCTGTGGCTGCTTTGCATTGTTGTAATACTCGCCATTGTAGTGTTATGCAGCTGGCTGTGAACAGCGCGTAGCGTTGCGCAGTTGGAGGTGAGCCGCCAGCAGTGATGGATGTGGGGAGAGAGATGGCGGAGTTTTGAAATTTGTCATGAACTGCTATATATAGCCGGCCGAAGTGGCCGTGCGGTTAAAGGCGCTGCAGTCTGGAACCGCAAGACCGCTACGGTCGCAGGTTCGAATCCTGCCTCGGGCATGGATGTTTGTGATGTCCTTAGGTTAGTTAGGTTTAACTAGTTCTAAGTTCTAGGGGACTAATGACCTCAGCAGTTGAGTCCCATAGTGCTCAGAGCCATTTGGACCATTTTGCTATATATATTATGACTATTGAGGTAAATACATAAGTTGTTCTCTATCAAAATCTTTCATTTGCTAACTATGCCTATCAGTAGTTAGTGCCTTCAGTACTTTGAATCTTTTATTTAGCTGGCAGTAGTGGCGCTCGCTGTATTGCAGTAGCTTGAGTAGCGAAGATTTTTGTGAGGTAAGTGATTTGTGAAAGGTATAGTTTAATGTTAGTCAGGGCCCATTCTTTTGTAGGGATTATTGAAAGTCAGATTGCGTTGCGCTAACAAAATGTTGTGTGTCAGTTTAAGGACAGTCGTGTATAATTGTTCAAAGGGGACGTTTCACACTACAGGGGAAGACTGAAGGCACCGTGCATTGTACAGCGTACTTCAAAGGGGCATTATTCAGACTTTCGAGTTTGGTGTGAAATTTTCCCCTGTGTGTGCCTGTTCTTGATCCCATTCACCTTTCAAATTAGTTTCTACAATTCTTTTTTGTGTCATGTTTTAATAAATATGTACAAAATCCAATCAGAGATGTCTCCCGTATAAGCTACAGTTTCATGACTAAAAGTATTGAGTGTGTCAACATCATGTACGTATGATTCATGTCCACACTCCTATCAGAATAGCAAACAAAAAACGATTTAAAAAACTGAAAAAATTGGGGTCGACTTGAAAATGTTCTGACAACAATCCCTGAAGAAGTCACAAAAATTTACACATATAGGAAAAGTAAATGAACACATGGAAACTACAGGCATGTACCAAGCAAATACATACATCAAAAAAAGTTTTGCGTCATCCCGGTTCCTAGAACTCCTGAAGATAAACGTTGACTGTGGATATTGCGTCACAGACACAGTCCCTTTGACTCCTCAGAAATGTCATTAAACCGGCCCAAACATGTAAACAACCACGCATGAGCAGCGCCTATTAGACGGAGGGGTCCAACAGCCGATCAGTTCAGCTCATTTCACCAGGATGGAGGTACACGGCTGGTGTTGTCTGTAGTTCAACCATGTCTACACGGTCAATACCGCGGTTCGATCGTGTCCACATTGTTACTTTGAGCCAGGAAGGGCTCTCAACAAGGGAAGTGTCCAGGAGTCTCGGAGTGAACCGAAGCGATGCTGTTCGGACATGGAGGAGAGAAAGGAACTGTCGATGACATGCCTCGCTCAGGCCGTCCAAGGGCTACTACTGCAGTGGATGACCGCTACCTACCGATTATGGCTCGCAGGAACCCTGACAGCAACGCCACCATGTTGAATAATGCTTTTCGTGCAGCTGCAGGAAGTCGTGTTACGACTCAAACTGTGTGCAATGTGCTGCATGCATGCCCCCCAGGGGATCCACAACTCTTTTGTGGATACGTGCGTAGCGAGCACGGGACCCCGAGCTGATGTGGCCTTCCTTCCCTTCCGAGCTGCATACCTTCCCTTTCCGCATCCTTCCCCATCCCCCATCTTCGCCCCCCCCCCCTCACCTCTGGCTCTTTCCTTCCTTTTCTCCCCCTCTGGGGGAATGGTTTGTGCCTACGTCCGGAGACGGACGCTTGTAAATGTACCACATTCCTCGCCTTCCTTACTTGTAAGTCTTCGTTCTTCCTTTGTCCTTCTCTTTTCCTTACCTCTTCTCTCTACCCTTTTCTCCGCTGCGGCGTTTGAGACCTCTTTTTTCCTTTCCCTTTCCCTTTCTCTTTCTTCCTCCCTGTGCGTGTCTGAAGGCCGACCCACGCACTTCCATGCGTAGCCGGTGACGGGGTAACGCGTAATTCCCCGCCCCGGGTAGACAGGTAGGACACGTACGTACCCCCTGGTAACGGCCAGGCCCAGGGAGGGGTGATTACCCGAGCTGATACCTTCCGAAAGTGCCGATTGGTCCCTCCGTCCGTTTGTCGGGAGGTGTGACCTGAGGTGTGAACAATCACCTAAGGCGGGAGTGCCCTCAGCGAGGGCCCCCACAAGGGAGGAGCGCGCCATCGGAGACGCCGGTAATCATGGGGGATTCTTCCGCAATGGTTTCCTCACCTTCCACTATGTCTGCTCACAAACGTAAGTTCACTGAGTCTCAACCACAGTCAGTTCTTCCATCGTTGCCACAGTTCCTTGTTGTTTCTCGGTCTGACGAAGGTCACGACTTCTCCACAGTCAACCCTTTCATTATTCAGAAAGGTGTCGACGCAATTGCTGGTCCTGTAAAGTCTTGTTCCAGATTACGGAATGGCACCCTGTTGTTAGAAACACACAGTGCCCTCCAGGCACAAAAATTGCTGCGTACCTCACTACTACACACTTTCCCTGTCCGGGTGGAACCGCACCGTACCTTAAATTCCTCGCGTGGAGTAGTTTATACACGCTCCCTCGATGGACTGTCTGACGAAGAAATTCAGCACTACCTGTCAGACCAGGGCGTAACGGCTGTTCATAGGGTTATGAAAAGGGTTGACACGAAGATCATTCCAACCCGCACTGTCTTTTTGACATTTGACAAAGTGCAACTCCCATCGAAAATCAAAGCAGGCTATGAGATAATTTCCGTTCGTCCTTACGTCCCAAACCCTACGCGTTGCTATCGGTGCCAGCGATTCAATCACACCAGCCAGTCCTGTTCTAATCCGGCCAAATGTGTTACGTGTGGCAGGGATGCCCATGAGGGTGCTTGTCCACCTCCATCCCCTCGCTGCATCAACTGTATGGGTGACCACGCTGCTTCCTCTAGAGATTGCCCAGTTTTTAAGGACGAAAAGCTCATCCAGGAAATAAGAGTGAAGGAAAAGGTGTCGACCTTTGCTGCTCGGAAATTATTCGCCAGTCGACAGCCCACCGTGCCTCAGACAGGCAAATACAGCACTGTCCTTGCTTCTCCTCGGCCAACAAAGGAGGCGGCCACGCAGACTTGCGACCTCACCTTTAGTGCCACGGTCGTCCGATCGGCCAGCGCAAAGATCGCCCGTTCAACTTCACCACTTTCGCCTGCCCACTCTTTGGCTCACCCTTCGTCGGGTTCTGCTAAATCTCGAGCCCAAAAGTCAGACACCAAGTCTTCGAAGAAAGAGCATACTCGTGAAGAGTTTTTACGTACGGCAACTTCACCACCATCGGTTCCTCCTTCCTCTAAACCTCATACTTCCAAGAAGGCTACAAAGAAACCCAGTTCCTCTCCTTCTCCGCCAAGGCGTGTCCCATCTACAGCACCACCTGGCGGAAATCGCCCGCGGCCGTCTTCTGTGTCGCCGAGGCGCACTGCTGGTGGCCGGTCAACCGGCCGATCGCTGGTGGCAGGAGCTGCTCCTGACCAACCTATGGATCAGGATCTTCTGCCTTCGGCTGAATGCCATTCCATGCTGTCGGTCGCAAGCTCTGAGCAGTCGTTGAGTTGACAGCACCCTTGGTCACATTCCTCCATTTTCTGTTCACCCTATGTCCATTATCCACTGGAATATCCGCGGCATTCGAGCCAATCGGGATGAATTGTCGATCCTCTTACGATCCTACTCGCCGGTCATCTTCTGTCTTCAGGAAACAAAGCTGCGTCCTAATGACCGCTTTGTCCTCCCTCATTTTCAGTCCGTCCGATATGACCTCCCCTCTGTGGAAGGCACTCCAGCCCATGGAGGACTCATGATTCTTCTCCATGATACTCTCCATTATCATCCAATCCCCTTAGACAGTTCCTTCCAAGCTGTCGCCGTCCGTCTTTCCCTTTCTGGATACACGTTCTCTCTTTGTACTGTATACATTCCATCATCCACACCGATGGCACGAGCTGATCTCCTTCATCTTCTCGGTCAGCTTCCACCCCCCTATTTGCTGGTTGGGGACTTCAATGCCCACCACCCGCTTTGGGGATCTCCACATCCTTGTCCACGTGGCTCCCTATTGCTAGACGTCTTCCACCAAGCGGATCTAGTTTGCCTCAACACTGGGGTCCCCACGTTTTTGTCTGCCTCCACGACAAATCTATCTCATTTGGACCTTGCGATCGGTACTGTTCCGCTTGCTCGGCGCTTCGAATGGTTCGCCCTTGATGATACACACTCGAGTGACCACTTTCCATGTGTCCTTAGGCTGCAGCCTCAACTGCCATATATGCGCCCGCGACGCTGGAAGTTTGCCCAAGCCGATTGGACACTTTTTTCGTCTCTAGCGACATTCGATGACCGTCGCTTTCCCAGCGTCGACGATGAGGTCACACATTTTACCGACGTTATTCTTACAGCTGCGGAACGTTCAATACCACGCACCTCCGAATTGCCCCGGCGCCCCCCAGTTCCTTGGTGGACCGAGGCATGCCGTGACGCAGTCCGTGAGCGGCGACGTGCTCTTCGCAATTTCCGTCACCATCCTACTTTGGCAAACTGTATCCGCTATAAGCAACTCCGTGCGCGATGCCGTCGCGTCATCCGCGATAGCAAGAAGGCAAGCTGGCAATTCTTTATTAGCTCCTTTAACACCTTCACTCCCTCCTCGGAAGTTTGGAGTCGGCTTCGACGGTTCTCAGGCGCGCCTAGTTTCTCCCCGGTCTCTGGGCTCACTGTCGCGCATGATACCTTAGTGGACCCCGTCGCAATTTCTAACTCATTGGGTCAGCACTTTGCTGAGATTTCGAGCTCTTCACATTACCCGCCAGCGTTTCTCCCGAAGAAACGTGCAGCGGAAGTGCGACCTCTTGCTTTCTCCTCTCAAAATCGCGAAAGCTACAATACTGTTTTCTCCATGCGGGAACTCCAACATGCCCTCTCTTCTTCTCGCTCCTCCGCCCCTGGATCGGATGGTATCCATGTCCAAATGTTGCTGCATTTATCAACCCCTAGTCTGCGTTACCTCCTTCGCCTTTATAATCGAATTTGGACCGACAGTACCTTTCCCAGACGATGGCGGGAAGCTATCGTCGTTCCCATTCCGAAACCTGGAAAGGACAAACATCTCCCCTCTAGCTATCGCCCCATTTCTCTCACGAGTAGTGTCTGTAAGATTTTGGAGCGTATGGTGAATTACCGTTTAGCTTGGTGGCTGGAATCACGCAGTCTTTTTAACACCTGCCCAATGCGGATTCCGAAAGCATCGCTCTGCAGTTGACCATCTTGTTGCTCTCTCCACTTATATCATGAACAATTTTCTCCGGAAACGCCAAACGGTAGCAATATTTTTTGATCTGGAGAGAGCATACGATACCTGTTGGAGGACAGGCATCCTCCGCACACTGTTCTCTTGGGGCTTTCGAGGCCGGCTGCCCCTTTTTCTTCGCGAATTTATGGCAGAGCGAACATTTAGGGTGCGGGTGAACACTACTCTCTCCCGTACTTTCTCTCAAGAAAACGGGGTACCCAGGGCTCCGTGCTGAGTGTTGTACTGTTTGCCATCGCTATAAATCCAATTATGGATTGTCTCCTTCCTGACGTCTCGGGCTCCCTCTTTGTGGACGATTTTGCGATCTACTACAGCTCTCAACGGACCAGCCTTCTTGAACGCCGTCTTCAAGGATGTCTCGATCGCCTCCACTCTTGGAGCCTCGAAACCGGCTTCCGTTTTTCTCCCAGTACGACCGTTTGTATTAATTTTTGGCGACGTAAGGAGTTTCTTCCGCCCTCCTTCCATCTAGGTCCTGTCAACCTTCCGTTTTCAGACGTCACTAAATTCTTGGGTCTTATGTTTGACAGAAAACTGTGCTGGTCCTCCCACGTTTCCTATCTTTCGGCTCGCTGTCTGCGAACGCTCAACACCCTCCGTGTCCTGAATGGTACCTCCTGGGGAGCGGACCGAGTGGTCCTTCTCCGCCTCTATCGCGCCTTAGTGCGCTCGAAATTGGACTATGGAAGCATAGTCTACTCCTCTGCTCGGCCGTCTATTCTTCGGCGTCTCAACTCTATCCACCACCGTGGATTACGTTTAGCGTCTGGAGCTTTTTACACTAGCCCTGTGGAAAGCCTTTATGCTGAGACTGCTGAACCTCCGTTGTCCAATCGGCGAGCGGTCCTTCTGAGCCGTTATGCCAGCCATCTGTCTTCCATGCCTGCTAATCCAGCCCATGACCCTTTTTTCGACGCCTCCTTTGATGTAGGGTATGCAGGCCGCTCCTCCTCCCTACTACCCCCGGGAGTCCGCTTCCGTCAACTGCTCCATTCTCTTTCCTTCCACTTTCCTAAAACCTTCTTGACAACTTGGGGTACAGCACCGCCTTGGCTCCGTCCCCGGATCTGTCTGCTCCGTGATCTTTGTCAATTTCCCAAGGAAGGTACACCTTCACTTGTTTATCGTCGGGCATTTGCTGCTCTATGTGCACAAATGACGGACGCCACCTTTATTTACACCGACGGCTCGAAAACATCGTTGGGTGTAGGGAGTGCCTATATTGTTGGCGACGCCCCAAATCACTTTCGGCTTCCCGACCAGTGTTCGGTTTATACTGCGGAGCTTTTCGCTGTTCTCCAGGCTGTCCACTACATCCGCCGCCATCAGTGTATACAGTACGTAATCTGCTCGGATTCTCTCAGCTCTCTCCTCAGTCTCCAAGCTCTTTATCCTGTGCACCCTCTGGTCCACCGGATTCAGGACTGTCTGCGCTCGCTCCACCTGGGGGGCGTCTCGGTGGCGTTCCTCTGGCTCCCGGGACACGCTGGTATCTGTGGGAATGAGGCGGCCGATATAGCGGCCAAGGCTGCAGTCTCTCTTCCTCGGCCAGCTATTCAGTCGCTTCCCTTCACCGATCTACAGAGCGGTTTATGTCGCAAAGTTGCTCACTTATGGCTTGAACATTGGTCAACACTTCCCCGAAATAAATTGCGGGAAGTGAAAGCCCTTCCTTGCGCTTGGACCTCTTCCTCCCGAACGCGTCGTCGGGAGGAGGTGATTTTAGCTAGACTCCGGATAGGGCACTGTCTTTTTAGCCATCGACATCTTTTAAGCGGCGATCCTCCCCCACTCTGTCCCCACTGCTCTCAGCTGTGGACGGTAAGACACCTTTTAATTGAATGCCCCTATTTTAATCCGTTACGCTCCCGTCTCCAGCTATCGCCTGATCTATCGTCGATTTTAGCAGATGACACGCGCTCAGCCGACCGCATTCTCCAGTTTATTAGTGACAGTGAAATGACGTCAGTCATTTGAAGTTTTATCGGGGGACCATCAACCCCTCTCTGTAGTGGACTTTTAAGCCTTGTTTCTGCTTTTAGTGTCTCCAATTATTTGAGTTTCGTTCCCATTTTTGCTGTTTTCCATTTTCAGTTTTTATTATTTCCTCAGTCACGGACCGGGCGCTAATGACCATAGCAGTTTTGCGCCCTAAAACCACAAACAAAAAATGTGCTGCATGATGCGCAACTTCACTCCCGACGTCCATTGCGAGGTCCATCTTTGCAACCACGACACCATGCAGCGCGGTACCGCTGGGCCCAACAACATGCCGTATGAACCGCTCAGGATTGGCATCACGTTCTCTTCACCGATGAGTGTCGCATATGCCTTCAACCAGACAATCGTCGGAGACGTGTTTTGAGGCAACTCAGTCAGGCTGAACGCCTTAAACATATTATCCAGCGAGTGCAGCAAGGTGGCGGTTCCCTGCTGTTTTAGGGTGGCATTATGTGGGGCCGATGTACGCCACTGGTGATCGTGGAAGGCACTCTAACGGCTGCACAATACGTGAATGCCATCCTCCGACCGATAGAGCAACCGTGTGAGCTGCATATTGGCGAGGCATTCGTCTTCATGGTCGACATTTCGCACCCCCATCGTGCCCATCTTGTGAACGACTTCCTTCAGGATAACGACATCGCTCCACTAGAGTGGCCAGCATGTTCTCCAGACATGAACCCTATCGAACATGCCTGGGATTGATTCAAAAGGGAAGTTTAGGGACGATGTGACCCACCAACCACTCTGAGGGATCTGTGTCGAATCGCCGTTAAGGAGTGGGACAATGTGGACCAAGAGTGCCTTGACGAACTTGTGGACAGTATGCCTCGAGGAATACAGGAATGCATCAATGCAAGAGGACGGGCTACTGGGTATTAGTTGTACCGGTGTGTACAGCAATCTGAACCAACACCTCTGATGGTCTCGCTCTGTGGTGGTACAACATGAAATGTGTGGTTTTCGTGAGCAATAAAAAGGGCGGAAATGATGGTTATGTTGATCTCTATGCCAGTTTTCTGTACTGGTTCCGGAACTCTCGGAACCCAGGCGATGCAAAACTTCTTTTGATGTTTGTATATTCACGAATAAAAATGGACTAAGACATATTGAAGCACGCCAACAAATCATCATAAAAATCATGTAAGCTTTCTGAAGAAAAATGTTCAATAAAGCGGAAGACCTGGATACCCCCTTAAAAGAGACTTGCGAGTATCAGACAAACCTACGGAAATAAACACTCAGATCACTATTTAACATGAGTTAAAAAGGACTCTATCCCGAAACCATTTCAAACTGTAGATCACCATTGAGGATTCGTTTCCGATTTTCCTCTTAAAAATGTGGTAGTTTCAATAGCTTATTGTGCATTTATTGTTTAGTTTCTCATTCTGCTAGTATTTGGATTTTTTGATGGTCTAGTTCTGTTAACACATTTCCAGGTTTAATTAGAATCACAATGTTCAGTGTGGTAGTGTATGCTGGGGTCTTGGATGAAAGTGCATTGAACAACGCAAATTAATTAAACATTGGACAAACGTCTATTTGCTGCAAACCATATTATTTCAACTGCAGAGAGACAATAGCGCGTAAAACTGCCCCCACATGCTATTATTGACACAGTGACTTTGTGCTAATATGGTGCGTCAAAGAGTGAGGCCAGGAAAGGCACAATATTATTATGCTATATTTATGTCCGAGACGCGTCAGTTATAACTCTGTGTCTTCGTAGCGAAAATGCCAGCACTCGAAGACGTGTATGTGTATTGCAAATTATTTGCTTGTCTAGCAAAACACAAGTGGAAATCATACAGAACATGGTAAACAAGACCGAGGAAAGCTTTCTGTGAAAACTTCTGTGGATCAGGGACTATTTCATGGCAGTACGGATTTGTAAACCATAATGACAACTAATTAAAAATTAAACAAGCGAGCTGTATAATTTGTCGTGAACATGTTCTGTTTTCCATGTATTTCTCTTCTGTAACAGCTGATGGAAACGAAGTATGAGGGTTGCCTAGAAAGTAACTTTTTTTCTCAGCCGAAAACAACGCTACGAATGCGAAACGTTACGTATGTATTATCTGAAGTGTCCTGAGTGAGCGTGCCAAGTCTCCGTCACTTCCAACAGATAGCGTAGCTGCAGGACAGTTTCAAAATGGCGTCTGTGGGTGATGTGCGTTACAAGCATCGTGCTGTCATTGAATTTCTCACTGCAGAGAAAGAAACTGTGGGGAATATAAACAAACGCTTGTGCAAAGTCTATGGAGCATCTGCTGTCGACAGAAGTACAGTCAGTCGCGGGGCACGGAGTGTGAGGTCATCAGAAGGCGGTTCGGCGGAGCTCAACGATTTGCAGCGGTTGGGGATGGGGAGACCATCCACGGCTGTCGCACTTGACCTACCCCCCTCGGACTTCCAGTTGTTTGGGCCATTAGAGGATGCCATTCGTGGAAGATATTTTGAGGACGATGAGAAGGTGAAGTACCCGGCTCCGCCACCAGGACAAGGATTGTTACCGACAGGGCATACACGCCTTTGTTTAGCTGTGGAAGAAGACCATAGAACGGGATGGAGATTACGTGGAAAAATAGGGTATGTAGATAAAACACCATTCTTTCGTGTGTATAATTCTATGTTCTATAAAGAATTGTTGAAGGAAAAAACTGCGTTGCATTACTTTCTGGGCAACTCTCGTACATAGAAGTAAAGCTGTGAGCACCGGGCGTGAGTCGTGCTTCGGTAGCTCAATTGGTAGAGCACTTGCCCGCGAAAAGCAAAGGTCCCGAGTTCGAGTCTCGGTCGGGCACACAGTTTTAATCTGCCAGGAAGTTTCATATCAGCGCACACTCCGCTGCAGAGTGAAAATCTCATTCTGGAAACGTTTCTGCTTATTTCCTGGGCACCAGTTTCCTCTGCTGTTTGGTGCTGTTGTGGTATCTGATGTTTCCTGACCAATCAAGAACTTCATTTCTTAAAAAAAACTTTCATATACAACTTCCAGCCAACTCTCTAATCTCTTGTCATTCGTTCGGCGCGAATTGAATTTTTCTCGGTGTCGGCTGGTACTGGCATGTATTGCGCAGTACCACTATTAGGGAAGCGAGCTACCTTCGCAGGTATCTCAGCGAGAGGAAGCCTTCCAAGTGCAGAAAATATCCCCTTCTCATCAGGTTCATAGAATGATAACATTTTGCACGCAGTGTTACACAAGGCGGCCCAGTAGCCAGCGTCAGCTGTACCAGCGTGAGAACCAAAATCTGCTCTCCTCCCGGCTCAACGGCGAGCTACGCTTTCAAAGCAAAATGACAACTCGTAATAATTTGCTACGTCACAAAAGGAGTGGCCTACAAAACATGTTCCGACCAGTTCTTGGGTACCAGTAAACCTTTGATTCTTTAAAGAACCGAATTTCAAGGATTAAAGCAGCTCCAGGCTTCTGATCACAAATGATTTAATAAGTTAAACGTTTGAAAAGAGGCTTTTAAGTGATACAAAATACAGGAAAGCTTCGAAATTACGTTTGAAGTCCGTTGGGAGTCGTAAGAGGGCTCGTTATCAAACTCTGGATGAGTATAGTCCAGTGTAATTTGCGTTCCCATCTAAGTAAAAGCTACATTTTTACGCATCTCAATGTTTTGACGTCATATCTCCGCAAAATGTGTCGGGAATCGGTACCCATCTGCTACCTAATACGTTCCAAAACGCCGCACATAAAAACAGGGATTCCTCCGGTGCTCAAACCTCGGGTTCTGTTGGTGATAAAAAGGTATGGCCAGGTTTTTTCGGTAACCCTTGGGCTAGGACCATTTATATACACAACAGAAGGATCGTCTTAGTGTCACTATCCAACTTGATCAAACTATGAATATTACACACGTCCTTCTGCTTAACCAAATGCAGAATATCGGTTGGTTCTTTTTGCATTTGATCTGGTCTACGGAGGGCCTTAAACAGCTTATGGAGGCACCATCAGTTCATGGGCCGTTCCTTACATAAACCCAAAGAATGTTTTTTCTACCATTTTTTCGTACGAAAACCAAACCACTGATTCAAACAAGGCTGCGCACAGGAAATTGCGGAAATTTTTACCATATAGTCCTAAGATCCCGATCTCGGACAACATTGAAACCTTTCTTGCTATCAACAGTTTCAGAGACATAGTGGTTCAAAGATATTAGCTCACGGGCGATTCCTTAGAGAAACACAGAAAAAATATTTTACCAAGTTTTTGTATCAAAACTGAGCTCCGGATTCCAAGACGACTATGCACAGCAAATAGCTGAAATATTTACGACATATTCGTAAGATCCAGATTTAGAACAACCCTGAAATTTTCTTGATATGTTTATCTGCTTCCGCGATACAGAGGTTCAAGTTATCCTACTCCTAGAAGTAAAGTACGCATGTAAAATCCCGTATGCGACGGTATCTTAATAACAAATAACCACAGAAAATTGCTCAAATTTTAATAGTATACTCTCTAGGCGTTTATCTAGAAATCCCATCTTTCCGCCTTAAAAAATCTTTATTCGTTCATGAGTGATACCTGAGAACCGCAAAAAAGGGTTTTACCGTTTTTCCTACAAAAACCAGGTCACGAATTCCAGGATGGCTAAGCGCAGAAGATGGCCGATGTTTTTATGATTTGTTCGCAAGATCTCGATCTCCGATACCTTGAAAATTTTCTTGCTATCTTTATACGTTTCCAAGATACAGAGGTTCGAAGATATTAGCTCATGGGCGGTTGCTCAGAGAATAAAAAAAGCGTTGTTTACCATTTACACATACTAAAAGTAATCCCGGTTTCCAAGGCGGTTACACACAGCAAGTGTGTCAAATTCTTACTATATATTACTAAGGTCCCGATCTGAAGTAATCTTGAAAATTTTCTTGGTATCTCTACTTGTTTCCGAAACACAGAGGTTGAAAATTACCTTACATATACGCAAAATACGCACTTAAATTCCAGTGTGAGGTGAAAACGTAGTTTATAAACTGACGTAGCACGCAGAAATGTGCTGCAAAGTGTCTCCATTATTATCAGAAGGGTTCTGGGAATCCAATGTTGCAGCATTGAAGCACATACAAAATTTTTGTGCAGGTAAAATACTGTCTGAGGTGTAAAATTGGTTTTGCTTTATTTCAATTTCACACAACTAAACTGTTGTGTCCTGCCCACTAGTCTAATATAGGGTGCCTAGGAAACCTGCTTTCTCGGATCTCTAGACAATTATATTAATGAATTTTTATTACTGTACGATAAAAGATAATAAAGATAATACTTAACTTTGAGAATCTGCAGTGATGTGTCACAAGCAAATGGGGCCAGACAAATAAGAAGTCTCTTCAGTATATACATACAATTTCTAATACAAGTGAAATTATACAGTTCCTAGGTTGCTGCTGTAGAGCTTGTAGAACGGCTAGTCTTCAACTGGGCTGTGGCCAGGCGGTGCAGCGCTTCGTCTTGATGGCGCTACCGTCGCGTTGTCGTCCTAGAGAGGAGTTGGTCAGCGTACTATTGGCTGACGCCGTCTAACAGCCATCTCTGCTCCGATGTTCTTAATCAACGTGCCAGTGCTTGACATTGTGCTAGAACATTCCTTTCCCCCAAAGCGAAGGACCGTCGTCATATAAGGAGCTCAACAGTGGTGGGGGAGGCAGGGAGGCATGAGCGTGGACGCTGCACTGGACCGGAAGCTGTGGGGACGTCAGGTTTTCAGCCGTACCCTGCCACCCGGTCTTCGCTCTGGCGGAAACGTCCTCGTAAAACAACCAGAAGGGTATGCGTCCACCTTCTGAAGCCCATAACCGATGTAGAAGGCGTCGGCTTCTGAGGTGTGGGCGGGTCCAGCTCCACCGGTAGGACAAGAAAAGGCAGAGTAGGCGAAGACTCCGTCTCTGTGTGGCCGTCCCGCGGAGTCGTGAAGACATCCTCTGGCGGCGGCTGTGGCCGCGCTATCCTAGGGATCCGCGAATCTGGGGGGAGATATATAGAAGGATCACCGTGCACGTGACAGTGGCCAATTTGATTGTGATGTCGGCGCTGCAATCCGTCTGGGCCTGAAATGACATACATGCATGCGCCAAGTCGGCGAAGGATTTCGCCTCGCGTTCACCATCTGCTGCCACTAGAAACCCTGAGAAACACAATATCATACAGCACGAAGCGATACTTGCGGCCTTCATTCGGCGCCGGATGCTGCAGATGGCGGAGCAGGTGGAGCAGTGTCCGATGGCGACGGTCGTGAAGCAATTCCGTCGGCGATGGTCCATCTCCAGAGCGCGAACGATAGGAGGCGAGAAACAGTTGCAGTGCTTGAGTGAGATTTTCACTCTGCAGCGTATTGTGCGCTGGAAACATCCCCCAGACTGTGGCTAAGCCATGTTGGTTGGTTGTTTTGGGGAAGGAGACCAAACAGCGAGGTCATCGGTCTCATCGGATAAGGGAAGGACGGGGAAGGAAGTCGGCCGTGCCCTTTGAAAGGAACCATCTCGGCATTTGCCTGGAGCGATTTAGGGAAATCACGGAAAACCTAAATCAGGATGGTCGGATGCGGGATTGAACCGTCGTCCTTCCGAATGCGAGTCCAGTGTCTAACCACTGCGCCACCTCGCTCGGTGGCTAAGCCATGTCTCCACAATATCCTTTCTTTCAGGAGTGCTAGTTCTGCAAGGTTCGCAGGAGAGCTTCTGTAAAGTTTGGAAGGTAGGAGACGAGATACTGGCTGAAGTAAAGCTGTGAGGACGGGGCGTGAGTCGTGCTTGAGTAGCTCAGATAGTAAAGCACTTGCCCGCGAAAGGCAAAGGTCCCGAGTTCGAGTCTCGGTCCGGCACACAGTTTTAATCTGCCAGGAAGTTTCAGTTGCAGTGCTTGTTCCCTGAAATGTGCGGGACGAAGTTTGGTCATCTCCTCTTGAAGATTATGACAAAACGTTCCGCTTCACCGTTTGACTGTGGATGGAATGGAAACCAGGAGAAAAACGCTATCGGAACACAAAAAAGGCGAATATGCTCCTGTTTAAAGGACTGATTGAAAAGTGGGGAACCAGCTTCCTCAGCAACTTGAAAATTTCTTCTAAAAATTTCGCACTTTTCGATGCTGAGAGAGGAGACAGTGGCAGTGGAAAACTAATAAATACTGCACAGTAGTGGACGGTAGTTGTGGTATAGAAATAGCGAAGGAGACAAAAGTGTGAGAAAGAGAGGGACACAGTGGCGGCGGGACATGCTTGAAAGTGACAGAACAACGCTAGGAGGAGAGTGAAGGAGCCGGTGCCAGTGGGACAGGAATAAAGAGAAGGAGAATATGGAAGTGGGTGAGGGCTGGTGATAATGAGAGAGCGAGAGAGAGAGAGAGAGAGAGAGAGAGAGAGAGAGAGAGAGAGAGAGAGAAAATCTGTGAAAATGACAATGAGGAAGAGAGAGATGTAGTGAAGAGAGAAACAGCAGCAGTGGGAAGGAACGAATGAGGTAGCAGCAATAAGAGAGAAAAAGCGAGAGATGCTAATAGAATTGGAGAGACACAAGGAAATAAGGAGAATGAGTTTGGCCGAATGAATGAGTAAGAATGGGCAAGTGGGAGCGAATGGGTGATGGACTAGATATGAGATGAATGTTAGAAAGTGCGTGAATATGTTCGCATGCCAAAATTCATGGAAAATTTTTTAAAGGTGCTGAGGAAGGTACACTGAAGAGCCAAAGAAACTGGTACGCCTGCCTAATACGGTTTAGGGCCCACGAAGAAGTGCCGGAACACGACGTGGCATGGACTCGACTAATTTCTAGTGCGGGAGGGAACTGACATCATGATTCCTGCAGGGCTGTCCATAAATCCGTAGGAGTATCAGGGGGTGGAGATCTCTTCTGAAAAGCACGTTGCAAGGCATCCCAGATATGCTCAGTAATGTTCATGTTTGGGGAGTTTGGTGGCCAGCGTAAGTGCTTAAACTCAGGAAAGTGCTCCTGGAGCCACTCTGTAGCAATTCCGGACGTGTGGGGGATGTCGCATGAGGCTGGTCATTGAACCCTCTGCTAAGCACTTTATTGTGAATAGCAGAGTAATGACGTAGATGTAGATGTCTCCACACCCGTGTACGTCCATCCGCTCGATACAATTTGAAACTAGACTCGTCCGACCAGGCAACGTGTTTCCAGTCATCAGCAGTGCAATGTCTGTGTTGACAGGCCCTGGCGAGGCGCAAAGCTTTGTGTCGTGCAGTCAGCAAGGGTACACGAGTGGGCCTTCGGCTCAGAAAGCGCAAATCGATGTTGTTTCGTTGAATGGTTTGCACGCTGACACTTGTTGACGGCCCAGCATTGAAATCAGCAGCAATTTGCGGAAGGGTTGCACTTCTGTCACCGAGAACGATTCTCTTCAGTCGTCGTTGGTCCCGTTTTTGCAGGATCTTTTTTCGGCTGCAGTAATGTCGGAGATACGATGTTTTGCCGGATTCCTAATATTCACGGTACAGTCTTGAAATGCTCGTACAGCAAAATCCCCACTTCATCGCTACCTCGGAGACGCTGTGTCTTATCGCTGGTGCACCGACTATGACATCACGTTGAAACTCACTTAAATCTTGATATCCTGCCATTGTAGGAGCAGTAATCGATGTAACAACTGCGCCAGGCACTTCTTGTCTTATATAGGCGTTGCCGACCGCAGCGCCGTATTCTGCCTGTTTACATATTTCTTTGGCGCTTCAGTGTAGAATTAGGCAGCTGGAACTCCCCTTTTCAGTCGGAGTCCTTTAAACAGGAGCATATTCACATTTTTCATGCTCCGATAGAAGTATTTTTCCGCTGGTAGAGTTAGCAGTCAAGGAGAGATAAAATCTATAGTCTATGCTATGCCGCTGTAGATAAGAAAGTTATGCACGTTAACCACATAGCAAAATACTCTCCTCTTTGTGTGCTACCAGTTGCAAAAATGTCGCATCGATATCTCGTTCGGTTTAGGATATATGAGAGATGCTATGAGTATTTCATTCTCGCACGAGTGCCGTTGGAATGAACATGCTAGCCTCGGCCATGGATGTGTGTGATGTCCTTAGGTTAGTTTATTTCTAAGTCTAGGGGACTGATGACCTCAGATGTTAAGCCCCATAGTGCTCAGAGCCATTTGAACCATTTTTTGAACATGCTACACAAATTTCACTTTCTCGAGATTGGGGAGATAGAGACCTCCTCTCAACTCTTAAGAAAAAGTCAATACGTTAGCTGAATTTCATTCGCAGCAAACTTTGCGAATTTCGCTCAGTGTCATACTTACATGCGAATCTCACGTTAAGTATGACCACAATCGAAGTTTTGGGTTCTTCACAGCGACTGTTTAAGACGTTCAAAATATTGGGTCTGCCTAAATATCTTCTGGCTGCTTTCGGGTGTGACCTGTAACTCAGACGGTCAGTTGGATTGCACAATTGGTGTTGGGATATTAAATACGTATTTGATAGCCGGTTTTCATGTTCTAAAGATAAAAAACCAACTTAAAGGAAATTTTAGACATTTTTACAAATGAGTCTGCAAGAATCCCGATCGTTCGACAGAGTAACCAACTTTCAGCTACCCTCATGGATTGGAGTTATGTAGCCTTTGCGTGGTAGGTTTGTAGTCGAATTTTCGTCAACGCTGCTTTTGTCGGCTAAACCAGTATCTACCATGGCAGAGTGAAGGGGCAGGCAACTTGAAACCTATCCAGGTAGGTGGACTAATTGTTTAAAGCATAACGAGAGACCAACCCGCCCCGCCGCACTTTAGTGACGAAATACACGACTTTTTGAGATTCGACAACAGTCTGTCGTTTCTGCTTGAAGGAAGAAAAACGACTGAAGTTTTTAGATTAATGTTAGAGAGATTGACTTTTTATTGTTGTGCATCCGCGCATTGCGAGGTCGTGTTTTGTTTCTTCTTCAGCGTCCTCCGTTTATCTGCAAGGACGCGTGCATTCTCTCCCTCTCTCGTTCTCCCCTCCCCCCGCTTCCCCCCCCCCTCCCTCCGCGCCAAGATGCCTGCCTTATCTGCAGTTAGCTATAGCAGTCGCCTCCAGTTTATTGTCGCCCATAAAAGCAGCGGCAGGGTCTCCGCTGCGCGCGCCGATTTTCGTGATGGAGATTAGGCACGCTTGACGGCCGACTGATGTTTATTAATCAAGTCTCGGCTCATTTGCAGCGATATTAACTGACGCCCACTTTTAATGCGTCTTAATTCCGTTCCGCCATTACTGTTATGGTGCGAGACCGGAATGGCACAGGGTGGTCCGCAAGTCGGGACGCAGAGTCGTGAAATTTTGCGGCACGCTGCTCGTCCAATTTGCCCCCACCCCGACTCTCGCAGTGTTAACAAGGAGAGCAGGAACATGCTTCCTCTAAGCAGAATTTAGTACCTCTGTTGCCGCATTTGTGACGGGACGAATTAATGCCGTTTTATTGAAAGTGCAATGAGAAGCAATTGCCGAGTCGTCCCTGTGCCTTCCTGTTAAAGTGGGCTAGTGTTTATCACCATTCGTGGAGCAGAAGTACCGTCGTGGCTCTGGCAGAACTTTATTGGACGACAAATAAGGGACTTCTCGTCCTGTTGTTTGTTAATTAAATACCCGCTGATTTGCTGTGGTATTAAGAGACGGCGGCATTTACTGACTGGCCTTTGTTCCTTCGTTATTCATATCGCAGAGACTAGGAGGAACAATAACACGTACTTAATTGAAAGGGGGTCTCTCCCGGTTTCTGCATATTCAATTACGAGTTTTGACAAACGACATTATAAGCTGCTGGCTTTACTGAGGAATTGTTTGTTGCGGGGAATTAGATGTTTAAATGTGTTTGAATTCCTAAGGGACCAAACTGCATAGGTCATCGGTCCCTAGACTTATACACTACTTAAACTAACTTATGCTAAGAACAACACACCAACACACACACAGCCCGAGGGAGGACTGGAACCTGCAGCGGTAGGGGCCGTGCAGTCCGTGACAGGACGGGCGAATTAGAATGGTTCAAATGGCTCTAAGCCAGAACCAAGACGATACTTAACATCTGAGGTCATCAGTTCCCTAGACTTGGAACTACTTAAACCTAACTAACCTAAGTATATCACAGACATCCATGCCCGAGGCAGGTCAAAATGTGTGTGAAATCTTATGGGACTTAACTGCTAAGGTCATCAGTCCCTAAGCTTACACGCTACTTAACCTAAATTATCCTAAGGACAAACACACACACACCCATGCCCGAGGGAGGACTCGAACCTCCGCCGGGACCAGCCGCACAGTCCATGACTGCAGCGCTCGGCTAATCCCGCGCGGCCCCGAGACAGGATTCGAACCTGCGACCGTAGCACCAGCGCGGTTCCGGAACTTCAGTATCAACTATTATCCCGATTAGTAAACTACTTGAAACCAAACTCATCGATTAGGTCGCCATCTGACTGAACTCAAATTCCGCACAGTGCCTACCTTAACAAGAAATACAGTACTGCTTCAACACGATACAGGTTTCAAGTTACTGGTTATCCGATGGAAAGACAACTCATTTCTATATTGTAGAATTAAAAAGGTACGTGAATAACCTAAAAATAACAGAAATATTTTCATTTTTTTCTGCTCAGTTTGAAAGATAGCACATTTTTACTGAGGACAGAAAAATACAACGGCTAGTGTTCTTTCTGCTTTCACTTAAAGCTTTTACAGATATTAGGAAATGCCTTAAGTGAAAACAAATTGTTTCTTTTTTTAATGTCTCTCTTATCGAGGAATCTGTATCTGGCACTTTTTTAAAAAGAAAAACCACTTATTTCAACGATCACTACATCAAATTTATTTTTAAATGTCTTACCAAATCCCATGATCTGCTGAATGCAACGAACAGTCTAATGAATGCAGAATATCGACTGAGAGTAAATCGAAGAAAGACGAAAGTAATGAGAAGTAGCGGAAATGAGAACAGCGAGAAACTTAACATCAGGATTGATGGTAACGAAGTAGATTAAGTTAAGGAATTCCAATGGTGGACGGAGCAAGGAGGACATCAAAAGCACATTATCACTCGCAAAAGGGGCATTCCTGACCAAGAGAAGTCTGCTAGTATCAAGCATAGGCCGTAATTTGAGGAAGAAATTTCTGAGAACTTATGTTTGGAGCGCAGCATTGCGAGGTAGCGAAACATGGACTGTGGGAAAACCCGAACAGAAGAGAATCGAAGCATTTGAGGTGTGGTGCGACAGACGAATTTTGAAAATTGGGTGGACTGATGAGGTAAGGAATGAGAAGGTTGTGCACAGAATCGGAGAGGAAAGGAATATGTGGAAAACGTTGACAAGGAGAAGGGACAGGATGATAGGACACTTCTTAAGACATCAGGGGATGACTTCCATGGTACTAGAGGGAGCTATAGGGGGCGAAAACTGTAGACAAAGACAGAAATTCGAACACTTCCAGCAAATAATTGAAGACTGCCATCCATCCTATTCACAGGTGAGGGGCTACGTTTCCACGGGTGGTATCGCCAATCTTCACGCAACACACGTGTTGGCAATTAGGACCCCCCCCCCCCCCCCCTGGTATGGTGGCAGCGAACCGCCAGCACTGGTCCAGCCTCAGAGTATGGGCTGGGATTATTGGCGACCGCATCGCGGTACCACTCATTCTGTCATTCTGCCATAACGCTTCACAGGCGAGGCATATCTGTCTGTACTTCTTGCAGGTGGCGCTCCTTCCACTGCTGGAAGACGTGCCTTTGGTGGTACGAAGGGTAATGCGGCTGCTACGTGATGACGCTTCATCACACTGCCGTCTTAAGAGTACATCTGAAACACTTTTACTGGCACAGCATTCCGACTTGCCTGGTGCGTTCTCATGTGTGCTTGAAATCGTTGAAACCTGCACTGTCAAATATCTTTTACCTCCACCTTCAAGTGGTTGAATCTTACTTGGAACAGATTGCAAGGACCCCCCACTCGTGCTAAGTCTCCAGAAATGTCTCAGTTTAGCCGGTGAACCCGTAGATGCTAGTATAAGGGGCGTACTGTATAACTGGCTACGCTTTCCCACTCGAGTTTTGCGGTGTTTAAACCATTCCGTCCTAGAACTGACTCAGTGAGCCGCCGCGTAGGAATTCTTCGTGCCTGTTATGTGGAGATTAAGCTGTGCTGTTGCTCGCATTCGTGCTGTTTGTAGGTTTCCGTCCTCTGTTGGAGGCCAGACCGTATTGTTAAGTTGACATGGATGCGGTTGTTTGTCTTCTTCTCGTGTTGACTGGCGCCACTTGGTTTCGAAAGCGTTGCCTGTCTGCTAGTGGCAGCAGCGGCGGTTATCGATATGTAGTAACTGTGGCCCTATCTTTGGGGCGAAGTCGTGGTGCTTCCCGCTCGAGTCAGTGGGCAGTTCGGTTGGGGACTCAGGAGGAGCCAGGTCTGTGCAGTGCGGGAAAACGCCGGGACTGCTGGCGGAGCGCATGGACTGCTGGATCGAAGGCCTGTGCTCACGAGGGTGCACGATCTCGTCGTAAACCGGATCCTGAGAGTTTTAAGTTGAGTGCATTTGGATTCAAGTAGAGAAACCTCCACCATTCTGAGATCTTGTGATTCTCCAGTGACTTGGGTTCGTGTTGCTGCTCATAGTGTTCTCGAGGCGAAGAGCAGCGAGTGGAGTGCTTGGGGAAGGCGGATCTGATTAGCTTTCCTGGGCTCCTAATTAGTATTTTCTACCTTCACATTGTTACAAATGTTAAGTTCAAAAAATGGCTCTGAGCACTATGGGACTTAACATCTGAGGTCATCAGTCACCTAGAACTTAGAACTACTTAAACCTAACTAACCTAAGGACATCACACACATCCATGCCCGAGGCAGGATTCGAACCTGCGACCGTAGCAGTCGCGCGGTTCCAGACTGAAGCGCCTAGAACCGCTCAGCTACAACGGCCGGCGTTAAGTTCAACCAGCGGAATTTTCCTGCCTCGTGACTGCTAACGCCCCAGTTATCTGCCCTGGGGGATAGTGTATGTAACGGCAGTGTCCGTTTCCTCGCCTTGCCGCCGCTGTCCGGTGAGGCGTGTAAGTTTGACAGCTTTCTTGATTGTAGGTTGGTTGGCGATTCTTCTACTCTGGTGGTAGTGCTTCCTTTCTCGTTCTGGGCGCTCTAATCGCAGTATTCTGTGGACGGAGTCCAGACAGCTGGTTCCAGCTTTGGCTTATTTTTACATCTTGCATTTGGTTTATTGGACGTCAGGTAGCCTCACCAAGATTATCATTAGTCACTCGTTAGACTGCCATTAGTCTGAGATACCATCCTGTGAAGTGAATGCAACTCTTGCCAGACTTTCTCATGGCTCGCGAAAGTGTTTTTGGCCTGACGTACTCAGAGGCCGATTCCTGGAGCACCGTCTCTGACTGGCCCTTGTGTTTTTTTAATTGTGTTATTATTTTATTACCAAGTTACCATCATTTGTCTCACCTATTTGGTGATCAGTTGCTTGTTCTTTTGAACTAACTTTTGTTATTATATTTGCTGTTTTATTGTATATTGTTAAATTTTTTTAATAATTGCCATTCTTGGCGTTAAAGGTCTTCAGCTGTGACTGTGGTTCCTTGCCTTAAAATTCTAATTGCGACCACATTGGCTTGCTTTCAAGACATTATTTGCTATGTCTGTATTTTATGTATATTTGTTAAATTTTTTAAATAATTGCCATTCTTGGCGTTTAAGCCCTTCAGCCGTGAAACAATTCTTAATTTATTCCCATTAAGGCCTTGAGCCGTGAAACAATTCTTAAATTATTGCCATTATTTTAATTTGTTGTGGATTTAAAATAAATTGTGTGTGATTAAAAGAAAAGCCAACCAATAGTGTCTGATTATGGGCCCGTCCACAATCGTAACCGAATCCTGCCTTCCTTGACTGCTAGGTTTCATGCATATTCGAGGCTTGCCGCCCACTGTAAAACAGGATAGGTGGCGATTTTGTGACAGTTCTGACGACAGAGTACAATGGTGGAGACATAAGTGCATTGCAGGAAACCTTTCAGCCCATATTGTAGAATAAAGAGACCCTGAGCAGCGTCCAAAGTTTGACCCAACGACATCGACAATTGGGATTGCAATGGGCAAGGGGTAGTCGAAACTTATCGTAAATCAATGGAAAGGTGTCGTCAGGCCGGTTGAATCGCGTTTCTTGCTACTCCAGGCTGACGGTCGAGGCCGGATGCGCCGTCATTCTGGCGAAGGACTTCTGGAAATACGCATCGTGCTACGAACACAGCGTATCACGTTGTGGGAGACATTCACCAGGACTTCCATGGGACTTACGATAGTAATGGAAGGCAGTGCATCGGCTGTGGACTACTTGAGCATTACTGCGGGTAACCTGCAACTGTTCAGACAGAATAACAGTCTGTGTCATAAGATACTACAATATTTTGAGAAGCTGGATACTGAACTTATGTTGATATCTCGGCTACAGATTGGCCTGATCTGAACCTGGTGGAACACACAAGCGACGCAATGGGGCGCAAAATCAGCTTCCACAAACCACCAGCATTTAATATATGGCAATTACGTGGTCTGGGCGTTGACACCCAACGGTTTGTCGAATCCATGTCGGGCAGATCCGCTGCTGTATTCAATTCCAGTGGTGGACCAACACCCAGGTGTCATACTGATATGGCTCATCAGCGCATATAAAATATTTTAACCTAATGTTTGAGTTTAATCTGGTCCCGGAAGAGGTTCGAGTCCTCCCTCGGGCATGGGTGTGTGTGTTTGTCCTTCGGATAATTTAAGTAGTGTGTAATCTTAAGGACTGATGACCTTAGCAGTTAAGTCCCATAAGATTTCACACACATTTAGTTTAATCACTTTTTTTTCTTTATTGCATGCCGATTCTCCCCGAAGGTGGCGGGCTGGCAGCAGCTTAGTATGCCGCTCTTCAACCTACAGACTTTGTTTTAAAAAGGTGAAGATGATATGCAGGGCTATTACAAATGATTGAAGCCATTTCATAAATTCACTGTAGCTCCATTCATTATGGTCACGACACACTACAGATACGTAGAAAAACTCATAAAAGTTTTGTTCGGCTGAAGCCGCACTTCAGGTTTCTGCCGCCAGACCGCTCGAGAGCGCAGTGAGACAAAATGGCGACAGGTGCCGAGAAAGCGTATGTCGTGCTTGAAATGCACTCACATCAGTCAGTCATAACAGTGCAACGAGACTTCAGGACGAAGTTCAACAAGGATCCACCAACTGCTAACTCCATTCGGCGATGGTATGCGCAGTTTAAAGCTTCTGGATGCCTCTGTAAGGGGAAATCAACGGCTCGGCCTGCAGTGAGTGAAGAAACGGTTGAACGCGTGCGTGCAAGTTTCACGCGTAGCCCGCGGACATGCTGGAAAATTGGCTCATGCCACAACTGGAGACCGACAGCGCCGACTTCATCTTTCAACAGGATGGTGCTCCACCGCACTTCCATCATGACGTTCGGCATTTCTTAAACAGGAGATTGGAAAACCGATGGATCGGTCGTGGTGGAGATCATGATCAGCAATTCATGTCATGGCCTCCACGCTCTCCCGACTTAACCCCATGCGATTTCTTTCTGTGGGATTATGTGAAAGATTCAGTGTTTAAACCTCCTCTACCAAGAAACGTGCCAGAACTGCGAGCGTGCATCAACGATGCTTTCGAACTCATTGATGGGGACATGCTGCGCCGAGTGTGGGAGGAACTTGATTATCGGCTTGATGTCTGCCGAATCACTAATGGGGCACATATCGAACATTTGTGAATGCCTAAAAGAACTTTTTGAGTTTTTGTATGTGTGTGCAAAGCGTTGTGAAAATATCTCAAATAATAAAGTTATTGTAGAGCTGTGAAATCGCTTCAATCATTCGTAATAACCCTGTATAATAAAAACAGGCGATAAAATCGGAGACTTAAATGGTAACATGGCGAAAAAATCGTGGAACTTAAAACATAGAATAAAGGGATGATGATGCTAATAAAATACATATGAAGCAGACAGGTAAAATAATACACAGACAATTAAAAAACACGGCGACAGTCTGGTTTCTGTTCGCAAAAGACATAAAATTCACACCCAGCGGCAGCATGGTTTCTGTTTGCAACACTTGGAAAGACGAAACAACACTGAACATTCACTGGAACACTGCACTAAAAGGTTGGCAAATATGACATATCACAGCCTAGAGCAGGTGGGGGGAAACTGGACAGATGATGGGAAAATAAAAAAGTGGGGAAGGAGAAGAAAAGCGAAGGGGAGAGGGGGGAAAGGAGCCAATGTAGGATGAGGACCCATAAGAGGGGTGGGGGTACTGGGCAGACGCGACAGGAAGTGGGGAAGGCAAAGGAGGGGAATACAAAAGGACTCAGGGGGGAGAAGGGAGGTAGGGAGAGGTTAGGCGGGGACAAACACAGGATGGAAGGGGGCAAGAGGGAGCCCAGGGAAAGGACGGAGGAAAGGAGAGGGGGGTGAGGATCAGAGTTGATAGGAGGGATAAATGGAGGGAGAGACGGCATCATCTGGGAGGGGGAGTTGATGGAAGCCACCTTGGGAAAGGGGATGAAGGGTGTAGAGATGGAGGGTAGGGGGACACAACAGTGAAGGCGTGGCACGGGGCGGGGACGGGAGAGGAGAGGAGCAACCAGGGGGTGAGGGGGATCAAGGCGGCGGGAGGTGTAGAGTATACGGAGATGTTCGAGGAATAGGAGCAGATGGGGGAAAGGAATGAGGTCATAGAGGATCCGCATGGGGGACGGGAGGCGTATACGAAAGGCGAGGCGGAGTGCATGACGCTCAAGGATATGGAGGGACAGAATTTGGGGGGGCAGAGATCCAGGCAGGACTGGCATAGCAGAGGATGGGACGGATTAAGGATTTGTGGGTGTGGAGGATGGTAGAGGGCTGCAACCCCCATGTCCGGCCAGAGAGGAGTTTGAGGAGTCAGAGGCTGTTGTGGGCTTTGGATTGGATGGAGCGGAGATGAGGTATCCAGGTAAGGTGATGGTCAATGGTGAGGTCAAGGTAGGTGAGGGTGGGGGAGAGGCAGACAGGACGGGCGCAGACGGTAAGGGAGAAATCCAGGAGTCGGAAGGAGCGGGTAGTACGACTGACGATGATTGCCTGGGTCTTGGAAGAATTGGTTACGCCATGCGGCAAAAAGATCAAGGTGATTCCAGAGAAGGTGTTGGGACCGTTGGAGGTTAGGAGCGAGGGCGAGGAATGCGGTCTCATCGGCATACTGCAAGAGGTGTACTGGAGGGGGGGGGGTTTAATCACTCAACGCCTCTGTTATATATAGTTTGCTGATAGTTTTACCTAGTATTGAGTGCCTCACATATTTACTTAGTTTACGTAAGTTTTACGCATGACTAGTATTTTCTTGTTCCTTCTCTGTTCATTTCATAGGCTGCATTAACTAGATAATGTGGGTCATGCACTGTTACGGAATTTTATCATTCTTTTCCTGCAACGGAGTGCCGCAGGGTACGAGGGGCCCTCTGGCGGTCACGTTTCTCCAACCGCTTCTCGCCTCTGCGTAGTTCTGGCATTAGCGATAACAGAGGGCGCTGATTATATGCAGCAGTATGTTTTCTTTCATTGTGGCTTCTTTAGCGATTTGTTTTATGGTTTTTAATGTTATCGTGTGCACTATCAAAGGTGTTTATTACTTATGTCATTATCTAGACTATTGGCACTTGAGCATACGTCAACTACTGTCTCTTAACTCTTCCTCTTTATAACAACCTGACTTTTGTCGTGTTCTATTTTATCACTTTTTATTAATGTAATGCCTTTTATACGTTATAAGCTCATTACAGACTTCAGCTATTGTATCCCCCTTTATTTTACACAGTTCAGTTGATTATTGAAAACTAGTGTATGCCTACATTAGCGACATCTGGTGAACTTACAACACAAACATCTTGTGGCTACTGTACGGCAGCTTGTTTTGAACAGTAGTGATACTGACAACGTGACTCGTGCATATGATGTTATTCATCTATATTTGACGACGCTGGTGCTGATTTTGCATTTAACACTTGTCGATGCCACTGTGGCTGCAGTACATTAGGACTTTGTTTTCATAAAACAGATATGTCTCTTCATAGTGAAAGCGCACAAATGCATATTAGTAGTACTTTTCATTGTGGTCTATTTATTGTTTTTAAGCTATAGACAATCTGCGAGTGTATTTACGTTTTTTCCCATTTTTGTTGCAAATCTGATGAGGATCATTATAGGCCGAAACTGGTAATCTGTTAACAAAAAGTTTGTAACCATAGACGTAAATTAAAGGAAACTAATAATATTAATTTGTTTTTACCTCAGTCAATAGCTCACTGCTGTAGCACAAAGCAGTTCACAAATAGCTTTTGAGAAGCAATCGCCCCAAAATTTGAGAATCTGTTTCATGGAATTTATTTAAGAACTGTAATAAGAACAAACTCTCACAAGTTTGATAATGTCATAGTTTCCAGAATATAAAACTGAAATGAGTAGGACAGCTGTACCAGTTACCAAATCACTGCGATGTCGTGTGACTAGGGCCTCCCATCGGGTAGACCGTTCGCTGGGTGCAAGTCTTCGGATTTGACGCCACTTCGGCGACTTGCATGTCGATGGGGAAGAAATGATGATGATTAGGACAACACAGCATCCAGTCACTGAGCGGAGAAAATCTCCGACCCAGCCGGGAATCGAACATGGCCCCTTAGGATTGACATTCTGTCGTGCTGACCACGCAGCTACTGGGGGCGGACACCAAATCACCGATTTCGGCACTTTTTGGTGTCAATTCTCTAGGAATTCCATTGATGTCAGCACTTTTTGGTGTCATCATTCCAGAAATTGCACCGATTTTAACACATTCCATTGTCAGCGTTTTTGGTCCAGAGGCAACTGTCTTTTTTATATTCAAGGTCCGCAATCTGCACTCCCCTGTTTTGCTCTCGGCAAATTACGAAACGTCAACATCATTACATCACATGTATTTGCCAGATTCACTGCCTGTCCTGCCAGTTTACCAGCTTTTTGGCCAATTTTATGTCCCATTATGCCAATTTTATAACCAATTTGCCAATTTACAGGATTGACATCCTTCCAATTTTGCCAATTTTAGAGTCAATTTTACCAATTACTGATTTGGCATCCTACCAAATTGCCAGTTCCTGCCAAGCTGCCAATTTCCAGTTTTGAAACTTACCAATTTTACAGACAGTTGTACCTATTTCTGGATTTGGCATCCTACCATTTTCTCAGCTGTACAGCCAGTACTATCAATTTCCTACCAGTTTGCCGATTGTGCTACCTATACTACTAATTTCCTGATATGGGGCCACTGGACTAACACTTCCTTCCATTTCACAAAATATGCTTTAACATCCTTAATTTACACTTTCAAACTGTCTTCTCCCAATACCTGCTAGTCATTTTTTTAACTCTGGTGCTAATGATCTTCTTCTACAGCATACACACATCGAATGAGGAAACTCGTATAATTGGAGTAATAATAAAATTAATATGTTATTTATAAAAAATACCCACACCCTGATCCTCTCACTACAGAGCACAGGCCTAGAATGGCGAGCATGTTGCCCAAAAGGAGCAGGGTCCCAAGACAATTTACTGGGAGCAAGAAGACATCGACATTTTGCAATTGGCTGAGAGCAACATGGCAGAGGAGAGGTCAGTGACACACAATTGCCTCAGCGCTGAAAATGGTGACGCTGGAATGTATAGACATCGCCAGTTCCTGCGGTACTGACACCAAAAAGTGCTGTCGTCAATGCTATTCCTGGAACTTTGACACCAAAAGGTGCTGACATCAGCAGTTTGGGCGAGAACTGGTACTGATCTCCTACTGAAGAGTGCACTCACAATTGTCAGTATTTTAGTACAATTCTAAAGACCTTGGCTATACCTTGGCTATACAAACTTGTAAAGGAAATGCTGTTTCTTTCAGGTGCTTCCACCTGTTTAGATTTATGTGCCTGTATGTTTCATAGTTTCCTTCTTCTATTTGTGAATTCGAGAGCTACATAGGATTTGTTGGTGGTAGCAGACAGGTCAACCCGTTCCTGTGCGCCTTTAGCTGTTCAGAATGTTATACCAGGTATGTTGCGAGCTCATCCTTGCAGGTAGATCCTCACACAACCAACTGAAAAATATCCAGTGGTAATGCAACCTGTAATTTCTGGAAGTCGTTGCTATTTTCGAAACTCTTAATTTTCATGTTACTTTGTTCTCAGAAAGTCAGCTGCGAAATTCAGAAATTGATACAGGATCTTATCAAAAGTATGCAGACATTTGTTAGTGAACATTAATATGGTGTGTGTCTACCCGTCGCCTATATGACGGTTTCACCTCTGCTAGCGACACTTTCAGTGCGGTGTCTGGATGCCTTAAAGCAGGGCTTCACAACATACGTGCTCGCGGAGCAAGCTGTGAGCAGCAAGGCGCGAGCACCGAGCAGCGCGAGCACGCTACCCCCACTACCGGACCAGAGCGGAGAGTGGGGAGAGTCACGTGGGGCACACAATAGCTGCCGCCAGTCTATGTAAATCCGCGGCCACCTGCAGGGATATCACTCACGAATTATTTACTGCGACAAATGAAACAAATAAAGGAGAATGTACACGTGCCACATAATTTTATTAGCTTAGTGTATGCCTCTACATTCGTATTAATTTGTGAACTGTTACACAATAAAAGGTGCCACTGAAGTGTGGGATTCTCGGTTGTCTTGTACTTTCTGCCCTTTACAATTGCGTCTATGTTTGGAGTAATTGCTCTCGTGCATTGTAGGCCCAGCGTGCAGTTTAAATTTTGATCAGACAATGCGTTTCTCAGGCGCGTCTTGTTACATTTCATTTCTGAAAACAGTTGTTCACAAACATACGTGGAACCGAACATTGATATTATTGTAGCCGCTAGTTTGTGCAAACGAGGAAATCTATCCTGAAGGAAGTGTCTGTAGAATTCCAAAACGTTTTTCTTGTTCTGAAATTTGTCTCTGTATTCTGTCACACTGCAGGTCAATAATTTCTAGTTGCAGCTCAGGACGAATTTCTTCTATAATCGCTGAATATGGAGAGGAGAACAGATCAAAATCACTATCTAGTGCTGTCAGATCTTGAAAGAGTTGATCAAATCCTTCCTTAAGGTTCAAAATGGTTCAAATGGCTCTGAGCACTATGGGACTTAACATCTATGGTCATCAGTCCCCTAGAACTTAGAACTACTTAAACCTAACTAACCTAAGGACATCACACAACACCCAGGCATCACGAGGCGGAGAAAATCCCTGACCCCGCCGGGAATCGAACCCGGGCGTGGGAAGCGAGAACGCTACCGCACGACCACGAGCTGGCAGACTTCCTTAAGGGCAACTAAACTATGTGAATAAGGTTCACAGTCTTTGCGAACATCTTGCATGGATGATAATTTAGGAAAATGAGCTACAGTTCCTGTTTCCAGCTGACTTACACAAAGTGTCAATTTCATTTTAAAAGCTCGTATTCGATCTATGAAATGAGTAATTAGCAGATCTTTACCTTGTAGTGAAATGTTCAAAGCACTCAGATGGCTAGTTAAATCTGGTAAGAACGCGAGATCACATTTCCATGAAGGCTTTTTCAATTCAGGAACACACATGTTATTTATTTCCATGAACATATTTATCTAATCTAATAGGCAAAAAAATCGATTTAATAATTCGCCACGACTAGGCCAGCGGACCTCGCTGTAATAAGGCAGGCTACCATACTGGCTTTCTACATCCTCAAGAAAGCTTTTCAATTGCTTGTGTTGTAGCCCATTCTTCCTTATATGGTTGTACGAACAACAACACTGATCACATTTTTTAGAGTGATACTCTTTGCACATAAGTTTTCCTGATGGATCACACAGTGAACGCCCCTTATTTCATTCGGCACGGTCAGTTTTGCATTTTCTCCTTCAACAGCGCAACGAAATCTGATTTTTTTCCCTATCATCGCTGGTGCACCGTCTGTAGACACTGAAACTAAAGAATTCCACGACAATTCTATATCTTCAACACTACTTAAAATATCACCTCCGGTTGTAGTGTTCTTCATGGCTACTACATCGAGGAGCTCCTCCCTCACCTGAAGATCTCCATTAACACCTGTAATAAATATGCCAAGCTGCGCTGTTCCAGAGATATCAACACTTTCGTCCAGAGCTAGAGAATACGCCATAAAATCTTTACAGATATTTGCAAGCTGGCTCTGGACGTCGTCTGCCATGTCCTGTATGCCACGCATAATGGTCATGTTAGATAATGGCACAATCCAAAACTGTTCAACTTGAGATGGACACAAATGTTCCGCTGCAACTACCAAACATTTTTTTATTAAATCGCCATCAGTGAAGGGGCACAGGGATTTTGCTAAAAGCAAAGCAATTTTGTAACTCACTCTGAGAGCTGCCTCAGTTGATTTTTCTTCGTCGTCCATATCTTCTTCGGATAGCTACCTTTTAAGTTTAATAACTTCCTGTGCACGATTTTCCACTTCCGTAGTCTTTCGCGTGGTACGACATATAATGTCGCTGCAAATTAAATTTCCTAAAAGAATTCAGCGTTTTGTGACATACTAAACATTTTGCAACACCATCTTTTTCTGTAAACAGATACAATTCCTCCCAATGGGGGTTAAACTGCGGAAGTATGGTTGGAGTTACACAACGGCGACTTGACATGATTCTTAACCAGCGAAGTGACTGTTAGAGCTGATCGTAGTACTTTAAACGTTACACTGTCGGCGCGAATTCAATAGGCCCTATTCAAACGTGCGTGCGCATTTCCCCTCCCTCCCCTCCCTCCCTACTCCGCGACCTTGCACCTGCTCGCGAGCACATGCCTGAGCAGACGCGAGTACTCGCGCTCAAAACCGGCCAGTTGTTAAGCCCTGCCTTAAAGGAATGGCAGCCCACTCTTCCTCAATAGAAGAAACCAGAGAAGGTGGCGATGTTGGTTGCTAGACTCTGGAGCGAAGTGGACATTCTGGCTCATCCCAAAGATATCCATTGAGTTAAGGGTGGGACTGTGCGCAGGGCAGTCCATTTTAGGAACGTTGTTGTCCACAAGCCACTGTTTCACAAATGATGCTTTATGACAGGGTATATTGTCACGCTGATACAATCAACGCTTCCGAATTGTTTCTCTACTTTACGCAGTTTACAATGCCGTAAAATATATTTATTAAGCCCAGTAAGGGAACCAGAACTTAACCACGAAAAACGTTACAGTACCGTAACACCACCGGCCGCTCTTCATTGTCTATCAGTGTGCAGTTTGGCACGTTACGTTATGCAGACTTTCGTACAACCCAAAGCCTTCCATCGGATTTCCACAGGATATAGCGTGACTTACCACATCAAATCATCCATTCCCAGTCATTCACTGACCTGTGGTGCCGCTCTGTACATCCTCTCAAGCGTTGATTACCATGAGGTCTGCCAGTTCTTAGTAGACTCTTGGTTGTTCCATTGTTCCTTCTCGTTTCCACTACACAATCACATCATCAAAAGCGGATGTGGGCAGCCTTAGAAGGGTTGAAGTGTGGCTGATGGATGTGTAACTCAGATGCATCCAATGACTTGTCCAAGGTCAACGAGCTCTTATGCCCGACCCAATCTGATTTTAGTGAATCTCTACTGAGAACACAGTACTCCTCTCCTTTTTTAGACTGGTGGGCCCGCTTCTCGTGACATCTGGCGATCAAATCCGCATTACATAGGACTGTCCGGATGATTTTGATAAGACAGTGTAGGAGGTCTGTTCAAAAAATTTGGGAACGTTGCCTACAAAATTTTTCTACCCTTACCTTTCACTTATTGTGCATAGTCTTCAACCGAGCGAGGAGGCGCAGTGGTTACCACACTGGACTCGCATTCGGGAGGAAGACGGTTCAATCCCGCGTCCGGCCACCCTGATTTAGGTTTTTGTGATTTCCCTAAATCGCTCCAGGCAAATGCCGGTCTGGTTTCCCTGAAAGGGCACGGCCGACTTCCTTCCCCGTCCTTTCCTAATACGATGCGACCGACGACCTTGCTGTCTGGTCTCCTCCCGCAAACAACTCCAACCATGGTCTTCGGCGAAATAATCTCCTCCACAATTGATACACCGCTCCCAACGCCGTTTCCACTTCCGGAAGCAGTCTTACAAGGGAACCTCCCCATCGCACCCCCCTCAGATTTAGTTATAAGTTGGCACAGGGATAGGCCATGAAAAACTGATCAATCGAGAAAACAGGAAGAAGTTGTATGGAACTATGAAAAAATAAGCAAAATATACAAACTGAGTAGTCTGTGTCCAAGATAAGCCACATCAAGGTACGTGTACACTGTGGAGCACCGTGGTCCCGTGGTTACCGTGATCAGCTACGGAGCGGAAGGTCCCTGGTTCAATCCTCATTCGAGTGAAAAATTTTAATTTTTTATTTTCAGACAATTATCAAAGTTCGCTCTCCAAAATTCCAGGACATGTTCAGATTTGCTCGGACACATGCAGGATTTGACGGTCTACACATGGAAAAACTTGAAAACGTTAAAAACGTATGTTTTGACAGAGCACAGGGAAAACTGTGCGACTGTGAAACTGTTGCATTCATTTGTTGCCATTTATGTGACAAACTCTTATGTTTTCATCACTTTTTTGGGAGTGATAATCACATCCACAAGAAAACCTAAATCGGGCAAGGTAGAAGAATCTTTTTACCCATTCGCCAAGTGTGCAAGTTAGGTGGGTCGACAACATATTCCTGTAATGTGACGCACAAGCCGTCACCAGTGTCTTATAGAATATTTCAGACGTGTTTTCCTGTGGAGGAATCGGTTGACCTATGAATTTGCGATCAAATGTTTTCGGTTCCTATTGGAGAGGCACGTCCTTTCGTCTACTAATCGCACGGTTTTGCGGTGCGGTCGCAAAACACAGACAGTAAACTTATTACAGTGAACAGAGACGTCAATGAATGAACGATCAGATCGTAGCTTTGCGAAAATAAAGTAAGTAAAATTTTTACTCGAAGGAGGACTCGAACCAAGGACCTCTCGTTCCGCAGTTGATCACTCTAACCACGGGACCACGGCGCTCTCACGGTTATATAGTCATTGATGTTGCATATCTTGCACTTGGACAACTCAGTTTGTATATTTCGCTTATTTTTTCATAGTTCCACACAACTTCTTCCTGTTTTCTCGATTGATCTGTGTTCAGTTTTTCAAGGCCTATCCACTGTGTCAATTTATAACTAAATCTGAGGGGGGTGCGATGGGGAGGTTTCCTTGTTAGTACGCCTCTTGCTCGATAGCGCGACTTGCCGTCTGCTAATTTTCTATTATCTCGTGCATCGTCGCAAATCTTCATCCTTTCAGCGGGGTTTTCAACTTTGGGGATTTTATCTGCCTAGGGACTGGGTGTTTGTGTTGTCCTCATCATTTCATCATCATCATTCGTGACAGTGGCTAGATTGAACTGCGTAAAAATTGGGTTGTGTAAAAATTGGGACTTAGTACGGACGCTGATGACCGCGCAGTTGAGCGCCCCACAAACCAGCACCACCATCACCAACACAGGTGGACGTGCGCGTGCGTTATCGTGATGCAAGAGCCACATTTCAGGTCATTTCTTCCTCACATTGTCTCGCAGGCGTCCCAACATATCCGGATAGTACCATTGATTAACAGTTTGTCCCTGTGGCACGTATTCACGATGAACTAACCCTTCAATGTCAAAGAAAACTACCAGCATGGCTTTGACATTTGGCTGAACCTGACAAGCTTTTCTTGGTCTTGGAGAACCCTTCGCGGCCCATTGTGAAGATTGAACCTTGGTCTCGACATTATAACCGTAGACCCATGTCTTATCGCCAGTTATGATTCTGTTGATTAGGAAATGAGACTCTTAAAGTAGTAAATGAGTTTTGCTATTTGGGGAGCAAAAAAAAAAAAAAAAAAGAAATGTCGTGTGGCTAGGGCCTCCCGTCGGGTAGACCGTTCGCCTGGTGCAGGTCTTTCGATTTGACGCCACTTAGGCGACCTGCGCGTCGATGGGGATGATGATGATTAGGACAACACAACACCCAGTCCCTGAGCAGAGAAAATCTCCGACCCAGCCGGGAATCGAACCCGGGCGCTTAGGATTGACAGTCTGTCACGCTGACCACTCAGCTACCGGGGGCGGACTTGGGGAGCAAAATAACTGATGATGGTGGAAGTAGGGAGGATATAAAATATAGACTGGCAATGGCAAGCAAAGAGTTTCTGAAGAAGAGAAATTTGTTAACATCGATTACAGATTTAAGTGTCAGGAAGTCTTTTCTGAAAGTATTTGTATGGAGTGTAGCCATGTATGGAAGTGAAACGTGGACGATAAATAGTTTGGACAAGAAGAGAATAGAAGCTTTCGAAATGTGGTGCTACAGAAGAATACTGAAGATTAGATGGGTAGATCACATAACTAATGAGGAAGTATTGAATAGAACTGAAGAGAAGAGAAATTTGTGGCACAACTTGACTAGAAGAAGGGATCGGTTGGTAGGGCATATTCTGAGGCATCACGGGATCACCATTTTAGTATTGGAGGGCAGCGTGGAGGGTAAGAATCGTAGAGGGAGACCAAGAGATGAATACACTAAACAGGTTCGGAAGGATGTAGGTTGCAGTGTGTACTGGAAGATGAAGAAGCTTGCACACGATAGAGTAACATAAAGAGCTGTATCAAACCAGACTGAAGACCACACACACACACAAGGAACATATCGTCCTCATTTGCGCGATTCGAAAGCTCTTCACAGAGTGCGACGCGAAGGTCTTTCGGGTCTCATGAACAGCGGGACGAACATGGCGACAACACGATGCGTTCCAAGGTGCTGTTAGGATTTCATGATATGATCCAACTGAATTGTTTCATTGTTGTGCAATGGCTTGGACAGTAAGTCTGCGATGGGTATGCACAATTTCGTTGATGTTCTTGACATGAGTGTCGTCGGTAGACGTCGAAGGGCGTCCTAAGCGAGGGTAATCTTTAGTTTCCGTCCGGCAGTTTTTGAACTTTGTGAACCATTCGTAGCACCGAGTACAGCTTAAGCATTCATCAGCGTAGGCTTCTTGCATGATTTGGTGTGTCTCTGTAAAGGTTTTTTGAGTTTCACGCAAAATTTAATGCAGACGCTTTGTTCCTCTTAGTCTGCCATCTCGAAATTCGCAAAATATTGGACACAACGTTCTACTCAATACAGCACTGGAAAACAACTAACAGACGTACAACAATGTAACTTGCGGCAGGTACACATTAAACACAGGCGTCTGCAGCGATGCCAACCGCATTTCACTCCAACACACCGTTGGCGCGAAATTACGGATGTTGGGGAATGTTTGGAGCAGACCTCGTATACAGGGTGAAAAGTATTTAAACTGACAAACTCTGGGAGGTTGTAGGGGACATGAAAACAAATATTTTTCCCTAGTGTCATTTTTTCCTATGAGGATTATTTAAACCGATGGAGGCCGTTAGAGGCTGTATTACGAGCTTCAGTTGTTAGAGGGCGTATTACACTCTTCAGTTGTTGGCAACTGCTGTCCACCAGTGTAGTAGTGCATTGTCTCTGTTTACTGATGGAGCGATACACCTGGAATGAGTGCACTGATGGTTGGTGCGTACTACGTAGCGCACCACAACGGACGAGCTGCACAGCGGGTTTAACAACAATATCCTAATCGCCGTATCCCGCATCATACGACCTTTGCTGCTGTGTACCAACGTCTGCGTGAGCCCAGCGTCTGCGTGAGCCCGGGTCATTTAACAGATTACCTGGACAGGGACGCCGTCGCACGGTAAGAGCGCTGCAATGTGAGGAAGCTGTCTTGAAGTGTGTGGAGCGGGATCCTTCAATCAGTACTCATGCAATTGCACGTGAAAAACATTGGGACGAATCAGACGAATGTAAGAACAGTCCTTCGAGAGCAATTGTTACGTCCATTTCACTTACAGCGAGTCCACAACCTGAAACCAGTTGATTGCCCACCCAGAGCACAGTTTTCGCAGTGGTACCTGGAACAGTGTGAAATGCATCCTACATTTCCATCCTCTGTGTTGTTTACCGATGAAGCAACGTTCGGGCGTCTTCAACATGCACAATCCGCGTGTCTGGAGTGAGGATAACCCACATGCCACAGTTACTAGCGCTCATCAAGTGCGGTTCTTCGTTAATGTGTGGGTCGGTGTTGTTGGGGGCCGTATCTGCTACCTAGGCCATTAAATATTATTGCCAGAGCATTGCCAGAATTGCTGGAAGACGTCCCGCTCAAAATGGCTCTGAGCACTATGGGACTTAACATTTATGATCATCAGTCCCCCTAGAACTTAGAACTACTTAAACCTAACTAACCTAAGGACAGGACACAACACCCAGTCATCACGAGGCAGAGAAAATCCCTGACCCCGCCGGGAATCGAACCCGGGAACCCGGGCGTGGGAAGCGAGAACGCTACCGCCCGACCACGAGCTGCGGACGACGTCCCGCTCCCTACAAGACAACGCATGTGGTTCCAACATGACGGGGCGCCGGCACATTTCAGTAGTCGTGTGCGTCGATTCCTGGACCGACGGTTCCCAGAAACGTGGATTGGGAGAGGTGGTCCTGTACCGTGGCCTGCTCGATCCCCAGATATGTCCCCTCTGGACTTTTTTGTGTGGGGAGAGATGCGCAACCTTGTTTACTCAACTCCTGTTGCATCAGAAGAGCATTTGGTTGCCCAGATAGTAGCAGCAGCAGCAGGAACAATTCAGGATACTCCTGGGGTTTTTGCCCGTGTCAGACAGAAAATGATCCAACGGTGTAACCTTTGTTTACGTGTCAATGGAGGCATTTTTGAAAATCTACTGTAATTGAAGTTGGGTTGTGCTAACGTGTTGTCTCTTGGTCATAAAAAATGGAAAAGTTTTTGTTGGTTTAATTAATTTGCCACCAGAGAAATCTTCCTCTACCGGCTTAAATACTCTTCGTAGGAATGAATGACGGCAACGGCCTTGCCGCAGTGGATACACTGGTTCCCGTGAGATCACCGAAGTTAAGCGCTGTCGGGCGTGGTCGGCACTTGGGTGGGTGACCATCCAGGCCGCCATGCGCTGTTGCCATTTTTCGGGGTGCACTCAGCCTCGTGATGCCAATTGAGAAGTTACTCGACCGAATAGTAGCGGCTCCGGTCAAGAATACCATCATAACGACCGGGAGAGCGGTGTGCTGACCACACGCCCCTTCTATCCGCATCCTCCACTGAGGATGACACGGCGGTCGGATGGTCGCGGTAGGCCACTCGTGACCTGACGATGGAGGAATGAATATTAGAGAAAAATATTTGTTTTGATGTCCCCAACAACCTCCCAGAGTTTGTTGGTTTAAATACTTTTCACCCTGTATGTAGAAGTGGAAAGACTGTAATACTCTTATGGCAGGGGCGGTTGCAAGACTAGGCCAGAGCGGCAGTGGGCTGCCTCGTCAGGTCCCAAGGTGTCCGGATCTGCGGCGGTGGTAATCTGTCAGCGCTGTCGCGGCCACAATGGCGCGGGTTTTGCGGCGAGCGGGTTCTTTTCGCGCTGCGGAAGCGCCCATCGCCCGCGGCGAAAAGCGCCAGGCTTTGCCGCAGCGCAGCCGAGTGCTGTGTGCAGCTATACCCCCCCCCCCCCTCCCACCACCAACACTGCACCACTCTGTCTAGGCATCTGCTGCAGTCGCACTCCGCCAAGTCCACACGCAGGCTCTGTGCCAACTCACTGCAGCCTTCAGATCCTCATGGGAAGAGTCTCCAGTGTCGTCTGCACAGTTTCACCGCATTTACCGCACTATCACTTTAATAAATAGTCGTTGCAAAATACTGACACGTGAAACTTCCTGGCAGATTAAAACTGTGTGCCCGACCGAGACTCGAACTCGGGACCTTTGCCTTTCGCGGGCAAGTGCTCTACCAACTGAGCTACCGAAGCACGACTCACGCCCTGTCTCACAGCTTTACTTCTGCCAGTATCTCGTCTCCTACCTTCCAAACTTTACAGAAGCTCTCCTGCGAACCTTGCAGAACTAGCACTCCTGAAAGAAAGGATACTGCGGAGACATGGCTTAGCCACAGCCAGGGGGATGTTTCCAGAATGAGATTTTCACTCTGCAGCGGAGTGTGCGCTGATATGAAACTTCCTGACAGATTAAAACTGTGTGCCGGACCGAGACTTGAACTCGGGACCTTTGCCTTTCGCGGGCAAGTACTCTTCTGACATGTGTTACAGAAGACCGGAGAAGCTGGTGTAACCTGATATGTCTGCGCAAGCAGAAGAAACTAACGATCAAAGTCCGAAAACAATTTATTGGACTGTTCAATTACCCAAAACAAATTCTCCAAGTATAACACCAACACAAAACAGTGATCCGTTTTCGAATCACAACTACATACAAGAATAATATAGAAAACAACAGAAATAATTTGCTGCTAGTCTCCGCCAGAGACTTCTAGGATATACCAAGCCTAATCCAGAGATCAGCGAGAAGATCCAAGCTGGGCTGTTTTTTATTTCTTTATTGTGATTTCATTCCCCTGCCCCATATGGGCAGGTGAGGGCTGTCAGCGGCACATTGCTCTTCAGCCCAGTGACACGACAACTAAAACAAGAATAAAATGATACATACATAAGGCGATAAAAAAGGGGAACATAGAGTAAGGGGAGAAAATGGAGGTAAAAATACACTGACATGGAGACGTTCATGGGGGACAGTTAAAAAGGTCACCAGAAAGTTAAAAAACACAGTTGGCGATTCTTAAAACATAGAGAAGTCACTGAATGCGCATGCACACCTTAAAAGTCGGCCACAGTATAGAAAACACTCTGGAACAACACACTTAAAACCGACTTGGAGCACACACGACGAAGAATAAAACTGCCAGGTGGGACCTGCCGAGGGAGAGGTCAGAGAGGATGGAAAAGGAGGGGAGAGCAAGGGGCAGCAGGGGAAGTGGCGGGATGAAGAGAGTAGGGGCATCAGCAGGTACACTAAGAGGCAGGAGACAAGTGGGGTGGGAGATGAAGAGGTAAGACAAGGCAGGAGGAAGTGCAGAGACACTGAAAGGGGGCACGAGAGAGGGAGGGGGAGGAGGAGGGGGAAGCCGCTCAGGAGGAGGGAGGGGGAGGAGAGGGAGCCCTGAGGAGGAGGCAGGAAGATCGGGTTAGAGTTGGTAGGAAGGGTAGATGTTGGGGCGAAGCTCATCATCCGGGAGAGGTAGATGGTGGCAGTTGCGTTGGGAAAGGAGATGGAGGCCAATGTGCGGCCGAGCCCCGGCCTTTATAGCGCTTTGGCGGATGAGGACCTCGGAACTATTTTCCATCATGTGGTTTAACGTGTGAGAATAGTTCCGAGATCTGCAGCGACCTCTTCCTTATGTTTATGTGGGCCGGTAGTGGCCTCTGGTGGCCGCTGGTGTCTTTGCTGTGTTGTTGTTGTGGCCGTTCATCAGTATTGCCTGTCGGTTGTGTAGTGCTTCGGTGTGCCTGCGAAGCGGGCAACCCGCAGCTGCAGGCTGTCAGTTTGGTTGCTGATACTCTAGGCGCCGTGATGTCTGGTGGAGAAGGCCACAGCATAACCCAACCTCGGAGAACATCTGGTGGGTTCCAGAGAAAGGTCTGAATTCACGAGGCAGTACTGACCCTTCGACACGCAAGTCGCCGAAGTGGCGTCGACTCGGAATTCTTGCACCCGGCGACCACTCTACCCGACGGGAGTCCCTAGCCACACGGCAATTCCAGTACTGACCGTTTTATTTAAGGGGAGACGGAAGGCAATTTTGTCCCTGTTCAGCCAGTGCTATTTTACCCTTTGAATAGGTACACTTTTCAAAAGATCTATACGTGATAATACAATGAAATTTTTACTGCATGTACAGGGTGGTCCATTGATCGTGAGCGGGCCAAATATCTCACAAAATAAGCGTCAAACGAAAAAACTACAAAGAACGAAACTTGTCTAGCTTGTAGGGAGAAACCAGATGGCGCTATGGTTGGCCCGCTAGTTGGCGCTGCCATAGGTCAAACAGATATCAACTGTATTTTTTTAAATAGGAACCCCCATTTTTTATTACATATACTACACGAATATGTAAAAAAAATAGGGGTACTACACGAATATGTAATAAAAATGGGGTTCCTATTTAAAAAAACGCAGTTGATATCTGTTTGACTTATGGCAGCGCCATCTAGCGGGCCAAACATGGCGCCATCTGGTTTCCCCCTTCAAGCTAGACGAGTTTCGTTCTTTGTAGTTTTTTCGTTTGATGCTTATTTATCGTTATTGGACCGTTTAAAAACCGAGCTACAAGAAAAACGCCGGCGATTGGACTGCATAAAAGTCCTTTTCCATGACGACAATGCACCAGCACACATCTCAGCAGTTGTGGTCGCAAAATTAATGGAAATAGGATTCCAACTCGTTTCACATCCCCCCTATTCTCCAGACTTGGCTCCCTCGGACTACTATTTGTTCCCCAATTTGATGAAATGGCTGGTGGGACAAAGATTTTATCCAAACGAGGAGGTGATTGCAGCAACTAATAGCTATTTTGCAGACTTGGACAATTCCTATTATTCGGAAAGGATCAACAAATTAGAACAGCGTTGGACTATGTCGAAAAGTAAGTAGTTTTTGTTTTTGCGCGGACTTTCCAAACACCCCTCGTACAACCAGAACATACATTCTGGGTGTACCTGGTATTTTTGCTCTTAAATATATCTGATATGGCCAATAACGGCTTTCTCCTCAAGGGGCACAGAAATCCTCCATTGATATAGCAGGGACTCTTATTACGACCCGCTGTATATGTAAGTGATTAGCCAGCTATTCAATAACCAGGAATGCTAAAGCAGCTGTGAATTACGCGTGTTGTGCGTATTGGTTGCATCTGTTCGCCGCATTAATGGCTGAGCTCTCCATACGCCGGATAAACACGACGCCATTACAGGCTCCGCAATGATTTATGGGAATTCGCCGCTCGTTTGTTAGGAATATGGCGGCGCTGCCGCTATTCAGCTGTTGGATTAAGCGTTTTGCACGCGCTCGGCTTTAATACACTATACGCGTAGCATTGTTCTTCCTATTTTTTCCGGCGTCCTTATTCAATGGCAGGCCACGATAGGCGTCATTTATTAATCACCGCACGAAAGAGCAATTTTTCACCCACATTCTCGTGTCGCAGAAACGTACGACCGGTACAAATTGCGAACAACGGCTAATTACATGTCGTTTCGCTGGAAGCTGGAACTGATCCCTTCTTCGCCCCCTTTTTGTTTTAAATTTGAATGTGGCGTCCTGCCAGCGGGGAGAGTATTCGATACGCGTTGTACTAACGTTTCTTACCTCTATATCTACATAATTACCTTGCAACTCACTATAAAGTGCATGGCAGAGAGTACGTCGTTCCATTACCATCACATTTGCCATAAATAAACACCATACCGGCGTATTCCTCTGCCGTAAATTTGAAAGGCATCCCTATTTCATAAATTATGTACTAACTACGACAGTTACTATGTGTAACTCGTTTCAAAGTTAGGAAACGACCGAAACAACTCGCTAACGGTTGCCAACAACGACATAAATGTTTATACGTTCTTAATGGAAAGTAAACAAATTTACTTGTATAATAATCTTTGCTTCTCTGGATGTTATGGAAAACTACTAGAGATACACGTCTAGGACACGTTTTATTAGATTACCAGATCAATAACAACAAAATGAATGGAAATCTTGCTTTACTTTAACTTCGCACAGTTTTGCGATGGCTTCATATTAGCGAAGTTGCTAAATTTCAGGTAAAATCTTTTATTAGCCGTAACTCCGTAACTAAACATTTGCGGACCTATGTTTGTATATGAAGTTTTTTCTTTAGTTTTACTTGTAGAACAACATATTAAAATAATTGCATATCTACGTGAATTATTATATATGGCACTAAAGTATGTACAGTGTTTCCGTAAGAGCGTGCAAAAATTTAACAGGACACAGAGGATGCTCCATTGATCAATTTGAGCTAGAGTACCTGGGGTCGGAGAAGCCAGGTTACTGAGATAATAGGAATAAAGTCACACTACTGTCTACTTTGTAAGTAGCCTCTTTATGTGTTTTATGTTGGCAGCGCTATATACTGCATTAATATCACTGACAGCGCTGTGCGCCTTCTGTAAAGACTCTGTGGCTGGTCGGACTCGCAGCTAATAGTTAGAAGTGATGGAGTTTAGAAGCAGTGTTAGCGCAAGCGGACGGTCTGGACGTGTGTCCGTCATGGAGATTTAATATTGGTTGGACATGGATTGTAAAATGTGGGTAATGGAATTATTGACGGTTTTATAATTTTTGGAACTGGATGTCACATGATTAAGGTAAAATATGCTAAATACATTGTTTGCTCTGCAACAAAATCTTTCCTTTGCTAACCACAAGCCTATTAGTAGTTAAAGCCTACAGTAGTTAAAATCGTTTCATTTAACGGGCTGTACACCTGCTGTATTTGCTGTAGTTCGTGTTAGGAAGATTTTATGTGAGGTAAGTTACTTACGAAACGTATGGGTTATTGTTAGGATTTCTTCTAATTCAGGGAAATTCTTTTGTGTTAATTAATAGTCAGATTAACGGCCTTGCCGCAGTGGTAACACCGGTTCCCATCCGATAACCGAAGTTAAGCGCTGTCGGGCTGGGCTAGCACTTGGATGGGTGACCATCCGGTCTGCTGAGCGCTGTTGGCAAGCGGGGTGCACTCAGCCCTTGTGAGACAAACTGAGGAGCTAGTTAATTGAAAAGTAACGACTCCGGTCTCGGAAACTGACATATGGCCGGGAGAGCGTGTGCTGACCACATGCCCCTCCATATCCGCATCCAGTGACGCCTGTTGACTGAGGATGACACGGCGGCCAGTTGGTACCTTTGGGCCTTCATGGCCTGTGCGGGAGGTGTAATAGTCAGATTGCGTTATCTTTGTATATTGTGGGTTATTAATGAATAGAATGAGCTGTATTTGTCAGGGAAAATTCTGTACGTCAGTGTTCAAACGATAAAGACAAGCAAAGTGACAGTACGTTCAGTTGCACTCATCAGGTTTTGAAGGTTCAGTTGCATCAAGCAATTTAAGTAAAAACCTAGAAGTTTCACCTTCTCAGTTATTTCAGTTAGAAGTTTCAACTTTTTTGTCTACATTATTTAACTACAGATACCGTTATTGACACAATGAATGTCCCATTTGTACTGCATCTTACAAACCGTGCTGAAAACGACGGCCATTCACCTAAATGGGTCAGGGATTTTCTCTGCCTCGTGATGACTGGATGTTGTGTGATGTCCTTAGGTTAGTTAGGTTTAAGTAGTTCTAAGTTCTAGGGGACTGATGACCATAGATGTTGTCCCATAGTGCTCAGAGCCATTTGAACCATTAACCTAAATGCAAGCATGACATCGGCGAACGAGATTCTGACGCACCCTGACAAATATCCCTGGTGTGCTTAGAATCACATCGCAGGCAGTTACAATTTTGGTAACTAATTCAATCTCTGGGGTCTCAGACGCAAGTGACTTTAGATATCCTCATAGGAAATAATAAAGGGGACTAAGGTCAGGTGACCTCGCAGTCCATGGAGTAGGATTTCCCTCCCAATCCAGCGACCAGGAAATACTGTACCGGTACTGCTCCATCGTATTGCTCTGTACGTCTCTGAACAGCACTGAGTGATTCATAGCACGTTCTGACAATGTAAATACGGTGCAACAGAGCCGTCTTATGGACAAAAGGTGCGTAATGACTTCCTGGTAATCAGGCTCGTCCTCCTCCTTTCCTTGCACGAAAAAAAGAATGTACATGTAAATAAACAGCACGGTACGTGTAAACTTGTATGCACGTTAGTTGTAAATAAGCTGGAAAACAGTAATGCTAGATAAAGCGGTAGACAAGTTCACTTCCATGTGTCCTTACGCTAGCTTTTCCCCGACCCGAGGTTGCCTACCTCAAACTGTTCAGTGGAGCATCCACTATGTCCTGTTACATTTTTACGTGCTCTTACGGAAACACCCTGTATAACAAATTGTAATACTTACATCGCTACACAAAACACTCTCATGTTGCATATAAAGAAAAACAGTAGACAGTAACAAGTTTGTTTGTGTGGCCATCCTCCGCAGCAAGCATATAAATACAGGGTTATTACAAATGATTGAAGCGATTTCACAGCTCTACAATAACTTTATTATTTGAGATATTTTCACAATGCTTTGCACACACATACAAAAACTCAAAGTTTTTTTAGGCATTCACAAATGTTCGATATGTGCCCCTTTAGTGATTCGGCAGACATCAAGCCGATAATCAAGTTCCTTCCACACTCGGCGCAGCATGTCCCCATCAATGAGTTCTAAAGCATCGTTGATGCGAGCTCGCAGTTCTGGCACGTTTCTTGGCAGAGGAGGTTTAAACACTGAATCTTTCACATAACCCCACAGAAAGAAATCGCATGGGGTTAAGTCGGGAGAGCGTGGAGGTCATGACATGAATTGTTGATCATGATCTCCACCATGACCGATCCATCGGTTTTCCAATCTCCTGTTTAAGAAATGCTTCTGCCTTAGCCTTTTCCGTAAGATTTTCCAAGCCGTCGGCTGTGGTACGTTTAGCTCCCTGCTTGCTTTATTCGTCGACTTCCGCGGCTACGCGTGAAACTTGGCCGCACGCGTTCAACCATTTCTTCGCTCACTGCAGGCCGACCCGTTGATTTCCCTTACAGAGGCATCCAGAAGCTTTAAACTGCGCATACCATCGCCAAATGGAGTTAGCAGTTGGTGGATCTTTGTTGAACTTCGTCCTGAAGTGTCGTTGCACTGTTATGACTGACTAATGTGAGTGCATTTCAAGCACGACATACGCTTTCTCGGCTCCTGTCGCCATTTTGTCTCACTGCGCTCTCGAGCGCTCTGGCGGCAGAAACCTGAAGTGCGGCTTCAGCCGAACAAAACTTTGAGTTTTTCTACGTATCTGTAGTGTGTCGTGACCATATGTCAATGAATGGAGCTACAGTGAATTTATGAAATCGCTTCAATCATTTGTAATAGCCCTGTACTTGTTTTCTAAATAAAACTGCCTTTTCTTGCAGGTAGTTACTTTATTTATCCCGTACGCGTTTCGCCTCTCCTGTTCTAAGGCATCATTAGTGGGATCTATAATAATCTGCGTTTTCCTGCGTAGCAGCAGGAAAATGCAGTTTTATTTACAATACAGTAGACAGTGTTTGGTATTCTTATCAAGAAGGCATGGCAACAGACATCGAGACGCACTGCTAGGATTATCAAAAATGGTTCAAATGGCTCTGAGCACTATGGGACTCAACATCTTAGGTCATAAGTCCCCTAGAACTTAGAACTACTTAAACCTAACTAACCTAAGGACATCACACACACCCATGCCCGAGGCAGGATTCGAACCTGCGACCGTAGCAGTCCCGCGGTTCCGGACTGCAGCGCCAGAACCGCACGGCCATCGCGGCCGGCGCTAGGATTATCAAAACTCGCTGTAGCCCATAGCAATTGTAACATATAGGCTGGGGCGAACTTAGACGGGAATCAATTGAAGACGTAGATCTTTCGAAAGCCTGCTGGCGAAATTTAGAAAATCTATTTTCGAAGAAGACTGTAGGATCATTTTGGTGCCCCTAACATATATCCCGCGCAGTGATCATGAGAATAAGGTGAGGTAGATTAGGGGCTATAGGTCATCTTTCGCTCTCCCAATACGCGAATGGAATAGGAAAAGAATTTCAATGATACTGGTTCGATGAACTCTCCGCCATGCAGTGTACAAGGGTTACAAAGTAATTATGTAGAGGTGAGCAACGTTAGTACAACGCGTATCGAATAATCTCCCTGTTGTGAGGACATTCTATAATGGTCATTTCTTGGAAACTTCCACTCGCTCCACTTTGTACTATCATATGATTATTTTCTGTCTCAAAAGCAAGGATACTGACACACTGTGACGTACGATGTAGTCATCAGCTAGAGACTACACACTGTTCATAACAACAGTGTAAGCAAGGCAGTGGCGGCCATACGTAAGCTTGGGGGGTCTGGACCCTCACAGACCGGCGAACTTCAACGCGTATGTATAGAAGCGGGCGCATTTTGAAACCGCTAGTGGTGGTATTACACTTTGTTGAGGTGCACCCCATGCTAAATTCGTTTCTGTTGAGCATTATCCATCCAGCTTAACGTGCAGAATTCTGCGAGGGGCGTTCAATAAGTAATGTAACACATTTTTTCATGAAAGCAGGTTGATTTTATTGAGCATTCGGCCGCGGTGGTCTCGCGGTTCTAGGCGCGCAGTCCGGAACCGCGTGACTGCTACTGTCGCAGGTTCGAATCCTGCCTTGGGCATGGATGTGTGTGATGTCCTTAGGTTAGTTAGGTTTAAGTAGTTCTAAGTTCTAGGGGACTGATGACCGCAGATGTTAAGTCCCATAGTGCTCAGAGCCATTTATTGAGCATTCCAATACACAATTTTATTCTCCATCCATTTAGCTACTGAGCCGTGCGTGGCTCGCGCTCCTGCCATCTCTTATTTTTCGCCCTGTTTTTTTACGTGTTGCCACCTCGTTATGTTAGTCTCAATTTCTGTTGTCACTGAGTTGCTGCTTTGTCTGCCCATCAGATGCACCAGCAGCGCCTATCGATATAGCCCTCACGTGTTATCTTTGCTGCACTGCTATTGCTTCCCAGTTGTTGTCTGTCGTGGAGTCGGTTGGAACGTGCCAGGAGGGCAATTCGGACCTGCCAGTCGTGGAGTTCAGTAAGGTTGGAGCAGCAGTAAGGCCTGGATGTCCATGGCTCACCCGACCGTTGCCGCCACGCATCACTTGAGCCGGAGACGATCTTCACGGATCGTCGGCCGGTCGTCCTACCGGACGACATGAATTGTCTGATCGCTTATGTGTTGGTTGTGTGTGTGTGTGTATCAACTCCCGATTGTGTTTGTGATTGCACAGCCACTGCTGAGTGTCATTCAAGTCTTCGTGCAAGTGTTTGTCAAACTGTGTGTGTAGTTGATGTCATTTCCACTGACAACTTCTTCGAAATGTGTCGGCGCACGGGCAGTGAGTCGGTCGGTTGGAGCGGATCAGCCCAGTCGGCTGGCCCGCTGGCGGTCTCTATGCATTGTTATAGCGTGTGCGGTTCAAATGGCTCTGAGCACTATGGGACTCAACTGCTGTGGTTATCAGTCCCCTAGAACTTAGAACTACTTAAACCTAACTAACCTAAGGACATCACACACATCCATGCCCGAGGCAGGATTCGAACCTGCGACCGTAGCAGTCCCACGGTTCCGGACTGTGCGCCTAGAACCGCGAGACCACCCCGGCCGGCTAGCGTGTGCGGGCTGTTCCGAGTGCTACGAGGTTCGTGGCTCACCGACCCAGGACATGAAATTTGAGGGGTGATTTAATTACTAAAGCCACGTCTGTTCTCATTATCCCCTTGGTTGGTGGTTTGCTGTTAACGGTATTCCTGGGAGCAACAGCGAGTGTTCGAATTGGTGAAGATTTAGCCGCCATGTGGCGGAATTAACTATATTTGTTCGTTTGAAATTCAAGTGCACCAGCGGAATTTTCTACCTTGTGGCCGTTAGTGTTCCGGTTACCTGACCTGGTCGCCGACGTAAATTCAGGCAGTGCCCTTTCCTCACCTGTTGTCGTTGTACAACATGGTGTGTAGTTTTGGACAGCTTAATGTATTTTTGGTTGTGGGCGGCTACGCCTTTTACGGTTTGGCTTTGGAGTTCCTTGTGTACTGGTCGGTGGTTAGCAAGTCGTCTTGTCGGTGGGTCCCTGTCTATCTCTTGGTTGTGTTGCCGGCGGATCGAGTATAGTTGGGCCGACTTCTTCTCTCACCTAAGCAAACGTTAAGATTTCAAGGGCAGACTGAGCCCCCTGGAAAATTATGAACGCCGTTGCCTATATTTCCTTTCTTATTGGTGTTTGTGTCCTTTTAATGGCTCATAGCAGATGGTTGGGATATATATGCTTGTAATTGTAGTTTTTTAAATCAAAGGACTTCGCCATTTAAAAGTAAGTTTTCTAAATTGCCGAAGTCTCTCCTTTTGGGAGATAAAGCTGTGGCCCTTCTGCCCGTTGAAAATTTATCATATTTGTATTGTTCTTATAATGATGGGCCCTCAGCCGCTTTAAACTTTGGATTCTTACTTATCAAGTTTTACATCAATTGCGCTTAAATACTATTTAAGTTTAAAAGCTTTGTACCTTCTGCTTTGGAAAATTGGTTGCAGTTTCTTTTTAAGAAAGGCCTTCAGCCGTTTTGGAGTAAGGTTTCTGTTTGGCCATAAAGCTTGGTCCTTCTGCCTATTGAAAGGTTATTGTTATGTTTTACATTTATCGGCCTTCAGCCGCTTTTAGAGGGCTTAATCTATCTGACTAGTCCAGTCTTACATCGCTTGGCCTTAAATACTATTTAAGGGTAAAGCCTAGAGCCTTCTGCCTAAAAAAAAAAAAAAAAAAAAAAAGGCAGTTGTATTTCATTCATGGACCACCAGCCGTTTTAGAATTGAAGACGTTTTCTGTCGATAGTCAAGCTTAGAAGTTGAGCTGTAATGTTTGGACAACTAAATAAAGTGTTATGTTTGGAGTATAACTGAAGCCGCTCATTCTGGCTCCCCTTCCACAATTCCTACTACTTGTCCTGTCCTACGGATTTAGCAGGGCGTCTCAGCTACAAAACCATATTTTGCCACACAGTCTCCGTTCAATGCGGTGGTCTGACGCCACCTTACTGTGAGGCCTGTATGCCCACATGGTACCACTCTACTGGCCTAAGTCGGAGCCAACGCCTAACTGCATTAATAACCTACCCATCATTCATGTACTGCTTTCCACCAAGTACATCCTTTATTGGGCGAATTCCTGTCGGGTGCGCAGACTTGAGTGACGCCTTGCATCGTCATGGAGGTGTCTGTAATTTGTCGATCACCTCGAATGAGTGTGTCCGCACGTTCCAACATTGCACGAGTCACAGCACGCCTCGCCCAACGATTCACAGTGCTGTTGTTCACTTCTCTGTCGACATTCCGTAAGCACCTTTGAATATCCGCGATGATCTAGTTTTCCACGTAAAGAAACTCAGTCACAGATCACTGCCTGGTACGCGCCTCCGTTACAGACGCCATCTTAAAGGCTGGATATAGCACTGTCATCAATCGAAACTTCATGAAACTATAGGTGTTATGCCAGAGCCAAGGTAGCCCCTGAGGGTCGGCAACCAATATTACACCACAGGGGACTGGGTTGTCTATGTCCGAGGCGTACCAAAAGCACCATGGGAAACACCGGCTATTTACATACAAGATAAAGGAAACAGACATTCCGAGCACTACTTGCTGCAGGAGGAGCTCGAGACACGGCTTGCAGGAAGTATCACTACGCCAAAACCTGGCTGGAGACAGCTATTTAGGAGCTAGAACCAGCCCCAAAGTTCAGTTCACTCCGGATGCCGACCTCGTGGAGTTCGACCGCTGAAGATTACGACTTCGTCTCTGAATTGGGCTTTTACTAGTGTGTGTGTATGCTATTTACCACGAACTTTTTGTTTGCCTCAGTTAGGAGACTTTTACTGGAATCTTTATTGTTACCTTTCTTTTGTTGTTCAGTCATCAACCTTGTAAACGTGCATAAATAAAAGTTGTGTTTGTGAAAAATTGCGAATTGGCAGTCACTACAAGAGGGACTGAAGAGGGAACATACCACGATGTTCCACAGCAAATTCGGCATGCTTTCAACCGAAACTGGCCAAGAATAAAATAACTTGCATTACTTATTGAACGCCTCTCATATTAGTGAAATCGTCAACAGATTTGTGGTTTTTATGTAAACAAGTGATGCATTGATTAAGTGGTTAAAATGGACTGTACGTTTTAATTCTAGAAATAATTTCTACAATACGTTCATTTGCATTGTAGTTGTTATTTTTAGCACTAATTCTACCATCATATATAATGGATAGTGGTAACATTTTAATCATGAGCGCGAAAAAAGCTAGCTGCGACTATGAAACTTGATGACGGTGTTGTATCTTCTCTACCTACTCAGCCTTCAATTCGAGAAATTTTTCCCATCAATGATGAATGACGTGGTGGAGAAGTTGCTTGTGGACGTCTGCATTTTGGCTGTCCAGAAGGCGTTGCACCTCGAAAATTGCCTCTCCGCCATTCTGGAAATGCGTGTCACCTAATACACTGACGGAAAAAAGGCGCAACATAAAAAAATAATTAATGTAGAGTAATAAAATTTCAGAAATACGCTTTTCTAGCTAACATATTTAAATGATTAACATTTGAAGATTACAGATTAATGTTAGCGCGAGACAGGCCACTGCAAATGCCAGTACATTAATAAATGGGATAACCGCCAGAATACTGGACACAACCATGCAAATGTGTATTGTGTCGTACATGTGTGGATGAAATTCCGTGCCTGTTGCACTAGGCCAATACAGGGACGGTTAATAATGTTCGCGGATGACGCTGGAGTTGTTGTCTGATGATGTCCATAGGTACTCGATTGGAGACAGATCTGGTGATCAAGCAGACCAAGGCAACATGTAGACACTCTGTAGAGCATGTTACGACAGCGGTATGTGGGCGAGCGTTATCCTCTTGAAAAACACCCCTTGGAATGGCTCAAATGGCTCTATGGGACTTCTGAGGTCATCAGTCACCTGGACTTAGAACGACACAGATCTAACTAACCTAAGGATATCACACGCGTCCATGCCTCAGGCAGGATTCAAACCTGCGACTGTAGCAGAAGCGCGGTTCTGAAGCGCCTAGAACCGCTCGGCCACAGCGGCCGGCCCCTTGGAATGCTGTTCATGAAAGGAAGAACGACAGCTCTAATCATCGACGTACAGGTTTACAATCATGGTACATGGGAGACCCATGAGAGTGCTTCTGCTGTCATACGAAATCGCGCTCCAAACCATAACTCCAGGTGTAGGTCCAGTGTGACAAGCACACAGGGAGGCTGGTTGTGGGCTTTCAACTGGCCTCCCCCTAGCCAACCCACGACCATCACAGCCACTGAGGCAGAACCGAACACAACTGACTTCCACCCTGGCCTCCAATGAACTCACACTTGACGCCACTAAATTCGCAAATTGCGGTGCTTCGGGGTCAGTGGACTGCACGGTATAGGGCGTCTGGCTCGGAGCTGTCCATGAAGTAACCAGTTTGTAACAGTTCGTTGTGTCGCTCTGATGTCAGTTGCTGCTCAAATTACTACTGCAGATGCAGTACGATGCGCCAGGGCCATATGCCGATGATGATGGTCTTCCCTGTCGGTAGTGCCACGTGGCCGTCCATAGCCCTGTCTTCTTGCGATCGTGAAAATGAACTTGCCGACAGGCTACACGGAAACCTCTTCTGGAGATCGGCATCCCCGTAACTGACCTGCGATCATTATTACGGCACAAGCTTTGGGAGACGGAATGGTATAATCTCAGTACGCACAACAAACTGTGTGCCGTTAAGAAGACTACGAATGTCTGGAGTCCTCTCGCAGGGACTCTGTGGTCCTCTGCCGGCTCCGCATTGGCCATACGTGGCTAACACACGGTTACCTCCTCCGTTGCGAGGACCCACCTCGGTGTCACTGTGGCTCAAATATGACTGTCGTCCACGTCTTGCAGGACTGCTCACTTTTAGCCGCCGTGCGTCGGACTTTTAACCTTCCCAGCACCCTACCTTCGGTGTTGGGCAACAGTGACTCAACAGCAGATTTAGTTTCTATCAGGTTACCCTCCATTCAGAGGCTGCAGCGACCGTTATTTTGATTTGTAAATAATAGATTTCAGCTATCAGTCGCCGGCCGAAGTGGCCGTGCGGTTAAAGGCGCTGCAGTCTGGAACCGCAAGACCGCTACGGTCGCAGGTTCGAATCCTGCCTCGGGCATGGATGTTTGTGATGTCCTTAGGTTAGTTAGGTTTAACTAGTTCTAAGTTCTAGGGGACTAATGACCTCAGCAGTTGAGTCCCATAGTGCTCAGAGCCATTTGAACCATTTTTCAGCTATCAGTCGTCCTCTGGAATTTTTATTGGCAGATCTAGATCTATGCTAGCAACTAGCCATTCTCAATGCTAAGAATACAACAGGTACATAGTTAGATGTCATAAAAAGGCAATTAATGGCTTAACACATATGGCTTGTATATTACATACCACTATCCTTTTTTTGGTCAATACATGTAATGCCTGTTGGTCTGGCTTTGTACACAGTTCATGGAAAACTAATTTTTGCGGAGGGCGGGCTGTGTCGTGAACACATCGGTGGGTTATATGGCGCCATGTATGTGAACTAAATATAAACCTCAATGGAAGTAAACCACTTCAAATTTAATTACATGAAATGGATCATAAGTATAATTCTTACATTGTCGGAGTTTTACGTTTTATTCGTGAGGGGGGGGGGGGGTATCGTACCATCTGAGAGTGGGCATTTAGCCTTCTCTCTGAAGTCGCCACCCTCCCTCCATTTTAACTCTGTCGCACTTTTTTTGCATTTGTTTGTCTTGGTGGTCGTCTTTTCCCTGCAAGTGTTCATCTCGCCTTGTCTTTTTGGGGTGGACATTTTAATATATTGCAGAGTGGCTGGCTCATCCTCTTTTATTATTGTGATCAGCCAGCCCAGACCATCTGCTCTATGGTTTTAATACCTTCTTCTACTTTTCGTTATATTGTATGTTTTCCCCATTTTTTGTTCATTTCATTTGTTTTCTTTTTAGGTGAGGTGTTCGGTGTTTTTGTATCTTGAGCGTTGCTTGCGTCAGGAAAAAGTGACTGATGATCCTGCAGTTTGGTCCCTTTTACCCCAAACCAACCAACCAACCAACCAATCTTGCGGCCGTAAATTCCCATGACCACCGCCGCCAGCAATCATGTACAGTAGCTGCATTCCTACCAAGTCTTTCTGCAATGTCACGGAAGAAACATCCAGCTTCTCGTAGCCCTATTACACGACCTCATTCAAACTCAGGCAAGTGCTGAAAATGCCGTCTTTCTCGCCTTAAAGCCATTCTTGAATAACATCATCGCATACAATCTCAAAGGTAACTAACGCTAACGATCGCTACATCGTGTACGAGTATTTAAAGCAAACCTGATATGCGTTATCATAGTGCGACTGATGCGAAATTTGAATAGGTATAATCTTTGAGATGATTTAGAAACACGCCTACCAACTTTCGTTTATGTCGCACAACTCTTTCTTGGTGTTGTGATTTTTTTTGTCTTTATAGTTTCTTCATCTAAAGAAAGAGGAAAAGTCAGTCGGTGTCATGTCACGAGAATATGGAAGGGATGAGAGAAAATTTGGCAGCTCATAAAAGGAGCACGTGTGACTGTGCGGAATGAACTTGGACGTAGTCGTTGAGCAAAACACATCTCGGACAGCTTCCCTCGATGCTTCGTCTTGATAGACACCCGTAACCTTGTCACAGTCACGAGATTTCGGCTGTAACCTGCTGTAACGTTTTGCCCATTATGTGGATGTCTGTCAGCACCGCACCATGGCAGTCTCAAAAAAAATTCAGCGTTACCTTGCCCGATGATCCGCCTTTTCGGCAGTGGCGAATCCTCATGTTTGCACTGCTTGCCTTGCTCCTTTGTCTGGGGGTCATGGTAGTAAGTCAAACATTCGTTCGTGTCGATTGCGCTGCTAAAGATATCATATGAAGAGTAATTCACCTGCCCCTACCGATTCCGTTTTATGCAGTCCTCAGTGTTACGACCGGCCGGTGTGGCCGAGCGGTTCTAGGCGCTACGCTCGCAGGTTCGAATCCTGCCTCGGGCATGGATCTGTGTGATGTCCTAATGTTAGTTAGGTTTAAGTAGTTCTAAGTTCTAGGGGTCGGATGACCACAGCAGTTGAGTCCCATAGTGCTCAGAGCCATTCAGTGTTACGTCTGGCCCTCAAAAACCACGCGAGAGATTTTCATATTCTCTCGCTCGCTACGCGAAAGTATTAGTCCTACAGGAAAAAAATGAACAGGGCCTTTTTCGCAAGAAATTTAAAGTAGTTAAAATTTCTACTGGGCTACGTTTTTGCTGTAGGCCACAGTTTTCGAGTCATTCCAAAAAACGTATATAACTTACCTTTAAACGCACCCTCACTCCTGCGCTCAGCCCCCACCGGTCAGAATTTCTAATATGTTGTTCGTGGCACTCCATCCTACTACTGTACAAAAATTTACGACTACACAATCTATTCCCGATATTCGACCTTTTTTGGGCTGTGTTGATTGGACTATTACGCCACCCACATAGTGCGCTAATTCGTTAACAGTATTAATTTAAGCGTGTCCTTGAGTGTAACGAAGGAAAAACGACTTTTGTAAACGTGACACTAAAACGAATTATGTTGACATTTCTATCCAAACTTAACCCTATAAGCATAATATTTTTGCAGTTATACGGCCTAACGAATACAACGATGTAATTGCTTGATAGGTTCCCGGAAATTACGCCGGATAATATTGTAAAAACCGCACAATATTTCAGCGAGACAATTGCCCGCCATCTTCAGGTGCTACTGTCGCGTCGCTGAGAAGCTCACCAGTTTATATGTTGGCTTTCTAGAATAGCGCAGGCGCCAGCGGGGGCATAACGTCATCGAAGACCAATCGTAGACGGCGTCGAATACCAGAGCCCTCTGCTGGAGAAACGGGTCGCGGTCTGCGGAAGCGCGCCGCGGCGCGGGAAAATGCGGCCGGGAGCGACGGACCACGTTCGCGCGTGCGAGGTGTTGGCGCGCGATTTAAACATCTGCGCTAAGGTTTCCCATCTGCGTTGACTCGGTGCAATTGCTAATCTGCGGCTGACGATTCCTTAGTGCCGCCAAGGCTGGCTCCCAGGCTTTGCTCAGGTGAAACCCCGTGTCTCTGTTTATTAGGTCACACGTATTTCGACCGCCTCTTTGACGATGGAGTCCCAGTATGTGGAAGCATACGACAGGATGTTGGTTTCTTCATAGTTCACGCCGTGTCCCGTGTCAGGGCAGTGTTCAGCAACCGCATATTTTTCTGGCTGACCCAACCTCGTGTGACGTTTATGTTCGTCGCATATGTCTTTAACCGCACGACGTCTGGCCAATATAAGACTTCCCACAGTGGCACGGGATTTTATATTTTCCTGGTCTCCTCAGGCCGAGGGTGTCTTTAACAGAGCCAAGCATTGATTGCACTCGTGCTGGAGGCCGGAAAACACATTTAATCCGCTATTTCTTGAAAATTCTGCCCATCTTAAACAGACACGCCACCGACATACGGTAGAAAAACAAACCCTGTGGTGTTCTCTGCTTCTTCAGGCTGTTCTTGAGGTTTGGAGCGTGCTGGTCGAAATGCATTCCGGATCTGCTTCTCGGAGTAACCGATCTGGGCAAACACAGAGCTGAGATGGCTAAGCTCTGCCGATAAGCTGTTCTGATCTGAGATGGCTCTGGCCCTATGCACTAGCGTCCGTAATACACCGCTCCTCTGTGACGGATGACAGCTCGTAGCTTGTAAATACAGGGTGTTTCAAAAATGACCGGTATATTTGAAACGGCAATAAAAACTAAACGAGCAGCGATAGAAATACACCGTTTGTTGCAATATGCTTGGGACAACAGTACATTTTCAGGCGGACAAACTTTCGAAATTGCAGTAGTTACAATTTTCAACAACAGATGGCGCTGCAAGTGATGTGAAAGATATAGAAGACAACGCAGTCTGTGGGTGCGCCATTCTGTACGTCGTCTTTCTGCTGTAAGCGTGTGCTGTTCACAACGAGCAAGTGTGCTGTAGACAACATGGTTTATTCCTTAGAACAGAGGATTTTTCTGGTGTTGGAATTCCACCGCCCAGAACACAGTGTTGTTGCAACAAGACGAAGTTTTCAACGGAGGTTTAATGTAACCAAAGGACCGAAAAGCGATACAATAAAGGATCTGTTTGAAAAATTTCAACGGACTAGGAACGTGACGGATGAACGTGCTGGAAAGGTAGGGCGACCGCGTACGGCAACCACAGAGGGCAACGCGCAGCTAGTGCAGCAGGTGATCCAACAGCGGCCTCGGGTTTCCGTTCGCCGTGTTGCAGCTGCGGTCCAAATGACGCCAACGTCCACGTATCGTCTCATGCGCCAGAGTTTACACCTCTATCCATACAAAATTCAAACGCGGCAACCCCTCAGCGCCGCTACCATTGCTGCACGAGAGACATTCGCTAACGATATAGTGCACAGGATTGATGACGGCGATATGCATGTGGGCAGCATTTGGTTTACTGACGAAGCTTATTTTTACCTGGACGGCTTCGTCAATAAACAGAACTGGCGCATATGGGGAACCGAAAAGCCCCATGTTGCAGTCCCATCGTCCCTGCATCCTCAAAAAGTACTGGTCTGGGCCGCCATGTCTTCCAAAGGAATCATTGGCCCATTTTTCAGATCCGAAACGATTACTGCATCACGCTATCTGGACATTCTTTGTGAATTTGTGGCGGTACAAACTGCCTTAGACGACACTGCGAACACCTCGTGGTTTATGCAAGATGGTGCCCGGCCACATCGCACGGCCGACGTCTTTAATTTCCTGAATGAATATTTCGATGATCGTGTGATTGCTTTGGGCTATCCGAAACATACAGGAGGCGGCGTGGATTGGCCTCCCTATTCGCCAGACATGAACCCCTGTGACTTCTTTCTGTGGGGACACTTGAAAGACCAGGTGTACCGCCAGAATCCAGAAACAATTGAACAGCTGAAGCAGTACATCTCATCTGCATGTGAAGCCATTCCGCCAGACACGTTGTCAAAGGTTTCGGGTAATTTCATTCAGAGACTACGCCATATTATTGCTACGCATGGTGGATATGTGGAAAATATCGTACTATAGAGTTTCCCAGACCGCAGCGCCATCTGTTGTTGAAAATTGTAACTACTGTAATTTCGAAAGTTCGTCTGCCTGAAAATGTACTGTTGTCCCAAGCATATTGCAACAAACTGTGTATTTATATCGCTGCTCGTTTAGTTTTTATTGCCGTTTCAAATATACCGGTCATTTTTGAAACACCCTGTACAAGTCTGTGTGCGTAAGCTTCCGGAACACACTGTGCCCCAAGGAGCCGTCTCCTTTTCTACGAACCAAAACATCCAGAAACGGGAGCTCACCATCTTTCTCTACCTCCATGGTGAAACAGATGCTTGGATGGAGAGAGTCCAGATGTTCCAGAAAAGAAGGAAGCGTTGCTGTCCCATGCGGCCATACCACAAACGTATCGTCTACATATCTCCAAAAACATTTGGGTTTCAAAACCGCCGTCTGAAGTGCTTTGTCCTCGAAATCTTCCATAAAAAGATTAGCTACTATTGGAGACATAGCAACACCGTCAGTCTGCTCAAAATACTGGTCGTTGAACAAAAAGTAGGTCGAGGTAAGCACGTGTTTGAAAAGGTGTAAGATGTCCTCTTCCAGCTTAGTTTCTATGAGTTGTAATGAGTCCATCAGAGGCACTCGTGTAAACAAAGAGACCACATCGAAACTCACTTGTAAGTCGGTAGATTCAAGGCGCAGGTTCTTCAGTCGCCGTATAAAATCTTCTGAGTTTCGAATATGGTGTTCACATTTTCCCACCATGGGACTCAGAAGAGAAGCCAGATGTTTAGCTAGTTGGTATGTTGGGGCACCTATATTACTGACGATAGGGCGAAGCAGAACATTCTCCTTATGTATCTTTGCAGGCCATAAAGTCGTGACGGAACTGGTGTGCTCGTTCTCTTAAACTCTTCTTCAGATGGTCAGGAAACTGGCTGGATTTGAGGAGAGCGGATGTCTTCCGTTGTACGGCAGCCGTCGGATCTTTCTGACGACGATACGCTGTATCCTGTAGTAAGTCCATCATCATGGCAAAATAAGATGTAGTAGGCAGAACAGTGGCGTTACCCTTGTCACCTGGTAAAATTACTATATCATTGTCTTCTTTTAAAGAACGGAGCGCTCTTCTTTCTTCAATGGTGACGTTCTGCTGGGGTGCAGGCATCCTGGTTATTGATCTGCAAGCCTCTCGCCTTATTTCTTCAGCAGCATCATTCGGAAGTTTTAAAACGCCTTGTTTCGCAGGTTCGAATCCAGCCTCGGGCATGGATGTGTGTGATGTCCTTAGGTTAGTTAGGTTTAAGTAGTTCTAAGTCTACGGGACTGATGACCTCAGATGTTAAGTCCCATAGTGCTTAGAAACATTTGAACCATTCGTAACAATGGCAGTTAATATATACACAGTGGTAGGAGGGAGTACAATGAAACACATTCTAGAAATCCTGACCAATGGTGGTTGAATGTGGGAGAGGGGACGACTTTGAAGGTCACTTTCGTAAATTTTTCTTGAATAACACGAAAATAATTATTTTAGGGCTAATGTTTTGCGCTTAGCGAGCGAGAGAATATACAAATTTCGTGCATGGTAATTGAAAGCGATGCAGGTGTCATAAAACAACATCGGTAGGAGCAGCCAACAATATGGTCCTGACACAGTTGCAAGATTGCCGCCGCTGTCTCGGTTCTATGGCTTTTTGAATGGGTGTGAGCATTCGCGAAACACAGGAGTTTTTGTCATGCATACAATTTAGTGCAAGATACCGAAAACCGATCCACGACAGGTTTTTCCGGCACCTCCTCTATTTTCACACGCCTGTTTGAAGAACTGAACCTCGACTTTTCTTGTGATTCCCGGTTCTTCCCAGATAGATGTTCTGACACTTGGCTCTTCGTCATTCAGACACATTGCGCCACCAAAGCACTGTGTCATACGATGCTGCATTCCTGTAGGCACTAGCAGAATGTCTACAGGGACCTGGCAGTGAACAAAAGCACGACGAGTTGTTGGGCGAGACGTCTGCCATCTTTGCAAAAAGGTTGGGAAAACCTGTCCGATCTCCCATGTGCCGACCACTTGCACGCAGCTGTGACTCGTGCGACGTTGGAACGTGTGGACACTCTCATTTGAGGTGATCGATGGATCACAAACAAACACTTCGCTGCACAAGCTGGCGTCTCCATTGGTAGTGCTGACACACTCGTCCACCTGTTGGGATACTCAGAGATACGTGCCATCTGGGTTCCTCGCCGCCTAATAGAAGACCGAGCCGTGTTGGGCTCATGTATGCGGTGGTTTAAACCTTGGTTCCTATTCTGTGTTTGGTTTCTTGCGGTTATTGCGATTATGCTGTTGTTCGCTCTCTCCTTCAGAGGCAGCAGCGGTGTGTATCGATATTCGTACCTTGTGCTATCTTTGGTCTGGTGCTTATAACTTGCGGCTGTGCTGTGGGCGAGCAGTCGGTCGGTTGGCGTGGAGCAGCGAGGAAATCTCCACGGGGCGTAGTTTGGCGGGGCCCGCAGGCGGTCTCTACGCAATGTCGGAGTGTGTGCGGCTGTTCCCATTGCTACGAGGTCCGTGGCCCACCGACCCTGGACACGAAAGTTGAGTTTGGATTTAACCTACCAGAAAGTCAAGACTGTTCACATTGTGCCATTTGGTTCTCGTTGTTGGCTGTTGGGTCATTCCCGCGAGCAACAATGTGTGTGTTCGAGTTGGCGAAGGTCTAACTGTATTTGGTTATTTGCAATTGAAGTGCACCAGCGGAATTTTATGCCTTGTGGCCGTTAACGTTCCGGTTACCTGCCCTGGCCGTTGACGTAAATTTAGGCTGTGTCCCTTCCTCACCGTGTTGTCGCTGTCCAGCACTGTGTGTAGTTTGACAGCTTAATGTATGCTTGGTTGTGGGCGTCCATGCCTTTTACGTTTGCATTGAACTCCCGGTTGTGTGCTGGTCGAGTGGAGCGCAAGTTACCTTGTCGGTGGATCTGTTGACTGTCTGTTGGTTGGGTTGTCGTCAGATCGAGAATGGTTGGGCCGAGTGCCTGTCTCACCTAAGTGAATGTTAGTATCTCAAGTGCTGGCTGACCCCCAAAACTTCTGAGCACCATTAGCTGCACTGCCTTTTCTTATTTTGTGTTGTGTGTATTTGTATGGCGCATAGCCGATGGTTTTGAATTAAAGTTGAATTGTTTTTAGTGGTGTTTTAAGTCATGGGCCTTCAGCCGCTTTAAAATTAAAATTCCTTGCTTGTAAATGTTAGATTGTTTGTGTCCTTCAGCCTAATTGAAGGTCTTCTGCCTTACGTTTTTTTATTTAATTTTACCTTGAGTCTTAAATCATCGGCCTTCAACGGTCTTTAAATGAAGGTTGTTGCTTTTCAAGTGTTAGATTTTTGGAATTATAGAACTTACTTAATGTGAGTCCTTCTGCCTGAATTTTGAGTTAATGGCTTTTAGCCGTTTTTTTTAATTAAAGTGGTTGTGTCGTAAAGGCATAAGATTGTGTGGCGTATTCTGCTGATAACTAAGTTCAAGAATTTGTACCGTAATATTTGGTCAAATAAATAAAGTTATATGTGTTCGAGTGTAACTGACAGGCGCTCATTTTGGCCCCTTTCCACAATTCCAACTACCTGTCCTGTCCTGCGAGTTTAGGAGGCAGTGTCAAAGACCATAAAGAGCAACGAACGACCATCTGTGCGGAATTGCTTCCGATTTACGAGGCTGCTCGTGATAATTTTTTTGTCAAAAATCGTCACAGGCTGTGAAACATGGGTTCAGCACTTCGAACCGGAAACAAAAGGCAATACGTTGAGTAGCGCCACACCGCTCCTATTGCGGAGAAAAAGTTCGAAGCCACACCCTCAGCCGGTAAAGGCAGGGCGGCGGTCCTCTGCGACTCTGAAGCCGTTATTCTATTTGATGTCCTCATGGTGCAACGATCAACTCTGACGCGTATTGTGCTACCCTCACGATGTTGAAAAAACAACTTAACTGTAAGAGGAAAGTTCCGCGGCCATTATCATAGTCCAGGGCTTAACAACTGGCCGGTTTTGAGCACGAGTACTCGCGTCTGCTCAGGCACCTGCTCGCGAGCAGCTGCAAGGTCGCGGAGTGGGGAGGGAGGGGAGGGAGGGGAAATGCGCGCGCACGTTTGAATAGGGCCGCAGCGTGCCTATTGAATTCGCGCCGACTGTGTAACGTTTAAAGTACTACGATCAGCTCGTAACAGTCACTTCGCTGGTTAAGAATCATGTGAAGTCGCCGTTGTGTAACCCCAACCATGCTTTCGCAGTTCAACCCCCACTGGGAGGAATTGTATCTGTTTACTGAAAAAGATGGTGTTGCAAAATGATTAGTATGTCACAACACGCTGAATTCTTTTACGAAATTTAATTTGCAGCGACATTATATGTCGTACCACGCGAAAGACTACGGACGTGGAAAATGTGATTGACCAGATCGTGCACAGGAAGTTATTAAACTTAAAAGGAAGCTATCCGAAGAAGATCTGGACGACGAAGAAAAATCAACTGAGGCAGCTCTCAGAGTGGGTTACAAAATTGCTTTGCTTTTAGCAAAATCCCTGCGCCCCTTAACTGATGGCGATTTAACAAAAGAATGTTTGGTAGCTGCAGCGGAACATTTGTGTCCATCTCAAGTCGAACAGTTTCTGATTGTGCCATTATCTAACATGACCATTATGCGTCGCATACAGGACATGGCAGACGACGTCCAGAGCCAGTTTGCAAATATCTGTAAAGATTTTATGGCGTATTCTCTAGCTCTGGACGAAAGTGTTGATATCACTGGAACAGCGCAGCTTGCCATATTTATTAGAGGTGTTAACAGAGATCTTCAGGTGAGGGAGGAGCTCCTCGATGTAGTAGCCATGAAGAACATTACAACCGGAGTTGATATTTTAAGTAGTGTTGAAGAAAGTGTTGAAAATATAGGATTGTCGTGGAATTCTTTAGTTTCAGTGTCTACAGATGGTAGAGGCATACACTAAGCTAATAAAATTATGAGGCACGTGTACATTCTCCTTTATTTGTTTCATTTGTCGCAGTAATAATTCGTGAGTGATATCCCTGCAGGTGGCCGCGGATTTACATCGACTGGCGGCAGCTGTTGTGTACCCCACCTGACTCTCCCCACTCTCCGCTCTGGTCCGGTAGTGGGGGTAGCGTGCTCGCGCTGCTCCGTGCTCGCGCCTTGCTGCTCACAGCTTGCTCCGCGAGCACGTATGTTGTGAAGCCCTGTCATAGTCAATGAGCAGTGCGAGGCTTATGTTCGTGCCATGTTTATTGAACATCTTGCTTTTACCGTACGGCCGCCACGACATTTTAATTTCAATTACTGGTGTCACTGAATTGCTGTCTTGTCTGCCCGTGAGCGGCAGCAGCAGCAGCAGCTGCAGCGCGTATCGATAAGTGCACTGTCGTACTATCACTGGGCGACCGATAGTATTTCCGGGTCGTCGTGTGTCTGGCAGTGAGTTGGGGATCGGCAGTAGTTGGAACACGGCAAGAGTCCAGTCGGTGACGGAGCCCCAGTGAGTTCCGCACAGCCAAAAACAGCGGGGGACGACGTGTATTTGGGTCGGTTCCTTCCTGTGCAGAGACGTCGGTTGTGTTCCCTCTGCATGGTTGGGTCCGAGCCAGTGTCTCCGGGACGTCGTCCGTCCAAAGGAAGAAAGAGAGTGGGAGCCGCACCAGCAGGATGGTCGTTGTGGGCGCCAATATTCTCTGTGTCGTTGTATTGAAATCTTGGGGTCGTTTTGCTGGTTGCGTCGAGCGGAACTCATTTGGTTGATTGGTCGGTCGGCTGTGTGTCGGTTGGGTTGCCTTCCGATTAAGAGATTGTTGGTCAGGCTGCCTGTCTCGCCTAAATGGGCGTTGTTGTTGTTGTGGTCTTCAGTCCTGAGACTGGTTTGATGCAGCTCTCCATGCTAATCTATCCTGTGCAAGCTCCTTCATCTCCCAGTACCTACTGCAACCTACATCCTTCTGAATCTGTTTAGTGTATTCATCTCTTGGTCTCCCTCTACGATTTTTACCCTCCATGCTGCCCTCCAGTGCTAAATTTGTGATCCCTTGATGCCCCAGGACATGTCCTACCAACCGAGCCCTTCTTCTAGTCAAGTTGTGCCACAAACTTCTCTTCTCCCTAATCCTATTCAACACTTCCTCATTAGTTACGTGGTCTACCCACCTCATCTTCAACATTCTTCTGTAGCACCACATTTCGAAATCTTCTATTCACTTCTTGTCCAAACTATTTATTGTCCATGTTTCACTTCCATACATGGCTACACTCCATACAAATACTTTCAGAAACGACTTCGTGACAAATCTATAATCGATGTTAACAAATTTCTCTTCTTCAGAAACGCTTTCCTTGCCATTGCCAGTCTACATTTTATATCCTCTCTACTTCGACCATCATCAGTTATTTTGCTCCCCAAATAGCAAAACTCCTTTACTACTTTAAGTGTCTCATTTCCTACTCTAATTCCCTCAGCATCACCCGACTTAATTCGACTACATTCCATTATCCTCGTTTTACTTTTGTTGATGTTCATCTTATATCCTCCTTTCAAGACACTGTCCATTCCGTTCAACTGCTCTTCCAAGTCCTTTGCTGTCTCTGACAGAATTACAATGTCATCGGCAAACCTCAAAGTTTTTATTTCTTCTCCATGGATTTTAATACCTACTCCAAATTTTTCTTTTGTTTCCTTTACTGCTTGCTCAATATACAGATTGAATAACATCGGAGAGAGGCTACAACCCTGTCTCACTCCCTTCCCAACCACTGCTTCCCTTTCATGCCCCTCGACTCTTATAACTGCCATCTGATTTCTGTACAAATTGTAAATAGCCTTTCGCTCCCTGTATTTTACCCCTGCCACCTTCAGAATTTGAAAGAGAGTATTCCAGTCAACATTGTCAAAAGCTTTCTCTAAGTCTACAAATGCTAGAAAGGTAGGTTTGCCTTTCCTTAATCTTTCTTCTAATATAAGTCGTAAGGTCAGTATTGCCTCACGTGTTCCAACATTTCTACGGAATCCAAACTGATCTTCCCCGAGGTCGGCTTCTACCAGTTTTTCCATTCGTCTGTAAATAATTCGCGTTAGTATTTTGCAGCTGTGGCTTATTAAACTGATAGTTCGGTAATTTTCACATCTGTCAACACCTGCTTTCTGTGGGATTGGAATTATTATATTCTTCTTGAAGTCTGAGGGTATTTCGCCTGTCTCATACGTCTTGCTCAACAGATGGTAGAGTTTTGTCATGACTGGCTCTCCCAAGGCCGTCAGTAGTTCCAATGGAATGTTGTCTACTCCCGGGGCCTTGTTTCGACTCAGGTCTTTCAGTGCTCTGTCAAACTCTTCATGCAGTATCGTATCTCCCAATTCATCTTCTTCTATATCCTCTTCCATTTCCTTAATATTGTCCTCAAGAACATCACCCTTGTATAGACCCTCTATATACTCCTTCCACCTTTCCGCTTTCCCCCCTTTGCTTAGAACTGGGTTTCCATCTGAGCTCTTGATATTCATACAAGTGGCTCTCTTTTCTCCAAAGGTCTCTCTAATTTTCCTGTAGGCTGTATCTATCTTACGCCTAGTGAGATAAGCCTCTACAACCTTAAATTTGTCCTCTAGCCATGCCTGCTTAGCCATTTTGCACTTCATGTCGATCTCATTTTTGAGACGTTTGTATTCCTTTTTGCCTGCTGCATTTACTGCATTTTTATATTTTCTCCTTTCATCAATTAAATTCAATATTTCTTCTGTTACCCAAGGATTTCTACTAGCCATCGTCTTTTTACCTACTTGATCCTCTGCTGCCTTCACTACTTCATCCCTCAGAGCTACCCATTCGTCTTCTAATGTATTTCTTTCCCCCATTCCTGTCAATTGTTCCCTTATGCTGTCCCTGAAACTCTGTACAACCTCTGGTTTAGTCAGTTTATCCAGGTCCCATCTCCTTAAATTCCCACCTTTTTGCTTCTTCAATTTTAATCTACAGTTCATAACCAATAGATAGTGGTCAGAGTCCACATCTGCCCCTGGAAATGTCCTACAATTTAAAACCTGGTTCCTAAATCTCTGTCTTACCATTATATAATCTATCTGATACCTTTTAGTATCTCCAGGATTCTTCCAGGTATACAACCTTCTTTTATGATTCTTGAACCAAGTGTTAGCAATGATTAAGTTATGCTCTGTGCAAAATTCTACCAGACGGCTTCCTCTTTCATTTCTTAGCCCCAAGCCATATTCACCTACTATGTTTCCTTCTCTCCCTTTTCCTACTGTCGAATTCCAGTCACTCATGACTATTAAATTTTCGTCTGCCTTCACTACCTGGATAATTTCTTTAATCTCATCATACATTTCTTCAATTTCTTCGTCATTTGCAGAGCTAGTTGGCATATAAACTTGTACTACTGTAGTAGGCATGGGCTTCGTGTCTATCTTGGCCACAATAATGCGTTCACTATGCTGTTTGTAGTAGCTTACCCGCATTCCTATTTTCCTATTGATTATTAAACCTACTCCTGCATTACCCCTATTTGACTTTGTGTTGATAACCCTGTAGTCACCTGACCAGAAGTCTTGTTCCCCCTGCCACCGAACTTCACTAATTCCCACTATATCTAACTTTAACCTATCCATTTCCCTTTTTAAATTTTCTAACCTACCTGCCCGATTAAGGGATCTGACATTCCACGCTCCGATCCGTAGAACGCCAAATTTCTTTCTCCTGATAACGACGTCCTCCTAAGTAGTCCCCGCCCGGACATCCAAATGGGGGACTATTTTACCTCCGGAATATTTTACCCAAGAGGACGCCATCATCATTTAATCATACAGTAAAGCTGCATGCCCTCGGGAAAAATTACGGCTGTAGTTTCCCCTTGCTTTCAGCCGTTCGCAGTACTAGCACAGAAAGGCCGTTTTGGTTAGTGTTACAAGGCCAGATCAGTCAATCATCCAGACTGTTGCCCCTGCAACTACTGAAAAGGCTGCTGCCCCTCTTCAGGAACCACACGTTTGTCTGGCCTCTCAACAGATACCCCTCCGTTGTGGTTGCACCTACGGTACGGCTATGTGTATCGTTGAGGCACGCAAGCCTCCCCACGAACGGCAAGGTCCATGGTTCATGGGGGAGGGGGGGGGGGGGGAATGGGCGTTAGTGCTACAATTCCAGGTCGGCTCTTGGAACCTCTGAGCGCCGTTCCGTGTTTGTTACGTAGTAACGCCCCTGTTTGAGTTTTTTGTTATTTAGTTGATGTGTGGCCTTCGGTCGAGTTTTATATATTCTGAATTCATGTTCTTGTCTTGCCCTTAAGGCATGTGATTGTTGTTCTTATAGGGGCCTTCAGCTCTGTCCTGCTAGGGCGGGCGTTTCAGCCAGTAAAATCTTCTGGATATGAGACCGCATTGTCAATGTGTAAAACTTCGGACGTTTCGGTCACTATTGCAAACGGCTTTCCTCAGGGTGGTTTTTCTTTTTGCTAATTGCGAAACTTGGAAGGTTTTACACACTGACCACGCAGTCTCATAGCCGGAAGAATTTTATTGACTTTTGAGTTCAGTGTGTTCGTCATCACAAAAATGCAAACGTACTTCTCGTTTTCCATGACAACACAAGGCCTCACACAAGTTTGCGCACCGTAGAGGAGCATGCAAAGCTTCATTGGGCTGTTCTTCCTCATCCACCCTATAGCCCGGATCCCGCACCTTCCCACTTGAATCTTTTTGGCGCAATGGAAGATGCACTTCGCGGGAAACAGTACGTGGATGGTGGGAGGTTATTGATGCGGCAAGACATCGACTCCGACGTCGACAAGTAGGGTGATACCATGCGGGCGCGCAGTCCCTCCAAGTAAGGTGGCGTCGGGCCGTTGCATTGAACGGAGATGGTGTTGAGAGGTAGGGTTTTGTAGGCAAAATAGTGGGGAATCGTATGTTGTACTGGAGTCCTGAATAAAACGAATCTGCTTTCAGAAAAAATGTGTTGCATTACTTACTGAGCGCCCCTCGGTGACTATCGCAGCGTTATTCCCCGTGAAATGCAGAAAACACATTAACCGCACTTACGATACTCCCGTCTATCTAAGGGCTGCGCTATTTTGTATTGGCTCCTCTAGCGGCGTGCTGCGGTACTGTGGGACGGGGATTTCAGTGTGTTCCACCACTGCAGGCATGTACTTGTAAAGAAACAAAAAAATTAATGACCTGCGTGCTGGAATCGTGGAAGGACTGCATTTGGGCCCTTGCCTATTATAGTTCAATTCTTTTATCTTGGCGGCTCGCGCATGCCCGCCCAGACGCGGGAGATTCCTGCGTTGCCAGTTGCACACGACGCACGCGCCAAGAGAAGCAGCACCATAGTTCTAGCATAGTTCGCAAGCTTACGTTTAGGGGGGAGCGCGCAGTTCATGAACTAATGCCACCAAGGCCGCATTAAGCCTTTCGCTGCTACAGAGACGTGCTCCCCGCATTCCGCGCTGTGCGCGATTTTGTCACTGCACTGCTCGCCTGTGCAGACACACTTTTGTTGCAGTCGCGAAAGATGGAATATTTCTCAATATTACATACGACACCTATGTGGTACTTAAATTAAATGAGATATTGTTACACAGTAAATTTTATATGAAATTTAGGTACCTTGTCCACATTTCATTCTCAACATTGTGGCAACTAAAATCGACCATACGGAAAGTATACTCTATGGACTTTTACCTCTGCAAACTATTCAAAATTTCGTGCAATGATTTACTATACTTAATGCTGCACAATACCTGGGTTGAACATCGAAACAAAATTAAGTCATTTATGGGGGGAAGGTATCAGTCAAGATGATGTGTAAAAATCCAATTTTTGGGCCAAATAGTTTTTGTGAAATCGAATAAGTGTGTCAAAGCATTGGGGACACCATGTGTCTGCACAGGCGAGCAGTGCAGTGATGACAAAATCGCGCACAGCGCTGAATGCGGGGAGCTCATGTCTGCAGCAGCGAAAGGGTTAATGAAGAGACAAAGCACTAGAAATTTCACAAAATTGCATTCAAACGAATAACATTCGTGAAGTAAGATACTTCGATATTGTTTTTAAATGAAGAAAAATTTTAAGTACCGCCCAAGTTTTTCTTTTTTAATTCATCACCTTCCTATAACTAACCCAACGCCTTAACCGTTACGCTAACGCAGCTCGTTTGACAACGTAACTCAATGAGGACTCTAGCACGTCACGCAAAATACTTACAAACACTGTTGGTATGACTATCAATTCCTCAGACTTCGTCGAAGTACAATAGGAAATAAACAATTACCGCTGTTCTTTATTGCGAAAAAGCGGTTCGTGAGATTGATACAAACACCTTTCCTTGCTATCGCCTGAATTAGGAGTCTTATTGCTTGTTTGGTTTAATTAATTAATAGAATATGAAGCAATTGGTATAAAGAACGCTTTTTCCAAACTTCCTATAAAAGAAAATCTGCTATCAAGACATTGCTTTTGTTCTATTACTTTATTTATGACTGAACGTTTCTAAAACTGAAGACACTCGTCCGTGCTCTGCTCTGCAGTCGAGATCTGGCAACGTCGTTCTCTGTTCATTGGCTGACTGTGTTTTGTGACGTCAGATGCGCAGAACAAACCTAAACTCGGCCGCCAACATATGACGCGCACTTTACCAGTCGAGCTGAAGGCGCCCGTGTATCGTATATTTCTCTGTAATAATTGGACTGACGGATTCAGTGACGGCTATTGTCTCAGCATGGTGGTGCACCGCCACACTTTTCAATGTGTGTGCATAGCTACTTAAAAGAAGCGTTTCCAGAGAAATGGATTGGTCGTGGAGGTCCAATGTTCTGGCCTCCAAGTACACCGGACATTAATCCACTAGATTTTTATTTTTTTATTTGTGTGGGACACTTAGAGGAAAAAGTACTCGTATATAGCACTCCACCCACGGATGTACACTACCTAATAGCTCGTGTGCACTCCTCTGGATGCCGGTGCGTTGCATAGCGTCCAGCAAAGGATGATCCATCGAGTGGTGAAGTGTTTGCAGATGCAAACATCTTCTCTGAAGTGAACGTTGCTCGTATATGTACGTACTGGCGTTCTGAAAATAAACCTGGATGTCAAACGCACAGAATGGAATTATTGTGCGTAGCACAATGTTCAATCTACTGTAGCCAACCTAATGTTTTAGATCTCATTGGATACAGACGGGCCGGCAGGGGTTCTAGGCGCTACAGTCTGGAACCGCGCGACCGCTGCGGTCGCAGGTTCGAATCCTGCCTCGGGCATGGATGTGTGTGATGTCCTTAGGTTAGTTAGGTTTAAGTAGTTCTAAGTTCTAGGGGACCTCAGAAGTTAAGTCCCATAGTGCTCAGAGCCATTTGAACCATTTGATACAGACGATGGTATCCTATCCACTGTTATTTTCTATTGGCTTTTTTGTGTCATAGACGAAACACAGTGGTGCCGCTTGTTCATGCCGCTTGTTCTTTGTCAATTTGTCACATCGAGTGGTGTCTTGTTTCTTCCTCACTTACTGACGTAACGAAGTTGCTGGCTTGCCTCCTTTAGTGGCAGCAGCAGCAGCGCTTATCGATACTAGTACTGTTGTACTAGCTTTGGTGTAAGCGCTAGTATTTTCAGGTGGTGGTGGTGGTGGTGTGTGTGGTAATCAGTCGGTTGGGATGGAGCAGCGAGGAAGTCTCCGCGGCGAGAGGTCAGGCCGGGACCGCTGGTGGTGTGCACGCGCTGTTGGATCATGAGGCGCTAGCTGCGACAGCTCCAGAGGTCGTTGCCCACCGAACCTGGACGCTGAAGTTGAGTGGTCAGTTAACCTGTTATGAAACCTCAACTATTATGACATCTCTTCGTTCATTTGTGGGTTGTTGCTCCCTGGGCTGTTCGGGCTAGCAGCAATGTATGATGTTTCCAGAATGAGATTTTCACTCTGCAGCGGAGTGTGCGCTGATATGAAACTTCCTGGCAGATTAAAACTGTGTGCCCGACCGAGACTCGAACTCGGGCCCTTTGCCTTTCGCGGGCAGGTGCTCTACCATCTGAGCTACCGAAGCACGACTCACGCCCGGTACTCACAGCTTTACTTCTGCCAGTACCTCGTCTCCTACCTTCCAAACTTTACAGAAGCTCTCCTGCGAAGTTTCAATATATGATGTGTTGGAGTCGGCAAAATCTTGCAGCCATCTTATTCTGCCCTGTGGCCGTTATCGCCCCGTTACCTGCCCTGGTCGTTAGCGAAGTTTTCCAGCAGTGTGCCTTTCCTCGTCGTGTTGATTCTGTCTGGCATGGAGTGTAGTTCGACAGCCTTCTAAGTGTTTGATTCATATTTTGCTTAGAATGGTTATTGTTCCCTTGGCTGTTTTTTAGACGCCAATTTCTGAGGACGTAGTGCTGTTCGTATCCTCGTCCTCCGCCGACATTTTCCATCGTTGTGCCGTTGGTCGGATGGAAGGGAATTGGTTACGTTGTTGGTCGGTCCTTGGGGCGTCCCTAGTTTGGGTTGCCATCCCATTATTTAACTTCAACTCTTGGCTGCCTGTCTCACCTCACCTTACGTTTGAGCTACCTTCTCAGGCCGACCCTTGGAACACTTCTGAGCACCACTTGTTCTCTTTGTTGTATATTGTGATTTTCATTTTAGTTTGAAGTATTGTGCGAGGCCTTCGGCTCTGTATTAGTTACCATGAACATAACCATGTGGCGCCCGCTCTCTGTGGGTACAGCTATGTACAGCAGCTGATGATGGACAAAGCAGCCTCATCTGAAAATGCAGGTTGAACGTTTCTGCCTCTACCCCCAATGAATGGATGACATTGAGTATGGTCCTCCTGAATCTATCGATTCCATGTTTGTGCGACCGTCGTGGGATTGCAACCAACGCTAGCAGCAATATTACGGAATGGGAAACAGCACTCTTGACAAGTAACAATCGTACACGAAGCATAACACGAGTTTCTGACGAACAAGCAACTTTCAAATGCAGTATCTGAGAAACCCACTGCCTCATCTTTCCTTGTATACAGAATGTAGTTGGTGGTACCGCTCCAGACTTTGTGTGACTGCGATGAAGAGGTAATTGTTTGCGTACGCGAGGATTTGTGGTAACTTCACGCTAGTCGCATGCTGTCTTACTTTCGTTTCAGTTTTAATAGTCAGCAGCCTACTCATTTAATAAACTGAAAATATATTCTAAGACAAAAAAAAGACGCACCACGACGGAGTTATCCGAATGGGACAGAAATCGGTAGATATGATACACATGTACAGATAAACAAATGGTTACAATTTCAGAAAATTTGGGCGGTTTATTCAAGAGTAAGAGTTTCACGAACTGAGCAAGTCAACAATACACTAGTACACCTCTGGCCCTTATTTGGCTGACCGAGTTGTTGCATGTTCTACTGAGCAATACGGTGCCGAATTCTGTCCAACTGGCGCGTTAGATCATCAAGGTCACGAGCTTCTGTACGGCCCTGTGCGTAAGGCTCCAAATGTTCTCAGCTGGGAGAGGTCGGGCGACGTTGATGGCTTGTCAAGTACGAAGACAAGCAATGTAAACTCTCGCCGTGTACGGGCGGGAATTATCTTGCTGAAATTCAAGCCCAGGACAGCTTGCCAGGAAGGGCAACAAAACAGGCGCAGAATATTGTCAACCTACTACTGTGCTCTAAGGATGCCGCTGATGACAACCGAAGGGGCCCTGCTGGAAACGAAATGGCGCCACAGATCATCAGTCCTGGTTGTCACTATCCGGGGTGTCTCCAGACACGTCTTCGGCCTGGAATATCATTGACTGGAGTAGAATTGTTTTGAGTGATGAGTGCCGCTTCGAACTGAGCCCCGATGACCAGTGAAGACAGTCTCGAGTCGCCCTGGACATCAGTGGGATACAAACCTGACTGTCGCCCACCAAACTCCCCGACAGCCAAGGGTGATGGTCTGGGATGCCACTTCGTTCCACAGCAAGACTGAGACTCCCCGCTAAACACACAGGACAGGACAGGTACTTTAAGTTGTTGAAAGGGGCCAAAATAAGCGACTGTCAGATACACTCCAACATACAACCTTTTAATTTGATCAAACATTACAACAGCCAAAAAAGTTTTTTAAAATAAAAAACCGCAGCTTTAGTTTTGGAACTTAATTATCGGCTGAATGCGCCGTACAATCTGATGCTTTAAGGGCAAGACCACTGTAAGTTAAAAAACACTGAAAGCCAATAACTTAAAGCCCAACCAAAATCAGAAATTTAAAAGGCAAATCCTTATCTTGAAACAGTTCCTTAATTAGGCTGAAGGCCCAAAGAATCTGAAACTTCAAGAGCAAACACCTTAAACTCAAAGGACCAACGCTTAAGACTCAATAACATTAATTTAAAAACAATGCCAAAGGCTTTACATCAGTTCTTAAATTAGGCTGAAGGCCCAACCATCTGACATCTTAAGGGGAAAACAACCTTAATTTAAAAATCGGGTAGAAGTCATACAAGTACCAACAACAAGAACAAGCAAGAAAAGGCAGTACACCTAAGAGCGCTCAGAAGTTCTGAAGGTTGGCCTGGAATTCAAACACTAACGCTCACTTAAGTGAGACAGGCAGTCGACCCAACCATTGTCGATCCGACGACAGCCCGACAGACAGTCAACGGACCCACCGACAAGCTAAACTCTGCTTCACCTGTCCAGCACACAACAGGTAGTTCGATGGAACCGCGGAGAAGGTATTGGCGCCCACAACCAATTATACATTGAGCTGTCAAACTACACACTGTGCTGGACAGCGACAACACGATGAGGAAAATACACCGCCTGAATTTACGTCAACGGCCAGGGCAGGTAACCGGAATGTTGCCACAAGGCAGAAGAGTCCGCTGGTGCACTTCAATTAAAATAACCAAGTACAGTTAAACTCCACCGGAGGGTGGCTAAAATTTGCCAACTTGAAAACACACGATGTTGCTCGCGGGAATGTCCCAACAGTCGACAACGAATTCCAAACTACACAATGTGATCAGTCGTGACTTGCTGATAGATTAAGTCAAAACTCAACTTTCATGTCCAGGATCGGTGAGACACGAACCTTATAGCAATGGGAACAGCACCACACACTCCGACAACGCATAGAGGCCGCCAGCGGTCCCGGCCAAATTTCGTGCCGCGGGGGTTTCCCCACTGCTCCACGCCGATTGACTAACTGCCCAGAAACGGTGAAAGGACCAAATATACGTCGGCCAATGAGACAACCAACCAACGGTGGTCCTGCCCCAATCTCCCTCCGTCGGACAGTTCATGTGTGTCGCCAGCGGTCGGCGCTCCATCCTCGACTTCACTGCTGCTGCGTCCCGACTACACTGCTGGTCCGTCTCCAACTGACTTCTACGTCCCGACTGAGCTTCCAACTGAACTCCAAACACACGAAGGCAGAAATACTGGCTAATCGACATCCCTGCACCAGGAAAGGACCGACCCAAGTCTGGCAAGATGACCAATTGAAGGGGCCCAGAAACGGTCAGAGAACCAATTACACGTCGCCCGATGAGACGACCGACCGAACGACCAACCAACGGGCGTCCCCACTCAAATATCCTTCCGTCAGACAATACATGTGTGTCGCCAGCCGTCGGACGAGTACTGGCAACACCGACTCAAAGGAAGGCCTCGGCGCTTGTTCGTGACGTCACGTCAGCCAGGCACGGCGAACGCCAGGTCTGTTGCAGGCATACTCATAATGGTGGTGTCTCCCTCTCTGACACAAGAAAATGTGAAACTATTGGCGGTAGTTGACGAACACACATTGTTCTGAGAGATTTCTGCAATTGTGCAATTCATTACACTTCTTAACAAATAGTGTACTCCTGAAATTAAATTTCCTCCTGTTTTAAGGATTTACGAAAACAACTTCATGGTCCAGCAGCAACAGAATTCGTGCTTTTTTACCTTATTTGTAAATCTGAGGAAGTTACGTTTGTACTGGGTTGCTTTTACAAGAAACTGTGAACATATTGGTGCTGTTCTTTAGGTATCTTGGTTGACTATGGGGTGAGGAGCACTGAATGTTAATGAAATATTTTGCGATTGTACACGTTGGGAGCGGGGGTGGGGGACAGAAGAAGAGGCAAAAGAGAGATACTTGGTTTATCAGATAAAATTTTTTTATCTTATAAAGTTTCTCCTTTCAAATGCAAGAGGGGAATATTTATCTTTTTTAATGTGCATGTTTAAAAAATTTAAGCTCAGCAGTATTTTCTATGTATGAAGCTGTTTTGTTTCCTGTTTAGAATTCCTTTCGTTGAAAACGACTGTAATCTAATGACTGGCAAAAGTTGGACATTTAACATGTAAATTAGTTCACATGTCCAGTGACGATGTCAAACGAAAATAAATAAATAAAAAAAAAAAAGAAACGAGTTCATTGTAAGGGGGTTGGGGTAAGTTTCGATAACAAAATGGATCAAGTAAATATAGTTTCATGAATGAAAAATTTCCGAAGCTTGCAATGTGGCAAAGCGTCTTCTCATATCGGTCTACGTTTGTTTCCACAGGATTCAGTAATACAGAACTATGATCTTCATTTGTAGCTTTACGATAGTAAGAAAATCTTTCATCTAAATAAAACCGCAGAATCCAAAACAATACCAAACAGTTTGTCCAAAAATAAGAGATTTATAGTGATAAGCACGCCCAGGCGTTTCTGCCTGCAACAGACCTGGCGTTCGCCGTGCCTAGCTGACGTGACGTCACAGCTGACGTGACGTCACCAACAAGCACCGAGGCCTTCCTTTGAGTCGGTGTTGGTACTGGCCGTCGGCGCCTCATCGGCGCTCCGTCCTCGACTTCACTGCTGCTGCGTCCCGTCTGCACTGCTGGTCCGACACACGACGACCCGGAAATACTATCGGCCGCTCCAGAGATGGTAGGGCAGTGCACTTATCGATACGCGCTACTGCTGCCGCTCACGGGCAAAAAGTAAGTGACGCCAGTAAATGGAATAGGAAAACGAGGCGGCAGTATCGTAATAGAAGATGACAAGCAGTAAATGGCATGAACACGAGTCGTGCACGGCTCAAAGACCACCTTAGTTTTATCTGCAGCACCCTTATAGCACAGCGGTACGTCGAAGAAATTCCGTGCCCCGTATTGTTGCCATTCGTGGCAAACCATCCTGAGCTTACATTTCAGCAAGATGATGTCCGCCCGCACATGGCGAGAGTTTCTACTGCTCGTCTTTGTGCTTGCCAAACCCCACCTTGGCCAGCACCGTTGCAAGATCTGTCCCCAGTTGAGAATGGTTTGAGCATTATGGGCTGGGCCCTCGAACCAGTTCGGGATTTCAATGCTCTGAGGCGCCAGTTGGCCAGTTGGACAGTTGGACAGAATTTGGCGCGATATCCCTCAGGAGGACGTCCATCAACACTGTCAATCAATGCCAAGCCGAGTAAGGGCCGGAGGTGGACCAATGCGTTGTTGTTGTTGTTGTTGTTGTTGTTGTGGTCTTCAGTCCTGAGACTGGTTTGATGCAGCTCTCCATCCTACTCTATCCTGTGCAAGCTTCTTCATCTCCCAGTACCTACTGCAACCTACATCCTTCTGAATCTGCTTAGTGTATTCATCTCTTGGTCTCCCCCTACGATTTTTACCCTCCACGCTGCCCTCCAATACTACATTGGTGATCCCTTGATGCCTCAGAACATGTCCTACCAACCGATCCCTTCTTCTGGTCAAGTTGTGCCACAAACTCCTCTTCTCCCCAATCCTATTCAGTACCTCCTCATTAGTTATGTGATCTACCCATCTAATCTTCAGCATTCTTCTGTAGCACCACATTTCGAAAGCTTCTATTCTCTTCTTGTCCAAACTATTTACCGTCCATGTTTCACTTCCATACATGGCTACACTCCATACAAATACTTTCAAAAACGACTTCCTGACGCTCAAATCTATACTCGATGTTAACAAATTTCTCTTCTTCAGAAACGCTTTCCGTGCCATTGCCAGTCTACATTTTATATCCTCTCTACTTCGACCATCATCAGTTATTTTGCTCCGCAAATAGCAAAACTCCTTTACTACTTTAAGTGTCTCATTTCCTAATCTAATACCCTCAACATCACCCGACACCAATGCGTTATTGACTTTAATTTGTGAAGCCTTTCTCTTGAATAAATTATCCAATTATTCTGAAACTTTAATCTTTTGTTTGTATGTGTACATCGCATCTACCGATTTCTGTCCCATTCGAATAAATCTTTTTTTTTCTTTTTTCCTTTCTTGGAGTGTAACTCCATTGTATAAACAAGAGTTCAGTGAAGTCGTTTTGTCTCCTCTCGTAAGAGAACTGGACATAAAAGGCTGGGGATGTATAGTCCGTTTGTAAACTGAAAACCCAGCGCTTATGGTGGAGGAGCTATCCTTCCCAGAAGAACATTACAGTTGCCATATAGGGTAACTAAAAAATTAATTTTAATTCTAGCATCGGAGAACAGCGTACAAAGATTTACGAAGACTCTGCCTGTATGCGTTTCTTGCGTTAGTATTATTAGTAATTCACATCTGTATTCCATGTAAGTGTTAAGGGGAGACGGAAGGCAATTTTCATCCCTATTCTGCCGATGCTATTTTACCCTTTGAATAGGTACACATTTCAAAAGAACTATAAGTGATAAAACAATGAAATTTTTACATGCATATGTATTAAATATATGCCTCAAATTACAAGTAAAATGAACGTCATACCTCTTATGGTTTTAAAGAAAAAAATTATTCTTCCACTACTAAAATTTAACTTCTTCTTTTACATTAATTGTTATAAAACAGTTTCTGATTGTTTGGTGGTTCTCAATTGTAATAACTTATTACCATCTGCAGTACAAATTGACCAAATTTCACGTTTCTAACCCCATTACTTTATCAAATAATGGTACCTGAAAGTAAAAAAATGTAGTTATGAGAAAAATCCATTTGAAGTTTAATATTGCAGTTATAGTATAGTTATTTATGAGATTTACTTAGCACTAATATTTCCCTGCGCCATACTGAGCATCATCTGAATCATGCTGATCTTCTTTTCTTCTCTTGGCCCCTCTTCTTTTCTGTCTGGCTTATTTTGTGCATTTTAAATTAGCAATATCTGCTTTGCGGATTCACTCTTTATATAATTGAACCAAGGATTTTACAGTATTTCCACTAGATTTTATTCCCAATAATTCCAAAACATCCAGTTTTCTAGTTACACCATCACTGAAGCATAAAATAGCATCATAAACACCAAATTTGAGGGTTGTAAGTTGAACAAGTACACTTTTCAGAAACTGGTTCCAAATGGCAGAATTCACAAATTCATTTAAATTTTGGGTTTTCCCATGTAGACATTCCTTAAACAAGGTATCTTTAGAAAGGTCTCTAAATATGGGTTTAATTTCAGTCATTACTGATGCAGGTAAAGAATGTTTGTGGTCATATCTGGCACTTCTCCTGTACTTGCACCAAGTGTCAGGATCATTCGGGCAAAGACCGAGTGTCAGGAAAACCATCATATCTCACGAAAAAAATGTCGTATTTATATAAAACAAAAACTGTTTCACGCAGGAAAGACCAGGCATTTCAATATGCTAAAACTAAAAATCGAATTTTTGAAGCCCACTGGCCTACCGTCTCCCTTTAATGCACTTTGTGGAAAATAAACACTCCCCCCCCCCCCCCCCCCCCGGCGTTTCTGCGCACTGCGGCACCAGTGATTGATAATGTGAGTTGTGGAGGCTCGGTATGCTCTGTGAAATATGCTGTATTTGCTTCTTGCGACGTAACCGCATGCTTGCTCGTCAGTGTACAGACCTATGAAGGAGTGAAGTGGATGGCCAGTCCAGAGACGCAGGTTCGCTCGCGCTTCTACCCTCCGCCCCCATTCCTCCCTGTTACACCAGCAGAACAGAATTTATCCCTTAATACATCTCTGCTGCACTTAGATAGGGTACACACATTTAAGACTTCTGATTCATCTTCTTCTTCTTCTTCTTCTTTCTTTTAGTGTTCAACCCTGAAGTTGGTTTGCAGCAGACCGCCATTCCTCTCTTCTGTCTGCCTTCCTCTTCATTTCCACGTATGTATTACACCCAACGTCATTCATGATCAGTTGCATGTACGATATCCTTGTCGCCCCCGCCGATTCCTTCCTTCAACAGCTCCTTCTGCTATTGTCCCAATGATGTTGTTGTGTCGTAGATGTGCCCTACAAGTTTCTCTCTTCTTGTTTGGATGTGCCTCCACAGAGGTCTGTTTTCGTGTACTCTTCTAAGCACCTCTTTATTTGTTACTTTGTCTCTCCAGCTGATCTTCATCACCACATCTCCAGGGCATCTAGCCGTCTTCTCTTCCAACTGTCCAAGTTTCAAATTCGTATAGGGCCACACTCCAAACGAAACCTTTCATATTACGTTTCCTTATTTTCAGACTGATGTTATTGCTGGTCCGACAACCAGGACTGATGATCTGCGGCGCCATTTCGTTTCCAGCAGGGCCCCTTCGATTGTCATCAGCGGCATCCTTAGAGCACAGTAGTAGGTTGACAATATTCTGCGCCTGTTTTGTTGCCCTTCCTGGCAAGCTGTCCTGGGCTTGCATTGTATTCTGCTCGCAATTTCTTTCCAGTTTCATCTGCGTAAATACAATTTAGCTTTGCTTAAAACAGCTTCCTTCATTGGTATGAAGTTGCGATCCTTCGTTGTGTCAGCAGAGTTTCCAGTAGCACTCTCAACTGTGTATGTGTGTGCGGATGGCCCGGAACATAACCAACACAGTTTTACTTTGCTTTGTTGCGCTTTTAATTCAGTCTAATAATACATTTTCACGGAATACTGAAGCGTCTTTTGAAGTCTTAGTTCAACGCAAATACTTGTCCTAACGCAAATACTTGTCCTTTATCAACATCGATTTTCATGTTTTCTCATAGCCACGAAAAAAAAAAAACCTGCTCGTCTGATTATGACTGCACCGTTACGTAAAAGTTAACAATAATTGCATTTACGACTTGAGCGTCAGTTTAGACACGTTAACCGGAACAGATTAGCGGCTCCAAATTTGTGCGGAACTCTCTTCGAAACGCCACATTAACCGACACCGGCCGGCAGACGCAGTGGTCGGAAAACAAAACTGAGCATACGCAGACGGTGCGCGCAGTTCTGGCGGCGCCGAACAAAAGACTGACGGCCGCGTTCCGCGACTGTCCATTGTTCCGGGCGCTGGCGCGGACAAATGACGAGCCCCGGGCGGTACGCGCGGCCCTCATTACACCGAAACAGTGGCGCCGCGGCGCGGCCGGGCGGGGAGGCGTCTCGTCTTTGTCGCGACAGTCGCGCGTCGCGGCACCCTCTGACATCCCTACAGCTCATTACTCGCTATTTTTAAACGCGCGACGAATCTCTCCCGCGGAAGCGCACACTCCACGAGCACTACCGGCCGCAATTAAAAATGCTTTCCATTGAGCTCTTTAAAGGGGGACATTTAACTGAATCAGCACAAATACGCTGCAAGCGAATATGGGATTAACATAGATACGATTTGGATTGTGACAGTGGTAAATACCGATTATTCTTTCATACCGTACGGCATTTTGTGGTTCTCCTACTGACACTCGTATGGTACTAGGGTATTTTTAGACCCCAAGGCTCGTTTAAAAAATGGTTCAAATGGCTCTGAGCACTATGGAACTTAACTTCTGAGGTCATCAGTCCCCTAGAACTTAGGACTACTTAAACCTAACTAACCTAAGGACATCACACACATCCATGTCCGAGGCAGGATTCGAACCTGCGACGGTACGGTCGCGCGGTTCCAGACTGTAGTGCCTAGAACCGCTCGGCCACCCCGGCCGGCAAGGCTCGTTTAACTACAGTTTTAATATGGATGTAGGCTTCTCATCCTTTAGAAATGCATTTTACTGACTTTTTATTGTAAGTGGGCAAAATATTTATCGTTATATCACAGTCCGTAGTACAATAATTTGAAAATTTTGCGATGGAGTCAGAAAATACCGTAGGCATACAGTATTTGATTTTCGATGTTATATTCCAACTTTGTTAATTACATAAAAGCTTGGCAACAGTGCACCTTTCAAACCGACATATCTATACACTATGTGGTCAAAAGTGTCCGGACACCACGCTGAAAATGACTTAAAAGTTCGTGGAACCCTCCATCGGTAACGCTGGAATTCAATATGGTGTTGGCCCACCCTTAGCCTTGATGACAGCTTCCACTCTACAGGCATACGTTCAATCAGGTACTGGAAGGTTTCATGGGGGATGGCAGCCCTTTCTTCACGGAGTGCGGCACTGAGGAGAGGTATCGATGTCGGTCGGTGAGGTCTGGCGCGAAGTCGGCGTTCCAGAACATCCCAAAAGTATTCTATAGAATTCAGGCCAGGACTCTGTGCAGGCCATTTCTTTACAGCGATGTTATTGTCGTGAAACCACTCCGCCACAGGCCGTGCATTATGAACAGGTGCTCGATCGTGTTGAAAGATGCAGTCGCCATCCCCGAATTGCTCTGCAACAGTGGGAAGCAAGAAGGTGCTGAAAACATCAATGTAGGGCTATGCTGTGATAGTGCCACGCAAAACACCAAAGGATGCAAGCCCCCTCCATGAAAAACACGATCGCACCAGAACACCACCACCTCCGAATTTTACTTTTGGCACTGCACACACTGGCAGATGACGTACACCGGGCATTTGCCTGCCATCGGATCGCCACATTGTGTAGCATGATTCGTCACTCGACACAACGTTTTTCCACTGTTCAATCGTCCAATATTTACGCTCCTTACACCAAGTGTGGCGTCGTTTGGCATTTAACGGCGAAAATGGTTCAAATGGCTCTGAGCACTATGGGACTTCTAAGGTCATCAGTCCCCTAGAACTTAGAACTACTTAAACCTAACTAACCTAAGGACATCACACACATCCATGCCCGAGGCAGGATTCGAACCTGCGACCGTAGCGGTCGCGCGGTTCCAGACTGAAGCGCCTAGAATTGCTCGCCCACCCCGGCCGGCTTTAACGGCGAGATGTGTGGCTTATGAGCAGCCGCTCGACCATGAAATCCAAGTTTTCTCACCTCCTGCCTGTCATAGAACTTGCAGTGGATCCTGATGCAGTTTGCAATTCCTGGATGATGGTCTGGATAGATGTCTGCCTGTTACACATTACGACCCTCTTCAACTGTCGCGGTGTCTGTCAGTCAACAGACGAGGTTGGCCTGTACGCTTTTCTGCTGTACGTGTCCCTTCACGTTTCCACTTCACTATCACACCGGTAACAGAGGACCTAGGGATGTTTAGGAGTGTGGAAATCTCACGTACAGACGTATGACACAAACGACACCCAATCACCTGTCCACTTTCGACGTCTGCGAGCCGCCATATGTGGCCGTGCGGTTCTAGGCACTTCAGTCTGGAACCGCGCGACCGCTACGGTCTCAGGCTCGAATCCTGTCTCGAGCATGGATGTGTGTGATGTCCTTAGGTTAGTTAGGTTTAAGTAGTTCTAAGTTCTAGGGGACTGATGAAGTCAGATGGCTCTGAGCACTATGGGACTTAGCATCTATGGTCATCAGTCCCCTAGAACTTAGAACTACTTAAACCTAACTAACCTAAGGACAGCACACAACACCCAGCCATCACGAGGCAGAGAAAATCCCTGACCCCGCCGGGAATCGAACCCGGGAACCCGGGCGTGGGAAGCGAGAACGCTACTGCACGACCACGAGATGCGGGCGATGAAGTGAGATGTTAAATCCCATAGTGCTCAGAGCCATTTGAACCAAGTCCGCGAGTTCCGCGGAGCGCCCCATTCTGCTCTCTCACGATGTCTAATGACTGCGGAGGTCGCTGATATGGAGTATCTGGCAGTAGGTGGCAGTCAATGCAGCTGGTATGAAAAACGTATGTTTTTGGGGGGTGTCTGGAGACTTTTGATCACACACTGTATGTACATTTTGTAAACAGTTTGTAGAAAATACATATACGTGCATTGTTATGACAGATTCGCAGTTAGGAATTGCGTTTTGTTGAAGTAAGACGTGCCGTTATGTTTTATTCGTCTGGATGATATATGATTTGAAAGGGGCTATAGTTTCGAATGGGCTTTAACAGATTTACAGAAGAGTGATAGTGATGATGAGCCAGATTTTGAAGATGAGAGTGGTACTGCTGATTCAGCTAACTAGTGCGCTTACTCTTGTATCTAGAAGTGTGTGGATAACATATGACATAGAGCCACCTGAAGTGCGCAAGCGAGTTTCAAGGAAATTAATACGTGAAACTGCCGGTATTCCACGTCACCTTCGACCACAGTTACGGAGAAGGGCAGATAGTCCCCCAGGCTTTTTATCACACGTGTTGAGTGTAATAGTAATGCATAGTCCTACCAGTAACCGTGCAGCTGACGGTAAAATTCTAAACCCATATCGTGAACGCTGGATTGAACATGCTTCTACAGAAGTGCTGGCAGTCTTTGGTCTACCGATAATAGCTGGCCTACACAAGGCACGTGGGAAACCCTTGAGCGAATTTTTGTCAGATGAATATGGCTTTCCTATTTTTAGAGCCACAGTGAGCTTTTCAAGATTACTAATTACAGTATTGTTACACAGCGTATGGTATATGAAAATTATGTAACAAAATAATTTTTGGAACTAAAACTGAACAATACATATATTTTAACATTTAAAACGTAGCTAGTAAATAATTACAACGTATATGTAACTTACAGGCAACTGTGGAGTTGTAATTTCAACATTGTGCATGGGTCCCTCAATCATTATTATTTTTGTGGAAATATCATAGTTATCATAAAGATTTATAAGAAAGGGGAGTACTTGAGCACCGAGAATGTTTAAAGAAACATCCTGGTTCATGTCCATGAAATGTGCAAAATTTTAGTTCAACTGGACAATTGCAAGACGACTCTCATCGACCTTGAAGTTTCGAATTGTTGCTGCGTGAATTTTGTTACAGTTTCTCATTATCATCGTTGTCAAATAAAGTCATATTGTTAGAAATACTTAGTTTTAGTAATGCTATTTTAAGACTTTTAATCCTTTTATATAATAATATTTAATTTTAACATATAATAAAGTATAATAAATATCATACAACATGACGAGTTAAGGAAATGGTAGTAATGACGACAGTAAAAGTTCTCTGCCGTTCAGCAAAGATCGCCAAGAATAAAAACCGCAGCAGTAAGAAAAACTAGAGATACACTGCAGTTTTTTTTTTACTCTTTGTCTCTCTGAACTTTTTGATAGGTGCAGTATCAGTGATAGAAATGGAGCTCCGAGGTTAATGACTGTTACAGGAGCTTTATGGCATGAAACTGAAAACCCAGGTAACAATCGGACTTCTTTTCAACGCCCAGAAAAAAATTTAGAGAAGCGAAACATACAGAATTTCAGCATAAATTTAAACGAACTGATTGCCAAGAATTAGTGTTGTACTGGATTGGAAAGGTGTATTAATAATCTTCCAGGGCAAGGAACAATTGTTGGGAGCCCCTGAAACCCCAACATGTTCTGGAGAAGATGAAGCCAAGAGAGGGAGTAGAGCAGAAGGGTATAGCTGACAAAACTCAGGCAGTTTGCTATGATATGTAATAACATAGAAAAATTGTTCAGTCGTGACCTGTTGCACCTTGTGGTGTCACCGCCAGACACCACACTCGCTAGGTGGTAGCCTTTAAATCGGCCGCGGTCCATTAGTATACGTCGGACCCGCGTGTCGCCACTATCAGTGATTGCAAACCGAGCGCCGCCACACGGCAGGTCTAGTCTAGAGAGACTCCCTCGCACTCGCCCCAGTTGTACAACCGACTTTTCTAGCGATGGTGCACTGTCTACATACGCTCTCATTTGCCGAGACGACAGTTTAGCATAGCCTTCAGCTACCTTATTTGCTACGACCTAGCAAGGCGCCATATTCAGTTACTATTTTGAACAGAAATAGAGTTCCCAGGTTAATGACAGTTACAGGAGCTTTATGGTATGAAACTGAAAACCCAGGTAACAATCAGACTTCCTTTCAACGACCAGAAAAAAATTTAGAGAAGCGAAACATACAGAATTTCAGCATAAATTTAAATAGTCTTGACAAAACTCTACCATCCGGTGAGCAAGATGTATGAGACAGGCGAAATACCCTCAGACTTCAAGAAGAATATAATAATTCCAAACCCAAAGAAAGCAGGTGTTGACAGATGTGAAAATTACCGAACTATCAGTTTAATAAGTCACAGCTGCAAAATACTAACGCGAATTCCTTACAGACGAATGGAAAAACTGATAGAAGCCGACCTCGGGGAAGATCAGTTTGGATTCCGCAGAAATGTTGGAACACGAGAGGCAATACTGACCCTACGACTTATCTTAGAAAATAGATTAAGGAAAGGCAAACCTACGTTTCTAGCATTTGTAGACTTAAAGAAAGCTTTCGACAATGTTGACTGGAATACTCTCTTTCAAAAACTGAAGGTGGCAGGGGTAAAATACAGGGCGCCAAACGCTATTTACAATTTGTACAGAAAGCAGATGGCAGTTATAAGAGTCGAGGTGCATGAAAGGGAAGCAGCGGTTGGGAAGGGAGTGAGACAGGGTTGTAGCCTCTCCCCGATGCTATTCAATCTGTATATTGAGCAAGTAGTAAAGGAAACAAAAGAAAAATTCGGAGTAGGTATTAAAATCCATGGAGAAGAAATAAAAACGTTGAGGTTCGCCGATGACATTCTGTCAGAGACAGCAAAGGACTTGGAAGAGCGGTTGAACGCAATGGACAGTGTCTTGATAGGAGGATATAAGATGAACATCAACAAAAGCAAAACAAGGATAATGGAATGTAGTGGAATTAAGTCAGGTGATGCTGAGGGAATTAGATTAGGAAATCAGACACTTAAAGTGGTAAAGGAGTTTTGCTATTTGGGGAGCAAAATAACTGATGATGGTCGAAGTAGAGAGGATATGAAATGTAGACTGGCAATGGCAAGGAAAGCGTTTCTGAAGAAGAGAAATTTGTTAACATCGAGTATAGATTTAAGCGTCAGGAAGTCGTCTGTGAAAGTATTTGTATGGGGTGTAGCCATGTATGCAAGTGAAACATGGACGATAAATAGTTTAGACAAGAAGAGAATAGAAGCTTTCGAAATGTGGTGCTACAGAAGAATGCTGAAGATTAGATGGGTAGATCATGTAATTAATGAGGAGGTATTGAACAGAATTGGGGAGAAGAGGAGTTTGAGGCACAACTTGACAAGAAGAAGGGACCGGTTGGTGGGACATGTTCTGAGGCATCAAGGGATCACAAATTTAGCATTGGAGGGCAGCGTGGAGGGTAAAAATCGTAGAGGGAGACCAAGAGATGAATACACTAAACAGATTCAGAAGGATGTAGGTTGCAGTAAGTACTGGGAGATGAAGAAGCTTGCACAGGATAGAGTAGCATGGAGAGCTGCATCAAACCAGTCTCAGGACTGAAGACGACGACAAGAACAACATTCTGAACAGATAATATTGTGAATCATGTACCGTCAAGAGCGACGTTCATCATTAATGGATTAAAGTTAAGTATCAAACTAATTACGTCCGCTTTCTGAATTCTCATTCCTTGGCATGTTCCAGACCTCACGTCAGTATAGTTCTTCCCTCTTCACGCCAGCCTGCGTGAGCTAATATGCGTGCATTTCGGCCTCCACTCGTAACACGGTGTTGACTCTTCTGCTAACACAAAACACCTCCATTGCCGTCATCACATTTTTTAATTTGTGTTACGGACTTATTTCGATTCACTGATGGGGCCAACTTCTGACCTGGGCTGGAACTTATCAAGAACTTCATACTAACTTGCTCGAAACTCGACAAGAACGGTTACGTAACCGGTAGAAATGAAGTATCTGATGATGTACGGTCTGTTGTTATCGCATCTGTTGAAAACCAACTTTGTATGCAAAAAAAAAAAAAAAAAAAACAGTGAAATAATTATGGAGAACTGCTGGAGATGACGATGATCTTTCTTGGCTGCATTACAAAAAATGTGATGTCGTCTCACGTCCGAGGAGATGTAACTCATTCTAATTGGATGGGAAAGGCCATGTATCCATCCAAGTTGTACACGTTTCATTATCACTCTCACTTGTTGGATGTGGAAAAGAACTTATTAACAAGTATAGGGATGTTTCTTGCTCTCGTATACGTACGAGCCTGATTTCAGTCAGCAGAAGCAGTTAAAGCAGCTTACCTTTATATCGCATTCATAAATCAACTGATAAATTATCAGGATATTGACTCATACTAATACTAACGACATGCGAAACCAAGCCATGTTTTGTTTCGCATGTCATTAGCACAGTATGTTTGCCTTTAAAAGCCCTGTGTGCTACACGGGAATTCACGACATGCTCTAGATATGACACGTGGCCATATTTAAGTAGTGACAGATGTGATGTTGTGGCTTAAACTGTTTCAACCCTAGTCCGTGAAGATGGTCTGTGACCGAAACCGGATGGTCTGTGACCGAAACCTGTCGATATTTGGGTTCAAATGGCTCTAAGCACTATTGGACTTAACATCTGAGAACATCAGTCCCCAAGACTTAGAACTACTTAAACCTAACCAACCTAAGGACATCACACACATCCATGCCCGAGGCAGGATTAGAACCTGCGACCGTAGCAGCAGCGCGGTTCCGGACTGAAGCGCCTAGAAGCGCTCGGCCTCAGCGGCCGGCTCGATATTTGGGTTTTAAATAAAAATAGCAGCTGATGATCTAAAATGGATTTTATACAATAAATGATTCCTTTGCGGCAGTATTTGCGTAATCATCCTCTCTTAGTGCGCTAGCATTTAATCTTATACTAGTTGTTCATTAAATGCAGATATTCTTGCATGCTATCTAACTCTGTGGCTAGTTAATATTTGTAATTCCAGTATGATCTTTTTTTTTATTTCAGGTAAACATGGAGAAACGCAACTGCCGTTGTGCTTTGCCGTAAAACGGATGGTACCAAGTGAAATGGGCAGTGTAAAAGATATGGTTTGTCATACCATACGCTAGAATGTGTTTGATACTGATCCACAGTGACAGATAATTATGCATGAGATGTTTGACTTAGTCTAATGAAATTTTCGAGAAAGAAACGAAAAAGTAGCTCACCGGTTAGGTTTATCGCTTCTTTCCACTTCTGGAAAGGATTGGTTAACATGAAAAATCATGTGATTCGGAATTCAGTTTAACTGCAATTCCCTTATATCTGGTTCTGTACTAAAATTTGGCTCATATATGACACTTAAAACGTTTGATAATTTTTCTAGGGTAAAATCCTCCACATTTGCATTACCCAACATTGCCATTTCGACCGTGTGGCCGTTATCAAGTTGAAATAATTGCACCGTAGCACATGTCAGAACCTCGAAAATCACCTGACATGACGCAGAAGCTGGTTTCATCGCGTTGTGTTCCTGACTTCGATTTCTTACTTGTATTGCACTCTTTGAATTGCATGGTGAGTACATTGCTCGCATTCTGATTTATTTTTGTCCTCATCCGTAATATTGGGTGGGGTAAATCATTCCATATTTCTTTTCGTTTCATATAAAACAGAACTTGGTTTCGACGCATAGTGTTCTGTGGACGCCTGTAAACTTGTCCCTGCTTACGAATCCGTGTGTGAACTGCTCGATTTAAATGTGTGGTATGTATGTTGTTGGTATTCTACTTTATTTTAGCTCCCATCCGTTTTCATACCACTGTAGTTTCTCGCGTTTAGTAGAGAAATGGAGAAATCTATGTTCGCAGCTTTTGACAGAACTGGTGTTCAACTTTATTACTCCTTGTCACGGAATGAATATGTATTTCTGCTTTGAATAGTATTGCTTCTTGCAACTGAGTATGCTTTGTGGTTTTAGTGAAACAGTTAATACTTATTATACCAGTCTAAGCCATTTTTCCTTAGTCACACAAACGCGTTCACACGTTACTACCAAGTATTAACTAATCCCATTCGAAGCAGAAATAAATATGTGACTTTTCAAGCTTTCCCGGCGGATACCGTCGGTCGTACCTAGCCACCAGCAAGGTTGAACCACCTGAAGATCTCGGACAGTTGCTCCGAGGAAATATTGTGGAATTCACACAACGTGATCCGGCGGCAAACCCGTGAAAACTATTTACAGAAATACATACTAATTCGGTGAAAATATATAATCAAGCTGAATACAGAGTCCGTCTAAAGCTGCTAATAAATGCTGGAAAGTACAAAAAACAGATGCAGACTTAAATAAAGTAGAATACCAATAATTTACAAAAAATGGTTGAAATGGCTCTAAGCACTATGGGACTTAACATCTGAGGTCATCAGTCCCCTAGACTTAGAACTACTTAAACCTAACTAACCTAAGGATATCACACACCTCCATGCCCGAGGCAGGATTCGAACCTGCGACCGTAGCAGCAGCGCGGTTCCGGATTGAAACGCCTGGAAACGCTCGGCCACCACCCGCGAGCACGCAGGAGTGCCACAACACAACGTGCCATGACTAATGTCTGAAGTAATGCTGGAGGAAACTGGCATCATGAATCCTGCAGGACTGTCCATAAAGCCGTAAGAATACGTGGGGCTGGAGATTTCTTCTCAACAGCACGTTGCAAGGCGTCCAAGATATGCTCAATAATGTTCATGTCTGGGGAGCTTGTGGCCAGCCGAAGTGCTGAAACTTAGAAGAGTGTTCCTGGAGTCACACTGTAGTTACTCTGGACGAGTGGGGTGTCACCTCGTCCCGCTGGAGTTGCCCAAATCCTTTGGAATGCACAATGGTCAGACAGGATGCTTACGTAGCTGTCACCTGTCAGAGTCGTATCTAGACATATCAGGCGTCCCATATCACTCCAACTGCACTTTCCCCACACCATTACAGAGCCTCCACCAGCTTGAACAGTCCCCTGCCGAGGTGCAGGGTCCACGTCCATCCGCTCGACTCGTCCGACCAGGCAACATGATTCCAGTCATCAACAGTCGAATGTTGGTGTTGACGGGCCCAGGCCGCGCGTAAAGCTTTGTGTCGTGCAGTCATCAAGGGTACACGAGTGGGCCTTCGGCTCCGAAAACCCATATCGATGATGTTCCGTTGAATGGTCCGCACGCTGACACTTGATAATTACCCGGCATTGAAATCTGCAGCAATTTGCGGAAGTGTTGCACTTATGTCACGTTGAATGATTCTCTTCAGTCTACATTAGTTTAATGAGGATGTACTGGATCGAATTGTGGAAAAAAGAAGGGATATGTTGTTAGGAGTCATCCTGAAATTCAAAGATAAATTACTTCGGTGGTGGAGGGACGTGTGAGGGGTAGAAATTGTGGACAAAGACCAACGCTTCGCTACAGTAAGTTGATTCAAATGATGTATTTTTCTGAAGTTATGATCAAATTGGTACACTTTTCTGTAGTTATGCCGGGATGAAGAGGATTGCTGTGTCTACATGACTGCTCTGCAATGCACAATTAAGTGCCTGGCTGAGGGTCTGTCGAACCACTTTGAGACTATTTCTGTATCGTCTGAATCAGCGTGCGGGACAAACGAACACTTAAATGTTTCCGTGCGAGGTTTGCTTTCTCTTACTTTATTACGACGATAATTTCTCCCTATTGTAAGTGGGCATCAACGAAATCTGTCGGCATTCGGTAGAGAATGTTAGCGATTGAAATTTCGCGAAGATATCTTTCCGCAACGTAAATGCCATTGTTTTAATGATTGCCGCCCTAACTTGCGTATCATATCTGTGACGCACTCTCCCTTCTTTTGCGATAGTACAAAACGAGTGCCCTTCTTTGATTTCTTTCGATGTCCTCTGTCAATAATACGTGATGGGAATCTGATACCACGCAGCAATAGTCCAGAAGAGGAAGGACAAGCTTACTGTCGGTAGTCTCTTGAGTAGGCCTGTTGCATCATTTAAGCGTCCGCCCCCGGTAGCTGAATGCTCAGCGCGACAGAATGTCAATCCTCAGGACCCATGTTCTATCCCCGTCTGGATTTTCTCCGCTCAGGGACTGGGGATTGTGTTGCCCTAATCATCGTCATTTCATCCCCATCGACGCGCAAGTCGCCGAAGTGGCATCAAATCGAAAGACTTGCACACGGCGAACGGTCTACCCGACGGGAGGCCCTAGTCACAAGACCTTTACGTTCTAAGTGTTCTGCCAGCGGATCACAGTCTTTGGTTCTCTTTTCCCACAACATTAACACCCAGTTTAAGTTATTCGTAGTGTAATTGCTAAATATTTAAAAGTAGTTGAACTGACGGCTTTCAGATTTGTGTGATGTATCGTGTAACTGAGATTCAACGGATTCTTTTTAGTGCTCATGTGAATGACCTGAGAGTTTTGAGTATTTAGAGTCAGGTGCCACTTTTTAAACGATACAAATATGTTGTCATCTCTGATGACTTTACAAGATGGTAAATGAGAGCATCATCACTAAAGAATATATGAGGGCTGCACCGATTCTCTCCTAAATCTTTCGTACAGGGTGAACCAGTTGCCCCTATCTCGGGGTTTTATGCAGTCCGCAACGTCTTCTAATGCCACCTGCAAGATTTTCCTATTCTCTCACTCGCTACGTGCAAACTATTACTCCTACAGAAAAAATGAACACGAACTTTGCATGGGGGCTTAATTATTTACTATGCAAATATTTTTTAATATTTAGTAGCTGTCTGTCCGTTTACGACGTCTCGTAAACGGTTGGCCCTGACTAGTTTTAGCACGCAATCTGACTGCATAGAATAACAACAAAGAATGAAAGAAAATTTTCGTTAACACAATTAATTAATTAAGTCCCCAGCAACTATAAAACGTACGAAACCAAAGCACAAGTGTAACTGTTCTGTGTGTGGAAGTGTGATTCAACGTACACATCTGGCACGGTTCTTCTTCAATAAGACAAGAAATTTTAAATACCATTTATACTGAATTAATTAAAGAAAAATAAAAATACCATAATTACTCAAGAGAACCAGAATTACACTCTAATCCAAGAACACAAGCCAGATGCTTTGTTGACTGAACCTGTAATGACGCATTATTTAAAACATTGAAATAATAAAAAGAAAAGGGAATTTTTTTACCTTCATATATATTGACGAAAAGCACTCTGATCATTACAATATCTCCATTCGAACAACATCTGCTGTCTAGCCCATCAAACAACTGCATAAAACATGGAACAAGCACTCCGTACAACAACATCTCAACACCGACTGACTCCTACCACATCTCGATAAGCACTCTCCACCACGACTTCTCGACAAGAAATGCCTGTGGAGGCGGCGGAATAAAACTCTTTGGCGCAATCTCTGCGCAATCTCTGGCGCTGTGGCTCAGTGTAGCCACCTTTCAACTTTTTGTGGGAGATTCAATGTAATAAAATATTGTATGGGGATATGTTTCCTCTGGAGGCCACGGTTTCCGAGTTGTTAAAGAAAAACGCGTTTGATGCTCACTTTTGTAGAGGGTGGGCAAATACTGGGTGATCAAAAAGTCAGTATAAATTTGAAAACTGAATAAATCACGGAATAAGGTAGGTAGAGAGGTACAAATTGACACACATGCTTGGATTGACATGGGGTTTTGTTAGAACCAAAAAAATACAAAAGTTCAAAAATGTCCGACAGATGGCGCTTCATCTGATAGAATAGCAATAATTAGCATGACAAAGTAAGACAAAGCAAAGATGATGTTCTTTACAGCAAATGCTCAATATGTCCACCATCACTCTTCAAAAATAGCTGTAGTCGGGGAATAATGTTGTGAACAGCACTGTAAAGCATGTCCGGAGTTATGGTGAGGCACTAGCGTCGGATGTTGTCTTTCAGCATCCCTAGAGATGTTGGTCGATCACGATACACTTGCGACTTCAGGTACCCCCAAAGCCAATAATCGCACGGACTGAGGTCTGGGGACCTGGAAGGCCAAGCATGACGAAAGTGGCGGCTGAGCACACGATCATCACCAAACGACGCGCGCAAGAGATTTTTCACGCGTCAAGCAATATGGGGTGGAGCGCCATTCAGTGTTTATCAGCCAGGCTGGGGATGGTGCGATTCCGTAACATATCACCCGTCACGATAGCAGTTACAAAACCAAAATCACGCATTTCCTCGAAGAAAAAAGGCCCGATAACAGCAGATGTGGTAAATCCAACCCATACCGTGACTTTCTCGTCGTGCAATGGAGTTTCCATGACAGATCTAGGATTTTAGGTAACCCAAATCTGCAGTTGTGGGCGTTGACAGACCCTCGGAGCGTAAATGAGCTTCGTCGGTCCACAACACGTTACGCAACCAATCGTCATTTTCCGCCATCTTTTGAAACGCCCACACCGCAAATGCCCTCCGCTTCACTAAATCGCCAGGTAACAGTTCATGATGCCGATGGATTTTGTACGGATAGCATCGCAGGGTACGCCTAAGTGCCAACCAAACAGTAGTGTATGGAATGCCGGTGCGACGTGCGACTGCACGAGCGCTGACTTCCCCGTGCATAGACGAACCCGCTACGGTCTCCATTTCTTCCTGAACTGTCTCAACAGCATTACGCCTTGTACTCGGTCGGCCACTACGGGGTCTATTGTCTAAACAACCCGTGGCTTCGAACTTCGAAATCATTCTCGCCACAGCTGCATTTGTCAACGGGCCTTTACCCGTTCGAATCCTCTTCCTATGGCGATAGGATCGTAACGCTGAACTAGCACATTCTCCATTCTGATAATACAGCTTCATAAAAGCGCCTTTTCAGGTAACGTCAACATGCTGCGACTGCTGGCGCATCTGATTCTCTCTCTCATTACAGCTCCTTTTATACGCGAATGTCATGCGCAGTCACTGACGTTTTGCTGTCCAGCGCCGTCTGTCGGACATTTTGTTCTAATAAAACGCCATGTCATTCCAAGCATGTGTGTCAATTTGTACCTCTCTACCTACCTTATTCCGTGATTTATTCAGTTTTCAAATTTATACTTACTTTTTGATCACCTGGTAAAAATGGCCTGGAGAACAGTGCCAGTCGCTTCCCACGACCGGGTTCCCGGGTTCGATTCCCGACGGGGTCAGGGATTTTCTCTGCCTCGTGATGGCTGGGTGTTGTGTGATGTCCTTAGGTTAGTTTAAGTAGTTCTAAGTTCTAGGGGACTGATGACCATAGCTGTTAAGTCCCATAGTGCTCAGAGCCATTTTTGAACAGTTCCAGCTTACAAGGAAACAAAGCAGAGGAAAGGAAATATAGTACTAACCTAACTATAGAAAATGAAGAAAGTGACCACCATTCATCTCTCGCCACTTTTGGGCTTTGGGCAGCAAGTTGCTGAAGGCAGATCGAAGCTGGACTGGTGCAACTGGTCTCATCCAAAATGTTCTGATGCAGTTCTTGAAGATTGTTAGGGCTGTTGCGGTACACCTTGAGGCCTCCCCACACAGAGTAATCAACTGACAGATCAGCTGACTTGGGTGGCCACCTAGGGCCGCGACCAGACCGACCTCTGCTAACAACTCTGCCGGGCGTGAACAATTTGTAAATGTGCTGCAAGGTTCAGCTGGCTGTTGGAAGTAACTCTAGGTCTTCCCTTCCTCTGTTAATGCTGCCACTCGTCCGGGACACTTTCAAAAATGCTCAAATGTGTGTGAAATCTTGTGAGACTTCACTGCTAAGGTCATCAGTCCCTAAGCTTACGCACTACTTAACCTAAATTATCCTACGGACACACGCACACACACACACACACACACACACACACACACACACACACACACACACACACACACACCCATGCCCGAGGGAGGACTCGAACCTCCGCCGAGACCAGCCGCACAGTCCATGACTGCAGCGCCCTAGACCGCTCGGCAAATCCCGCGCGGCGGGACACTTTCATTTTCCCAGCCCTGTGCGGTTCTATTGAATAATTCGAAAACTACAGCCTTCACCGAAAACGCGTTGCAGAACAAAATTTAACTATATTAAATTTCCTACGAAAAGCTCCTGTTAATTTTTTCTGTAGGACTAACAGCTTTTTTTTTAAAAAAAATCTTTATTCACAACTTTATACAATCTTAACCCACGTCCTTATGTGATTTGTGGGTCTTAAGTTTTATTCAAAACATTGATTGCAGCTAATTACAAAATTTAATAAGTGAGCTACAGCCATAACTTCAAAAATGGCTCTGAGCACTATGGGACTTAACATCTATGGTCATCAGTCCCCTAGAACTTACAACTAATTAAACCTAGCTAACCTAAGGACAGCACACAACACCCAGCCATCACGAGGCAGAGAAAATCCCTGACCCCGCCGGGAATCGAACCCGGGAACCCGGGCGTGGGAAGCGAGAACGCTACCGCACGACCACGAGATGCGGGCAATAACTAGATTAACTATGGGCAACTAATTAATTTAATATTATTAATATTTTCTTTATAAGATCTACGCGTAACTGATCTCTACTGCCTGCAGCGTCACAGGTGTGTCAGTAGTTTACAAACATACTTGTAGAGCCTTGCTCATCGAGCTAATCCCGATGAGCGTGCCCCTGACACTGGGGAGGCCAAAGATGTTAATCACTGCAGGTTCCTAACTAAATTTCCTAATTCTAAGTCCTACTAACTATCCGGTGCTTGTCCTATATCGATGGTGTTGTACCCCACTCCCCCTAGTCCTGTATGCGGCGGGTTCCAGACTGTGAAGGAAAGTCGGCCTGTCCACGCACAGGCGATATGGGAATATGGCAGTGGACTTAGCTGGTATTAGGTATGTCTCGGGTTGTTAGTTAATCAACGTGCCTCAGGTATTCTTTTAACCCTTTTCGTGATACTTCGTTAGCCAGTTTGTTGAGAGTTTGAAAAGTGTCTTCTCGTCTTAGCAAGTGGTAAGTGTCATGGTCGGGTAGTTGGTCACGTAATGTAGATGCTACATCACTGAAAAGGGGGCAGTCGTAGACCACATGATCGGGAGTACCCTCTGATTCACCACATTCACACGCGGGCGTGACCAATGAGAAAGTGGAATAATGGTTCAAATGGCTCTGAGCACTATGGGACTCAACTGCTGTGGTCATAAGTCCCCTAGAACTTAGAACTACTTAAACCTAACTAACCTAAGGACAGCACACAACACCCAGCCATCACGAGGCAGAGAAAATCCCTGACCCCGCCGGGAATCGAACCCGGGAACCCGGGCGTGGGAAGCGAGAACGCTACCGCACGACCACGAGATGCGGGCAAAGTGGAATAATCCTTGGGTTGGTTCAAAGTACTTCATGCCCAGTCGTTCCCTGCCATTCGGTAGAAGTTCAAATGTTCTACGACCTGTTTCTTCTGCCTCCCACGATTCCTGCCATAACTACTCGCCTCTTGGCCTTATCTCACCCTTGTCGTCGACCCCAATGTCTAATATGTCTTCTATTTTCGCGGTATTCCCTTTCTTAGCCCAGAACCACGCAGCCTGTTCTCTGATTTTGATGTCCAGGGGGAAGAGCCCCATTATGACTTATAGGGCTCCCCCTGGAGATGTCCTATAAGACCCCACAGATCTCAGTATCATGTTTCTCTGAACTCACTGTCATGGTGGACACTATACTTGTGAGTCTGTGCGCCCAGTCTCCAGAGCCGTAACCCACTACTGATGTTAGGATGCTATTATGATAGAGTTTTATGAAGTGCGGGGGAAGATGAAATCTTTCATGTCCAACGGAGATGAGATTGTTTAATGCTTGGAGGGCTTTGTGGGTTACGGTGTCAATGTATCCCCAAGTTCCACTTTTCATCAATGATGATTCCCACGTACCGTGTCTCGTGTCGCGAAAGAACTGGTGAGCCCTCGATTCTCACATGACTAACAGTTTGCTTGTAGTGACCGACAGAATGTGAAAATCTTGTGTGTGGTATTTGAAGGCGTCACGGGTTGCATAAAACCCACCGGTAGGGGCAGCTGACTCAGCCTGTACAGACTGGGAGCTGCAGACGGCCTACACTCTTGCTTGGCGAACACCAGATAAAACGTATGGTACAGTCGGGATAGACAAGCGTGAAGAGCTGCATCAAACCAGTCTTTGGAATGAAGACAAGAGCAACCATAGTAAGCAAGATGTGTGCATTCCAGTTTTCTGACAATAATTTTGAGTTAAAGCGGCTGAGATTTTATGAGGTTTGAACCGTGATTTATTTTCAAAGAATATTCTTAAGAATTTATTTTATTTACTAGCGATTCATCAAGAACATTAACACATTTAAGTAGTTGCCAGGGAGTAACTGATGAAATCATAACCAAATTCCTTTTAACGAATGGGAATTTTATTCACTTTAATAGTGCCTAAAAGCATTTTTTAAAAGAAACAGATTTAAAATTATAATCAGAAAGCACCCTCTAAATATCAAAGTTACAATGTATTCAGAGGCAAAAAGAAACAAGTTTTTACTGTATGAGCTTTCGGGCAGAGAACCTTGCCGCTTCCTTTTGACACGGCCGTAGTTACGACCGCTCACAACAGCCTCTGAAAGACTACACTGGTGCAAATCTGTAACACACCAGATTACTTTAAACTAAAGGTTTTAACAATTTACATAAGCACAAAAACTATGCACCCATGTAGGAGGGAGGGAATGGTACAAAGCACTAACAATTAAAATATTAATCCTGCCACCGAAGGTGCAACTTGATTTTAACTTCTAAGAAAAGTCTTACGGTGAAAGAGTGGCAACTTTAATACTAAAATGATGATTTAAATAAAAGCCCATGAAATGCAATCTTATATAAAATTCTACAAGGTTGGCCAAACAATAGTTAAGATGATCTACAGTACACAGATACAGCTCTCAAGATCATAGGCAATAAGATCAGAGTTTCCAAAGATCAAAACATATTTCAGGTATTAGGCCGTTACACTCCAAGCAACAAATTCGTTAACACACCAAATCCGACAAACATGACAGAGGCAGCTACGTACGGTAGATTGATAGGGAGATTACCGAACAACGCGAACCGCAGGGTGCTCTAACCCGCCCCTACTCCACAAGGGAAAAACGGGCCACCCAATTTATAAACAACCACCTTCCCACGAGTGGGCAAACGGAGAAGAATGGTGGGACAACCCCAAAGCGAAACGGCTGGTGACCTCACCAAGAATTGAACAATAGTAAATCAAACTACATATCAGCAATCACTTCTAATAAACTGCGAATTCGGGAGAAGACCTGGCGCAACACCCCCAAATCGCTCTCCCGAACCGTCCGCTGCCAGCCGCTTCAACGGATGCAGGAAGGCGCGCCGAACTCCCGTCTCACGGCGTCGCAGCTCGCACCGGCCAGACCGATGTCGTGGGTTGACTCCTGTTGCTCTCGTGTCGACCCCTCGCTATACGCCGCGGCCCACTGGACTCACGTGGCGACCTCACATGCGCCGACGCTCTAAACGGACAAGTCATCTTGTGTCTCAGTGCGCGACCGACCAACCGATCGATCCAACCGCCAGTGACCATTGCCTGAGCAAACTCGAGCAGACTGGTGGCCTAACGTGCAGACTCAGATGCAGGAACTAAGCCCCGACTGGGCGACCACTCGCTGAGTTCTCTTACTGGCGGAGTGGAAAGACTCTCCTTTTGCCGGCTTTAAAAGTTGATCCGAACGACAGACATACTAGCACTCCGAACGACAGACAGACACCAACTGCCTACCAAATGCGGACGAAAGACAGACTAGCAAGCTGGGGACGAGAGACTGGCCCAGGCTCACTCCGACTGACCCCGACTGACCGACTGGCGAGTTTTTTTTTTTTTTTGTTCTTTATTGAATTTCGATTCCCCCCGAAGGGGGCGGGCTGGCAGCAGCTTAGTATGCCGCTCTTCAGCGTACAGACTTTGTTAAGAAGATGAAGAGAAAAATAGTAAAAACAGGCGATAAAATCGGAGAATTAAATAGTAACATGGCAAAAAAATCGTGGAGCTTAAAACATATAACAGTGGGATGATGATGCTAATAAAATACATATGAAGCAGACAGGTAAAACATTAGACAGACAATTAAAAAACACGGCGACAGTCTGGTTTCTGTTGGCAAAAGACATAAAATTCACACCCGTCGACAGCATAGTTTCTGTTCGCAACACGAGAAAGACGAACAACACTGAACATTCACTGGAACACTGCACTAAAAAGTTAGCAAATGTGACCTACCACAGCCAAGAGCAGGTGGTGGGAAACTGGACAGATGATGGGAAAATAAAAAAAGGGGGGAAGGAGAGGAAAAGCGAAGGGGGGAGGCGGGAAAGGAGCCGATGGAGGATGAGGACCCAAAAGAGGGGTGGGGGGTGCTGGGCAGATGCAATGGGGAGTGGGGAAGGCAGAGGAGGGGAATACAAAAGGACTTTGGGGGGGGGGGGGAAGAAGGGAGGTAGGGAGAGGTTTGGTGGGGAGAAAACAGGAGGGAAGGGGGGAGAGGGAGCCCAGGGAAAGAACGGAGGAAAGGAGGGGGGTGGGGAACAGAGGAGGGATAGATGGAGGGAGAGAGGGCATCATCCGGGTGGGGGAGTTGATGGAAGCCACCTTGGGAAAGGAAGGGTGTAGAGATGGAGGGTAGGGGGGATACAACAGTGAAGACGTGGCAGGGCGCGGGGATGGGAGAGGAGAGGAGCAACCAGGGGGTGAGGGGGTTCAAGGCGGCGGGAGGTGTAGAGTATGCGGATATGTTCGAGAAATAGGAGTAGATGGGGGAAAGGAATCAGGTCATAGAGGATCCGCGTGGGGGGCGGGAGGTGTACGGAATGAGAGGCGGAGTGCATGACGCTCAAGGACCTGGAGGGACATACAGACTTTGGGGGGGGGGGGCAGATATCCAGGCGGGACTGGCATAACAGAGGGTAGGACGGATTAAGGATTTGTAGGTGTGGAGGGTGCAACCTCCATGTCCGGCCAGAGAGGAGTTTGAGGAGTCGGAGGCGGTTGTGGGCTTTGGATTGGAGACTGGCGAGCTCATAGCGCCCCTTAGATGCACGTGAACAGGCAACCTCTTCCCTTTCGCACCAGAGGGAGACACCAAAGCTGCGACTGCCACAGAGGCGCCACCGCCAGAAACGGAGGGCGACTGCTTCACACTACGCGCTGCGGCGCGCTCTTCAAAACAGTAATTTTTACCACGGCTCAAGGTTATCGAAGTAGTAGTGGCCTTGACTTGAAGAAGACGCGGAGCCAGACAAAGGGAGCGCGGTGAGCCGCGACGCATTGTTGTGCGAGTATCCTTGGCGGCGGCTGCCGACAGCTGTGGCCGGGCTGATTGCGAGGCTGGAGAAGTCGTGCGTATGCGCCGGCGGCCAGGTGCGGGCCGGGCCGCAAGGACACGGCACGGCAGGTGGACGGCCGTGGTGGGCACAGGGCAGCACGCGATGCGCCGCGCCAGCACGAAGCCTGAGTGCGTGTTTTCTGAAGGAAACCTGTCCGCCACTGTACTTTCTTCATCCCGAGTTCAGCGCCTAAGCCCCCTTTACATTACGGTCGGGACAGCGACAGAGAACTATCGATATTCATCATTATCGAGTAATATCTTTATGCACATCGATTGCGTGACTGATCGAGGGTAAAATTCCGTTTTTCGATTTATCAGTGACAAAAATTTTATTTTATACATAAAGGTTAATTATGACTGCACAGGCTATTTAAAACTGTGAGGAGTGGGTATTCCGAATTACTAAAGAACTGGCGGTGTGCCAAATAGGAGTCGAGCACTAAGAAATGTTAATTACATCAACACCCTACGCTGTCGACAGGGGTTGATATACCGGGTGATCAAAACGTCAGTATAAATTTGAAAACTGAATAAATCACGGAATAATGTAGATAGAGACGTACAAATTGAGACACATGCTTGGAATGACATGGGGTTTTATTAGAACCAAAAAAATATAAAAGTTCAAAAAATGACCGGCAGATGGCGCTTCATCTGATCAGAATAGCAATAATTAGCATAACAAAGTAAGACAAAGCAAACAAAGATGATGTTCTTTACAGGAAATGCTCAATATGTCGATCATCATTCCTCAACAATAGCTGTAGTCGAGTAATAATGTTGCGAACAGCACTGTAAAGCATGTCCGGAGTTACGGTGAGGCATTGGCGTCGGATGTTGTCTTTCAGCATCCCTAGAGATGTCGGTCGATCACGATACAGTTGCGACTTCAGGTAACCCCAAAACCAATAATCGCACGGACTGAGGTCTGGGGACCTGGGAGGCCAAGCATGACGAAAGTGGCGGCTGAGCACACTATCATCACCAAACGAAGCCCGCAAGAGATCTTTCACGCGTCTCTAATAAAACCCCATGTCATTCCAAGCACGTGTGTCAATTTTTACCTCTCTGTCTACATTACTCCGTGGTTTATTAAGTTTTCAAATTTATACTGACTTTTTGATCACCCGGTACACTAACGGTAACAGTTGAAAATGTCTGCCCCGACCGGGACTCGAATCCGGGATCTCCTGCCTACATGGCAGACGCTCTATTTTTTTTTTTTTTTTGCTGATCGTTGTGTTTCGTCTTTGTGGACGTCACATGACATTCCTTTTAATTTCGTTTGTTGATCCTTCCACTCACTTTTTCATTACAGAGGCCAACCAGCTCTCTGACCGAACACGCTGAGTTACCGTGCCGGCAACCATCTTAGCCACCGAGGGCACAGACGATATTGCGACTGCAGGAACATACGCCTTGCACGCTCCCCGTGAGACCCACATTCCCAACTTAATGTCCACACACTACATTCGTAGTGCCCCTGCCCGTTATACTCATTACCCTCGGCAGACAGTCCGACCGAGTCCCGTAAGAAGAAGGTCATGGCCGGTTGGCCTGAACTATATATGAAGATGGTACCTGTTCTTTCGGATATGTCGAGCACTAAGGTTTTTGCATAAACTTGAAAATGGAAATGAAGTCCCATGCTTCTTGACAGAGTGTAGGGGAACGATGCGGAAGTCCCGCACCGCCTTACTAGGCAAGGTCCTAATGGAGGTGGTTTGCCGTTGCCTTCCTCCGACCGTAATGGGGATGATTGATGATGATGACGACGACACAACATCACCCAGTCCGAGTCAAAATCCCTGACCCCGCCGGGAATCGAACCCGGGACACCGTGCTTGGGACGCTATCGCGACACCAGAAGCTGCGGACTGCATAAACTTCATTAATACATTTTATAGAAGTAAGTGTACAATGTGCCTGCCGCTAAAACACACAAACAAGTCCAGGTACGATCGAAGGACTTACATGGTGTGGTAGCCCTCTATCCTCCATCCATGAAGAGGGTTCCCGTTTTCACCTGAAGGTCCTGCATTTGAAGATGTAAGGGCTGGGAAGATTCGGCCTCTAGAAATTTCTAGAACGTTCCAGAGCATTCGAGAGTAATCGACAACTTCCCACAACATTCCAGAATTTGTGACAAAATGAAACACCAACAGCCGTCGTTATGATTTTATTTTATTGCAACCAGTTTCAACGCTTCAATGCCTCATCTTAAGGCCGTTGTTGATGCCGTACGGGGGATTTGATCCCTATATATACAGGGTGGTCCATTGATCGTGACCGGGCCAAATATCTCATGAAATGAGCGTCAAACGAAAAAACTACAAAGAACGAAACTTGTCTAGCTTGAAGGGGGAAACCAGATGGCGCTATGGTTGGCCCGTTAGATGGCGCTGCCATAGGTCAGAGGGATATCAACTGCGTTTTTTAAAAAATAGGAACCCCCATTTTTAATACATATTCGTGTAATACGTAAAGAAATATGAATGTTTTAGTTGAACCACTTTTTTCGCTTTGTGATAGATGGCGTTGTAATAGTCACAAACATATGGTAACACGTAGATTTTTTAAATTAAAATACAGAACGTAGGAACTTTTGATCATTTTATTTCGGTTGTTCCAATGTGATACATGTACCTTTGTAAACTTATCATTTCTGAGAACGCATGCTGTTACAGCGTGATTACCTGTAAATACCACATTAAGTGAATAAATGCTTAAAATGATGTTCGTCAACCTCAATGCATTTGGCAATACGTGTAACGACATTCCACTCAACAGCGAGTAGTTCGCCTTCCGTAATGTTCGCACATGCATTGACAATGCACTGCCGCATGTTGTCAGGCGTTGTCGGTGGATCTCGATAGGAAATATCCTTCAACTTTCCCCACAGAAAGAAATCCGGGGACGTCAGATCCGGTGAACGTGAGGGCCGTGGAATGGTGCTTCGACGAACAATCCACCTGTCATGAAATATGCAATTCAATACCGCTTCAACCGCACGCGAGCTATGTGCCAGACATCCATCATGTTGGAAGTACATTGCCATTCTGTCATGCAGTGAAACATCCTGTAGTAACATCGGTAGAACATTATGTAGGAAATCAGCATACACTGCACCATTCAGATTGCCATAGATAAAATGGGGGCCAATTATCCTTCCTCCCATAATGCCGCCAAGGTCGCTGATGTTCCACTTGTCGCAGCCATCGTGGATTTTCCGTTGTCCAACAGTGCATATTATGCCGGTTTACGTTACCGTTGTTGGTGAATGACGCTTCGTCGCTAAACAGAACGCGTGCAAAAAATCTGTCATCGTCCCGTAATTTCTCTTGTGCCCAGTGGCAGAACTGTACACGACGTTCAAAGCCGTCGCCATGCAATTCCTGGTGTATAGAAACATGGTACGACTGCAATCGATGTTGATGTAGCATTCTCAACACCGACGTTTTTGAGATTCCCGATTCTCGCGCAATTTGTCTGCTACTGATGTGCGGAGTAGCCACGACAGCAGCTGAAACACCTACTTGGGCATCATCATTTGTTGCAGGTCGTGGTTGACGTTTCACATGTGGTTGATCCCTTTCTGTTTCCTTAAATAACGTAACTATCCGGCGAACGGTCCGGACACTTGGATGATGTCGTCCAGGATACCGAGCAGCATACTTAGCACACGGCCGTTGGGCATTTTGATCACAATAGCTATACATCAACACGATATCGACCTTTTCCGCGATTGGTAAACGGCCCATTTTAACATGGGTAATGTATCACGAAGCAAATACCGTCCGCACTGACGGAATGTTGCGTGATACAACGTACTTATACGTTTGTGACTATTACAGCGCCATCTATCGCAAAGCGAAAAAAGTGGTCCAACTAAAACATTCATAATTCTTGATGTACTACACGAATATGTAATAAAAAATGGCGGTTCCTATTTAAAAAAAACGCAGTTCATAGCCGTTTGACCTATGGCAGCGCCATGTAGCGGGGCAACAATAGAACCATCTGGTTTCCCCCTTCCAGCTAGATGAGATTCGTTCTTTGTAGTTTTTTCGTTTGATGTTTATTTCGTGAGATATTTGGCCCGGTCACTATCAGTGGACCATCCTGTATGTCACATCAGTTACCAGCATTACTGGATACGCAGATAATGTGTCAGCATTGTAACAAGCAAGATGACGCATTGAAGCAATGAAACTGGTTGCAACAAAATAAAATCGTAAGGACGGCTGTAGGTGTTTTATTTTGTCACAATAGTAAACGGCCGTCGTCCCAGAGACCTGCCAAAATGATGGACATACAGAAACATTCCAGAATGTTTCGGAATGTTCCACAGTGATCCGGGATATTCTGGAATGTTCGTGAATAGTCTGGAACATTCGGGAAAAGTCCAGAATGTTCGGGAACATCCCGGATCATTGTGAAACATTCCAGAACACTCCTGAATGTTGTGGAATGTTCTGGGAACATTGTGAACCATTCGAAGTCTTTTTGCTACGTTCTGGAATTTGCCATTGGTGGGGCTACCCACCGGCTAGGGATATATAAAGCAAGACCCGTTGTCGGTTCGAACGTCAGTTTCTTATCAGTGACGAAGGGAGGAACTGGAAAAGTAGTGGAGTGAATGAATAAAAGCAAATAGTAAAGTGTGAGTAGTCAAAGTGGTACAGTAATTGAATATAAATCGAAAATAAAGTGTGTATAGTGTATTTAGTGTCTTTGTTGATAAAAAAGTTGATTTGATTCCTATTTTAGACCATGCCCGAATGTAGCCTAAGAGAGGAGGAGATTTCCCAGTTCCGAAGCAAAAAAGGGCGAAAGCAAAAAGAACAGAGAAAAAACGAAACAGACGAAGATCGCGAAGCTAATTTAAGTATGCAACAAAGTCAATGAGCATGGTGAGAAGCAGAGAAACCGAAGAACAACGAAATGAACGGACTGAAGAATAAAGTATTGCGACACAATCTTAAAACGAAAGACTGCGAACTCTAGTCAGCCATGAAAATATACCTTACGAGAAGCGCGGACAAGTAAACAGTACAACCTGAAAAATGAAGCATTCCACTGCGACGCGACGAAAGACTATAACAAGCACAAACACGTCGTAATCGGAAAATGGATTACATGTGCCAATTTTTCTACGCGAAAAAATTCAATAGAGAAACACCAGAACTCTGTTGCATGAATGCAAAATTCTATTACCACCTCTGGAAACGTGGACAATCTCTCACACGATCTCATACCACAGAATTCATCCCACGGATATCGACAAAATCATCCAAGCTGAATTTCCCAATCCACAAGAAGTTTCGGAACTGTACGTACCATGAAAAACGTAATTCACGGACCATGCGGCTATTAAACCCCTATTCCCCGTGTAAGAGTGATGGGAAATGCACAAAAAAATACCCAAAACTGTAGTTGGACGACACACAGACCCGGGTTGATGGCTATCCCAAATTCAGAAGACCATCACCAAAAAACGGTGTCTTCACAGCAAAAATATGAATACGAGGCAGCGACGAATTGAAATAGATAATCAGTGGGTAGTACCATATAGCACACAACTTTCCAAAACTTACACATAGATATACACTCCTGGAAATTGAAATAAGAACACCGTGAATTCATTGTCCCAGGAAGGGGAAACTTTATTGACACATTCCTGGGGTCAGATACATCACATGATCACACTGACAGAACCACAGGCACATAGACACAGGCAACAGAGCATGCACAATGTCGGCACTAGTACAGTGTATATCCACCTTTCGCAGCAATGCAGGCTGCTATTCTCCCATGGAGACGATCGTAGAGATGCTGGATGTAGTCCTGTGGAACGGTTTGCCATGCCATTTCCACCTGGCGCCTCAGTTGGACCAGCGTTCGTGCCGGACGTGCAGACCGCGTGAGACGACGCTTCATCCAGTCCCAAACATGCTCAATGGGGGACAGATCCGGAGATCTTGCTGGCCAGGGTAGTTGACTTACACCTTCTAGAGCACGTTGGGTGGCACGGGATACATGCGGACGTGCATTGTCCTGTTGGAACAGCAAGTTCCCTTGCCGGTCTAGGAATGGTAGAACGATGGGTTCGATGACGGTTTGGATGTACCGTGCACTATTCAGTGTCCCCTCGACGATCACCAGTGGTGTACGGCCAGTGTAGGAGATCGCTCCCCACACCATGATGCCGGGTGTTGGCCCTGTGTGCCTCGGTCGTATGCACTCCTGATTGTGGCGCTCACCTGCACGGCGCCAAACACGCATACGACCATCATTGGCACCAAGGCAGAAGCGACTCTCATCGCTGAAGACGACACGTCTCCATTCGTCCCTCCATTCACGCCTGTCGCGACACCACTGGAGGCGGGCTGCACGATGTTGGGGCGTGAGCGGAAGACGGCCTAACGGTGTGCGGGACCGTAGCCCAGCTTCATGGAGACGGTTGCGAATGGTCCTCGCCGATACCCCAGGAGCAACAGTGTCCCTAATTTGCTGGGAAGTGGCGGTGCGGTCCCCTACGGCACTGCGTAGGATCCTACGGTCTTGGCGTGCATCCGTGCGTCGCTGCGGTCCGGTCCCAGGTCGACGGGGCACGTGCACCTTCCGCCGACCACTGGCGACAACATCGATGTACTGTGGAGACCTCACGCCCCACGTGTTGAGCAATTCGGCGGTACGTCCACCCGGCCTCCCGCATGCCCACTATACGCCCTCGCTCAAAGTCCGTCAACTGCACATACGGTTCACGTCCACGCTGTCGCGGCATGCTACCAGTGTTAAAGACTGCGATGGAGCTCCGTATGCCACGGCAAACTGTCTGACACTGACGGCGGCGGTGCACAAATGCTGCGCAGCTAGCGCCATTCGACGGCCAACACCGCGGTTCCTGGTGTGTCCGCTGTGCCGTGCGTGTGATCATTGCTTGTACAGCCCTCTCGCAGTGTCCGGAGCAAGTATGGTGGGTCTGACACACCGGTGTCAATGTGTTCTTTTTTCCATTTCCAGGAGTGTAGAATACTGCAATTCAGCGAAATCCATTAAATATGCGTGTAAGTGCGGGAACAAATGCAGTGAGATGGCAATATTTCAAATAGCCAAAGACAGTGAACAACAAAATAGAAACGAGAGATACTCTTGTACCAAATGGGAAGATACGTCAACTGTAACGAGACACATCAACTGTAACTAAGCAACGAGGCAGATTTTCGGTTGTCCCATACACGAAAGCAAACCAACTGTGCAACATCTAGCAGTACATTTGGAGAATGGACAGAGAATATAATTCTCAAAAGACGCCGCCAGAAAAATTGCAAGCGAATCACCTCAGAACACAAAATTTACAGCTTTTTACTAACTGTGCCAAACGGATCCATTCGCGAAAACATTACTGTATGTCGACGTCCCTACGTATTATGCGTAGAACACAACAAGAATAACCTTTCAACGACGAAAACAAGGAATTTCAGTAGAAGATCGTCCAGGAATCATGAAAACTGGGGCAGTAGACCGAGTATGCACCGTACATCCGAACAACGCCGAATGTATCTGCGGATGTTGCCACACGAAATACGGGGACAATTTTCAAATCAAATGGTTCAAATGGCTCTAAGCACTATGGGACTTCAGAGTCCCCTAGACTTAGACACTTCTAGGTCTCGTTATACATTCTGCAAGCATTATGAATATCTGCGATGGTCTGGTTTTCCGCCAATGGAAACACAAGCAACGGATGTCTGCTTGGAACTCACTTCCGCTGCAGACGCCATTTTCAAGGCTACGTATAGCGCCATCAGCTAACGGAACTTTTTGGAACTATAGGGGCTGAAGCGGGAATATTCCACGATATCCAAATTCGGCATTTATGCAACTGAATCCGTTGCATTACTTATTGAACGCCCTCGTAGGTAGGCCGTTAGAAGGACAAAGTGTTTTCGCCCCAACCTGTATTTAAACTTGTAACACTACGCTACTGCGTACGTTACTTATTAAAGCCTGTACTATGGTAAGTTGACGGGCTTCACCTTATAAGAAAGGATTTTGGGTAGATATTGACCGCGTGTACCTGAATGGAGGCAAAATCAGACTTTCACCCACTCAGTAACAACAATAATACGTCAAGCAAGTCTGAAGTGCAACTACACGTTAGGACGGACAAGAAACAACACCGCAGATGCTACCAAATTGTTAATAATACGGTCGCCAGCCTAATTAGGCATTAATTGAGTTTCTTCCCAGTACAAGTTGAAGTACGTTCATACAAAACAACACGTAATAGCACTGCATAATGTGGTAAATTTTAGAACCAGAAAATCAACTGAACTAATAATTTCACTTTCTGTACTAATATGGACAAGCCAAAAATACACAACAATACACTATAATGTTTACTACAAACTTCGTACTGTCTACTGATCTGATTAAAATCGGGCATAGGTTACCCTAGAAATAGTACCTTCGAAACATACATACAATGTCAATTTTGAAAAAGGTAAAACACTAATAAATTTTGGTTTTATATTGACTTTAACTTTGCTAGTCAAATCAGTTCAGTACACTTCAGAATTTAAATGAATAGAAAAGAAAAAGGGGGGGGGACCCTGAAACTGTTGTGATCACTGCACTGAAATTTGGATTATTGAAAGCATTAAGCAGTCAAGATTTCCAATATATGATTTACTACTCTTTTTGTCTTATTTCTTGCTCATTTAACTACCATTATTTTTGTCTCAAATAGACTAAACTTCATTACTAAACCAATTTCAAAATTATCTTCCAACTTTGTCAGACCTATATTATTAGCTTATATATTCTTTAACAACAAAGTTCTTTAAACAATTTCCTAACATAGATAGGTCTGCAGGTAATTATTATTAACATAAACTTTATATCTTCATCTCGGGACACTCGGATTGCACAACATGTGGAAAGGACCCTTTCTAGGTTAGTGATGAGGATAATTAAATGATAGGACAGTTCTGGTAAAAGTTAAGTTGTTATTAAACAGTCAGGAACAAAAGTGACACTGGTCCACACGAATGCAGTACTAAAAGTTTCAACCTGTTCGTATCGATGCGGCGGTTGGCGGGCGGCGAGATGGCGAGGCACACAGCACACATACAATCACAGCTATGGCTCTTGATGTATCGGCACTTTACTTCTTCATAGCGTCGAAATATTTTTCCGTTTAGTGCCTATGGAATACTGCCATGCTGTATAGGCGTCGGAAACGGCACATCCGAGGCTCAACGAAATCACGTTTTCCAGGAGAGCCTCCTCGATCCAGAACGTGTTACTCAGACCGATGCCCAACTCCGACTGCTGAGCCCGTTATGCCGTGCCGCGCCCGTGTGCATTTTCCCGCGCTCGCCTGCCATCCACCTTTTACCGCTCCCTTACAGACAGGGTATTCACCAAAGGTTTTGCATTCCACATATCCTAATACATTGCCTACGTATGGACCAGGCGCACAATTACAACTTTAACATCTTACAACAGTTTCAACATTCCTTACATTTCCATTTTGTTATAATATTGCTTGCAATTTGACATAAACATTAATATTCACATCGAAAATTGGTTACAGTTCCTTTAACTCCTTTAACATCATGGCATGAAAAGAAAAAGAAATGAAATCAGAACATCGATTACACTAATTTAACGAAAATCAGAAGAAAAAAATTATTATATGTACAGTTGTTGTTACAAACTTGCTTTCGCGAGATTTATCAGGGACTTACATACCGTTATAGTGCCAATCTCGAAACGCACGCACTACCTATTGCGGACGTTAAGAGTATTAGGACCACAGCTCTCGCTGTGCAGACGGCGGCGTCGACTGCAATCGCTTTGTGCGGTTGTGGGTGGCGGCAAAGACAAAGGGCCGTCCTCTGTCGTTTTGCGGGGAGTAATTAGCGGCGAGCGTAAATTAGGCCTCGCTAATCTGCATCCAGTCCCGCAAAAGAGGGCCACAAACAGCCAGCTCCCCGCCCCTCTGCTGCTGCGGTGCATTGCCGCCATTAATTGCGCCAAACTTGGCGCAAGACGGTCGCAGAACGCGTCTCCCCTCCCCCCACCCTTGTGACCGCAGTGCAGACTCGTTCCATTATCGTTCAGAGGCGAGAGCCGAGTTAGCCCACCGAACCGAGTACACTATAACGGATGTGTTGTGGATTGGCAAGACAGCCAACCCACTATGAGACGAAGCTGAAAGGCACGCGTTTTAGCTCACGCAGGCTGGCGTGAGGTCTGGAACAGGTCAAGGAAATGAGACTAGCAAAAAACGTACGTAGCTGTGGGATACTTAACTTTAATCCATTAATGTTGAACGTAGCTCTTGTCTGTACATTATTTACAATATCAATAGCAACTGATAATGGCGCCTTGCTATGTTGTAGCAAATGACGTAGCTGAAGGCTATGCTAACTATCGTCTCGGCAAATGAGAACGTATTTTGTCAGTGAACCACCCTAGCAAAGTCGGCTGTACAACTGGGACGAGTGCTAGGAAGTCTCTCTAGACCTGCCGTGTGGCGGCGCTCGGTCTGCAATCACTGATAGTAGCGACACGCGGGTCCGACGTATACTAACGCACCGCGGCCGATTTAAAGGCTACCACCTAGCAAGTGTGGTGTCTCTTACACACAAATTCCCATGCACTGGCAATATCTGTCAACTGAGGTTTAATTATGACGAAATCTGCTCATATACAGTACTGGCCATTAAAATTGCTACACCAAGAAGAAATGCAGATGATAAACGGGTATTCATTGGACAAATATATTGTACTGGAACTGACACGTGGTTACATTTTCACGCAATTTGGGTGCATAAATCCTGAGAAATCAGTACCCAGAAAAACCACCTCTGGCCGTAGTAACGGCCTTGATACGCCTGGGCATTTCGTCAAACAGAGCTTGGATGGCGTGTACAGGTACAGCTGCCCATGCAGCTTCAACACGATACCACAGTTCATCAAGAGTAGTGACTGGCGTATTGTGACGAGCCAGTTTCTCGGCCACCATTGACCAGACGTTTTCAGAGAATGTGCTGGCCAGGGCAGCAGTCGAATATTTCCTGTATCTAGAAACGCCCGTACAGGACCTGCAACATGTGTTCGTGCATTATCCTGCTGAAATGTAGGCTTTCGCAGGGATCGAATGAAGGGTAGAGCCACGGGGCGTAACACATCTGAAATGTAACGTCCACTGTTCAAAGTGCCGTCAATGCGAACAATAGGTGACCGAGACGTGTAACCAATGGCACCCCATACCATCACGCCGGGTGATACGCCAGTATGGCGATGACGAATACACGATTCCAATGTGCGTTCAGCGAGATGTCGCCAAACACGGATGCGACCATCATGATGCTGTAAACAGAACCTGGATTCATCCGAAAAATTGACGTTTTGCCATTCGTGCACCCAGGTTCGTCGTTGAGTACACCATCGCAGGGGCTCGTATCTGTGATGCAGCATCAAGGGTAATCGCAGCCATGGTCTCCGAGCTGATAGTCCATACTGCTGCAAACGTTGTCGAACTGTTCGCGCGGATGGTTGTTGTCTTGCAAACGTCCCCATCTGTTGACTCAGGGATCGAGACGTGGCTGCACGATCCGTTACAGCCATGCGGATAAGATGTCTTCGACTGCTAGTGAAACGAGGCCGTTGGGATCCAGCACGGCGTTCCGTATTACCCTCCTGAACCCACCGATTCCATATTCTGCTAACATCCATTGGATCTCGACCAACGCGAGCAGCAATGTCGCGATACGATACACCGCAATCACGATAGACTACAATCCGACCTTATCAAAGTCGGAAACGTGATGGTACGCATTTCTCCTCCTTACACGAGGCATCACAACAACGTTTCACCAGGCAACGCCGGTCAACTGCTGTTTGTGTTTGTGAAATCGGTTGGAAACTTTTCTCATGTGAGCACGTTGTAGGTGTCGCCACCGGCGCCAACCTTGTGTGAATGCTCTGAAAAGCTAATCATTTGCATATCACAGCATCTGCTTCCTGTCGGTTAAATTTCTCGTCTGTAGCACGCCATCTTCGTGGTGTAGCAATTTTAATGGCCAGTAGTGTAAGTGAATATGCAGATGGTATTACGATTGTGGCAAAATATGTAAGCACCATTAAAGACATATACGAAATAATGGAAGCAGAAGTAAAAAATACTGGACTCTGGAAACGAAAAAAAGACAAAATAGATGGTAATGTCCAGTGCTAAGGCCAGCACAACAAGAAAAGACCTGAACAACACTAATAAATATTTTAATATATAATCAACATTCATTATTTATGTGTCGTTATAACGAGCGATAATATACTGAAGCTCCAAAGAAACTGGTATCCGCCGGCCGACGTGGCCGAGCGGTTCTAGGCGCTTCAGTCCGGACCGCACTGCTGCTCGGTCGCAGCTTCGAATCCTGCCTCGGGCATGGATGTATGTGATGTCCTTAGGTTGGTTAGGTTTAAGTAGTTCTACATCTAGAGGTCTGATGACCTCCGATGTTAAGTCCTGTAGTGCTTAGAGCCATTTGAACCAAACTGGTATAGACATGCGATTCAAATACAGAGATATGTAAACAGGCAGAATACGCCGCTGCGGTCGGCAACGCCTATATAAGACAGACGTGTAGCGCAGTTGTTAGATCGGCTACTGCCGCTACAATGGCAGGTTATCAGTATTTGAGTTTGAACGTGGTGTTATAGTCGGCCCAAATGCGATGGGACACAGCATCTCCGAGGTAGCGAAGAAGTGGGGCTTTTCTCGAACGACTATTTCACGAGTGTACCGTAAATATCAGGAATCAGATAAAACATCAAATCTCCGACATCGCTGCAGCCTGAAAAAGATCCCGCAAGAACGCGACCAACGACGACTGAAGAGAATCGTTCAACGTGACAGAAGTGCAACCCTTCCGCAAATTGACGCAGTCTTCGATGCTGGGCCATCAACAAGTGTCAGCGTGCGACCCATTCTACGAAACAGCATCGATATGGGCTTTCGGAACCGAAGGCACACTCGTGTACCCTTGATGAGTGCACGAGACAAAGCTTTACGCCTCGCCTGGGCCCGTCAACGCCGACATTGGACTGTTGATGACTGGAAACATGTCGCCTGGTCGGACTAAGGACGAGTCCAGTTTCAAATTGTATAGAGCGGATGGACGTGACGGGTGTGGAGACAACCTCATGAATTCATGGATCCTGCTTGTGGAAATTCGTGTTACGATCTTACGGAATCAAACTGCTGAGGTCATCGGTCCCTAAGCTTACACACTATTTAATCTAACTTAAACTAATATATCTATAAACAGCCGGTTCCGGACTGAAGCGCCTAAAACCGCTCGGTCACAGCGGCCGGCCTGATGGATAAGGTGCTAAGTTCTGTCCAATGGGCGCGGTGGATTATCAAATTCCGAGCTGACTGGAGGGCCTGGTCCACAATGTCTGAAACTTTCTCAACTAGGGAGAGATCTACACTCCCATTCGTTGCCTTTCAGCACGCCATCCTGGGCTTACACTTGGACAGGGCTTTCCATCTTTCGTTTCTGACGATCTAACGCGCCAGTTGGACAGAATTTGGGACGATATCCTTCAGGACGACATTCAACAACTCTAGCAATCAATGCCAAGCAGAATGGTGCTTGCCCAGGGGCCAGAGGTGGACCAACGTGTTATTGATTCGGTCAATTTGTAAAGCTCTTCCTCTTTCTCTTGGATAAGTCATGCAATTTTTTCTGAAATTGTAGTCATTTGTTTGTCGGTACGTGTACATCTCATTTACCTGTGCCCGCTCCATTCAGATATGTTCTTTTTGGTATTTTTTTGTCTTTTAGTGTGTTACAGAAATGCTGCAAGCAGAAAATAGATCCTATTATGCGAACTTACTGTTATTTAATAATTCATGGATTACAAGAAGAACGAAGTTAAGAGTATATTATTCGCTTGTTGTTACATGTGGGACAGAAATGTGCACTATTTGATAAAGGATGGGTCATATACTGTATCTACCTGAACAAAGAAACGTTCGTCTGTGTTGCGTAATGTTTACTATAGTTTGTTGGCGACGTTCTGGAATACCCTGTGTCCGCGATATTCCATTTTTTTCCCTCTGTCGTTGACCGGGATGATCTCGGATGGATTGGGTGCTCATCTGGCCTAATATTCGCCTGCGCCCTCTCAGTTTTCCACCAGTCCATTCAGGCGGAGAACAGCCCTATCTTTCACTTTATTACTGCCACGCCTCTCCAGTCCATTTCTCTGCGCTGCACTGCGTGGAAATTTTTGCTGTCTGAGACCTTATTCTGTTTTCCAGAGTCACAGAATTGCAGGTTACCCACGAAAAAGAGCCCCGCAGACTATATACTAGTCATCCCTAAGGGAGTACGAGGGCCACTCCAGAGCGATATACACTATTTGATCAAAAGTATCCGGATGCTTATTGTTTACATTAATATGGGGTGTGTCCACCCTTTGCCTTATGGAGACACATTCAGTGAGATGTCTTAACGTCTGTCAATGAATGGCTGCCCATTCTCGCTCAGGAGCCAAAACTAAAGAAGGTAGTGACACTTATTTATTTATTATAAATACAACCTATTGCCTGAAAGGCTAAAATATGCCATACAAATCACAATCAAATTTCCTTGGATAGTAATAAATTATATATTAACTATTTGTTTCTTACATTTAATTTTTAAAATACGACACCTGCTTCTAGTACTTAACCAATTATTGAGGTACTAATACTAACATTACAGAATCTTATTGTTACTTAAAATCCGTCTTGATTGCAAATTTTTTTTTACTCATATGACCGGTTTTGGTTCATCCAGAGCCATCTTCAGATCTGATATTTCAGTTACAGGAGTAACCCGTCCAAATCCAGTCACTTTATGTGGCGCAGCATGTGAAAGTAGCTGGATTTGGATGGGTTACTCCTGTAACTGAAATATCAGATCTGAAGATGGCTCTGGATGAACCGAAACCGGTCATATGAATAAAAAAAAAATTTGGAATCAAGACGGATTATAAGTAACATTAAACAATCACTGATTGCTGCTATCCCATCAAACATTATGTTTGTTTTTGCATTACAGAATCTGTTCTCTGTTTGTTCTTTATTTTGGTGCATTTAATTTGTAAATGGTTGTTCGGGTCCACTGCTAGTCCCGCTCTCATGTTATCCCGGTCAACAGCCATTGCCTGCTGGTTTTCTTGGACATCGAGCAGCAAGTCAGCACTGTTTCCACTACAGCAAGTTATGTTGGACGCTGCGGTCTGGAGCGAAATCAACGTTCTAACTCATACGAAAGGTGTTGCATTGGGTTAATGTCGGGAATTTGGGTAGGCCAGTCCTTTTCGGAAATTTTATTGTCCACACGCCACTGACTCACAGATGCTGCTAATGCTGCTAATAACTCTCAGCACTTTTGTAGTGTACGCAGTACCTAATGCAGTAAAATACACTGCTGGCCACCGTAAATGCAACACCCTGAAGGAAGCATCCGAATCAAGTGAAATTTACACCATGAGTTTGCAGCGATGAGATATGCAACTGATTAGAATTTCAGCGCAAACGCACATCACGCGCGCCTGTGGCGCCACCTCATAGCGCCATTTAAGGCTTGGCGATTTCGACGAGTGTACGTTCGGCACGTGTGTGTACCTTGTGGTTGTTTCACAAGACGATCAGTTATGCCTCGTAGACAACAGCGAACATCTTTTGATCAAGTATCCGAGTTCGACAGAGGAAGGATAGTGGCTTACCGAGATTGTGGATTATCATACAGAGAAATCGCTAGTAGTGTTGGACGAAACCAAACAACTGTAATGCGGATATGTGACCGTTGGATGCAGGAGGGTACGACGGACCGACGTGGTCGATCGCATTCACCTCGGTGCACCACTGCACGTGCTGATAGGCAAATTGTGCGCATGGCAGTGACGGATCGCTCAGTGACATCCCGAACCATAGCACAGCACATTGCGTCTGAAACGCATCATCCAGTGTCTGCGCGTACCATTCGACGCCGTTTACAGCAGAGTGGTCTGTCCGCAAGACGTCCATTGCTTCGTCTACCATTGACGCAGAACCACAGACGTCTCCGTCGCCAATGGTGTGATGACAGACGGATGTGGACGGCAGAATGGAATGACGTTGTCTTTACTGACGAGGCACGCTTCTGTCTGCAGCACCACGATGGTCGAATTCGAGTGTGGAGACACCGTGGAGAGAGGATGCTGGATAGCTGCATTATGCACCGCCACACTGGTCTTGCACCGGGTGTTATGGTATGGGGCGGTATTGGATATTACTCTCGCACGCCTCTAGTACGCATTGCCGGTACTTTAAATAGCCGGCGCTACATATCCGAGGTGCTGGAGCCAGTTGTCCTTCCGTACCTTCAGGGCTCGGCCACAGCCATATTTCAACAGGATAATGCGCGACCACACGTGGCACGCATTGTCCAAAGGTTCTTCGTCAATAACCAGATTGAATTGCTTCCCTGGCCGGCTCGCTCTCCGGATCTTTCGCCGATAGAAAACATGTGGTCCATGGTTGCTCAACGAGTGACCCAGATTACATCCCCAGCTGCCACACAAGATGATCTTTGACAACGTGTTGAAGCTGCTTGGGCTGCTGTACCCCAGGAACACATCCAACGTCTCTTTGACTCAATGCCGAGACGTGTGGCAGCGGTGATCTCCAACAATGGCTGCTACTCTGGCTACTGATTCTGGCAGGAACCACATGTCACGCCGGCCGCTGGTGGCCGAGCGGTTCTGGCGCTACAGTCTGGAACCGCGCGACCGCTACGGTCGCAGGTTCGAATCCTGCCTCGGGCATGGATGTGTGTGTTGTCCTTAGGTTAGTTAGGTTTAAGTAGTTCTAAGTTCTAGGGGACTTATGACCTCAGCAGTTGAGTCCCATAGTGCTCAGAGCCATTTGAACCATTTTGAACCACATGTCACAGACGTCTGTAAACGTAATCATTTGATACTTGGTCAACATATTATCTACAAAATAAATTTTGTTGTGCTACCTCTTGCCTTTCTTGGTGTTGCATTTACGGTGGCCAGCAGTGTATGTTCATAACCTTTTGGATTTAGCGTTTTCTTAAGCGCAAAAGGGGGAACACTCACTCCCTAACCACGAAAAACATGCACCACTTGCTCCGTACTTCATTTCTGACTGTACACCTGATGGCAGGTAATGTTATTTAGGCATTCGCCTAACCTAAACCCTTCCATCGGGTTGCCACATAGTGTTGTACATCACTCCAAGTCGTCCGAGCCGAGTCACCCACTGTCGAGTGGCATGGCTTTACAACACTACAAATGTCTCTCAGCATTGACAACAGAAATGAGCTGCTTATTAGAACTGTTCGATTGGTATACCCATTCTTTTTAACTACCTGCGCACAGCAGCTCGGCTACCTGGAATGCTGGTAGCAACCTGGAATTCACAAGTGATGCCTTCCGCTGATTTAGTGCGATTTTTTACAATCACCGTCCACAATGCTCGACAGTCCCTTGTCCGTCAGCACATGAGATCCACTTGTTCTCGGTTTAGGTCCAGTTGTTTCTTCGCATTTCCAGTTCAGAGGCACGTCTACTATACTCTGGTAGATTTAGTTGCACTGAAATGTCTGTAATGGGTTTGTGACCTAGGTAACGTCCAGTCCACATTCAAAGTCAGTGAACAGTCCTAACTGACCCTTTGTGCTCTTAATACTCTTCTGGTGACAACACAGTACTCCCCACCTCCTTTCATACTGGCGAGTGTACAACCTGTGGCCAATTCTGCATTACGTGAGGATGTCTGGATATTTTCGATCATAGATGGTGTAGAACTCGTACCATGTGCTCTTATGAATCTCCATCGCTAACGAATGTTAGGGCAATGAAGTGGTGTTTACTTACGTGACTGTCACTCTGGGGTATCACGTAATCGATACCACCCCATGAGTGTCAAATGACAATAGAACTGCAAGTTTCTGTCAGATGCCAATAGCAGTGATGCCGGCTCTGGTGGACCCAATGGAGTGTGCCTGCTGAGCCAAGACTCCAGCGACTCGGTACCTAGAGGGTGGCCGTTGTCCATATGCACTCGGAGCCACTTTACTAAGTGACGATATGCAGACGCCACGTAGTCATGGCACCAACACCATCGTTTGTGCTTCAGTTCGGAGAGGCTCACCCTTCTGGCTATTGTGTGAGCTAGACTCTACTTCTCGCTGTATTATTTGCAGTGAATCTTCATATGCTTGGAAAAATGCAAGTGTAAAGGTCTATGGGTTGCACGCAGCCGTACGGTACGTAGCACGTGTTGTGGATTGGCAGGAGAGCCAATCCACGAATTTTAGAGGAAGCCGAAAGGCACGCGTTTTGTTCACGCAGGCTGGCGTGAGATCTGGAACAGGACAAGGAAATTATAACTTAGAAAAACGGACGCAGATGGTGGAATACTTTAATCCATTAATGTTGAACGTAGCTCTTGTCTGTACAGTATTTACAATATCAATAGTAACGGAACATGGCGCCTTGCTAGGTCGTAGCAAATGACGTAGCTGAAGGCTATGCTAACTTTCGTCTCGGCAAATGAGAGCGTATTTTGTCAGTGAACCATCGCTAGCAAAGTCGGTTGTACAACGGGGCGAGTGCTAGGAAGTCTCTCTAGACCTGCCGTGTGGCGGCGCTCGGTTTGCAATCACTGATAGTGGCGACACGCGGGTCCCACGTATACTAACGGACCGCGGCCGATTTAAAGGCTACCACCTAGCAAGTGTGGTTGGCGGTGACACCACAGCACGTGCTCGCCAGCCGACCTATCTGGAATGCTGACAATCTGCTTGGTCAGTACACGTGCGACGCAGGCAGTAAGCGACTGGCCGCCGTTCGCAACGCGCCGTTTTAACTAGCGCGGCCTCGGGCGCGAATATCTCTCTTTTCTTAGCTCACCGTGGAGCTTTCGATACGACCGTAATTAGCCAGTGTTAGGATGTTAGACACAGTGACGATGGGTGTGCGTAGTGTGCGTGTTTTATAATCAGTCTATTGTTAACAGACTTACTTCTTGGTGTTCGCTTGTTGCCGTATGTCAAGGACCCACTGCTTACAAATGCTGACAAATATTTCGTGTAATTATCATTTGGAGCAACAACACAAACAACCCCCTTACACAAGTAAATTTTCTGTTTACTGAGTTAACTTATTCAGTAATCATCTCTGCTCCTGTCCAGCTTTCCTACAACGACAGTTGCTGCACTGCTCTGTAGTCCACCTCTCCTCACTGTTGTCTAGAAAGTCGTACACATGGGGTTGTATGGAACCAGCTTAGTAAGATGAGTCAACTTCGAGACATGATAGAAAGACAGGCAGGACCTATCGTGTTTGAATGTGCCTATAACCAGACCATGAGTGAAATTTCCCGATTTATTGGTGGATTACCGTGGACTGTCCAAAGTGTCTAAAAGGAATGTTGTACAAGTCGTAGGCGTGCAACGCGGCGCAGTCATCATCAGAAGATTATCTGATCGGAGATGAGAGTCATACCTTGTTACGGACAGTCGGTTTCAGACCCGACAGATATTGCTCCAGTCAGTGAATTTAGGTGCACTTCAGCCAGTTTCAGAGCGAACATTGCAATAGAAGTTGCATTCAAGGCAGATTTGAAGTCGGGTGTCTCGCACAAGGCCATTGCTCACAATGTCACATTGAGTTACATGTCTCTATAGGGCCATGCAACACAGGAAACGAACGTAGCTGACTGCAAGCGTGTAGTGTGCTTCGACAACTCCTGATTTTGCCCCTTTTGAAATCATGTAAGGTGTCGAGTGCACTGACACCCCCAATGAAGCATTCAACACGCAGTAAGCGGAGGGTGTTTTAAAGGCCGGAGGTTGTTGTGGGACTTGTTGTCGGTGTTTTTCGTATCACGGCTTGTTACCACTCGTATGGGTTACCGTGAACTGTGTGTGTGTGTGTGTGTGTGTGTGTGTGTGTGTGTGTGTGTGACAGAGAGAGAGAGAGAGAGAGAGAGAGAGAGAGAGAGAGAGCACCTCCACGCCGACACTGGCATGATGGCCAACACAAAAGGTCTGCTGTCATCTCTGCATATTGGTTAGTTTTCACTAAGTAAGGTCTCACAGGATCTGGGTAATGCGATGTTTGCGTAGGTCTGGTTAAGGTCAACCATTAACACATCTGGAAATAGATTAGGTCGAAAGTTGAACGAAGGGCCGCGGTTTGAAGGGCAGAGGGGAGAAAAGTTCCAAGGCAAGAGCCAAAGGAGAAAAAACTTCTGCGATGGGTCGGGTTGTAGGAGCTGTAGCGGTTGTCTTGCTGCCTGCGACAGATCGTGCAAGGGTAGGCTTTGTTAGTAGTGGGTATCATGCAGATCGATACCTTTGTCGTTATGCGGTGGTGTTATTCGGCGGCTGCTGCTGGCTGCCGGTGTTGATTTCTCGGTCAGCGTCAGCATACCTGTAACAGTTGGGTACATCATAGTTTTGCGTCCGATAGGTACCGGATTCACAGTGTAGGGTAGTGTTGGCGGTTTTTTTGCGTCAGTTTGCGAGCTTGTCGGTTTCCCTGCTGTAGCCTGTTGGTCGGCTTTAATAGCAGCTGATATGCGGGGGCTTGCCAAAGTTGTCGCTTGTGGGTGTGTATTAGGTTGTCATAGGTGGTTATGCCCTCGCTAGTAGAGTCTTTGGCCACTTATGCTTCCACTTATGACTGTGATCGTAGTTTCCCAGAGTAAGAATGAAAGGATTGTTCGAGTGTCTCGAGTTCCTGTGTAGTCGTGAGGCAGGTTTTTTTTAATACTTCCTTGAGGGTTTTGCAATTTGGAATTCTATTTAATCTTGTTGTGGTAGTGGTGTGTAAGTGTTATTGTAAAACATATGAAAATGTAGCAGCAGGAATAACAGTATTATTTGAAAGAAATAAACTCTGATAACTGTTCTTTGTGTACTGCTGAGCCCGACTATAAGGAGTTTCAATAATTCCATACGTGGCATTCACACCACCATCTCTACCCATAACAACACTGGTGTCATAAATATTTCTATTTAAAGTCACTGATGAATTAGTTGTGGAAAAATTAATCTTACGCGCCAGCCGTAAAATTATTTCATTACGTAAAGTCTAAGATTGTTGCACTGAATGTTATCTTCACTTTTACAATATAAAAATAAGAAATTCTTGTGGATTCTGTCCTCAGAGTTCAAATATTGTAATATCGACCGAAAGAATTAGTGTCTGATTATTTCTGCAGTTTAAAATTGCCGCTCCATACGCTCACGTAATGGCGGCAAACAAAGCACAGTCTGGACTGCTGCGGACACAAAACTTAAAACATTCATAGTTGGTTATTTAAGTACAAATAAAAGCCCGTACACTAGAATTACATTTAGTAAATTTTACGTTATATTTTTCCTTTGCCCACTTATGACTACATTTTACAATATGTAACAGAACAGACCTCAGCTTATCTTCGATCTTATCCGCTTCATACAACAAAGAGAAGAAGAACATAAGAAGGAAGAATTCCACAGACAATACACTCTTTTAGTGGTATTACCTTTTGTTACGTGGTTGTTCTTCGTAGGACACTGGTTATAAAACAATAAAACATATTACCGTTACTTCACAATAATAATTCACAATATAATAAAAAGTGTTAGTTAAAAGTCATTTCTGTAAACACACTCTTTAATTCAAAAGTCCCGAGCACTGTCCCACACACTGGCGACACAAAATATTCGCGTTGACATTACAAACCGCGCTGCTGCTACGGTCGCAGGTTCGAATCCTGCTCGGGCATGGATGTGTAGAATGTCCTTAGGCTAGTTAGGTTTCAGTAGTTCTAAGTCTAAGGGACTGATGACCTCAGATGTTAAGTCCCGTAGTGCTTGCAGCCATTTCAACATTGAGGTTTCAAGGCGGTAGTCATTGTGAAGATCCACCGCGCGGGTGTAGCGTGGAGCGTTGGTAACGATGCGTAGTACTTAATTTTCCATAATCAGCAGGCGGGGCAGGCGTGTAGGAGCTACATATCCCCAACGGGAGTTGCGTACGCCTTCAAAGGTCTAATCAATGTCACGTATATGGACCCCGACACCCTCCTATTCAGTGTACTTTCTCTGTTGAGCATTGGGTAGAATTGTTTGAACCTCGCGTGCGCTCTGTTGGTGCCCCCCGTGTAAGATTCCGGTGCAGCCAGACACAGACATATATTTATTTCTCTCGGAAACGTATTGGGCGTGCACGTTGTCGACAGTGTTGATGTTAGCGCAGTAGCTTCGGTTTGCGTGTGAACTGCTTCGCACTTGAAACTTCCTGGCAGATTACACCTGTGTTCCGGACCGAGACTCAAACTCGGAACCTTTGCAGGAGAGCTTCTGTAAAGTTTGGGAGGTAGGAGACGAGGTACTGGCAGAAGTAAAGCTGTGAGGACGGGGCGTGAGTAGTGCTTGGATAGCTCAGATGCCGGCCGCTGTGGCCGAGCGGTTCTAGGTGCTTCAGTCCGGAACCACGCGGCTGCTACGGTCGCAGGTTCGAATCCTGGCTCGGGCATGGATGTGTGTGATGTCCTTAGGTTAGTCAGATTTTCGTAGTTCTAAGTCTAGGGGACTGATGACCTCAGGTGTTGTCCCAAAGTGCTTAGAGCCATTTGAACCATTTTTAGCCGGCACGGTAGCTCAGCGTGTTCGGTCAGAGGGCTGGTTCGTCTCTGTAATAAAAAAACTGAGTGAAAGGATCAACAACGAAATTAAACGGATGTCATGTGACGTCCGCAACGACCAAACACAATTGTCAACATCGAACAAAATGCAAAAAATAAATAAATAAATAAATAAATAAATAAATAAATAAATAAAATAAAATAAAATAAAATAAAAATGGAAGAGCACTTGCCCGCAAAAGGCAAAGGTCCCGAGTTCGAGTCTCGGTGCGGCACACTCCGCTGCAGAGGGAAAATCTCTTTCTGCTTCGCACTTGTCGACGTTTACTTTAATACGCCATCGTTCCAACCAAGGTTCGGCAGTTCTCAGTGCCGTCTGTATTCGTGAATTTACGTTCGACGGTTTCCAGTCTTGCGCAAGGATGACTGTGTCATCCGCGTGGATGGCTAACGTTTTGTTTTGGTCGCTAGAAAGTCATTAATGTACCGTGAATGTGAAATCAGGGCGTTTATTTCGGCATTTTCGGTAACCAAATACCGCTCTGTCTCCTACATCTTCATGATGAGAATCCTGTGGACATTCACATTAGATGCTGTAACGTTCTACGTTCGACCGGTTGAGGCTCGCCTGCTGAAGAGGGGACCAAGCCTCTCGTGCCCGGCCCCACGTGACTGCTCGGTCACGTACGCTCGCCACATCTGCTGTCCGGACTCCGTAAACGTGAATAACCGAGCATGACCGCTCTTCGCTGACATGTCGCCTCGCCTCGCCGCACTGCACAAACCCTACGCCTCTCTCTTTCTTTCTTTCTTTCTTTCTCTTTCTCTTGCATGGGGGCTTAATTAAAATATGATGAAAATAATTTTAATTTTTTGCTTTAGTAGCTGTCTGTTCGATTACGAAGTCTCGTAAACGGTTGGCCCTGACTAGTATTATTACGCTATCTGACTGCATAGAACAATAACAAAGAATGAAATGGAAATTTTCATTAACACAATTAATTAATTAAGTCCCCAGCAACTATAAAACCTACGAAACCAAAGCACAAGTATAACTGTTCTGTGTGTGGAAGTATGACTCAACGTACGCATCTGGCACGGTTCTTCTTCAACAACACAAGAAATTTTAAATATCATTTATACTGAATTAATTAAAGGAAATAAAAATACCATAATTACTCAAGAAAACCAGAATTACACTCTAATCCCAGAACACAAGCCAGATGCTTTGTTGACTGAACCTGTAATGAAGCATTATTTACGACATTAAATAATGAAAAATAAATCAAGTTTCGTTACCTTCATATATTGACCAAAATCACTCTAATCATTACAATATATCTCCACACCGACTCGCTATTACCACATCTCAACAAGAACTTTTCAGTATCACATCTCAGCAAGCACTCCCTACTAGCACATCTCAACACTCTCTGCTACGAGTTCTTAACAAGGACTGACTACCACGAGGTCTCCCCAAGCACTGCCCTCTACGACATCTCAATAATCACTGCCAGTGGAGGCGGCGGAACAATGCTCTCTAGCGCGATCTCTGGCGCTGTGGCTCAGTGTAGCCACCTTTCACTCTCTCTCTCTCTCTCTCTCTCTCTCTCTCTCTCTCCTTTTTAACACAAAATGTTTCCAAGAAAGCTTACGTGACACAGTTAACCTCCTACTGTACATCGAAAATTATTTGATCCATAAGGGTGATTTATTCCGCCTGTTAGTAATACAGCTCTGACAATATAGTTCGGTGAATAGTCCTGTAACATTAACGTAGATTGACTATGCACTACAGTTACCTTACTGTCCTTCGAAATAGTCACCTCCCATAACTATCTACCACTGAGCCCTGCGATACATGTCGTGGAAATTTTGCACGAAGTCTTCCTTTGGGATGGTATTCAAAAGCCGCGTCACGTTCCGTTGGATGTCAAGAATAGCGTCAAATGCCTTTCCTTTCAAATCGAGTTTGAGTCGAGGGAATAGGAAGACGTCTGGTGGATTGAGATCCGGCGAATATGGTGGATGCTCAAGTTGCCCCGTCCCCTTTTTTGCCAGGAACTGTTTGACGATGTTGGCTGTGTGTGAGTGAGTGTTATCGTGAACAAAAAACCAGGAACCTTGTTGTGCATAGTGGGGCAGACGTACCGTGCACCGTCGTTCCCTCAGGTAGAAATTCCTTGTGGGTAATGCCTTGACTATCGATAAACGTGATGGGCATCGTTTTTGATGCGTGATTTTTCGGCTCTGTCTTTTTTCCGACGAGATAATGTCGGAGAACGCCATTCCATGCCTTGCCGTTTAGTTTCAGGGTCGTACTGGAGACACCAGGTTTCATCTTCAGTGACAATATGGTTCAAGAAATTGGGTCTCACATTCACCGTTTCGACAAATTCCTCAAGCCATGTGGCACAAGACGACAGCACGTTTTTCCTCTTACCTAATTCCTGGGTAAGGATTTGTCACACGCATTCACGGTTCATCTGCAGTTCATCCGCTATCTTGCGCACAGTTAATCGACAGTCAGTCCTGATTAATGTCCTCACTGTTTTTTGTCACTGACGGCGGTCGCCGGTCGTCCGCTACGGGAATTGTCAGGAACACTTTCCCGGCCTCCTCGAAAAGAGGCGAACAACTCGTACACACACTTCACCGACAGTGCTTGATCCCCGTAAAGACGCACCAGCACTGCATGCGTTTCTTTCGGTGTCTTGCCAAGCTTAAGCCAAAACTTTAAATTGATCCTTTGCTCGTTCATTGTCCTGTTCTCAGTTCAGAACCAACGCACTGAACAAACAATTCGTCCAGCAGGTCTAACATGAACACACACGATGCTCAACTGAACCACCGTGGGTGCAGGTTGTCAAACAGATGAAACATATGAAAAGCGGATGGGATCAAGTCGGGACTGTATGGACTGTATGCAGGATGATCGACGACGGTGAATCGAGGCGCCGCGTCGGATTGTCACAGCGCCCGTGTGTGGTGTGGCATTATCATGCTGAAGCAGGGCGTGCTCCACATGTGGACGATTGGAGAGACTCGATTACAGCACGCTGTTTCTCACCCACCGATATAGTTACGTTACGCGCCGCCATGTCGCACGATACAGTTCGGAGCCATCTAGCGGCAGAACGCTGCATTTTTACGCTTTTTCCGTATATTTGACTGTCGCGCGAGTTAGATTCGAGAGACGCTTTCGCGCGTAATTCAAACACCGCTATAGTCATTTTCGTTGTTCTCGCTGTCTGTTAGACAATATAAACGGCAAAGCCGCCAGTCTATGAGCCTCACTTCTGCGATAGATTTCGCCGAGGCCATACTTCAGCATTAGAGCTTACTGTATCGATCAGATATTATACACTCCTGGAAATTGAAATAAGAACACCGTGAATTCATTGTCCCAGGAAGGGGAAACTTTATTGACACATTCCTGGGGTCAGATACATCACATGATCACACTGACAGAACCACAAGCACATAGACACAGGCAACAGAGCATGCACAATGTCGGCACTAGTACAGTGTATATCCACCTTTCGCAGCAGTGCAGGCTGCTATTCTCCCATGGAGACGATCGTAGAGATGCTGGATGTAGTCCTGTGGAACGGCTTGCCATGCCATTTCCACCTGGCGCCTCAGTTGGACCAGCGTTCGTGCTGGACGTGCAGACCGCGTGAGACGACGCTTCATCCAGTCCCAAACATGCTCAATGGGGGACAGATCCAGAGATCTTGCTGGCCAGGGTAGTTGACTTACACCTTCTAGAGCACGTTGGGTGGCACGGGATACATGCGGACGTGCATTGTCCTGTTGGAACAGCAAGTTCCCTTGCCGGTCTAGGAATGGTAGAACGATGGGTTCGATGACGGTTTGGATGTACCGTGCACTATTCAGTGTCCCCTCGACGATCACCAGTGGTGTACGGCCAGTGTAGGAGATCGCTCCCCACACCATGATGCCGGGTGTTGGCCCTGTGTGCCTCGGTCGTATGCAGTCCTGATTGTGGCGCTCACCTGCACGGCGCCAAACACGCATACGACCATCATTGGCACCAAGGCAGAAGCGACTCTCATCGCTGAAGACGACACGTCTCCATTCGTCCCTCCATTCACGCCTGTCGCGACACCACTGGAGGCGGGCTGCACGATGTTGGAGCGTGAGCGGAAGACGGCCTAACGGTGTGCGGGACCGTAGCCCAGCTTCATGGAGACGGTTGCGAATGGTCCTCGCCGATACCCCAGGAGCAACAGTGTGCCTAATTTGCTAGGAAGTGGCGGTGCGGTCCCCTACGGCACTGCGTAGGATCCTACGGTCTTGGCGTGCATCCGTGCGTCGCTGCGGTCCGGTCCCAGGTCGACGGGCACGTGCACCTTCCGCCGACCACTGGCGACAACATCGATGTACTGTGGAGACCTCACGCCCCACGTGTTGAGCAATTCGGCGGTACGTCCACCCGGCCTCCCGCATGCCCACTATACGCCCTCGCTCAAAGTCCGTCAACTGCACATACGGTTCACGTCCACGCTGTCGCGGCATGCTACCAGTGTTAAAGACTGCGATGGAGCTCCGTATGCCACGGCAAACTGGCTGACACTGACGGCGGCGGTGCACAAATGCTGCGCAGCTAGCGCCATTCGACGGCCAACACCGCGATTCCTGGTGTGTCCGCTGTTCCGTGCGTGTGATCATTGCTTGTACAGCCCTCTCGCAGTGTCCGGAGCAAGTATGGTGGGTCTGACACACCGGTGTCAATGTGTTCTTTTTTCCATTTCCAGGAGTGTATGTATATTATCTTAGAATTTTTTCGAGTCTGTCACTGCAATGCAGCTATGTGAAATGCATTCTAAGATGACGTAAGTGAACAGTGAGTACTGCCATATCTACATCTACATGGATACTCCGCAAATCAGACGTAAACGCCTGCAGAGGATTCATCGAACTGCCTTCACACTAATTTTCTGTTATTCCAGTCTCGAACGAAGCGCGGAAAAAAGGAACACCTATATCTTTCCGTGCGAGCTCAGATTTCCCTTATTTTATTATCTTTTTTTTTTTTTTCAATTCCCCCGAAGGGGGCGGGCTGGCAGCAGCTTACTACGCTGCTCTACAGCCTACAGACTTTTTTTTAAAATAAAGGAAGAAGAAAGAAACAAGAAAAAACTGGCGATGAAATGGTGACTTAAAGTGTAAAATGGCGTAAAAATGCGGAAAGTGAAAACAGAAAGCAAAAGGGGTTGGCAATGTTGTTAAAATACACAGGTATCAGACAAGTAACATAGTAGACACACAATTAAAAAACATGGCGACAGTCTGGTTTCTGTTCGCAAGAGATAAAAAGAGCACACCCAGCGACAGTATGATGGCTGTTCGCTACACTTCCCAAAAGACACAACACGGAACACTCACTGGAATACCACACCGTAAAACACTGCACGAAAATGGTGGCACAAAGATGGCACTCCCGATCCAAGGCAATTTTATTATCATGATCGTTTGTTCCTATGTAGGTCGGACTCAACAAAAGATTTTCACATTCGTAGGAGAAAGTTGGTGATTGAAATCTCGTGAGAAGATTCCGTCGTAACGAAAACCGCCTTTCTTTAAATGATGTCCACATTCATATTTCTTTACGTACTACACGAATATGTAACAAAAATGGGGGTTCCTATTTAAAAAAAAAACGCAGTGGATATCCGTTTGGCCTATGGCAGCGCCATCTAGCGGGCCAACCATAGCGCCATCTGGTTTCTCCCTTCAAGCTAGACAAGTTTCGTTCTTTGCAGTTTTTTCGTTTGACGCTTATTTCGTGAGATATTTTACCCGGTCACGATCAATGGACCACCCTGTATATAAGAACTTCTGGAAGTTCCGTCTGTACCTGCCATCATTTCTTGTTTTATCAATTACGAGAACCCCATACTGTGATTGATTCGAACAATCTGCACATATCTTTACAAAATCATTGAATGACATGTCGGTTCCTACATGCCTGGTAAATGTGTTTTAAATTCAGATTGTCCTGTTTGAATGCTATAATTACTATTGCATTATCCCTCACTAGCTGTTTGTGGATTCTGGAATATGTCTGACAGATAAAAATAACAACAGCTATATGGCGACCGAAACAGAAATATCGCCTAATTTGATCTTGGTTTTCCACAGCAACATCATCAAATATGAACACTGTGTTTGGCTTTACCTTTTCCGGTGGAAGGATATCGCTGCTCTCACTGAAAGTCCTGTATGTCACACCATCTACACCGTGCAGAATAGTTGCCGGATGTGTTAGCAGCGACATGAGAACATTTGTCTTGCCGTAGTTGGATGGACCTACAATTACTGCACGAATGTTGTCGGGAAGGAGTGCGCCATTCTTCTTCTTCCGGTCATCTTGCGCACCGTCACAGCTCCAGTCCCTTACAACAACGTCTTGATGCTTCACCCGCGCTGCCATGATACTTACGACGTCAGGCACCGGCGTGCAAAGGGTTTTTATAGAAAATAATTAACGATATGCCCTTTCCAGGGTACCGACCATTTCAGATACTGGCGTGCAATGGGCTTTTACGGAGAATTTAGTTAAATGACATAATTTTCTGCTGTTGCCTGTTTCCAGTGAAAATACTGGACCATAGCTTTAGTACTTGCAATATAATAAGAGGTATGAAATAAAAAAAAAACATGTACATGGTTATATACATTTTTTAATTCAGTAATCATACACAGGATGCATTACATCAAGTGGTTCTTTCTTTATCTTAGCTCCAGTACAGAATATACAAAATAAAGCCTTCTTGTAAGCACCGAATTCAGCATGTATTTCTCTCAAACTTATTGGCACTACGTTAGTTTTCACCGGCGCCATACTGACCCACTGTTCGAAGTCGTCTACATGCACACTGTTCATACCGAGATACGCTGCATTGTCTCTATACACAGCTTTAACACAAGGCAGCCATCTGTTCAGTCTTTCCAATACAATGGATAGTACCATCTGTAGATCGCAAAAATTCGTAACGGTGGAGTGCTGTAGATAAACGAATGTGTCACCTGATTTCACACGGAGTGCAGAGTCATTGTACACTGTTGTAATGGCTAGAGTCAGAGCAGCACAGTGAATGTCGCCGGCCGCTGGTGACCGAGCGGTTCTGGCGCTTCAGTCTGGAACCGCGCGACCGCTATGGTCGCAGGTTCGAATCCTGCCTCGGGCATGGATGTGTGTGTTGTCCTTAGGTTAGTTAGGTTTAAATAGTTCGAAGTTCTAGGGGACTTATGACCTCAGCAGTTGAGTCCCATAGTGCTCAGAGCCATTTTTTGAACAGTGAATGTCCGGAGGAGGACGGCTCGGGTGATACTCGGCGGTCAACTACTGCATGATATACGCTTTTGCACGACGATTTCATCCCAGTCCACCTCCGTAAACCGCATTTTAATACTTTAATCCGCATTCTCGATCTCTATCACAATACGCCACTCGCTGCCTGTCGGTGCTATACCAACATGTAAACGTTTCGAACCACTAGCACTTAAATTATACACTGAAGAGAAGAGTAGTGGTGCACAGGGCTTAATGGGGATCTTCTCATCTACTACATCCTCACTCTGTCCATGCAGTATCACTGGAATATTCTGTGATGGTGCGTGTGATGGCCAGTACCGACCTGCGTCATGCTGATAAGGACCTCCTGTGCACTTCAGCTAGTCAGGGGCAAGCTGGGTGCCTGCAACCGATAATAACAGCTGATTTTCCTGACTAGGTGCGTGCTCGACAGGATCCCAGGATGCTGCCGCCTTTGCGGGTCCCGATGCCGATGGTAGAAGCACAAAGACCCTCAAACGACAGTAAAAACGGACATTAAGTACGGGGTATTTACTCTTCCACGGCATCTTCGTTGCTGCTGCGACTGGACGGCGCTGGACGAACTCGACTGGCGCATTCATTCTGGGTGACTGAGTGCAACAGAGGCTGCAGAGATCGGATACTGCGTTCCTATTGGATACTACCAATTTCAAGCAGTTCTGGTGATATAATTGTGAACTATATGAGTTGTTTGGTCCTCTGGATCGGAGGCAGGCGTGTCTTGTGAGGTGGAAAACTGACTGTGAATTTCAAAAATGGCAGGCAGTTATAATAGTAGCATTTGTCCCCTGACTTACAGAATGCATTTTGGCACCAATCCTGCTGCATAGCCATTACCTGCTGAACAGTATTCTCTTCTTCTTCTTCTTCAGGCACTCAGACAATATAACTGCTTTCCATTCTACATGTTGGAGGCTATGGGTGCAGTCCTCGCCTGTATCCTTACAGACAACATGGCTGTTAAACTCCTCCCGGTCAGACACCAATAGCTCTTCGATAGAACACGTTCTGCACAGCCACGAGGATAGGCTGGCTATCTCAGCCAGCGTCAGTAGTATCGTTGGTGTGTGTCGTTACGTGTTGACGTGAACGTTTGTTTAGTTCCTTTGTTCGTTTGTTTCGTTTTTGTCACTGTTAAAATGCTAACCATTGAAGAACGTGTGTTTTTTGTCGAACAAGTGTTCAAAGCTGGCGGTAAATACACAGTTCGTCAAACATTTAATTCAGTAGCAACTGTTCATAAAAACCGTCCAAAATCCATCGATGAATTGAAAACTGCAATATCCACTTTCACTGCTTCTGTTACAGAAGAAATGTTACAGCTTGTGTTTGGAAACATGATTACACGAATTGAATTGTGTATTCAACAACAGGGGGAACACTTTCAACATTTAAAATGAAAATTTGTAAGTAAAAATGAATATTCAATAAATTAATAACTTGTATTTCACTGAGATTCATTTCGGTATATTCACTGCGGCATACGCCACGCGCGGCTAACAATCATACGGCACTGCAGAGAGACTTTTTGAACACCCTATATATATCGCGTATACGAATATGCTTCCACTGAAGCGAATTGGCATCAACTGCCAGCCTCTTCCGTTGTGTGAATACTTCACGTGGAATATCTCGACAGTTTGCGCATGAGTATGTATCGGTTACGACATGCATCTTGGCTCCATCCCTCTGCTGAACTGAATTCTTCTGCTTCTTTCCCCTACACTCTTCCATTATCATCGTCTTCCATTCCTCATGTAGTGAACTGTGGCTACAGTCCTCCTTCACATGTGTACATGTAATGCAGCTATTAAAAGCTGCTGTGTCCTTCACATTCATCTCGATCATCGAACACATCACGATGGTTCCACAGCGACACCTCAGCAAAGACTGAATGTGTCCCACGAATTCTGGTCACGTGAGTGGAGAAAAAAAATTCCTCCCAAATTTGTATTTCCCGCCAATTCCCAGGTGGGGGGCAGGCGGTGGGGTGGGCACATCAGCACAGCCCTGGGACAAAGAAATTACCACCAAAATTATAAGTTCCCGCCGAAATTATAAGTTCCCGCCGAAATTATAAGTTCCCGCCGAAATTATAAGTTCCCGCCGAAATTATAAGTTCCCGCCGAAATTATAAGTTCCCGCTAAAATTCGACATTCGCGCCGAAATCGAAATTATAAGTTCGCGCCGAAATTATAAGATCGCGCCAAACTTCGACATTCCCGCCAATAGGGTATGTTGGGGGAGGGGTGTGGGAGGGTACAGGGGGATGAGGAGGCTGGGGCCACATGCAGCTGAGAAAAACCCATGACGACATCCGTGGGCGTGGTCGGTGGTGGGGGTGGGGTGATTATTTGTTCAATTTAATTACTTTGCTTATCAATTTGATATCAAAATTGCACCGAAAACCTCACTACCCTACTACTACTGGTACCAAATTTTACAATGAATATAACTAGAAGTACAGCGGCTTTTGCTTTTACAACGGGAGAGCGTAGAGTGCAAGGCGAGAGGTTACGTCCGAGCTAACGGCGCTGGTGTGCGGTGTGGCGCAACGCTGTGTATGTACCCATCCGCAGCTGCCGGCTGCCGTGAGGGGTAATTGCGTCTGAACAGCCAGCCGTCGGCGCTTCTCGGTAGAGGAAGTCGACAGGAAATGACCGCTCATTCCGAGCACGACGGCCGGGAAATTGACGCTTCTTCAAGAACTCGAAACGTTCACCTCCTTCGTGCTCGACGCTTCCGTGGCGTCGCACCAACTCCAGTCACGCAAGGCTGTTATCGACTTTCTGTGTTATTGTACAATTTGCAGCTCAGTGCCCGGACACTAGTGCCCTGAAACCGCGCGACACCTCAGAAAAAAATTAAGACAAATACATTTCCAAGAATTGTTAAAGCGTTTCTTTCAAAATAAAAACAATCTTGGTAGCGAAATTATTTAATATCAGCGACGCATTTCACCCTTTTGGGGCATCGTCAGATTGTCTACAAAACCGAGAAACCAAACAATTAGTAACAAATGGAGGAAGAGCCACAACTGCGCAAACAAAATTTGAAAGTAATAGAAACTTGCCCACGCGGCTAGCCGCGCGATCTAACACGCTGCTTCCCGAGAGGGAAGGCCCGGACGCGAATCCGCCCGGCGAATTAGTGTCGAGGTCCGGTGTGTCGGCCAGCCTGTGGGTGGTTTTTAAGGCAGCTTTCCATCTGCCTCGGCGAATGGGGGCTGGTTCCCCTTATCCCGCCTCAGTTTCACTATGTCAACGATTGCTGCACAAACACTGTCTCCACGTACCTGTAGACCATAATTACTCTACCACGCACACATTTGGGGATACACTCGTCTGGTATCAGACGTTCCCGGGGGGTCCACTGGGGGCCGAACCGCACTATAACCCTTGGTTCGGTGTGGGTCGTCGGTGGGGTGGGTGGACTGCTGTGGCCTGTTCTGGAGTTGTGAACCACTGAGGGCTACGGCGGAATGAAACCTATCCGTCGTTTCTAGGTCCCCGGAGTAATACACACAATATACAACAGAAACTTATGTAAAAGTAGCTGAATGTAAAACCCATCCGTCACAAAGCCATATAAAATGGAAAACGGACGCAAGAGTAACTGAATATGTAATCCATTCGTCATAGAAACGTATAAAATGCAGAACGGATCTTGTTAAAAATCTTGTTAAAAATCTTGTTAAAAATCTCGCCAGTAGATCATCAAGAAAGTATAGAAAAGCGGCGGAAAAATTTCACCGTCTGTCGCATGATATTTTGAATACGCCAGCTGACTCTGTCGTCGTATCAAAGTAGAGCCACGATTACCAAATTTAATGATTTCGTAATCCTGACTGTTTTTACTCTGAAATAATACGCAATTGCTTGCTGTAGCACTCCCCACAGTGGAATTGAATAATTTTTACAAATTATTGCGATAATTCCATAAGATTCGCCAGCAGTTAAGTGCGAAGCTTCTATGTCCTATAATCACAAAATTCCCCGGTTCGTTCCTCGTTGTTTTTATCACCAAATGTAAATATTAAACAACAAATATTGAATCATAATTATCAATAAAACCCTCGTTTTTATTTTTAATTTCTGATCACATTACCATAAGTGAAAATCTGACACAGACATTAGAAATACCTTATTATGAAATGAAAAATAGAAATCAGTTATACTGTTCACTCTCTATAAATAAAAAAGTATATTATTTTCTATTTAATGTTTTGCATTTTTGTACCAAATTTCAATGTGTTTCACATACTAGCACTTTCAGAGAGTTAGTAAGTAAAAATAGAAAGATGTTATTTTCTATTAAAACTTATAACATTTGATGGTTAGCATGTTCATTTGATAGTAAATGTTGGATTTAAATTAAAGCAAAAGAAATTTCCACTAACGAGAGTCGAATCGCAGACGTCGCGGTTACGCGGCTTACACGCTTTCCACACAGTTGCCACGGACCTCGTTAAAATACTGCGCCGCACAGTTACTCTGTAACGTTTATTGGCGGACCGGGATTAAGTGTCTGCACTGTGTGTTCAAAAATGGTTCAAATGGCTCTGAGCACTATGGGACTCAACAACTGAGGTCATCAGTCCCCTAGAACTTACAACTACTTAAACCTAAGGACATCACACACATCCAAGCCCGCCGTAGCGGTCACGCGGTTTCAGACGGAAGCGCCTAGAACCGCACGGCCGGCACTGTGTGGAGTTAACGGCCCTGTTTTCGATGTAAAAGTATAGCATGAGTTCAGGTTTCAGTCAATCAGTTTCGCGTAACTTCTTTTTAAAATTTGAATGAAATGTTTTGTTAAAAATTCTCTTTTATGTTTGTTAAAGGCCACGGTTAATTTTTCTCAGGGCGCTATCGCCAGAAATATGCGTTTTCCAACGTGAAGACATCCGTCTTACTCACGATGGATTAAGAAAAATCTTTCTGTAATGTTACGCGATAAGCCAGTTAAACACAATGCTTAATTATTTGTTTTTATGTGAGGCTTGATGCTCCAGTATGGCTGCCTATGTGCAATGGCACGTACACAATCGTAGAAATTATTTTTAATAAGACTGTACCTCTGACCTAAAATGAAATGGAAAATATTACAAGACGCCGTTTTGTATTTATTCAGATTATTCTTTTAATACTTTTCGCATTGAATGATTATGAAAAGAGTTTTATAATTTTATCATTAGTGCCGTCGCTAAAACAATGAACTTACACAAAATGACCAGAGCAACATTTCATTATTACGTAACTAAATCATCGACGGGGAAGGTACTTGCTACTAACAAAAAATACATTCTACCGTAGTTACTTGCATATATATTTAACGAAAATTATAACTTTGTTATAGATAATTGTATTAATTCCAGACCGTGATCTACACTCCTGGAAATTGAAATAAGAACACCGTGAATTCATTGTCCCAGGAAGGGGAAACTTTATTGACACATTCCTGGGGTCAGATACATCACATGATCACACTGACAGAACCACAGGCACATAGACACAGGCAACAGAGCATGCACAATGTCGGCACTAGTACAGTGTATATCCACCTTTCGCAGCAATGCAGGCTGCTACTCTCCCATGGAGACGATCGTAGAGATGCTGGATGTAGTCCTGTGGAACGGCTTGCCATGCCATTTCCACCTGGCGCCTCAGTTGGACCAGCGTTCGTGCTGGACGTGCAGACCGCGTGAGACGACGCTTCATCCAGTCCCAAACATGCTCAATGGGGGACAGATCCGGAGATCTTGCTGGCCAGGGTAGTTGACTTACACCTTCTAGAGCACGTTGGGTGGCACGGGATACATGCGGACGTGCATTGTCCTGTTGGAACAGCAAGTTCCCTTGCCGGTCTAGGAATGGTAGAACGATGGGTTCGATGACGGTTTGGATGTACCGTGCACTATTCAGTGTCCCCTCGACGATCACCAGTGGTGTACGGCCAGTGTAGGAGATCGCTCCCCACACCATGATGCCGGGTGTTGGCCCTGTGTGCCTCGGTCGTATGCAGTCCTGATTGTGGCGCTCACCTGCACGGCGCCAAACACGCATACGACCATCATTGGCACCAAGGCAGAAGCGACTCTCATCGCTGAAGACGACACGTCTCCATTCGTCCCTCCATTCACGCCTGTCGCGACACCACTGGAGGCGGGCTGCACGATGTTGGGGCGTGAGCGGAAGACGGCCTAACGGTGTGCGGGACCGTAGCCCAGCTTCATGGAGACGGTTGCGAATGGTCCTCGCCGATACCCCAGGAGCAACAGTGTCCCTAATTTGCTGGGAAGTGGCGGTGCGGTCCCCTACGGCACTGCGTAGGATCCTACGGTCTTGGCGTGCATCCGTGCGTCGCTGCGGTCCGGTCCCAGGTCGACGGGCACGTGCACCTTCCGCCGACCACTGGCGACAACATCGATGTACTGTGGAGACCTCACGCCCCACGTGTTGAGCAATTCGGCGGTACGTCCACCCGGCCTCCCGCATGCCCACTATACGCCCTCGCTCAAAGTCCGTCAACTGCACATACGGTTCACGTCCACGCTGTCGCGGCATGCTACCAGTGTTAAAGACTGCGATGGAGCTCCGTATGCCACGGCAAACTGGCTGACACTGACGGCGGCGGTGCACAAATGCTGCGCAGCTAGCGCCATTCGACGGCCAACACCGCGGTTCCTGATGTGTCCGCTGTGCCGTGCGTGTGATCATTGCTTGTACAGCCCTCTCGCAGTGTCCGGAGCAAGTATGGTGGGTCTGACACACCGGTGTCAATGTGTTCTTTTTTCCATTTCCAGGAGTGTATATGCGTCTGTCAGCTAGAACATCAGGAACAAGAATACAAGGAAAACAAGAAAACGTTCTTTCCTTTTATACCACGAGACAGAGATCACAATTACTACGATTCTAAGAGCGCATATAGCGCTTCTTTATTGTTGAAATCGATAAGTTAATTTTGTACTCCTTTTTTTCCGGAGGCTAAAAGTTGAACACTTATGGTAGTTCCTGGCTATGTTCGGATATCTGTTTACCAGGGTGTAGGCCACTATTAAATTTGGATGTTAACCAAAAAAAGTTTTTTAATGAGCAATTAGTAGATCCGAACGCCGAGAGACTCGATCTTCAGCAAAAATTCTTTCAGCTGCCGTGGCAAAAATGTTAACTTCATCGAGAAACTGTCAAAGATAAAGCCTATCTTTGAAAAGGACAGCACAGTAATAACCTCTGGCTGAGCTGTCGTATTTGCGTAAAGCATACATACCAAATTATTTTCAGTTCTCTGCAGTAACCATCAATCAACACATGTAAAATGAGTTAGCACTTAAAAAATAATGAATCGCTGTAGGCATCTTTAATGATCACCTTGATCATCGCTCTTTTTCCGTTTTGCGTCGTTCCTTAATTGCTTCAAAATTCATGGAGTAAATGAAAGCCGGTTTGTTTTTTGTCATACGCGTTTCACTTCGTTTATTTATGAAGTATCTTCATTGGCCTGTAATACATGTTCGTTTTCACATATATGGTAACTTATGTATACATTTACAAGTATGTTACTATTCTACGTTTCCTCATATTTTTCTCTTATTTGTTCAGCTTAGAAACAAACTTTAGCGGCACAAATTTCGTGGGTTAAGTTATTGTTTGGTGTTAAGATTTCCTATGTTGCTAGTCCATGTGTAAGGTTATAGAGATGTATTTACTGGGTCCCCATACTCCAGATGGCCGAATTCCAACGTTTTTTCACCTACGTTTATTACGACACTTCTCTTGCACTTTTCGATGTGTGTTGAACATGTGTGTGTTTACAGTGTGTAGAATTCACAACTGCCGCTCTGTGTTTATCTTTCGTCCTTTGTGCTGTGCGTGTGTGCATGTGTATGTGTGAATAATATGTTATTCTCTGTGTAAGTAGAAGTGTGTGTGTTTTTTTTTTAAATTACAGAGTGAACACTTACAAAAGAAAATTCCTGCAGGAAAATGTAGATATACAAATAGCCTTTGCAACGAAAAAGAAAGTAATTAATGACCAAATCAATATAAGCTGTAACTCATTGATCATATTACCCACTAAAACAACATCAACAGAAATGTGAAACATAAGCAGAATAAATAATTAATTATCCCCCTCTCTCCATCTTCCTCTCTCTCTCTCTCTCTCTCTCTCTCTCTCTCTCTCTCTCTCTTTCTCACACACACACACACACACACACACACACACACACACACATACACATACACTCATCCAAATCCAGTCACACAAAGAACAACCATAGAGTAGAAATATCTCTGGAGTGAGGATTCAGAAGCGCAGAATTGATTTTGTGTTGTCAACATACGTTGCCACAATGGTCACGTGATCTCGGGACGCCGTAGATTTGTCCGACATTTGTCCTATAAATTTTGAATGTTGTCATATCGCTAGTAAAGACAGATTCCCTTGGTAAGTGCTGTGGATTCAGTATAGACGTTTTGCAGGCACAATAGCAGTCTGATATTTGAAATAAATTGGGCTCTTAGCTTTGAAGAGCAAAATGAACGAGAATGATGTCACAGAAGCTTCACCCCCCCAGGGGATCCACAACTCTTTTGTGGATACGTGCGTAGCGAGCACGGGACCCCGAGCTGATGTGGCCTTCCTTCCTTTCCGGGCTGCATCCCTTCCCTTTCCGCATCCTTCCCCATCCCCCATCTTCGCCCCCCCCCCCCCTCACCTCTGGCTCTTTCCTTCCTTTTCTCCCACTCTGGGGGAATGGTTTGTGCCTACGTCCGGAGATGGACGCTTGTAAATGTACCACATTCTTCGCCTTCCTTACTTGTAAGTCTTCGTCCTTCCTTTGTCCCTCTCTTTTCCTTACCTCTTCTCTCTACCCTTTTCTCCGCTGCGGCGTTTGAGACCTCTTCTTTCCTTTCCCTTTCTCTTTTTTCCTCCCTGTGCGTGTCTGAAGGCCGACCCACGCACTTCCATGCGTAGCCGGTGACGGGGTAACGCGTAATTCCCCGCCCCGGGTAGACAGGTAGGACACGTACGTACCCCCTGGTAACGGCCAGGCCCAGGGAGGGGTGATTACCCGAGCTGATACCTTCCGAAAGTGCCGATTGGTCCCTCCGTCCGTTTGTCGGGAGGTGTGACCTGAGGTGTGAACAATCACCTAAGGCGGGAGTGCCCTCAGAGAGGGCCCCCACAAGGGAGGAGCGCGCCATCGGAGACGCCGGTAATCATGGGGGATTCTTCCGCAATGGTTTCCTCATCTTCCACTATGTCTGCTCACAAACGTAAGTTCACTGAGTCTCAACCACAGTCAGTTCTTCCATCGTTGCCACAGTTCCTTGTTGTTTCTCGGTCTGACGAAGGTCACGACTTCTCCACAGTCAACCCTTTCATAATTCAGAAAGGTGTCGACGCAATTGCAGGTCCTGTAAAGTCTTGTTCCAGATTACGGAATGGCACCCTGTTGTTAGAAACACACAGTGCCCTCCAGGCACACAAATTGCTGCGTACCTCACTACTACACACTTTCCCTGTCCGGGTGGAACCGCACCGTACCTTAAATTCCTCGCGTGGAGTTGTTTATACACGCTCCCTCGATGGACTGTCTGACGAAGAAATTCAGCACTACCTGTCAGACCAGGGCGTAACGGCTGTTCATAGGGTTATGAAAAGGGTTGACACGAAGATCATTCCAACCCGCACTGTCTTTTTGACATTTGACAAAGTGCAACTCCCATCGAAACTCAAAGCAGGCTATGAGCTAATTTCCGTTCGTCCTTACGTCCCAAACCCTACGCGTTGCTATCGGTGCCAGCGATTCAATCACACCAGCCAGTCCTGTTCTAATCCGGCCAAATGTGTTACGTGTGGCAAGGATGCCCATGAGGGTGCTTGTCCACCTCCATCCCCTCGCTGCATCAACTGTATGGGTGACCACGCTGCTTCCTCTAGAGATTGCCCAGTTTTTAAGGACGAAAAGCTCATCCAGGAAATACGAGTGAAGGAAAAGGTGTCGACCTTTGCTGCTCGGAAGTTGTTCGCCAGTCGACAGCCCACCGTGCCTCAGACAGGCAAATACAGCACTGTCCTTGCTTCTCCTCGGCCAACAAAGGAGGCGGCCACGCAGACTTGCGACCTCACCTTTAGTGCCACGGTCGTCCGATCAGCCAGCGCAAAGATCGCCCGTTCAACTTCACCACTTTCGCCTGCCCACTCTTTGGCTCACCCTTCTTCGGGTTCTGCTAAATCTCGAGCCCAAAAGTCAGACACCAAGTCTTCGAAGAAAGAGCATACTCGTGAAGAGTTTTTACGTACGGCAACTTCACCACCATCGGTTCCTCCTTCCTCTAAACCTCATACTTCCAAGAAGGCTACAAAGAAACCCAGTTCCTCTCCTTCTCCGCCAAGGCGTGTCCCATCCACTGCGCCACCTGGCGGAAATCGCCCTCGGCCGTCTTCTGTGTCGCCGAGGCGCACTGCTGGTGGCCGGTCAACCGGCCGATCGCTGGTGGCAGGAGCTGCTCCTGACCAACCTATGGATCAGGATCTTCTGCCTTCGGCCGAATGCCATTCCATGCTGTCGGTCGCAAGCTCTGAGCAGTCGTTGAGTTGACAGCACCCTTGGTCACATTCCTCCATTTTCTGTTCACCCTATGTCCATTATCCACTGGAATATCCGCGGCATTCGAGCCAATCGGGATGAATTGTCGATCCTCTTACGATCCTACTCGCCGGTCATCTTCTGTCTTCAGGAAACAAAGCTGCGTCCTAATGACCTCTTTGTTCTCCCTCATTTTCAGTCCGTCCGATATGACCTCCCCTCTGTGGAAGGCACTCCAGCCCATGGAGGACTCATGATTCTTCTCCATGATACTCTCCATTATCATCCAATCCCCTTAGACAGTTCCTTCCAAGCTGTCGCCGTCCGTCTTTCACTTTCTGGATACACGTTCTCTCTTTGTACTGTATACATTCCATCGTCCACACCAATGGCACGAGCTGATCTCCTTCATCTTCTTGGTCAGCTTCCACCCCCCTATTTGCTGGTTGGAGACTTCAATGCCCACCACCCGCTTTGGGGATCTCCACATCCTTGTCCACGTGGCTCCCTATTGCTAGACGTCTTCCACCAAGCGGATCTAGTTTGCCTCAACACTGGGGTCCCCACGTTTTTGTCTGCCTCCACGACACATTTATCTCATTTGGACCTTGCGATCGGTACTGTTCCGCTTGCTCGGCGCTTCGAATGGTTCGCCCTTGATGATACACACTCCAGTGACCACTTTCCATGTGTCCTTAGGCTGCAGCCTCAACTGCCATATATGCGCCCGCGACGCTGGAAGTTTGCCCAAGCCGATTGGACACTTTTTTCGTCTCTAGCGACATTCGATGACCGTCGCTTTCCCAGCGTCGACGATGAGGTCACACATATTACCGACGTTATTCTTACAGCTGCGGAACGTTCCATTCCACGCACCTCCGAATTGCCCCGGCGCCCCCCAGTTCCTTGGTGGAACGAGGCATGCCGTGACGCAATCCGTGAGCGGCGACGTGCTCTTCGCATTTTCCGTCACCATCCTACTTTAGCAAACTGTATCCGCTATAAGCAACTCCGTGCGCGATGCCGTCGCGTCATCCGCGATAGCAAGAAGGCAAGCTGGCAATTCTTTATTAGCTCCTTTAACACCTTCACTCCCTCCTCGGAAGTTTGGAGTCGGCTTCGACGGTTCTCAGGCGCGCCTAGTTTCTCCCCGGTCTCTGGGCTCACTGTCGCGCATGATACCTTAGTGGACCCCGTCGCAATTTCTAACTCATTGGGTCAGCACTTTGCTGAGATTTCGAGCTCTTCAAATTACCCGCCAGCGTTTCTCCCGAAGAAACGTGCAGCGGAAGTGCGACCTCTTGCTTTCTCCTCTCAAAATCGCGAAAGCTACAATGCTGTTTTCTCCATGCGGGAACTCCAACATGCCCTCTCTTCTTCTCGCTCCTCCGCCCCTGGATCGGATGGTATCCATGTCCAAATGTTGCTGCATTTATCAACCCATAGTCTGCGTTATCTCCTTCGCCTTTATAATCGAATTTGGACCGACAGTACCTTTCCCAGACGATGGCGGGAAGCTATCGTCGTTCCCATTCCGAAACCTGGAAAGGACAAACATCTCCCCTCTAGTTATCGCCCCATTTCTCTCACGAGTAGTGTCTGTAAGATTTTGGAGCGTATGGTGAATTACCGTTTAGCTTGGTGGCTGGAATCCCGTAGTCTTTTAACACCTGCCCAATGCGGATTCCGAAAGCATCGCTCTGCAGTTGACCATCTTGTTGCTCTCTCCACTTATATCATGAACAATTTTCTCCGGAAACGCCAAACAGTAGCAATATTTTTTGATCTGGAGAGAGCATACGATACCTGTTGGAGGACAGGCATCCTCCGCACACTGTTCTCTTGGGGCTTCCGAGGCCGGCTGCCCCTTTTTCTTCGCGAATTTATGGCAGAGCGAACATTTAGGGTGCGGGTGAACACTACTCTCTCCCGTACTTTCTCTCAAGAAAACGGGGTACCCCAGGGCTCCGTGCTGAGTGTTGTACTGTTTGCCATCGCTATAAATCCAATTATGGATTGTCTCCTTCCTGACGTCTCGGGCTCCCTCTTTGTGGACGATTTTGCGATCTACTACAGCTCTCAACGGACCAGCCTTCTTGAACGACGTCTTCAAGGATGTCTCGATCGCCTCCACTCTTGGAGCCTCGAAACCGGCTTCCGTTTTTCTCCCAGTAAGACCGTTTGTATTAATTTTTGGCGACGTAAGGAGTTTCTTCCGCCCTCCTTACATCTAGGTCCTGTCAACCTTCCGTTTTCAGACGTCACTAAATTCTTGGGTCTTATGTTTGACAGAAAACTGTGCTGGTCCTCCCACGTTTCCTATCTTTCGGCTCGCTGTCTGCGAACGCTCAACGCCCTCCGTGTCCTGAATGGTACCTCCTGGGGAGCGGACCGAGTGGTCCTTCTCCGCCTCTATCGCGCCTTAGTGCGCTCGAAATTGGACTATGGAAGCATCGTCTACTCCTCTGCTCGGCCGTCTATTCTTCGGCGTCTCGACTCTATCCACCACCGTGGATTACGTTTAGCGTCTGGAGCTTTTTACACTAGCCCTGTGGAAAGCCTTTATGCTGAGACTGCTGAACCTCCGCTGTCCAATCGGCGAGCGGTCCTTCTGAGCCGTTATGCTAGCCATCTGTCTTCCATGCCTGCTAATCCAGCCCACGACCCTTTTTTCGACGCCTCCTTTGATGTAGGGTATGCAGGCCGCTCCTCCTCCCTACTACCCCCGGGAGTCCGCTTCCGTCAACTGCTCCATTCTCTTTCCTTCCGCTTTCCTAAAACCTTCTTGACAACTTGGGGTACAGCACCGCCTTGGCTTCGTCCCCGGATCTGTCTGCTCCGTGATCTTTGTCAATTTCCCAAGGATGGTACGCCTTCACTTGTTTATCGTCGGACATTTGCTGCTCTATGTGCACAAATGACAGACGCCACCTTTATTTACACCGACGGCTCGAAAACATCGTTGGGTGTAGGGAGTGCCTATATTGTTGGCGACGCCCCAAATCACTTTCGGCTTCCCGACCAGTGTTCTGTTTATACTGCGGAGCTTTTCGCTGTTCTCCAGGCTGTCCACTACATCCGCCGCCATCAGCGGATACAGTACGTAATCTGCTCAGATTCTCTCAGCTCTCTCCTCAGTCTCCAAGCTCTTTACCCTGTGCACCCTCTGGTCCACCGGATTCAGGACTGTCTGCGCTTGCTCCACCTGGGGGGCGTCTCGGTGGCGTTCCTCTGGCTCCCGGGACACGCTGGTATCTGTGGGAATGAGGCGGCTGATATAGCGGCCAAGGCTGCAGTTTCTCTTCCTCGGCCAGCTATTCAGTCGCTTCCCTTCACCGATCTACGGAGCGGTTTATGTCGCAAAGTTGCTCATTTATGGCATGCGCATTGGTCAACACTTCCCCGCAATAAATTGCGGGAAGTGAAAGCCCTTCCTTGCGCTTGGACCTCTTCCTCCCGAACGCGTCGTCGGGAGGAGGTAATTTTAGCTAGACTTCGGATAGGGCACTGTCGTTTTAGCCATCGGCATCTTTTAAGCGGCGATCCTCCCCCACTCTGTCCCCACTGCTCTCAGCTGTGGACGGTAAGACACCTTTTAATTGAATGCCCCTATTTTAATCCGGTACGCTCCCGTCTACAGCTATCGCCTGATCTATCGTCGATTTTAGCAGATGACACGCGCTCAGCCGACCGCGTTCTCCAGTTTATTAGTGACAGTGAAATGACGTCAGTCATTTGAAGCTTTATCGGGGACCATCAACCCCTCTCTGTAGTGGACTTTTAAGCCTTGTTTCTGCTTTTAGTGTCTCCAATTATTTGAGTTTCGTTCCCATTTTTGCTGTTTTCCATTTTCAGTTTTTATAATTTCCTCAGTCACGGACCGGGCGCTAATGACCATAGCAGTTTTGCGCCCTAAAACCACAAAAAAAAAAAAAAAAAAAAAAAAAAAAAAACAGAAGCTTCACGTCAGCATGTATTTACAATGTCTTTCATGTCACGTCTCATTAAGTCACTTAACACAGTACTGAACGGCGAAATTGGGGTTTTGAGTCACCATCCCTAATACGCATAAAATGTTATAGTATCAGCATTGAGGAGCTAACAACGACAAAGTTTTTCAATGGCCGAAGCAAAATTTATAACCTATGTTCTTGATCAATTATGTTTGGTAAATTACTGAGAAGTGAGACAACGTTTCAAAACATCGACAATTATTCGCTAGGGAAAATATGTACATTCATACACATCAAAGAAAGCTTCAAACGAATTAATGAAGCCTGTTAAACTTATTCAATATGTTTTTTCTTACGTAATTAATAACGTCATAAACAACTGTATTTTACTCCTTCATTAAAGCTGACTTTTTTGCTTAAAATGTCGTATGGTGGAATTTGCTTCGTCTACTTATGTTCTTATACATATACATTGTGGGTGTCAGCGCCGTTGTGTTATCATTAAACCTAAATAACTTTTCGCCTTCAGATATACGACCTCGGTTGTGTCAGAAAGTGGAAAAAATATCCCAGTCGTCATGGAACATCTCCAATTTGTCACTAAAACAAAGCGCTATTATAAAATAAAGATTATGAAGATACAACAGTACAAAATCCACTATTATACGGAGAATGAGCGAGGCGAAAATAGGTTAACTTAAGATGTTAACAGACTGGTACCGACAAAATTTTCTTCCCGAGAAACCTTGACGTACCGTGAAATGACATGAGGTTCCGTTGGCGACCTGTGCGAATGCCTCCATTCGAAAGGTATTGTAGAATGTTTTGAGGTTATGTGACGAGACGTGACATCACCTGATGGCGGACGCGAATTGGCGTTAAACAATCGACGTCGTCCCTAGATCACGTAACAATTCCAGTTTAATTTTGACAACATTCGCAGGACGCAATGCTCACTCCAGAGTTATTTCTACTCTATGAGAACAACACATTCACACTTAACGAAACAACTACAAACAAAACAATTGAACAAATATTAAACCATATACACAGGACACAAACAAAAGACGAAGGATACACACACAGCGATAGTTGGCAACATTGCACAACGTAAACACGTACACATTCAAAGCACAATGAAAAGTGCTTGTGAAGTGTTGTAATAAATGTGGATGAAAAAATGCCGGAAATTCGCCATTAAATTCATCTCCAGGAGCACACACATGTACTACCAATACTGGAAATCATCACAGAATTGTAATTTAACCGCCGGTCGCTGTGACCGAGCGCTTCTAGGCGCTTCAGTCCGGAACCGCGCTGCTGCTACAGTCGCGGGTTCGAATCCTGACTCTGGCATGGATGTGTGTGATGTCCTTAGGTTAGTTAGGTACTTTTAGTAGTTCGAAGTCTAGTGGACTGATGACCTCGGATGTTAAGTCGCATAGTGCGTAGAGCCAATTGAAGCATTTTTTTTTTTTTTTTTTTTGTAATTTAACCACACTGAAGTTGTGCGGTAATAGTTGTTTATAACCTGAAAAACAAGTGGAAAACATGAGAAAACTTAATATACTAACGTACTTACAACTACTACATAATGCATTTATTGTATACAGGGTGTTACAAAAAGGTACTGCTAAACTTTCAGGAAACATTCCTCACACACAAAGAAAGAAAATAATAAGAATAAATAACAGCCAACCAGTTGCGAAAGATAAAGTAATCTTTACCTAGGTTTCAATAGTTATAAAACTATCTTCCTCAGAAGATGGCAGTGTTAAATTGACATGGAGTATTATATCTTAGTCGTTTTTACAACCATCTACGTAACTCAGTTAATGTATATAAAACATAGCCCTGAGTACAGGGTTAGTCAGGGCTATGTTTTATATATATTAACTGAGTTACGTAGATGGTTGTAAAAACGACTAAGATATAATACTCCATGTCAATTTAACACTGCCATCTTCTGAAGAAGATAGTTTTATAACTATTGAAACCTAGGTAAAGATTACTTTATCTTTCGCAACTGGTTGGCTGTTATTTATTCTTATGACGTGGAACTGTTGCTGTAGCGCAGCTATGTTTAAAATAAGAAAGAAAATAAGTTATGTGGACATGTGTCCGGAATCGCTTACTTTCCATGTTAGAGCTCATTTTATTACTTCTCTTAAAATCACATTAATCATGGAATGGAAACACACAGCAACAGAACGTACCAGCGTGACTTCAAACACTTTGTTACAGGAAATGTTCAAAATGTCCTCCGTTAGCGAGGATACATGCATCCACCCTCCGTCGCATGGAATCCCTGATGCGCTGTTGCAGCCCAGGAGAATGGCGTATTGTTTCACAGCCGTCCACAATACGAGCACGAAGAGTCTCTACATTTGGTACCGGGGTTGCGTAGACAAGAGCTTTCAAATGCCCCCATAAATGAAAGTCAATAGGATTGAGGTCAGGAGAGCGTGGAGGCCATGGGATTGGTCCGCATCTACCAATCCATCGGTCACCGAATCTGTTGTTGAGAAGCGTACGAACACTTCGACTGAAATGTGCAGGAGCTCCATCGTGCATTGTGAAAATTTACAATTTGATCACGTCGGAATGAAGCCTCATCCGTAAAGAGAACATTTGCACTGAAATGAGGATTGACACATTGTTGGATGAACCATTCGCAGAAGTGTACCCGTGGAGGCCAATCAGCTGGTGATAGTGCCTGCACACGCTGTACATGGTACGGAAACAACTGGTTCTTCCGTAGCACTCTCCATACAGTGACGTGGTCAACGTTACCTTGTACAGCAGCAACTTCTCTGACGCTATTAGGGTTATCGTCAACTGCACGAAGAATTGCCTCGTCCATTGCAGGTGTCCTCGTCGTTCTAGGTCTTCCCCAGTCGCGAGTCATAGGGTGGAATGTTCTGTGCTCGCTAAGACGCTGATCAATTGCTTCGAACGTCTTCCTGTCGGGACACCTTCGTTCTGGAAATCTGTCTCGATACAAACGTACCGCGCCACGGCTATTGCCCCGTGCTAATCCATACATCAAATGGGCATCTGCCAACTCCGCATTTGTAAACATTGCACTGACTGCAAAACCACGTTCGTGATGAACACTAACCTGTTGATGCTACGTACTGATGTTCTTGACGCTAGTACTGTAGAGCAATGAGTCGCATGTCAACACAAGCAGCGAAGTCAACATTACCTTCCTTCAATTGGGCCAACTGGCGGTGAATCGAGGAAGTACAGTACATACCGACTAAACTAAAATGAGCTGTAACATGGAAATTAAGCGTTTCCGGACACATGTCAACATAACATCTTTTCTTTATTTGTGTGTGAGGAATGTTTCCTGAAAGTTTGGCCGTACCTTTTTGTAACACCCTGTGTATAAAAACAAACATATATTAGAAGCCACTGAAGATGCTTCGTAAATAAAAGAAGGGGAACGCGTGTGGAAAAAAAAAAAACTGGCTTTCATTTATTTGCAAAGACGGAACATACCACCATGAATGTTGATCATGTCGAACACCACACGTGACACTGATGTTAATGAAAAGCACGTCACCTCAGCTGTACTATTACACATTTATAACGTTACGACCGATTTCGTTCGTTGAACATCTTCAGGTTGCCGAATTGTGCTTACGTCGTGACGCAAATGGTCCGACTGTGATATGTAATGTTAAAGAACCAATTGAAAAATGTTTATAGTCAAGGTTTTTGGATTTGGTCTTTAACATTACATACGACAACCAGACCATTCGAGTCAACTCGGCAACTCGGCAGCCTGAAGATGTTCAACGACCAGATATGTATGGAGTGAGGAAACAGCTGGTCGAATTCGCAAACATGTCGTAACATATTCGAGGTTCCCGCATGAGTGTTTAGAAACTGTTTACACAATTTGCATTGCGATACACATACCGATTTATTTGAAGCTGCGTCACAAACAAGCGAAAACTTCTTCTTTGCTGCGCGTGAGCTATGTTTCGTAATTTCTCTTCAGTCTCCCTCGATTCTGGTTTTTTACATTTTGCTACTCCCACCGTTACGGTAAATGAGCTGCAGCGAAGCTACCTACGCAAACATTTACCTGGCTAGTCACGTTGGACTGATAGCGATACCTGATGGCAGGAACCGCAGACTGAATGGTTCCCGTAAAGTTTGCCAAGCTTGCAGAAATCCAAGTCGGCGTGCTTCAACCACTCAACGTCAGTAAAAATACGCTTTTAGCCGAGGTGAACGTTCAGACACCATCCGATGCGGATAGGTAGGAAGAACAAATCTGTAACAATCGGATATGGTATTAGTAGCGTGGTGCCTGACGCAGAAGAGTCATTTAAATATCTGGGCGTAACTTTTCAAAGCGGTATGAAATATGAGAACTGTGGTAGGGAAGACGAATTGTCGACTTCGGTTTATTTGGAGAATTTTAGGAAAATGTGGTTCACAAGTAAAGGAGACAGCATATTTGACACTAGTGCGACCTATTCTTGACTACCGCTCTAGTGCTTGGGATCCGTACCAAGTTGGATTGTAAGAGGACATCGACGCAGTTCAGAGGTGGGACGAGCGGTTCTAGGCGCTACAGTCTGGAACCGCGCGACCGCTACGGTCGCAGGTTCGAATCCTGCCTCGGGCATGGATGTGTGTGCTGTCCTTAGGTTAGTTAGGTTTAAGTGGTTGTAAGATCTAGGGGACTGATGACCTCAGAAGTTAAATCCCATAGTGCTCAGAGCCATTTGAACCATTTTTGTAGGTTAATTTTGCTAAGTATATCTCGTAAGTAAATTCTTCCACAAAGTATTTATCATTTCTTTTTGTTTTTAGGGTACGTTCTGAACGGGGGTCCCATTTAAGTCAGCGTGTCGTAGGGATTAAACACCAGGCAAATTTAAAAAATAAATCAAACTTCAAACAAACGTCATAACTATACCAAATGCAGCAAACAAAAACGAATTTCATCTTGACCTGTGTCTTGCCATTGTTGCAGCAAACACACGATTTAATGCAATTGAAAATAGCCAGTTCAAAAGTTTTCTAGAGAAATACTGTCTCCGCAGCATTCCATCAGAATCCACACTGAGAAAGAGCTATGTAGATACATTGAGCAGGATAAGGGAAGATAATACGCGATTTGGGGTTACACTCGTCTGGTATGAGACGTTCCCGGGCGGGGAGTTCCACTGGGGCCGAATCGCACAATAACGCTGCGTTCGGTGGTGGATGGGTGGACTGCTGTGGCCTGTTGTTGGGTTGTGAACCTGAGGCCTTTGGCGGGACGAAGCCTCTCCGTCGTTTCTAGGTCCCCAGTTTAATACATACAGACATATATACCACAGGGAAATGTGATAGGACCGTTGCTGTTTACAGTATATACACTCCTGGAAATGGAAAAAAGAACACATTGACACCGGTGTGTCAGACCCACCATACTTGCTCCGGACACTGCGAGAGGGCTGTACAAGCAATGATCACACGCACGGCACAGCGGACACACCAGGAACCGCGGTGTTGGCCGTCGAACGGCGCTAGCTGCGCAGCATTTGTGCACCGCCGCCGTCAGTGTCAGCCAGTTTGCCGTGGCATACGGAGCTCCATCGCAGTCTTTAACACTGGTAGCATGCCGCGACAGCGTGGACGTGAACCGTATGTGCAGTTGACGGACTTTGAGCGAGAGCGTATAGTGGGCATGCGGGAGGCCGGGTGGACGTACCGCCGAATTGCTCAACACGTGAGGCGTGAGGTCTCCACAGTACATCGATGTTGTCGCCAGTGGTCGGCGGAAGGTGCACGTGCCCGTCGACCTGGGACCGGACCGCAGCGACGCACGGATGCACGCTAAGACCTTAGGATCCTACGCAGTGCCGTAGGGGACCGCACCGCCACTTCCCAGCAAATTAGGGACACTGTTGCTCCTGGGGTATCGGCGAGGACCATTCGCAACCGTCTCCATGAAGTTGGGCTACGGTCCCGCACACCGTTAGGCCGTCTTCCGCTCACGCCCCAACATCGTGCAGCCCGCCTCCAGTGGTGTCGCGACAGGCGTGAATGGAGGGACGAATGGAGACGTGTCGTCTTCAGCGATGAGAGTCGCTTCTGCCTTGGTGCCAATGATGGTCGTATGCGTGTTTGGCGCCGTGCAGGTGAGCGCCACAATCAGGACTGCATACGACCGAGGCACACAGGGCCAACACCCGGCATCATGGTGTGGGGAGCGATCTCCTACACTGGCCGTACACCACTGGTGATCGTCGAGGGGACACTGAATAGTGCACGGTACATCCAAACCCTCATCGAACCCATCGTTCTACCATTCCTAGACCGGCAAGGGAACTTGCTGTTCCAACAGGACAATGCACGTCCGCATGTATCCCGTGCCACCCAACGTGCTCTAGAAGGTGTAAGTCAACTACCCTGGCCAGCAAGATCTCCGGATCTGTCCCCCGTTGAGCATGTTTGAGACTGGATGAAGCGTCGTCTCACGCGGTCTGCACGTCCAGCACGAACGCTGGTCCAACTGAGGCGCCAGGTGGAAATGGCATGGCAAGCCGTTCCACAGGACTACATCCAGCATCTCTACGATCGTCTCCATGGGAGAATAGCAGCCTGCATTGCTGCGAAAGGTGGATATACACTGTACTAGTGCCGACATTGTGCATGCTCTGTTGCCTGTGTCTATGTGCCTGTGGTTCTGTCAGTGTGATCATGTGATGTATCTGACCCCAGGAATGCGTCAATAAAGTTTCCCCTTCCTGGGACAATGAATTCACGGTGTTCTTATTTCAATTTCCAGGAGTGTATAAATGATGTAGTAGAAAGCGCCGGATGCTCATCAAGGCTATTCGCAGATGATGCAGTTGTCTGTACCAAAGTAGCAACGCCGGAAGATAGTAAGAATCTGCAGAACGACCTGCAGAGAATTGATGAATGTTGCAGACTGGCAGTTGACCTTGAACGTAAATAAATGTATCATATTGAAATAACATATAGGAAATGAAATCCACTAGTGTAAAGCCATTCTATTGACGACAGACAACTGGAGATAGCGTCTCCCGTAAAATGTCTACGCGTAACTATCCACACCGTCCTTAAGTGGAATGACCACATAAAACAGACAGTGGGAAAAGCAGACTTCAGACTCAGATTCATCGGAAGAATCTTAAGGAAATGTAACTCATCCACGAAAGAAGTGCTTATAAGGCGCTTGTTCGCCCGATTCTTGAGTATTGTTCATCTATCTGGGATCCATATCAGGTAGGACTGATCGAGGACATAGAGAAGATCCAACGAAGAGCGGCGCGTTTCGTCACGGGATCGTTTAGCTGGCGAGAGAGCGTTACGGAGATACTAAACATTACAAGAGAGGCGTTGTACACCACGGAGAGGTTTACTATTGATATTTTGGGACAGCAATTATAAGGAGGAGTCGGACAACATATTATTCCTCCCCCCCCCCCTCCCCGATACATAGATCTCGCGTATTGAGCACGAGAAGAAAATTCCGACAATCATTCTTCCCACGCACTATACGCGAATGGAAAAGGCTTGGAGGGATCAGATAGTGGTACCGAGAGTACCCTCCGCCATACACCATTAAGTGACTTGCGGACTATGATGTAAATGTAGATCCTATCGTCTGCTCGTGGTTTCACCGTCCTTCAGCCACTTTCCGTAGATGCTGACGACTACAGCACGCGGACAAACGACCAACTTCGCCGTATCCGTGCCGCACGTTCCATGGTGCCGGGTCGTTACTATCTGCTCTTAGTCAAAGTCGATTATTTCACTGAATTTTCCTCATTCGCGGCCAATATCGTCGCTGGAATGTTTCCCATTCGTCTCTGCCCCGCGTATGTACATAAAAATCCATGTTACACAATTCTAGAGGTTGTAGAGGGGATTTAGTATAGCGGTTTTTACGTAGGAACGCATGTCCGGAAACATCCAGCGACGCTACGGAGCGTGGAAGTTACAGGCCCCGGCGCTTGTAAATGTACACTATGTGATCAAAAGTAAGCGGACACGTCAAAAACAAACGTTTTTCATATTGGGCGCATTGTGATGCCACCTACTGCCAAGTACTTTATATCAGCGATCTCAGTAGTTATTAGACGTCGTGAGAGAGCAGAACAGGACGCTCCGCGGGACTCAGGGACTTCGAACGTGGTCAGGTGATTGGATGTCACTCGTGTCATACGTCTAAACGCGAGATTTACACACTCCTAAACATGTATAGGTCCACTGTTTCCGATGTGACAATGAAGGTGGAAACGTGAAGGGACACGTACACCACAAAAGCGTACAGGCCGACCTCGTTTGTTGTGTGACACAGACCACCGACAGTTAAAGAGGGTCGTAATGTATGATAGGCAGACATCTATCCAGATCACCACACAGGAATTCCAAACTGCGTCAGATTCCACTGCAAGTACTATGACAGGCGTGAGGTGAGAAAACTTTGATTTCATACTCGACAGCTGCTCAGAAGCCACACATCACGCCGGTAAATGCCAAACGACGCCTCGCTTGGTGTAAGGAGCGTAAACGTTGTACGACTGAACAGTGGAACAACCTTGTGTGGAGTGAAGAATCACGGTACACAATGTGGCGATCCGATGGCACGATGTGGGTATGGCGTCTGAGAGCGTGTGTAGCGCCAACAGTAAAATTCGGAGGCGGTGATGTTATGGTGTGGTTGTGATTTTCATGGAGGGGACTTGCACCTCTTGTTGTTTTGCGTGACACTATCACAGCACAGGCCTACAATGATTGTACCTGAATCCTACAGAACACCTTCTTGGTTCCCACTGTTGAAGAGCAATTCGGGGACGGCGATCGCATCTTTCAACACGAGCACATGTTCATAATGCACGGTGTGTGGCGGAGTGGTTACACGACAATAACATCCCTGTAATGGACTGGTCAGCACAGAGTCCTGACCTGAATGCAAAAAACACCTTTGGAATGTTTTGGCGCCACGAACTTTTAAGTCACTTTCAACCAGGTGTCTGGATACTTTTGGTCACACAGTGTATGTATATAAAGGGTAATACTGTGATGCCGTTACTAACTTTCTAGGATGATGGAGACGGGTGTTGTTGTTGTTGTTGTTGTTGTTGTTGTTGTTGTTGTTGTGGTCTGCAGTCCTGAGACTGGTTTTATGCAGCCCTCCAATACCAAATTGGTGATCCCTTGATGCCTCAGAACATGTCCTACCAACCGGTCCCTTCTTCTTGTCAAGTTCTGCCACAAACCCCTCCCCAATCCTATTCAATACTTCCTCGTTAGTTATGTTATCTACCCATCTAATCTTCAGCATTCTTCTGTGGCACCACATTTCAAAAGCTTCTATTCTCTTCTTGTCCAAACTATTTATCTTCCATGTTTCACTTCCATACATGGCTATACTCCATACAAATACTTTCAGAAATGACTTCCTGACACTTAAATCTATACTCGATGTTAACATATTTCTCTTCTTCAGAAACGCTTTCCTTGCCATTGCCAGTCTACATTATTTTATATAGTTCAATAATTGTCACGGTGTACATACTCCGTAGCGTCGCTGGATGATGATTCCGGACATGCGTTCCGGCCGGCTGCTGTATCCGAGCGGTTCTAGGCGCTTCAGTCCGGAACCGCGCTGCTGCTACTGTCGCAGGTTCGAACCTGCCTCGGGCATGGATGTGTGTGACGTCCTTCGGTTAGTTAGGTTTAATTAGTTCTAAGTTCGAGGCCACTGATGACCTCAGAAGTTAAGTCGCTTAGTGCTCAGAGCCATTTTGTCATTCAGTGTCGCGGTGGGCTGTGATCGTAATGTTTGCGGTCATCACAGTACATCTGTGTAGGAGACACAATTACTCTGCTGCACCATTTGTGTGGCGAGTGGACCCGTTTCTTTGCGGGTAACCATACAAAATGCCATTGATTAACACCGTCCTCTATTTATATTCTTCGTTTACACAGCGTCGAGCGCCAGTAGTATTGGACCTGTTGTGGACGCCAGATGTGCGCCTACAACGTATTAGGTGAGTGAGTGTTCATATTAGTTTGTCAACCCCCTGTAAATTCCACGCGCGATTCGCATAAAACGCAGCCTGTGGCGTCATATTCAGTCATAATGCGGTCCCCAGCGAGAAGGGAGCCCGCTGATATGGAAATGAGTGCCGGTAACGGGACTCCGATGCAAAGGGGTCACTCCATACGAACATTACGTATTCTATTACCGGCCGCGATTTTTGCGGCCTGGTTATTCATCGCGCCGCGTGCGTCATGAATATGCACACGGTTTGGTGAGGGTATCGCTCGACGCAATGATGGGCGCAGATTTCTCAACCGCTACATATTGGAATTGCGGTTGTGTGTAGTGATATTCTCTCGTTTGATGCAGATTTATTTTGTGTTTGCGGACAGCTGCGTCCTTAAGAGCCGTTACGGCCTGTGAGTGCCCGACAGTTATACAGGGTGGTCCATTGATAGTGACCGGGCCAAATATCTCACGAAATAAGCGTCAAACGAAAAAACTACAAACGAAACTCGTCTAGCTTGAAGGGGAAACCAGATGGTGCTATAGTTGGCAAGCTAGATGGTGCCGCCATAGGGCAAATGGATATCAACTGCGTTTTCTTACATAGGAAACCTTATTTTTAATACATATTCGTGTAGTAAGTAAAGAAATATGGATGTTTTAGTTGGACCACTTTTTCGCTTTGTCATAGATGGCGCTGTAATAGTCACAAAGTATAAGTACGTGGTATCACGTAACATTCCGCCAGTGCGGACAGTATTTGCTTCCTGATACATCACCGGGCGTGTGCTATTTATGCTGCTCGGTATCCTGGACGACATCATCCAAGTGTCCGGACCGTTCACCGGATAGTTACGTTATTTAAGGAAACAGTAAGTGTCCAGCTAGATGTGAAACGTCAACCACGACCTGCAACAAATGATGATGCCCAGGTAGGTGTTTAGGCTGCTGTCGCGGCTAATCAGCACATTAGTAGCAGACAAATTGCGCGAGAATAGGGAATCTCACAACGTCGGTGTTGAGAATGCTACATGAACATCGATTGCACCCGTACCGTATTTCTGTGCTCCAGGAATTGCATGGCGACGACTTTGAACGTCGTGTACAGATCTGCCACTGGGCACAAGAGAAATTACGGGACGATGACAGATTTTTTTGCACGCGTTCTATTTAGCGACGAAGCGTCATTCACCAACAGCGGTTACGTAAACCTGCATAATATGCACTATTGGGCAGCGGAAAATCCACGATGGCTGTGACAAGTGGAACATGAGCTAACTTGGCGGGTTAATGTATGGTGAGGCATTATGGGAGGAACGATAATTGGCCTCCATTTTATCGATGGCAATCTAAATGGTGCATTGTATCCTGATTTCCTACGTAAAGTTTTACTGATGTTAATACAAGATGTTTCACTGCATGACAGAATGGCGATGTACTTCCAACATGATTGATGTCCGGCACATAGCTCGCGTGCGGTTAAAGCGGTATTGAATAGCATATTTCATGACAGGTGGATTGGTCGTCGAAGCACCATAGCACGGCCCGCACATTCACCGGATCTGACGTCCCCGGATTTGTTTCTGTGGAGAAAGTTGAAGGATATTGAAACACGTATGTATTCATTAACAGCGATGGCGAGGCATGACAGAATCTCTGACCAGAGAGTTACTTATCGTTGCTAGTCCGCTCTTGACCGCGCGAGAGTGCAGTAGTGTGTGTGGAGTCGGCAGAACGAGTTGTCAGTTGCGAGTTGCTGTCAGTCGGCAGCACTAGTAGCGAGTGGACGGTTGTACAGAGCGGGCGTCGACAGGGGTCGGCGGCGTGCTCTCCTTGCATCTCTGGTCACGGTTCTGGACGAGGTATATTGTTATCGAAGGTAATGAAGCAGCATTGCGCTCAGCTAATAACATATGTTAATTGTAATTAATTTGTTCAAGAATTGCCCCAATAATAATTTTCTTATAAAGTAACTGTTTTTAAACAAAAAGTTTCATTTCAAGTCAAGTAATACTTCCTATGCATTCCCTCCAAGAATTAAAATTAAACATGGGCCAGCATTGCACGGAGCTGTGCCATAAAATAAGAGCAGATATTGATGCAGTTTTACTGAGGTAAGAATTTTGGTTTCTCTATTCAGGTTTAATTATTTCACAGGGCCGAAGGTCAGCGTTGCTGCCCTTATAAAATTTATCAGGTTCATCTTAACGTTAATTTAGTGGGGACTTAACACTTTTGCACATTTTTATTGTCATTGAGTTTTATTACTGTGGGAAGCTAACATTTGGCTCTATTTGCATTTTCATTCAATTCTTTTCATTTAAAATTTTTGCGGGGAGGTTACAATATATGCTATCGTGATCCACCGACAACTCCTGACAACATCCGTCAGCGCATTGTCAATGCTTGTGCGAACATTACGGATGGCGAACTACTCGCTGATGAGAAGAATGTCGTTACACGTATTGCCAAATGCATTGAGGTTGACGGACATCATTTTGAGCATTTATTGCATTAATGTGGTATTTACGGATAATCACACTGTAACAGCATGCGTACTCAGAAATGATAAGTTCACAAAGGTACATGTATCACATTTGAACAACCGAAATAAAATGTTCGAACGTACCTACGTTCTGTATTTTAATTTAAAAAACCTACCTGTTACCAACTGTTTGTCTAACATTGTGAGCCATATGTTTGTGACTATTACAGCGCCATCTATCACAAAGCGAAAAAAGTGGTCCAACTAAAACATTCATATTTCTTTACGTACTACACGAATATGCAATAAAAATGGGGGCTCCTATTTAGAAAAACGCAGTTGATATCCGTTTGACCTATGGCAGCGCCATCTAGCGGGCCAACCATAACGTCATCCGATTTTCCTCCTTCAAGCTAGACAAGTTTAGTTCTTTGTAGTTTTTTCGTTTGACGCCTGTTTCCTGAGATATTTGGCCCGGTCATGATCAATGGACCACTCTGTATAATACGGCGACTTAACCGAACTACAATAGCATGCGAACTGAGAGGATTCCCGTACTATGTACTGAACGACGCAAATATACCAAGAACTAGTAAACATGTCAAGGAGCGGTTGCCATTAAATTGTGGCACATATTTGGAGATATGTAAACATATTTTAACGTTTGTAGCCGCCGAATTAAGACACAATTTTTTTAATGGAGCTGCGAAGATAGTTCAACAAATGATGCCCCTAACTCTACTTACAGCCGTTGAAGTACAGTGACGCGACAAAAGTCGTAGGATACCTCCCAGTACCGTGTCGGACCTCCCTTTGCCTGACGTACTGTAGCAACTGAACGTGGTATGGATTCAATAAGTCGGAAGTTCCCTGCAGAAATATTGAACCATGCTGCCTCGGTAGCTGTCCGTAACTGCGAAAGTGTCGTTGATGCAGGATTTTGTGCACGAACTGACCTCTCGACTATTTCCCACAAATGTTTCATGGGATCATATCGGGCGTTCTGAGTGGACAAATCATTCCAACAAATTGTCCAGAGCGTTCTTCATATAAATCACAAACAATTGTTGCCTAGTGACATGGCGCATTGTCAGCCATAAAAATTCCATCGTTGTTTGGGAACATGAAGTCCATGAATGGCTGCAAATGGCCTCCACGTAGTCGAGTATAACGATTTCCAGTCAATGATAGGTTCAGCTGGATCAGAAGACCCAGTTCATTCCACGTAAACACAGCCCACGCCATTCTGGAGCCACCACCATCTCGCACAGTGCCTTGTTGATAGCTCGGGTCGATGGCTTCGTTGGGTCTTCGTCACAATCGAACCCTACCGTGAGCTCTAACTAAAATCGGAACTCATCTGACAAGGGAACCTCCCCATCGCACCCCCCTCAGATTTAGTTATAATTTGGCACAGTCGATAGGCCTTGAAAAACTGAACACAGATCAATCGAGAAAACAGGAAGAAGTTGTGTGGAACTATGAAAAAACAAGCAAAATATACAAACTGAGTAGTCCATGGGCAACATAGGCAACATCAAGGATGACAAGAGCGTAAGAGCGCCGTGGTCCTGTGGTTAGCGTGAGCAGCTGCGGAGCGAGAGGTCCTTGGTTCAAGTCTTCCCTCGAGCAAAAAGTTCAATTTTTTATTTTCAGACAATTATCAGAGTTCAGGCACTCACACATAATCAACTTCGCTTTCTAAAATTCCAGGACATGTTCAGATTTGCTTGGACATATGCAGGATTTGACGGCCTACACATGGAAAAATTTGAAAACGTTAAAAACATATGTTTTGACAGAGCACAGAGAAAACTGTGCGACTGTGAAACTGTTGCATTTATTTGTTGCAGTTTATGTGACACACTCTTATGTTTTCATCACTTTTTTGGGAGTGATTATTACGTCCACAAGAAAACCTAAAAAGGGCAAGGTAGAAGAATCTTTTTACCCATTCGCCAACTGTACAAGTTAGGTGGGTCGACAACATATTCCTGTCATGTGACGCACATGCCGTCACCAGTGTCGTATAGAATATATCAGACGTGTTTTCCTGTGGAGGAATCGGTTGACCTATGACCTTGCGATCAAATGTTTTCGGTTCCCATTGGAGAGGCACGTCCTTTCGTCTACTAATCGCACAGTTTTGCGGTGCGGTCGCAAAACACAGACACTAAACTTATTACAGTCAACAGAGACGTCAATGAACGAACGGACAGATCATAACTTTGCAAAAACAAAGTAACTATACTTTCCGCTCGAGGGAAGACTTGAACCAAGGACCTCTCGCTCCGCAGCTGCTCACGCTAACCACAGGACCACGGCGCTCTTGTCCTCTCGTTATCCTTGATGTTGCCTATGTTGCCCATGGACTACTCAGTTTGTATGTTTTGCTTATTTTTTCATAGTTCCACACAACTTCTTCCTGTTTTCTCGATTGATCTGTGTTCAGTTTTTCAAGGCCTATCGACTGTGCCCAATTATAACTAAATCTGAGGGGGGTGCGATGGGGAGGTTCCCTTGTGAGCAGGCCACGGTTTTCCAGTCGTCCAGTGTCTAGCTAATATGGTCACGAGCCCAGGAGAGGGGCTGCAGGTGATGTGCTGTTTGCAAAGGCACTTGCGCCTGCCGTCTGCGCTGCCATAGCCCATTAACGCTATTAAACCCAAATTTCGCCGCAATGTGCTAACGGATACGTTAGCCGTACGACCCACGTTGATTTCAGCGGATATTTCACGCAGTTTAGCTTTTCTATTAGCACTGACAACTACGCAACCGCCTCTGCTGTGGTCGTTAAGTGAATATCGTCGGCCACTGCGTCTCGGCGTACTCTTGACACCGGCGGCTGTGGCCGAGCGGTTTTAGCGCTTCAGTCCGGAACCGCGCTGCTGCTACTACGGTCAAAGGTTCGAAGAATCCCTCGGGCACGGATGTGTGTGATGTTCTTAGGTTGGTTAGGTTTACGTAGTTCTAAGTCTAGGGGATTGATGACCTCAGATGTTAAGTCCCATAGTGGTCAGAGCCGCTTTTTTTGCATACTTTTGACGCTGTGGATCTCGGAATACTGAATTCACTTACGATTACCGAAGTGGAATGTTCCACGCGTCTGTCACCAACTACCATTCCACGTTCAAAGTCTGTTAATTGCCCTCGTGTGGCCATAACCGCGTCAGAAACCTTTTTACATGAATCACCCGAGTTCAAATGACAGCTTCGCCAAAGCAATACCCTTTAATACCTTGGGTATGTGATATTACTGACATCTCTTTTTGTGCATATCGCTCTCGCATGAATTGTCACCTCAGAGTATACACGGTGTTTTAAAGCGTTTGCATCAAACGTCTTGGGATGACAGATCACGTCATGGGGGAACAACTTTTCTTAGAGACAAAATATTTGCTGATGCTTCCCAGCTGTGTTAAGCGTCTGTTTATGCTCCCGAGAGGTTGCGGGGTTTAGGCACTCAGCGATGTGTGTATATGCAACATGTGCTGCCTATAATCCAGCAAACCGACAGAATAAGTTTTATCAATAAAACTTTAAGAATGCTTGTCTCGAAGCGGAAAAATGTATTTTAGGAGTGAAGCAGGAACTTTGGTTTTGCTCGGTCAACCGCGTGGATTAAACGCAACATACTTTTCAAACGCACGCCAAAGGGTGCCTAGCCTTGCCGGCTGTCAGGGGCAGTCACAGATTTGGCTACCACCTGGCGAAACAAAGTTTTTTGATGGTCAGCCTTACTGCGCTTGCCTTCCATATACATATTTTTTTGCTGGCGTAGAGCAAAAGGTCCATCAAGAATGGTCACAGATGTGGAAGAGCCGGCCCGTGTGGCCGAGAGGTTCTAGGCGCTTCAGTCTGGAACCGCGCGACCACTACAGCCGCAGGTTCGAATCCTGCCTCGGGCATGGATGTGTGTGATGTCCTTAGGTTAGTTCGGTTTAAGTAGTTCTAAGTTCTAGGGGACCTCAGATGTTAAGTACCATAGTGCCCAGAGCCATTTGAACCATAGATGTGGAATATCTCACAACAGTTTGGAGGTAGACATTATGCCGCGGTACAGCCGAGTATTCCGAGAAAAAGCTAGTTTCCCAAATCAAGCTATGTAGACGTCATTACAAGGCACATCCGGCTGGGTCACAGCTATTATCGTTCGCGTAATGATAGGATGAAAGTCCAGCCTTCTCCGTCTTGCGAGATTGCAGACCTCAGCCTTGTGATAGTGGGGTGTTCACGCTGTGACTGACAACGCTGCAAGTTCTTAAGGCTTCGATCAGAGCAGGAATACCCCATCCTACATCTCTGACTGACTTGTTTCGGCAACTGTCCACTACGGACTGTATCAGTATTTCACCGTTTCTGTCAGAAAGATTTGTCCACTTATAAGTCAGACGCAAAGGATCCAGCGTGAGATGATGTGATACATGCGCTGTGTTCAGTATGTGAATCTACTAAGCGTGCCATGAACTTTATCTGGAATTAATGTAATTTCTAATGCCTATATATTGTACACCAGAGCCGGCCTCTGTGGCCGAGCGGTTCTAGGCGCTTCAGTCCAGAACCGCGCTGCTGCTACGGTCGCAGGTTCGAATCCTGCCTCAGGCATGGATGTGCGTGATGTCATTAGGTTAGTTAGGTATAAGTAGTTCTAAGTCTAGTGGACTGATGACCTCAGATGTTAAGTCCCATAGTGCTTAGAGCGATTTGAACCATTTGTACACCAGATCTGAAGTTACTCTCTTCTCTGGCTAAATGGTCAATGCCAAAAACCAATAAATTAAAAAAAAAAGTGGTTTTGCATGGTGTGATATGCACTGAAGAACCAAAGAAACTGGTACACCTGCCTAATATCGTGTAGGGCCCCCGCGAGCACGCAGAAATACCGTAGCACTACATGGCTGGACTCGACTAATGTCTGAAGTAGTGCTGGAGGGAACTGACACCAGAAATCCTGCAGGACTGTCCATAAATGCATAAGGGTACGAGGGGGTGGAGATCTCTTCCAAACAGCACGTTGCAAGGCATCCCAGATATGCCCAATAATGTTCTTGTCGGGGGAGATTATTGGCCAGCGGAAGCTCAGAAGAGTGTCCCTGGAGCCACTCTGTAGCAATTCTCCAGGTTTGGAGTGTCGCACTGTGCTTCTGGAATTTTCCAAGTCCCTCGGAGTGCACAGTGACCATGAATCGATGCAGGTGATCAGACTGGATGCCTACGTACATCAAAGTCGTATCTAAACCTATCAGGGGTCCCGTATCACTCCATCTGCACACGCTCTACACCATTACAAAGCCTCCGACAGCTTGAACAGTCCACTGCTGGCATGCAGGTTCCTTGGATTCATGAAGTTGTCTCCACACCTGTACACGTCCATCCGCCCGATACAATTTGAAACGAGACTCGTCCAACCAGGCAGCATGTTTCGAGTCATCAACAGTCCAATGTCGGCGCCCAGGCGAGTCGTAAAGCTTTTTGTCGTGCAGTCATCAACAATCGACAATGTTTCGTTGAATGCATAAGCACGCTGACCTTGTTAATGGCCCAGCACTGAAATCTGCAGCAATTTGCGAAAGGGTTGCACTCCTGCCACGGTCAACGATTCTCTTCAGTAGTCGTTGGTCCCGTTCTTGCAGGATATTCTTCCGGCCGCAGTGATGTCGGAAATATCATTTTTTACAGGGTTCCTGATATTCGCGGTACACTCGTGAAGTGGTTGTACGGGAAAATCCCCAATTCATAGATACCCTATTAAACATTACGACCCTCTTCAACTGTCGGCGGTCTCTTGTCAGTCAACAGACGAGGTCGGCCTGTTCGCTTTTGTGCTGCACGTGTCCCTTCACGTTTCCACTTCACTATCACATCTGAAACAGTGGACCTATGGATGTTTAGGATTGTGGAAGTCTCGCGTACAGACTTATGACGCAAGTGATACGCAATCACCTGACCACGTTCGAAGTCCGTGAGTTCCGCGGAGCGCTCCATTCTGCTCTCTCACAGTGTCTACCTAGGTCGCTGATATGGAGTACCTGGCAGTAGGTGGCAGCACACTGCACCTAATAGGAGAAAGTATATTTTTGGGGGTGTCCGGATACTTTTGATCACATAGTGTACATTTGATATAGGAATATCTTGTGACATTCTAATAACTTGTACCTCTCAAACAACAAAAAAATATTGTAATGTGCCAAGCCGGGCGCGAAATGTTACCGTAAAGTACCAGCGAATGGGGGGAAAGGAAAATTGGAAATTTGTGGTAATATCTTATGGGACCAAAGTGCTGAGGTCATCGGTTCCTAGGCTTATACACTACTTAATCTAACTAACTTATGCTAAGGACAACACACACACCGATGCCTGAGGGAGGACTCGAACCTACGATGGGCGCGAGAGGAAAGTTTTTAAATGTCACGAGTGCACAATAGGTGCTGTATAATGGACTCTGACGGAAACTTGTCGCACGTTAAAGACTGAACTGGTCTGGTACATGATGTCATTTTTATAATTTATAAAAACTATGGGACACAATTAGCAAGAAACGGTGGCCAGTGCTGGGTGCGTGTTAGGAACTTTGTTGGCGGCGTGAAGCAGCTCGTAAGTGAAGGTGACGAAGCCGCAGCAGGCGTGGACTGGGCGGCGGCTGGTGACCTCGCAGCGGCGGGAAAGAAGCGGAGCGGGGGCGGGCCTTCCGGCGGAAGCGCCTGGAGGCACTGGAGCGGCTGGTGCCAGCAGTTGGAGGCCGCCGCCTGTCTTGCCTCCTGGACTCCAGGGCGTGCACTGCCGGCGAGGCGCAGGCGTGCTGGAAGGCAAATCAGCGCTAGACCTGGGGTTGCTAGAACCATTCACGATCGCGGCTGTCCTAATCCCCGTCGGGGCAGACGGATTTAGGTTTCCCGTAAATGCCCTAAATCGCTAACCAGGGCCGCAGACTAGCCTCACACCACAAAATTCTATACCTATTAAGCACTCCGTCTTCAGGCCACAAGTGACCCATCGGGACCACCCGACCGCCGTATCATCCTCAGATGAGGATAGGAGGGGCGTGTGGTCAGCACACCGCTCTCCCGGTCGTTATGATGGTATTCTTTGACCGGAGCCGCTACTATTCGGTCGAGTAGCTCCTCAATTGGCATCACGAAGCTGAGGGCACGCCGAAAAAGAACAACAGCACATGGCGGCTGGATGGTCACCCATCCAAGCTCCGGCCACGCCCGACAGCGCTTAACTTCGGTGATCTGACGCGAACCGACGTATCCACTGCGGCAAGGCCGTTGCCCTATATCTATAAGGTTGGTGCATATGTTCGTGGCGTTTTTGTTTTGCGTATTGGTATTCCGATTGCTGTGGGTTTTATCGATTTTCATTTTTTGTCTGTCGTTCAGTCTTGCTACCTGAGTTTACACATTTTCATTCTGTCATTTGGAGATAAGAGAGTAGAGCTGTGGGCGATAGAAAATGGAGTGCCAAGCGGAGGAATCCGAACATTTCAGACTGAACTGAGAGCTGACAGACGCGGAGGCAGCCAGAAACACCTGCGCCGTGTACGGGGATAATGCCATTCGACAGAGCACGGCCAGAAAATGGTTTTCTCGTTTTAACATTAATGACTCTCCACGTTCAGGAAGACCTTAGGTGTTTGATGAAGAATAGTGAAGCGCATTAATCGACAATGATCCACACCAGTGCACTCGAGAACTGGCAAATGATATGAACTGCTTTTTGAAAGACATCATGTTTACGACAGTGACTGTTAAACTTTTTATTTCCACTATTGCAATTTCCGGCTTAGGCCATCATCAAAATGTTTATAAAATATTATACAAAAATCGTTGTGTATTTTCACATTCGGCCGATTACACAATTTGAAAATGCAGCTATATAACCATGTTTACTTACATGCTTTGCCAACTTTGTACACGCTGACACATTCATATCTCGTTTTTTTTTCTGTATTTAATTTCGATTCCCCCGAGGGGAGCGAGCTGGGAGCAGCTTAGGTACGCTGCTCTTCAGCCTACAGAATTAGTAAAACATATGAATATAAGATACAATAAAAGCAGGCGATAAAACGGTGACGTAAATTGTAAAACGGCGGGAAATTGTGGAAAGTTAAAACATAAAACAAACGGTGGGCGATGCTAATAAGATACACAGGAAGCAGACAGGTAAAATAGTAGACAGACAATTAAAAAACGCGGCGACAGTCTGGTTTCTGTTCGCAAGAGATATAAAAACCACACCCAGCGACAGTATGATGTCCGTTAGCAACACTTAGGAAAAGACGCACAACACTTAACAATCACTGGAAACACGGCACTAAAAAGTCGGCACGACACACCACAGCCAAAACCAGATGGGGGGGGGGGGGGGGACCTGGACAGATGAGGGGGGAAAAGGGGGGGAGAGGGAATAAAAGAAAGGGAAGGGGGATTATATGTCGTTGTCATTTGCTGTTATACGCACTACTGGCCATTAAAATTGCTACACCACGAAGATGACGTGCAACAGACGCGAAATTTAACAGACAGGAACAAGAAGCTGTGATATGCAAATGATTAGCTTTTCAAAACATTCACACTAGGTTGGCGCCGGTGGCGACACCTACAACGTGCTGACATGAGGAAAGTTTTCAACCGATTTCTCATACACGAACAGCAGTTGACCGGCGTTGCCTGGTGAAACGTTGTTGTGATGCCTCGTGTAAGGAGGAGAAATGCGTACCATCACGTTTCCGACTTTGATAAAGGTCGGATGGTAGCCTATCGCGATTGCGGTTCATCGTATCGCGACATTGCTGCTCGCGTTGGTCGAGACCCAATGACTGTTAGCAGAATATAGGGTAATATGGAACGCCGTGCTGTATTCCAACGGCCTCGTATCGCTAGCAGTCGAGATGACAGGCATCTTATCCGCATGGCTGTAACGGATCGTGCAGCCACGTCTCGATCCCTGAGTCAACAGATGGGGGCGTTTACAAGACAACAACCATCTGCACGAACAGTTCGACGACGTTTGCAGCAGCACGGACTATCAGCTCGGAGACCATGGCTGCGGATACCCTTGACGCTGCATCATAGATAGGAGCGCCTGCGACGGTGTACTCAACGACGAACCTGGGTGCACGAACGGCAAAACGCATTTTTTTCGGATGAATCCAGTTCTGTTTACAGCATCATGATGGTCGCATCCGTGTTTTGTGACATCGCGGCGAACGCACATTGGAAGCGTGTATTCGTCATCGCCATACTGGCGTATCACCCGGCTTGATGGTATGGGGTGCCATTGGTTACACGTCTCGGTCACCTCGTGTTCCCATTGACGGCAGTTTGAACAGTGGACATTTCAGATGTGTTACGCCCCGTGGCTCTACCCTTCATTCGATCCCTGCGAAAGCCTACATTTCAGCAGGATAATGCACGACCGCATGCATCAGGTCCTGTACGGGCCTTTCTGGATACAGAAAATGTTTGACTGCTGCCCTGGCCAGCACATTTTCCAGATCTCTCACCAATTGAAAACGTCTGGCCAATAGTGGCCGAGCAACTGGCTCTACACATTACACCAGTCACTACTCCTGATGAACTGTGGTGTCGAGTTGAAGCTGCATGGGCAGCTGTACCTGTACACGCCATCCAAGCTCTGTTTGACTCAATGCCCAGGCGTATCAAGGCCGTTATTACGGCCAGAGGTGGTTTTTCTGGGTACTGATTTCTCAGGATCTCTGCACCCAAATTGCGTGAAAATGTAATCACATGTCAGTTCTAGTATAATATATTTGTCCAATGAATACCCGTTTATCATCTGCATTTCTTCTTGGTGTAGCAATTTTAATGACCAGTAGTGTACATTCGTAACGCTGCTAAGTAGTGCCAGCACACATGTCCAATTATCGTAAAAATAGCACAGTCTTTACATACAGATGTTGGTTCCATTATCCCTAGTAACTTCTGCGCTAAACCACAGCAGGTAACGACTGTTTGCAGGCTACTGGTAGCCGTTTAGGCGCTTAAACGAATTTTATTCTTGTTCTGAGTACAGCGTCATTGCAGTCCACCGACTGTACTAGCAAGCATGGAGTTACGCACTCGTTTTACAAATATGGAACATACTATATTTTGTTAGCTAACCTGCTCTTAATGCTAGAAGGGTGTAGGAACAGGATATAATTTATTTCGTAATTGACTTTTTAAAACAACATCGTTTTTAAAATACGTGATGGTTTTGCACCGTATTACACAACTATAGGTATTATTTTGTACAGAGTATAATTTTGTATGTTGGCTGGCGTAAACATAATGTCTTTCAAAAAATTTTACATGACGGTAAATCCCAATTATTGAAAGATATGAACTGTGATCATTCCACCATCGTGCGACATTTTCATGCAATGGGGAAGGTTAAAAAATCGGGTGTTTCGGTAACGCATGCTCTAAGGCAAAATCACAGAAATCATCGGGTGGCTATATGTGGATCTTAACGTGCTCGTCAACTGGCTCCTGAACAACATCGACAATTCCTATCCTTTATTGTCACTGGTGAAGAGAAATGGTGTCTTTATGCTAACGTAACGAAAAGAGAGGAATAGTTCAGCCGAAAAGTGCAGCAACTCCCCGTAAGAAAGACCTATGCGCACCCACAACAGATAGTGTTACGCATCTGGTGGAACAGCGAAGGTAAGGTGTGGTGTACTACGAGTTGCTTCCATAGGTGCTGACAACTGAGACTTCTTGCAGACGTAATCCATGAACAACGACCAGGAAGACAGCATGAAGCGATGCTACTCCACAATAACGCCGGCATCCTGCTACACTGACAAAAACGCTATACAGGAAGGAGTTGGGTTGCAAAGTCATTCTGCATCCACCTTATTCACATGGTCTTGCGCCTTCATATTTTTCACCTTTCCCGCTCTCTATCCATCAACCTTCAAGGAACTTCCTTTTTGGATGAAAATATGCTCCAAACATAGTTGACGAGTTCTTCGATTCAAAACGACGTGATTTATACAGTCGCGGAATCGAAAAATTAACAGCAGCGTTGACAGACTGTTGTAAATAGTGAAGGAGAATAAAAAATGGTTCAAATGGCTCTGAGCACTAAGGGACTTAACATCTGAGTTCATCAGTCCCATAGACTTAGAACCACTTAAGCCTAACCAACCTAAGGACATCACACACATGCATGCCAGAGGCAGGATTCGAACCTGCGACCGTAACAGCAGCGCGGTTCCAGACTGTAGCGCCTAGAACCGCTCGGCGACTGCGGCCGGCGGAGAATACATTATTGATAATGATGACTAATGTCTCTGTCATGTGTATCTGTTGTGTTTATTAAACTCATGGAAACACGCTACGAACTTATGCATCAACCTTGTACAGGGTGGTCCATTGATCGTGACCGGGCCAAATATATCACGAAAAAATATATCAGACGAAAAAAATTAACCTATGGCAGCGCCATCTAGCGGGCTAACCATAGCGCCATCTGGTTTCCCCCTTCAAGCTAGACAAGTTTCGTTCTTTGTAGTTTTTTCGTTTGATGCTTATTTCGTGAGATATTTAGCCCAGTCACGATCAATGGACCACCATTGATGTCCCTCCTAAGAAATTTCAGGCGTATTTTCTCTGCTGTTTCGGCAAATACTTGCAGTTTCATATCTGGAGTCAGGCCAAACAAATCCTGTTTATCACGAGTTTCATGCAACGACCAGTACCTTCGCTGAGCGTCTACTTCTTTATTGCTAGAAACAAAACGATTTTTAAAGCTGAATTTTTTGTGACCATTAGATAGAGCGGTCCCGCATTAGCCTAGTGCCGTATTAGTTTTGTCGATTTATATTAACAGGGACAGTAAAACACGAGCAACAATTACTACTCCAGCAGCGACTGATCTGCGCTGGCAGCAGGAATCAGCGTTGGCCGGGGTGGCAAGCGATAAAACGAATATGGCTCTAGAGTCCAGGGGTAGTCAACCTTTTTGCCCCACCATGCACTTTCGTGAACTTTTCTGATCGCCGCAGGTTCCACAGTAATGGTGACCTATATATTAGCGAAGTAACTTTACGAAATTTGTAAAACTTAGTCACAGGTAGGGAAAGCAAATAATAATGACTTAACAAATACTTTACGTAAAAGTTTATGAAAAGCTAGTGAAAATGTTTCTTCGTAGGGTGGAACTTAAATCGTGGTAAGACTGCTGTGGAGACACTATGCAATGGAATCTACTATTGCCGCTGATAGCACACGTTGTTGACATACCTACCCTATCCCCGAGCAAATGGGCTCGCCCGTCCCACGCCACCGGCGTGGGCAAAATCGAGGGAAACACAGTCACCTGTGAGAGAGCGGTGAGATTAGATTACATTAGTACTTGTTGCATAGATCATGAATACGACACTTCGTAATGATGTGGAACGTGTCAGGTTATTAATAGATGTCTATACAAGATATTACATTACACAAAATATTACATGACACTTAATATTTTTAATTTTTTTTTCAAACATAGCGGTGTGACTGTTTTCGAAACGGGAACAACGGAGTTGGATCAGGATTGAATGTGCCCGAGGTCGTACAGCACGACAGTGTCATCAAGTTGGGAAGCGAGTTTCTATATCTGAAACATGATGCATATTAAAATTTCGCGCCAGTCGGATAAGAGTGTAACTGGAAGGATGCAAATTAGGTTTCCTTTAAATACACGCTGTAACGGCTGTGCACTACCAACAAGGAAGACCACTGTGTTCGGCGTATGGCTCTCGCGAATCGTACTGCGTCTGTAGAAGCAATTTGAGCAGGAATTGGCACCAGAGTGACACTACGAACTATTTCAAATCGGTTACATCACGAACAGCTCCGAACGAGACGTCTTACAACGTTTATTCCACTGACCCCGAACTACCACCATTTGCATCATCAGTTGTATGGAGCGACAGCTCACTGAAGGTCAGGGTGGAGGTCTGTTGTGTTTTCCAATGAAAGCTGGTTCCCGCCTCGGTGCCAGCGATAACCGTGTGTCAGTTAGAGGGAGGCTAGTTGAGGACCTGCTACCAGGTGTCTGGGTGCTGGACACACCTTGCGTTGTGGTCTGGGGCTGTGATTCCGTATGACAGCACGAGCACTCTCGCGGTTATCCCACGCACCCTGGCTGCAAGTTTGTAGGTCAGTCTGGTGATTCGACCTCTTGAGCTGCCATTCACGAACAGCATTCAACAATGGTTCAAATGGCTCTGAGCACTATGGGACTTAACATCTGAGGTCATCAGTCCCCTAGACTTACATCTACATCTACATACACACTCCGCAATCCACCATACGGTGCGTGGCGGAGGGTACCTCATAGCACAACTAGCATCTTCTCTCCCTGTTCCACTCCCAAACAGAACGACGGAAAAATTACTGCCTATATGCCTCTGTACGAGCCCTAATCTCTCTTATCTTGTGGTCTTTCCACGAAATGTAAGTTGGCAGCAGTAAAATTGTACTGCAGTCAGCCTCTAATGCCGGTTCTCTAAATTTCCTCAGTAGAGATTCACGAAAAGAATGCCTCCTTTCCTCTAGACTCCCACCCAAGTTCCTGAAGCATTTCCGTAACACTCGCGTGATGATCAAACCTACCAGTAACAAATCTAGCAGCCCGCCTCTGAATTGCTTCTATGTCCTCCCTCAATCCGACCTGATAGGGATCCCAAACGCTCGAGCAGTACTCAAGAATAGGTCGTATTAGTGTTTCATAAGCGGTCTCCTTTACAGATGAAACACATCTTCCCAACATTCTACCAATGAACCGAAGACGACTATCCGCCTTCCCCACAACTGCCATTACATGGTTGTCTCATATAGCTACGCTAATAATGGAGTATTCAAACATTACAGGATTCTTTTTCCTATTCATCTGCATTAATTTTCATTTATCTATATTTAGAGTTAGCTGCCATTCTTTACACCAATCACAAATCCTGTCCAAATCATCTTGTATCCTCCTACAGTCACTCAACGACGACACCTCTCTGTACACCACAGCATCATCAGCAAACAGCCGCACATTACTATCCACCCTATCCAAAAGATCATTTATGTAGATAGAAAACAACAGCGGACCTACCACACTTCCCTGGGGCACTCCAGATGATACCCTCACCTCCGATGATCACTCACCATCGAGAACATCGTACTGGGTTCTATTGCTTAAGAAGTCTTCGAGCCATTCACATACTTGGGAACCAATCCCATATGCTCATACCACTTAGAAATACTTAAACCTAACTAACCTAAGGACATCATACACATCCACGCCCGCGTGGTTCTGGACTGAAGCGCCTAGAATCGCTCGACCACAGCGGCCGGCCGAACAGCATTACAGGGGGTGTTTCCAACAGGATGACATTCACCCACATACCGCTGTTGCTCTAGCATCATCCACAAACAGCATTAACCTTTGCTGTATTGACCGACCACGCGCAACAGGCAACTCACTCCATCGCACAAACTCATCCGGCACTTGTACAACACAACGCATGCATGTTTGCATGCTTGTATTCAAAGTTCTGGCGGTTACACCGGTTATTAACGGGCCAGCATTTCACATTAGCAATGGCTAATCTGGCGCTTACATTAATCTGTGACATTGCAGTGTTAATCACTTAAATAGGTAGTAATAGCAGTAGTAGTAGTAGTAGTAGTAGTAGTACGAGTAGTAGTAGCTTTATTCATCCGTAAATCTCTTTTTACAAGGATATAGGACATGTCAAAGTATTTACAAGTTTAGATCAATTTAAAAGAAGCTAATTCGTATACACATACATTTACAGACTTCTAGTTAGAGTCAATCATTTACTCCTGGTATACAATACATTTTTTTGCAAATAACTTATTAAATAATGTAATGCCACACTGTTCACTCATATCTCACTATCAGTCACTGCACACACTATACACACATAGTTTCATAACACTTCACTTACTACACACACACACACACACACACACACACACACACACACACTGGTGAAAAAAGTGGTTCAAATGGCTCTGAGCACTATGGGACGTAACTTCTGAGGTCATCAGTCCCCTAGGACTTAGCAGTACTTAAACCTAACTAACGTAAGGACATCACACACATCCATGCCCGAGGCAGGATTCGAACCTGCGACCGTAGCAGTCGCGCGGTTCCAGACTGTAGCGCCTAGAACCGCTCGTCTACCCTGGCCGGCCATACTGGTGATCTCTGGGCTATTTTATGCACCGCAACTTCTCATTTGCTACCCTGAAAAAACTGAGTCAGCAGCCCTCCATAACGAGTGAGATGTTGAGAGAAATAGGAAGAGGTGTTAGTATTGTGCAATGCATAGCTTGAGGGTAAGTATTTCTGCAAAGGAAAAAAGAAGTAAAAAAAAACATAAAGTGAAGGTGTTGTGTGTAATGTTGGATGTTTATAATAATAATTATTATTATTATTTATTTGTATAACCTTTTTTTATCAAACCCCTACTCTGTTTTATTTGCATAATCCTTCAACGTATAAAATGTATTGCATGACAGGTACTTTTTAGCTGCCTTTTTAAATACGTGTATTTTTGCTATTTCTTTAATCTCTTTTGTTAATTTATTGTACAGTTTTATTTCTTGGTAGAAAATGCTGTTTTGAGTTTCATGTTTATTTTCTCTTGGTAAATGTAAGTTGAGTCTTGCATGGGGGCATAATTATATTTAAATGCAAATAATTTTAATTTTTGATTTAGCAGCTGACTGTTCGATTACGAAGTCCCGTAACGGTTGGCCCTGACTAGTATTATTACGCTATCTGACTGCATAGAACAATAACAAAGAATGAAATGGAAATTTTCATTAACACAATTAATTAATTAAGTCCCCAGCAACTATAAAACCTACGAAACCAAAGCACAAGTGTAACTGTTCTGTGTGTGGAAGTATGACTCAACGTACGCATCTGGCACGGTTCTTCTTCAACAACACAAGAAATTTTAAATATCATTTATACTGAATTAATTAAAGAAAATAGAAATACCATAATTACTCAAGAAAACCAGAATTACACTCTAATCCAAGAACACAAGCCAGATGCTATGTTGACTGAACCTGTAATGACGCATTATTCAGGACATTGAAATAATGAGAAAGAAAAGAAAAGTAGTTTGTTACCTTAATTTATATTGATGAAAAGCACTCTAGACATTACAATCTCTCCACACCGACTCGCTACTATCACATCTCAACAAGAACTTTTCAGTATCACATCTCAGCAAGCACTGCCTACTAGCTCATCTCAACAAACACTCCTCACTACGACATCTCAGCACTGACTACCACGAGTTCTCCCAAAGCACTGCCCACTACGAGTTCTCAATAATCACTGCCAGTGGAGGCGGCGGAACAATGCTCTCTAGCGATCTCTGGCGCTGTGGCTCAGTGTAGCCACCTTTCATATGCCCTTCCTCCACGGCTAGAATTTGATGGTATTTTTGCCAGCATTGGTGGTGAAAATACCACCAAATTCGTCAAAAAAATACAGACAAAAACAAAAGATAATATTAGTACGTAAATATCATATAACTAGATAAAATTTTGGCTTTGCACTGACCTTTCAATAACCTATTATATAGAATACAGTAAGCAATACAAATTCTTTCATACATGTGACTTCACATAATAGTTTACACAATATTATGTGGTTAAACAGTTCAATCAATAGCGTCAGCAATGACGAATATGTGCAGGTAAGAGTCTCATAACTTTTCACAACCAGTAATACACAAAAAATCAGTTTATACAAATATTCACATAAACGCTTTCCATAGCTCAAGAATAAGCAGTTGACAGTTCCAGCAGTAGCACCCAGCAATGGTCAACAGGTGCAAAAACCAACAAGTAACATTTTTTCAATAGAAACAGTCCATCAGTGGCACCCAGTAATGTTGAATAGGTGTAGACACCAACAAGTAACACCATTTCAGTATAAGCAGTTCCATTAGTGGCACCAGCAATGTTGAGCAGGTGCACACAGCAACAGGTGACATCTTTTCAGTAGAAGCAGTCCATCAGTGGCACCCAGCAATGTTGAGCAGGTGCAGACACCAACAAGTAACACCATTTCAGTATAAGCAGTTCCATTAGTGGCACCAGCAATGTTGAGCAGATGCACACAGCAACAGGTGACATCTTTTCAGTAGAAGCAGTCCATCAGTGGCACCCAGTAATGTTGACCAGGTGCAGACAGCAAGAAGCAACATCATTTCAGTAGAAGCAGTCCATCAGTGGTACCCAGCAATGTTGAGCAGGTACACACAGCAACAAGTCACATTTCTCAGCAGAAGCAGTTCCATAAAATTCAGTATCACTGATCACACTGTTCATCAGAGTTTATAAGCAGAAATTAAACAAGTCCTAGTGGCACCAATCATGTAGAAAAGGTACAAGTAACAGTCCATAATTTTTACAATCACTGATCACACAGTTCATCAGCAGAAATTAAACATGACTAAATGTCACACATCATGTTGAAAAGTGCAGCACCATCACTAATCAGACAGTTCAGGCATGAACAATAGTTTGAATACACATACAATGCTTTTACACTAAACATACAAATCATAACAAACACACAAATGATATCAGATAATTGTCCTATTAACTATTACAATACACAAATACCAGTAAACCTATAACATTTATGGGTGTCAGTGCAAGCCACTACCAACAAATAAAATAATATTTAGGAGATAGGTGGGTAGGATTAGGAAAGGAAAACACACAAAACACACTCACTCATCTTTCATCCACATTAAGTACTACTGTGTAATTGAATAGTGTTAACTGTGTAAATGTAACTCTGTCCAAGATTTGATGTTCATCATGTGTACCAAGTAGTAGTGGCAGCAATGTATAACAGTCAATAATAGTTAAGTCAACGTCATAGTCATCATGTCAAGACCAATGTTTGCCAAGCCAGATCAAAATGTACGGTTGCTGAACAACTTTCAGTGTACCAAGATATGCAAATGCTTCCTCTCTCAAAAAAAAGTATTTACTGCTTTGTGATTTGACAAAGTGTGTGTGTAGACAATCTTCCTTCTACTTGAGTGTTCTAGTCTGCCATCTTCATCCTCCTTGTTCCATATGGACCAACAAAAAAAATATGCTCCTCACTTACTTTACCTCTTATCCACCAAAACTCCAATAATCATCAGCATAATCTCAATACTTCACTAATACCTCTTCACTACGTCGATATATATAAACCTCAGCACCAATATCATTTCACTTCCATAACAACTCTTTCCTCTAGTCAGTCTCGTCGAACAAGTACAGACAAAATCCTAGTGCAACTTCAATTCATCATCCCATACAATCCGAAGACACAGTGTCTACACACAACCTCTGTGTAATCCATCTGACCCAAATTTTCTACTCATTATAAATTGTAAGATACATTTTGGTTCCTTGTCCATCATTAAATAAAAGAAATGCATACATGACCTCTAACAGACTTAGTTCGAATAACTCTCAGTAATTAAGTACGATTACGGAGTGTGAATGATCATAATATTTCACAGTGTGTACACCACTTCAAGACTTATGGCAAACAGAAGCAAACATGTGGAGTATTTCTTGTGTTAAATGTCACTTCCTATTTCAATTGCTCACGAAAAACGCAGTGTAATAACTGTCAATGGTCTAAACCTAGTTTTGGTATGTCATGTCGTTAGCTTCCTTCCTATTAGCATACATTTATACAGCTTTCATAAAACCTCCAGCTCATGTGACTTCTATGAAGTTTCTTGTACTAATGTCGTTTATGTCGAATTACTGCAGTTCATTTTCTTATCTTAAAAATATAAGGCACTGAGCGTAAGCAAAACATGCAATAGCGAGTAAATATACCAGTAGCGAACAGAATGTCAACAAGTGGATGCAGCACAATTCTTACAACGAGGCTCTGCCAAGCGAACAATCTATAATTAATACCACAGTGTAACCTAAACTCTATGTTCGTACACTGTACATCATCATTGCTATTTTCTAAATTGAAGAGTAGTTATGACAACAAAACAGAAATGTGTAAATATGCAATCCATACAAAAAGCAGCAAACATATATCTTACGTGATAAACAAGTCATTAGCATCATATCAGCATAAGCAAATAAATGTTTATATGTAATCTTAATAAGTAAACATGAAGGCGCAAGCAGATAAATCACAAAGTGTAACCTACATACATAACAGCACAACTAATCAGGTGGCAATTATAATTTAAATAAATAAGCACAGCAGGCACATAATTAAAAAATATGACATCAGTGAAAAAGCATAGCAGCCAAGCGATGCATAATATACACAAGTAATAACACTGTTCATTAATCAATTGTCATAATCAGTAAATGTACACAAGCACGTCGCTTCACAAGTAAATTCATAGAACATGAGATTTAGCACAAAGTATGAATCACGTAATCGCAAGCAGCAAATTACGTCTAAAGTACGTACCTAAGTGGAAATATGTTACCTGAAAAATAAACTTAATTAATCGTTACCTTTTTGGTTTTTTACTTCCTTTTTTTTTTTTTTTAAATTACATTCTTCCTGAAAATTTCTCGATAGCAAGTCCTCTTAACGTCGGACACACACAGAATTTACCTGAAGTTCTTAAATATTTTATACAACCGTATCCTGAAAAATACTGAACGTTAATAACATAATTTATAAAGTCACCATAGCTTTATACTGAATTTAATCCGAGAAATTAGACTGAGTATTTGTTTACGTCTGTCAGTGCATTCGCACTGAGCGCTCGATCAGCTGTAGGCGCGTGACGTAGGAAGCAATTGTTTGCGGTCAACGACAGCCTTGTGCGGCGCGCAGACTTCACTGTTGCTTTGAGTATGCGCCGCCGCCGGAACACGGCGCGGTATCCTTGTATTCTCCGCATGTTTACATGTAGCTGTTAGTTTCTCTAAAGTATGTCATTCCACAAAAATTTTAATGTTAGATATGTGATGTATTCCCTTAGAGCGTCGAGATTTAAGAGTTTCTACTTCAACAGTGTTATCATGAATAATTTTGCGAATTCTATATGGACCGTTATAAAGCAGAAAAAATTTGCGACACAAGCCTTTTCCTTTATGAGTCAAACGATGAGACTTAATTAACACCTTCTGACCAACTGACAAGATTTTTAAACGACCAGGACGTTTCGCTGATTTCTCTCTTCTAGCAGCCGCAGATGCAATATTTCGTAGAGCCAGGTTGACAACTTCAGAATGCCGCAGTTTCCGTGAAGGCGGAAAAGGAACGATTTCAGAAATGCGATTTGTTGGTACTTTATTTTTTAATATCAATAGAGGCGGTAAAGAAGTTGAGTCATTAGGAAGTTCATTCAGAATGTTTTGAAAAATATGAAGATACTGATCCCAAGTTCTGTGATTCTGATGACAATAAAGACGACACAATTTATTAATTTCTTTCATCCATCTTTCTGAAGCGTTAGACTGGGGGTGAAAAAGTGAAATGAAAATTGGTTTAATTTTACGACGCCGTAGAGTACGAAGCCAAATTTTAGAGCGAAACTGTGATCCGTTATCTGATATAACCTTATCAACATGACCAACTTCTTTAAGAAAATGTTTGATGAAAGCGTTAGATACTGAACGAGCTGTTGCTTTGCGTAACGGTGTAAAACACACATATTTTGATGTCAATTCTACTGCTACAAAAATGTAGGCAAAACCATTAGTAGAACGAACCACTGGACCGAACAAATAGACTGCAGCCATCTCCTTTAATTTCGCTGGAATGATAGGAAACAACGGTGCTCTGTGAGAAATTGTTGGCGGCTTAGCCTTTTGACATAATTTGCATTTGGCCAGAACAGATCGAATACGTTTTTCCATATTATTGAAGTAGCAATTTTCTCGTAATTTATGAAAGCATTTTCTGGGACCAAAGTGCGCATAACTGAAATGTGTGTACCAAATCAATTTATTGACCCACTCATCAGGAATACAAACTAACCAAACAGAGTTGTCGACCGATTTCCGTTTAAAAAGAATGTCATTGCGAACTAAATAATGCTGTCTAATCGCTACGCTTCCCTTTCTCCTCCACTTGTCCTTAATGTCCTTCCAGATTGGATCCTTATTTTGCTCCTTAGCGATGTCCTGGAGCGAAGACGAAATAAAGTTCTCAAACGCAACACCTTGAATGTACATCAGACAATAATTGTTTCCCTTGCAGTCCTCTTCAGCACTTTGTTTCAAACCCATAGGTGCACGTGATAAAGCATCAGCAACAATATTTGAAGATCCCTGTATGTAAACAATACTAAAATCAAATTCCTGTAGGTACAACGCCCATCGTGACAATCTGCCATGAGTTAATTTTGTCGACATAAGAAATTCCAGAGCTCGATGATCGGTGTAAACGTTAGTATGTCTGCCAAACAAAAATGTGCGAAATTTTGTGAAAGCCCATACAACAGCCAAAGCTTCAAGTTCCGTTATCGAATAATTCTTTTCTGATTTAGAGAGAACACGACTTCCAAATGCAATAGTTTTCTGTACTACAACGCCGTTTTCTTCTATCTCTTGAAATAAATGTGCACCTAGGCCTTTGTACGATGAGTCCGTCGCCAAACAAAAATCTTTAGATAAATCCGGATGTGAAAGAAGTGGAGCAGCAACTAAAGCATCACGAAGTTGTTCAAATTCTGACTGAGCTTCCTCATCCCAACACCAATTAGAATTCTTTCCAGATAGTTCACATAAACGAGGTGTAGCCAAATTGTCCAATCTAACAAAGCGTCTAAGAAAATTACAGACACCAAGGAAACTACGAACATCACGTTTTGTGGTAGGAACAGCATAATTACGAATAGCGTCTAGTTTCTCTGGATCAGGGAGAATACCTTCTGTAGAAATAATGTGACCTAGAAATTTCACCCGAGAACGACCAAATTCTGATTTTTCCAAGTTCACTGTCATGCCAACTCGTGCAAAAATACGTAATAATGAATCCAAAATTTTGTTGTGCTCACTCCAAGAACGTTTAGCAATAAGAATGTCGTCAACATAAGAAGTAATATTGTCACGAAGATAAACAGGTAAAATTTCATTTAAACTGCGAATAAATGCTGCAGAAGATACAGTAAGTCCAAACGGTAATTTCCGAAACTGGTAACAGTTACCAAAGGCTAAAAAGGCAGTATATTTTCTACAATCAGGGTGGAGTTCTATTTGCCAAAAACTTGCGCGCATATCAATCGTGGATAAAACTTTAATTCCATGGAAATGTTGAAGTTCATCTAGATTTTGTGGACGGTCAGTTTCAGGAATAATAATGTTATTTATCTGTCTGGAATCCAGAACCAAACGAATTGACCCATCCGTTTTTAAGAACAACGTGTAATGGGCTGGTATAAGGGCTGACTGCTGGCTCAATAATGCCCTGATCTAACATGTATTGAAGTTCATTCTTAACCTTGTCTCTGTAAGCCAAAGGAATAGCGTACGTTTTCCCGCGAAATGGTGTGTGTTCTTTTACTTTAAATAAATATTGTAAGCCTTGTATAGTTCCTGTGTGATGACTAAACACTGTAGCATGTGAAGTCAAAATATGGTGCAGCTCTTCTCTTGCAACGTCATCTGGCACTTCAGCTTTTTTAACCTTTTCATTAATTAATTCTTCGCTACTAATTATATCCTCCATCGCGTCTCTGTATCTATTGTCACTGTCATGAATAAACACACTGTCGTCATAATGCTCAACGAAAGCATCAGAAGTAAGAAACCTTAAACATTTTGTATCTGATTCAGATCTTGCTAAACACTCGAAAAATTTCAAACATTTCGGCATTCCGGCAACAGTCAAATTCACACTTCCTTCTTTAAAGTTCAAAATTGCCTTATGTGTGTTAAGAAACTCCATACCTAATATAATCTGTGTACTGAGTAATGGAACAATAATAAAATTAGCCGAAAATTCGTATCCTTGACAAATGAAATTTAGGTTGGTCTGTTGTTTAACTTCCACACCTTTTCCAGAAATCGCTCCTCGAATTGTAGTTTTAGAAATAGGTAACACAGGACAGGCAATAGTTCTTTCACATATACGAAAAACTGATTCACTAATGACGTTCAGTGGGCTCCCAGAATCTAAAACTGCAGTGAACTTATTCTTACCCACACATACTTCAATAACAGGATGTAAAAATGCGTCTACATTATTTTCCTTTTCGCCTAGCAAAATGTCTCTCATATCTTCCAGGCGTACGTAGTGTAAAGTTGTAATGTCATTACTTTCTGAACCGTCTATATTGCTGCCAGAAGCCGAAGCTGCTAGTCATTGTCGATTGTTTGCGTCACGTCTTTGATTATTCCCGACATTTCGCGGATCAATTTCTACTATTTCCACTTGTCTCTCTGAATTTCTGTCACGCGGAGGATGCCAATTAGGTCCTTCCTGTCTGTTAGATGCAAATTCTTGGTTGTGTCTGTTATTAAAATTTCTGTTTTCCTGTCTGTCTGCATAACTACTTCTTGTATAATTTCGACTGTCACTTCTGAAATTATTGTTGTATCTACTACCCTGGTTATTTCTGTAGTAAGAATTTCTGTTATTGTATGAATAATTTCTGTCTTGATGATACCGATTACTGTTTCCGTATGATTGATCATACCGGTACGAATTACCGTTATTATAATTGTCTGTGTAATCTCTGTTAGAACGTCTGTTATTGTCATAAGGCTGGTATCTATTGTCCTGTCTGTTACGTCTGTCATTCTCAAAATTACCCATATAACGCCCGTTCCGATCACTATCCCTTTTCTCTGACAATCTATCGTAATTACTGTTACTGAAAAAGTTACAAGAAGTCCCGTCGTCGTTGTCATACTCAAGTTCTTGTAACAAAGTCTTAAAAGTCTCAATGTCGTCTTTACATCTTCCAGCTAAAGCAATTTGTCTTATGGATTGTGGCAGCTTAGTTAAACAAATGCGAATTAATTCAGTCGGGCTATAAGGGTTGGACAGGAACTGATTCTTTCGAATCATGTCTTCAAAGTATTCTGCCGGCGTGCGGAACTCAGACTGTTTAAAATTACGCTGCATAATCAGACTATGTTTGACTCTGTCTTGTGTGTTTTCGGACCAATATGCCGATAGAAATGCATGATAAAAATCATTTAGATTATTACAATCTCTAATGAGTGCGCGCATCCGCGTCGCCGGTTCGTTTTCTAAATATCCACACATAAATTCCAGTTTGTGACTTAGTGGCCAATTTGGTGGGAGTGCGTACATAAATTGATCTAACCATGCACATGGATGTATGTCATTCTTAGAATTGCGGAAGATTTTAAATTTCCGAACAGTCAAAAAGTGTTTATAGTCAAAGTTTTCGCCTCGTGGCGAAAAAGACCTACCGCGTCTGTCCCAGTTTGAATATCGATTATTGTCAAGTTCGCGCGCCTGGCGCTCTCTTGTTGCGTCCCGTAAATGAAACAAATTATCTTCTTCAAAGCCCTCTGCTATCTGTGATCCTAAATTTCTTCTGCTGTCTTTTCCTACGATTTCGCCTTCAATTTGTTTGACTTGCTTTCGTAATGCCTCAACTTCCCTTTTAACGCGTTCATTAAATTTTCCTTGATTTTCAACATGCTTATTTATGTTCTGGTACTCTTCGGTTTCTGCAAATGGTAATGGAGCTGTATCATCTGAATCTCTGTCCCCATGTAAACTAAGATTTGTCAATTTATCTGAAATCTCCTCAACTCTTTCCGATAAGTCACCTATTTTTTCTTTCTGTTTACCTACGTCTTCCGTAAGTGTCGCGACTCGGGTTTCAGTGTTGTCACATTTGGTAGTTAACTGTTCATATTGTTGTGTTAGATTATTTATTCTGTCATTTGGTACGGATTCCTCGATTCTCTCAAATATCTCTTCCTTATCGTGTGCACATTGTAAATTTAGCTCTGAAAATTTTTGTACTATCACGCGATCTCTTTCTTCCTGTTCTCTATCCTGTTCCCTTTGTCTAATCTCTACTGCAATTAATCTATTATTGTGAGAATTCAAAATCGGTTGTACTTCCTCTCTAATTTCTTTCTTTAATTCATCTTTCATGTTTTTGAAACATGTCCCTATTCGTGAATCTAATCGTGTTTCCATTGTTCCTATCTCAGTTTTTAATTCAGATCCTAACTGTGATCCCAGTGAGTCAAACCGTGTTTCCATTGTTCCCCTATCTGTTTCTAATTCAGATCGTAACTGTGATCCCATTGTTCCCATCTCTGTTTTTAATTCAGATCTCAAAGTTCCCATCTCAGTTTTAATTGTTCCTATTTGTGATCCCAAATTTAATATTGCACTCATCAACTGCTCCGTACTAACTTGTTCGAAATTCTTTTCGCCCCTAACATTTCCCGCAAAACCAGTTTCCTTCGTCATAGCTGTAAAGCTATCTGTGTTCGATACTATTCCAGAATCTTCTATCGTTAATCTCGTATTCTGTGAATTTTCTGATTGAGAAAAATTTTGAAAGGGTTCTGGACTATTTTCCCTGCTTATTAAATTGTTTTCAACTTCATTATTTCTCGTACTGTTGTCCTGTGTTGGCGAGTTCGCCATGTCAACAATTTCGTCATTCTGACTATCCATCATTTTTGCCTTTTTCATCGATCGCGTAATCATTTACAAAACATACAAAACTCGTCACAGTACGAAAATTACACACAATGACTCTTTATAATCAACAATACCATTCACTCGAAATGTTTCCCTCAAACACGATTAACGAACAATTGAAATAATTGCGCTAAATCGTCAACGCGTATACAAGACAACAAATCAAATTCAGAGAAAAAATACCATTATAAGAATGACAATTACCAAATCTACACATGCAAAATAGACTATAATTACTAAACTACAAATTACTACAACAATGCTACTGTCTACTATTTTTACAATCAGAAGAATTCCAAGGGACGATCCGAAGCAGCGGTCGCCACGTGCATGGGGGCTTAATTATATTTAAATGCAAATAATTTTAATTTTTGATTTAGCAGCTGACTGTTCGATTACGAAGTCTCGTAACGGTTGGCCCTGACTAGTATTATTACGCTATCTGACTGCATAGAACAATAACAAAGAATGAAATGGAAATTTTCATTAACACAATTAATTAATTAAGTCCCCAGCAACTATAAAACCTACGAAACCAAAGCACAAGTGTAACTGTTCTGTGTGTGGAAGTATGACTCAACGTACGCATCTGGCACGGTTCTTCTTCAACAACACAAGAAATTTTAAATATCATTTATACTGAATTAATTAAAGAAAATAGAAATACCATAATTACTCAAGAAAACCAGAATTACACTCTAATCCAAGAACACAAGCCAGATGCTATGTTGACTGAACCTGTAATGACGCATTATTCAGGACATTGAAATAATGAGAAAGAAAAGAAAAGTAGTTTGTTACCTTAATTTATATTGATGAAAAGCACTCTAGACATTACAATCTCTCCACACCGACTCGCTACTATCACATCTCAACAAGAACTTTTCAGTATCACATCTCAGCAAGCACTGCCTACTAGCTCATCTCAACAAACACTCCTCACTACGACATCTCAGCACTGACTACCACGAGTTCTCCCAAAGCACTGCCCACTACGAGTTCTCAATAATCACTGCCAGTGGAGGCGGCGGAACAATGCTCTCTAGCGATCTCTGGCGCTGTGGCTCAGTGTAGCCACCTTTCAGTCTATCTCTTGTTGCATGGTCACGGACGGATCTGTTTGTGCAGTAATTACCAACGTTATTTTTGATGTGTACAACTGACTGGTAAATGTATTCACATGGAGCAGTTAATCTTTTGAACAGATCTTTACAATGAGTTCGACTAGTATTTTTGGTTATTATTCTTATGGCTGTTTTCTGGAGTTTGAAAATTGTGTTCATATTTTGAGCATTTGTTCCCCAAAAAAGAACGCCATAGCTAAGAGAGTTGTATTCCCGGAAAATACTAATGCGAATTCTTTACAGACGAATGGAAAAACTGATAGAAGCCGACCTCGGAGAAGATCAGTTTGGATTCCGTAGAAATGTTGGAACACGTGTGGCAATACTGACCCTACGACTTATCTTAGAAGAAAGATTAAGGAAAGGCAAACCTACGTTTCTAGCATTTGTAGACTTAGAGAAAGCTTTTGACAGTGTTGACTGGAATACTCTCTTTCAAATTCTGAAGGTGGCAGGGGTAAAATACAGGGAGGGAAAGGCTATTTACAATTTGTACAGAGAGCAGATGGCAGTTATAAGAGTTGTCGGACATGAAAGAGAAGCAGTGGTTGGCAAGGGAGTGAGACAGGGTTGTAGCCTATCCCCGATGTTATTCAATCTGTATATTGAGCAAGCAGTAAAGGAAACAAAAGAAAAGTTCGGAGTAGGTATTAAAATCCCTGGAGAAGTAATAAAAACTTTGAGGTTCGCAGATGACATTGTAATTCTGTCAGAGACAGCAAAGGACGTGGAAGAGCAGTTGAACGGAATGGACAGTGTCTCGAAAGGAGGGTATAAGATGAACATCAACAAAAGCAAAATTAGGATAATGGAATGTAGTGGAATTAAGTCGGGTGATGCTGAGGGTATTAGATTAGGAAATGAGACACAAAGTAGTAAAGGAATTTTGCTATTTGGGGAGCAAAATAACTGATGATGGTCGAAGTAGAGAGGATATAAAATGTAGACTGGCAATGGCAAGGAAAGCGTTTCTGAAGAAGAGAAATTTGTTAACATCGAATATAGATTTAAGTGTCAGGAAGTCGTTTCTGAAAGTATTTGTATGGAGTGTAGCCATGTATGAAAGTGAAACATGGGCGATAAATTGTTTAGACAAGAAGAGAATAGTAGCTTTCGAAATGTGGTGCTACAGAAGAATGCTGAAGATTAGATGGTTCAAATGGCTCTGAGCACTATGGGACTTAACATCTATGGTCATCAGTCCCCTAGAACTAAGAACTACTTAAACATAACTAACCTAAGGACAGCACACAACACCCAGCCATCACGAGGCAGAGAAAATCCCTGACCCCGCCGGGAATCGAACCCGGGAACCCGGGCGTGGGAAGCGAGAACGCTACCGCACGACCACGAGATGCGGGCGAAGATTAGATGGGTAGTTCACATAACTAATGAGGAGGTGTTGAATAGAATTGGGGACAAGAGGAGTTTGTGGCACAATTTGACAAGAAGAAGGGATCGGTTGGTAGGACATGTTCTGAGGCATCAAGGGATCACCAATTAAGTACTGGAGGGCAGCGTGGGGGGTAAAAATCGTAGAGGGAGACCAAGAGATGAATATAGTAAGCAGATTCAGAAGGATGTAGGCTGCAGTAGGAACTGGGAGATGAAGAGGCTTGCACAGGATAGAGTAGCATGGACAGCTGCATCAAACCAGTCTCTGGACTGAAGACCACAACAACAACAACATTAATTATATTTTGGTGTTGCGTTTTTATTCTGTCAGTGTAGTCCCAGCCTACGAACCTCCGACGTTTGGTAAGACCGGCAGAGCACGCTTGCTGCTCTTCCTCCCCAGAGGCGCACACCACCCGATCCCAGCCGCTTCCTTCCGCCTTCTCCCCGTGTACATTCCACATCGGGTGCAGGATTTACGAGCGGCCGCGGTAAACACGCGCCTATTGTGGTAGCGATCAACATCGGGCGCGCGCCGTGAGCCCGTGTAACAAATGCCCCTCTGTGCGTCGCGTTGCGTCTAATTCCGGTGGCAGTGCTGCGGCCGGTGCAGGAAGTCTCGCTGGAGTTTGGTGGTGGAGGGTTGGGGCGGGGAGGGGAGGGGAGGGGACTGTTGGCGCAGCTGCCTCATCACGGCCCATTGTCTCACTCCGGAGGGAGGAGGCCGGCCCGTACTGCAGCCAGCTGCGACCAACACAACGAAACACGCCACACGCCACACGTCGTCTTCCTACTCCCAAACAGGTACAAACCCGATAGCGCCTGCTGCGATTGCGGCAGCTGTAACTCAAAACAAACGCCTCAGTTTATTCCATGCAGCACCTCTTTCACCACAGTTCCGCTCTGACTGTTGACTCCCTTCATTATTATCAGCAGTCCACAGCTCGTGGTCCTGCGGTAGCGTTCTCGCTTCACGCGCCCGGGTTCCCGGGTTCGATTCCCGGCGAGGTCAGGGATTTTCTCTGCCTCGTGATTGACTGGGTGTTGTGTGATGTCCTTAGTTAGGTTTAAGTAGTTCTAAGTTCTAGGGGACTGATCACCATAGATGTTAAGTCCCATAGTGCTCAGAGCCATGTGAACCATTATCAGCATTAGCGGGAACTGAAGACGTGACCAGGGCGGCAACATTCTCTTGTCGCGACCGAGGGATACACCATCTTCCCAAACGTATCTGGACACCATTACCACCTTCGCCTTTATGGCGGCTCGAACTCTGCTGGAGGTGCGACAGTCCATTTGTGGTGTGCGTGCTGTAAGACCTTCAGTACACACACCATCTGATTATTTGACTTGTCGCTCTAACGAAGTACGCCAGTGTCAGCAATACGTCTCGTGGTCTTATCGTGGCGTGTTTATCTTCTGCCGTTAGGTCAGACGATAGAAATGCCACTTGCACGCTTAGAGTAGCAGATTGACGGTGACCAACTTTGAACAGAATGTACTGGTAGATAGGACAGCTTGGCTGTGGAAGTGGAAGGGTAGCCAACAACATAGACAACAGTATTCACAATTACAAGCACCCAAGCTTTAATGATCTTCCAGCAATAAAGGCTCTTAACAAATCTCAATTAAGCAAGGACGTAAACTTGGTTACAAACACATGTTAACCTTCAACCAGTGAATAACCCCAATAAAGAATTACCAATCAATAAAACGTAGATAAAGGACTGCTTTACAAGAATGCTTAAATTAAGTAAAATCATGAAAGCTAAGTTACAAATTTTATGTTAAGCTTCAACAGGTGAATAACCCCAATAAAGAATTCTCATTTAAATAAAACATAGATAGGAAAATGCCTTACCAAAATGCCTGAATTGTGTAAAATCATGAAAAGCTGAGTTACAACTTTTCTCACAAACTACTTACACAGAACTTGATTAATTTTCACACACATTTATTAAAATAATAACAAGCATAAAAATTACTTAACTTGGTTCTTGATGCTATTTACAATTGACAATCTGAAGTTCCTTTGGTATTGGTACGTTGATCTTATTCTCACATATATCTCTGATACTTGACAAAAGTGTCTATACATTTATCTTCATGGCTATGTACAGGAATATGGTAATATTATTAGGCGCAGACTGAAACTTGTCTATAGACGGGTACAGACAAATGTTGAATTCGTACAGACTGGTACAGACTAATGCAGACTGGTACAGACTGGTGCAGACAAATGCAGACTGACTAATCGGAGGTCTGTACACTCGTTATAATACCTCGCGTGTTCATGTATCACTGCGCGAGTGTGATCCGCGAGGAGAAAAGGTTCTACGTTAGCAGCAATCTCATTGGCTGTGTTACATATTAATACGCGGATCGGCGGAAGCAGAATTTGGTCCGTCTTTATGGCAGCGCCATCTCGTAGTGCGGAGACGGACGAACACTGCGCCTGCGCTGTTGTGCTTAGCGGGGCGCGCTCTAGTGGGAAAGTTGTGTACGCGCTGACTACGCGGAACTATGAACACAACACCATTCTTTCTGAACAGTCGAGACCAGAGAAGGTACCGATGTTACTTACTGGGGTGAGGACCGAAGTGGATGTTGTAACTCATCCTGCAGGTGTTCCATTAGGTTCAGGATCGGCGCCTGGACAGGCCAGTCGATTTCAAGGATATTACTGTCCACAAATCATTGCCTCGGGGAACTTTTTTTTTGACAGGGTGGAATCCTATGCTGAAACAATCATCGTCTCTGAGCTTCCTTAAGCGCCACAGGGGGACCACACCCTACACTAAAAACATCCTATCTTAAGACCAACTCGTCCGTACTTCACTTTGGGTAGTAAACATGGCGACAGGTAAGACTTCCAACGCATTCGCCAAACCCAAACCTTTCCACAAGATTGTCGCTTAGCACTGACTATACAGGGTGGTCCATTGATAGTGACCTGTCCAAATGTCTCACGAAATAAGCGTCAAACGAAAAATCTACAAAGAACGAAACTCGTCTAGCTTGAAGGGGGAAACCAGATGGCGTTATAGTTGGCAAGCTAGATGACGCTGTCATAGGTAAAACTGATATCAACTGCTTTTTTTTTAACAGGAACCCCCATTTTTTATTACATATTAGTCTAGTACGTAAATAAATATGAATGTTTTAGTTGGACCACATGTTTCGCTTTGAGATAGATGGCGCTGTATTAGTCACAAATGTATAAGTATGTGGTATCACGTAACAATCCGCCAGTGCGGAAGGTATTTGCTTCGTGATACATTACGCATGTTAAAATGGACCGTTTACCAATTGCGGAAAAGGTCGATATCGTGTTGATGTATGGCTATTGTGATCAAAATGCCGAACGTGCGTGTACTATGTATGTTGCTAGGTATCCTGGACGACATCATCCAAGTGTCCGGACCGTTCGCCGGATAGTTACGCTATTTAAGGAAAGTGTTCAGCCACATGTGAAACGTCAACCACGACCTGCAACAAATGATGATGCCCAGGTAGGTGTTTTAGCTGCTGTCGCGGCTAATCTGATCATCAGTAGCAGACAAATTGCGCGAGAATGCTACATGAACATCGATTGCACCCATACCGTATTTCTATGCACGAGGAATTGCAGGGCGACGAATTGGAACGTCGTGCAGTTCTGCCACTGGGCACAAGAGAAATTACGGGACTATGACATTTTTTTGCACGCGTTCTATTTAGCGACGAAGCGTCATTCACCAACAGCGGTAACGTAAACCGGCATAATATGCATTATTTGGCAACGGAAAATCCACGATGGCTGCGACAAGTGGAACATCAGTGACCTTGCCGGGTTAATGTACGGTGCGGCATTATGGGAGGAGGGATAATTGGCCCCCATTTTATCGATGGCAATCTAAATGGTGCAATGTATGCTGATTTCCTACGTAAGATGTTACTACAAGATGTTTCACTGGATGACAGAATGGCGATGTGCTTCCAACATGATGGATGTCCGGCACATAGCTCGCGTGCGCTTGAAGCGGTATTGAATAGCATATTTCATGACAGGTGGATTGGTCGTCGAAGCACCATACCATGGCCCGCACCTTCACCGGATCTGACGTCCCCGGATTTCTTTCTGTGGGGAAAATTGAAGGATATTTGCTATCGTGATCCACTGACAACGCCTGACAACATGCGTGAGCGCATTGTCAATGCATGTGCGAACATTACGGAAGGCGAACTACTCGCTTTTGAGAGGAATGTCTTTACACGTATTGCCAAATGCATTGAGGATGACGGACATCATTTTGGGCATATGTTGCATTAATGTGGTATTTACAGGTAATCACGCTGTATCAGCATGCGTTCTCAAAAATGATAAGTTCACAAAGGTACATATATCACGAGCCATATGTTTGTGAATATTACAGCGCCATCTATGACAAAGCGAAAAATGTGCTCCAACTAAAGCATTCGTATTTGTGTACGTACTACACGTATATGTATTAAAAATGGGGGTTCCTATAAAAAAGAAAAAAAAAACGCAGTTGATATTTGTTTGACCTATGGCAACGTCATCTAGCAGCCCAACCATACCGCCATCTGGTTTCCCCCTTCAAGCTAGACGAGTTTCGTTCTTTGTAGCATTTTCGTTTGACGTTTATTTCAATGGACCACCCTGTATATTATTTCCATTCCTCTTCGTGAAAGTTCGGCCATACCTTTTTGTTACATCGTGTATCTTGCCCGCTACGGTCGCAGGTTCGAATCCTGCCTCGGGCATGGATGTGTGTGATGTCCTTAGGTTAGTTAGGTTTAAGTAGCTCTAAGTTCTAGGGGACTGATGACCTTAGAAGTTAAGTCCCATAGGGCTCAGAGCCATTTTTTTGTATCTTGCGGAAGAAAGCCCTCACTCGGGTCCAGTCACGCACGGTAATAGAAGAATGGAGTCAAACGCTCAGTAATGGCTGAAAATGTGAAACAATAGTACCAAAAGACACAAAGACAATAAAAGAAAACGCACTGTTTTGTTTATGCACCATTTTAGCGATAAAATGCTCGCATTCAGAAGGGTCATGCCCAGCCCAGAAACCCTCTCCACAAGTGTGGAGGGTGAAAAGATTTTTTTTCTTACCGTACCACGGAACCCAGCAAGTTTCGTCATTTCCATGAAGCTCGTACCCGGAGCGGAATGCAACCTCATTGCTACACCACTGTCTGGGACGCTATTGGGCGTCTTCTCCACGAACCACCTGCCCGGGAAATGCGTGAACTGTGCTTGGGCATTGGGTGGCACATACCTGTAGGAACAGAATCCGTGCCTCTGTCCTCGTGAGTTTTGGGTATGAGAATCTGCTGGAGCAACGAAGCGAAGGTAGATCCCAAAGCTTTCCCTCGACTTTTGGCCGCTCAGTGTTACTGCTGAGAGTCCTCAGCTGCGACGCAGCCTGGGCTCGCCGCTACACGCTGGCCACGTGGCTCTGCTAACGCCGGCCGCTGTGCGTGCCCTGGCCTTGTGATGGACCGCGTCCCCAGAGGCGCACAGGAGCCCATAATGGCGGCCTGATTGCCAGCGCCCACGCACCCCGTTTGATTGCACCAGCCGCTGCCGTCATCTGAACAACCCCCCCCCCTCCCCTCCCACACACACCTACCCATCACATCAGCAGTCTCCCATTGGCGGCCGGCGTCGCCTCCCTGCCATAATGACATCTCCATCCAATTAGCTCCCGCGTGCGTTCTATCGCTCGCCGTTAACCCCGGTCACCGGAGGCGCGGTGCCTTATTGGCGCGTTGCTCCCGCACCAGAAACATATCTACGGCTACATTTTTCACTACGTATTCTGCTACACACGAAGGATAAAAAAGATTCCGAATTACAATAGTTAAAAAGAAAAACGCCTTTTGCGCTACCAATTGGTAGGGTTCCTGCACTTAACTTAGGATCCACTTTGTTGTTGTTGTTGTGGTCTTCAGTCCTGAGACTGGTTTGATGCAGCTCTCCATGCTACTCTATCCTGTGCAAGCTTCTTCATCTCCCAGTACCTACTGCAACCTACATCCTTCTGAATCTGCTTAGTGTATTCATCTCTTGGTCTCCCTCTACGATTTTTACCCTCCATGCTGCCCTCCAATGCTAAATTTGTGATCCCTTGATGCCTCAAAACATGTCCTACCAACCGATCCCTTCTTCTAGTCAAGTTGTGCCACAAACTTCTCTTCTCCCCAATCCTATTCAATACCTCCTCATTAGTTACGTAGGATCCACTTAGCAACTAATAAATACACGAAACCCTCCGTTGCCAGATTTACCTTTATTCTAATTTTAATTAACGTGGAAGCCATAAAAACAAACATGGAGGCAAAAATGTACGCATCTAAAAGCTACTTAAAAACGGAATAAAACCACTTAAATTTGTCTCCACAAGAGGTGAATACAACGTCGCAATTCTGACTTCGCTAACACATTTTACTGACATTAAATATAACAGATAAATAATCATACAACTGACGAGAACAAATGAATAACACTATCAGTCTTTACAGATGAGAATACGACTATATCCACGAAGGTTCGTGCCCCGGGCAAGGGTGATAACTTCAACATATAAGGTGATTACAGTAAGCCCTAACTCCACTCCAAACACTGCTTGCACATCACAAGTGAAGTCCACGAAACACATTGGGACCTCCAATTAATTGCTGTTTATTAAATTGTCCATCCAGGTCAATATCAATTGCTTTTAAGCTCCGATACACAGGTACACTGCACCGCCAGCGACGACGGTAACTTAGACGTCGCAGAGGCATTGCTGAGCCTTATGGCACACTTGTTCCTAGTATGCCATTTGTTTTGTCTACCAGGAAGAAGAAGAAAATAAATGCAGATGAGCACCTGTTTATATGGGCCACAGTCGGAAATGGCAATTGTAAAATAAAGATCAATGGTGACTGTATGTTGTATTATAGACATCTTGGCCAAAGAGTTTAACGCCACAGATAAAATACTCAAAGTCAGAGATATTAAGTGCAGTTCAAGGTCACGTGCTGCCTAGCACGAAACCAAGTCCACACTACATGTATGAGAGTATGTATGAGTACTGGGTCTCGCTGGGCGTTGGCTTGCTACGTTTGTAAGTAGGCTGTTTACGTTCTTATATTGGTAACGCCGCCGCTACATAGCGCTCTATATGAAAATCACTGGCTGTGCTGTGTGCAGTCTGTGGCTGCTTTGCATTGTTGTAATACTCGCCATTGTAGTGTTGGGCAGCTGGATGTTAACAGCGCGTAGCGTTGCGCAGTTGGAGGTGAGCCGCCAGCAGTGGTGGATGTGGGGAGAGAGATGGCGGAGATTTGAAATTTGTAAGACGGGATGGCATGAACTGCTATGTATATTATGATTATTAAGGTAAATACATTGTTTGTTCTCTATTAAAATCTTTCATTTGCTAACTATGCTTATCGGTAGTTAGTGCCTTCAGTAGTTTGAATCTTTTATTTAGCTGGCAGTAGTGGCGCTCGCTGTATTGCAGTAGTTCGAGTAACGAAGATTTTTGGTGAGGTAAGTGATTTGTGAAAGGTATAGGTTAATGTTAGTCAGGGCCATTCTTTTGTAGGGATTTTTGAAAGTCAGATTGCGTTGCGGTAAAAATATTGTGTGTCAGTTTAAGCATAGTCTTGTATAATAGTTCAAAGGGGACGTTTCATACGTTCACTTGTATTAACGTGCCTCAGCAATGCCTCTGCGGCGTCCAGGTTACCATCGTCGCTGGCGGCGCAATGTACCTGTGTACGTAGTAATGATATAAGCGAGACAAATCTACTGAAGGAGGATGCCGTAGTAAAGAGGGCCACTATCAACACCGTCAGGACGCGACCCCCGTCAACACGTCAGTTTCAGCTACCTGCAACATACACAGAGTCATTTGTAGCTTCTTAAAAACAATTAACATGAAATGGCACAACGCGTAACATACTAATAAAATATAAACGACTACCTCACAGAACTAGCTCCTCTTCAGATAAATCAAAGAGCAGAATATTAATAACACGTACAATACTTCTAACCTATAGCAAACTAAGGTGCCACGTAATAGAATATCGTCTTGCGCTCATAGAATACTCAGTTTGACTTGCCTGTTTATAGGTCTTACAACTCAACAGTGTAATCTTAAGCAAACTCGCGAATACAAAACTCGAAATATGACAGGAATAGTGATTGAAGCCACTGACAATGCTATGCTGCCACACAGAGGAGACAATAGTAATATACAGCGGCACACAACCGACCTTACATCTCCAATTTAGTGTAATCAGAATAAACAATTTTGTGTATAATAATTACTTACAGTACCATGACAACCTCCGAATAACACTTATTACCCGAGGTAGGTGTTGTGGCGTAACAAGACAGCTACGCCACACTGAAGTAGCCGAAAGGCACGCGTTAATCTCACGCAGATGGGCGTGAGGTCTGAAACAGGATACGTAATGAATGCTATAAAGAAAAGTACGTGGCTGCTATAATACTTTAATGCATCATTTGTATACAGCATTCTTGCAACGGTTAATGGCGCCTTGCTAGGTCGTAGCCATGGACTTAGCTGAAGGCTATTCTAACTGTCTCTCGGCAAATGAGAGAAAGGCTTCGTCAGTGTAGTCGCTAGCAAAGTCGTCGTACAACTGGGGCGAGTGCTAGTCCGTCTCTCGAGACCTGCGGTGTGGTGGCGCTCGGTCTGCGATCACTGTCAGTGGTGACACGCGGGTCCGACATGTACTAATGGACCGCGGCCGATTTAAGCTACCACCTAGCAAGTGTGGTGTCTGGCGGTGACACCACAGTAGGTGCTGGTATGGAAAGGCACCTTTAGTAATACAGAGTTCGAGTGTATTCACTTTTTGGAAGGGTTTCAACTTTACACCCCTTTCCACATCGCTCTCTGATAACACACTTCTGTAACTTCTGCAACTAAAGAAGGGCATATAAATGCACATATAACTGACAGATTTAAGCAGAATAAAACAGTACCTTAGTATGGCGCAAATGGCTTCATTTGCTTTACACGTGAGATATCTTCACCATTCAGTAATTCCGAAATATATTCAACAACGCGTGAGAGCAAGACGTCGCTATGGTATCAGCTATTTACTTCACATAATTTCCTGCACAGACACTGGGCAGACGAAGCGTTTTCACATGCAACAGCGGCGAGCTTCACACATTTCCTCCGTCACGCCATAGACACATCTCAATTTCAGTGGCCAGTAACAAGAACCTATACACGTCCTTGCAGCAGAAAAGCCCCAAAATACAACAGTGCACCACCGCGATACCAAACCCGAGGTACCATCAAGTCATTGCCGGGATGTCTCGCTGACCCTGCCCATAGCGTACAGGCGTCTTACTACAGGCCTCACGGTAAACGTCAACAAGCCACCTCCCACCCTGCGAATATCCACTCAGCTCTTTTCTCTCTCCGTTAACCACCCGACACCGGCCTGAATCGCGGAAGGCAAAGATGGTGACCCTATAATCGATGGCAGCGAGAACACTGGCGCCAGCCGCTCCACGGCTCATGGTGCACATTAAGCTTCCCATATTTAATCTTTAACGTCCCAGGTGCGATCTCACAGACCACTATCGTTTATTGTAACTCCGTTACTAATGTGTAGGAGTGGGATAAGAGATTACACCCTTATCTAGTTGTCCTTCCTCGAAGCTGCCGTAGTTCCCTTTGTCAGTCGTCACTTGAATGTGACGTGGACTTTCTCTGTGTCATCAAAAGTATCCGGACACCCCCAAAAACATACGTTTTTCATAATAGGTGCATTGTGCTGCCACCTACTGCCAGGTACTCCATATCGGCGACCTCAGTAGTCATCAGACATCGTGAGACAGCAGAATGCGGCGCTCCGCGGATCTCACGGACTTCGAGCCTGGAGTGCTAGATCACCAGACAAACCCCCTGCATTTTTACCTCTGGGGCGTCTGAAAGGCGTCGTGTGTGCTGAACCAGTTTCTGATGTGCAGACTATTCAACAGCGTGTTCCTGACGCATGTGATGCTACGAGGGTGAGTCAAATGAAAGCCTCAAATATTTTTTTAAATATTATTTATTGTGCAGAATTGGTACAAAGCTGTATCACTTTTCAACATAATCTCCCCCACGGTCAATGCAAGTCCTCCAGCGCTTACAAAGTGCATAAATTCCGTTAGAGAACAATTCTTTTGGTAGTCTGCGCAACCACTCATGAACCACGTGTAATAGCTCTTCATCAGAACGGAACTTCTTTTCTCCCATTGCGTCTTTGAGTGGTCCAAAAAGATGTAAATCACTTGGGGCAAGGTCTGGTGGGTATGGTGGATGAGGAAGACACTCAAAATGCAGGTCTGTGGTTGTTGCAACTGTTGTATGGGCAGTGTGGGGCCTTACATTGTCATGTTGCAAAAGGACACCTGCTGACAGCAATCCACGTCGTTCGATTTTTAGGAGATCTGTGTACGATGCACTTGTGACAGTGGTCCCTCTAGGCATGTAATGCTCCAAAATGACGCCTTTTTCGTCCCAAAAGAGAGTCAGCATAACCTTCCCTGCTGATGGTTCTGTTCGAAACTTCTTTGGTTTTGCTGATGAGGAATGGCGCCATTCCTTGCTCGCTCTCTTCGTTTCCGGTTGGTGGAAGTGAACCCAGGTCTCGTCCCCAGTAAGGATTCTTGCAAGGAAGCCATCACCTTCTCGTTCAAAGCGCCGAAGAAGTTCTTCACAAGCATTAACACGTCGTTCTCTCATTTCAGGAGTCAATTGCCGTGGCACCCATCTTGCGGACACTTTGTGAATCTGGAGCACATCATGCACAATGTGGTGTGCTGACCCATGACTAATCTGCGAACATGCTGCAATCTCATTCAGTGTTACTCGGCGGTTTTCCTTCACTATGACTTCAACTGCTGCAATGTTCTGCGGAGTCACAACTCGTTGTGCCTGACCTGGACGAGGAGCATCTTCCACTGAAGGCACACCATTTGTGAACTTCCTACTCCATTCGTAGACTTGCTGCTGTGACAGACATGCATCACCGTACTGAACGTTCATTCGTCGATGAATTTCAACATGTTTCACACCTTCACTACGCAAAAACCGAATAACAGAACGTTGTCCTTCCTTGGTGAAAGTCGCAAGTGGGGCGGCCATCTTTAAGGCCCGTCCACACGCAACGATCTGTCTGCACAAATGTCTGCGCACATCACATCTGCGCAGACAGATAGTTGCGTGTGGACAGAAGATTTGCACCAACCTGAGGTGTGTGCAAACCTGGAAGTTGGATTTGGAGGTTTGAGCGAAACCTCTCAAATCTGTGGGTTCAAACCACATCTGCGCAGACAAGTTGGAGCGTGTGGACAGGAGATCGCCGCAAATCTGGCGCGAAACAGCTGTTTGCTCAGTCTAGTGTTTGTATTTGTGCGCACAGGGCATTAAAATGGCTGTTACTCGTCAGTGTTCTCGAGAGTTTGTTAGTGAATTCATTGAAATATATAGAAACCACCCATGTTTGTGGAAGATTAAAAGTAAAGAATATAGTGACCGAGACAAAAAGACAGCACCATACAATGCTGTAATTGAAAAATTGCGGGCAGTTGACGCCTCGGCAAACAGAGAACTGTTTACCGAAAAGAGTTATCCAAAGTTCAGAAATCTAGAAGATCTGGTGTAGGAGTAGATCAAGTATACCAGCCAAAGTAATGGTATTTTGATCTGCTTGGCTTTCTTAAGGTTCGCCCTGCAAATCTCGCAGTAAATTTACGCGAGAAAACTGCTTTCGCTTTAGCAGCCACTGTCTACACCATTTTGACCGCTTTGTCTGTTTCCTGCGGTTGGTCTGAATGTTTTTTGCAAAACAAGTTGCGAACACAGTCTACAACAGAACTTCCTCCATTTCTATATTTCAAAATAAATGAATTAAATTTTTGACGTTTACGGGGAGCGTAGTCGCTTGTCACTGATATTTCTTTTCTACACCGACAGATGGCGGGCGAGTAGTAGATTGGGGTTTGTGTCGTGTGAACACACCACATTTGCAGCGATGTTTTGCATGTACAGACATCTGCGCCGATGTCTGCGCAGACAGATCGTTGCGTGTGGACCGGGCTTTATACTGATACTGCGACCGTATGTGTGCATCTGCACTATGCTGCCACCTACAGCCCATTCTGCACGCTGTTTGTTGCACGCTTACCAACTTACAGGATAACGGCGCAAAATTTCGATTTGTTATTACAAATTTAAGGTTTTCATTTGACTCACCCTCGTGTTTGGAGAGAGGCCGGAACGTGCGAAAGAGTGCGGCTATGCATGATTCTACGTGTGAACGCATGCAATGCATCCCATGGAGGCCAGTTTGAACATCTGCTGTGACCTGGGTGCGATACAGCTCTGTACTGTGTTCCAGGACGATTTGTTGTCGTTCCGGGACGATTTGTTGTATTTGCACGCACACCTATCATTTCCGGACACATGTTCATAGGACATTTTTTCCTCCATTTCCAGTCGCTAATCCGTCCCTGCAGTTTGTCGTTTTTATTAATGCTCACCCCGTCTGGTGCAAATCTGTTTTATATCTGCCTTGGTGCATTCTTTTTACACCTTCCTTCCGTTTCTGCATGTATGTATCGAATTTTTCTGTTATTGCATATATGTTAAGCCCATTTCTAATTTCTTGTCATTTGTCATCTACTTTTCATCCTCTGACTCATCTGAGGAATTTCGTTTCTGACGTCACTGTTCGATTTATGGCAATCCCAGCCTCAGATATGTATATTAGCAGTAGAACAGTTCAAAAATTCAGTGATATTACGTTAACCACCATTTCACAAATTGGACTTCAAAACAAAAAAATAACATCCGATAAATACACCCATAGTAAGTGGAGTATCAATACGAGAAATCAAAACTTAACTGTGTAACCAGATTTTCCATGGTAACCAACAAAAACTCGACGCATGTTATTGGAAAGTGTTATTCGTATTAGCGTATACTAGCACCTCCTTAAACATTTCTTATTCTCAGGTTTCTTGTGGGGCCATTTTCGTAGTAGCTGAACACAAACGCAATGATTCAAAAGAAAAATGTCATTTTCATACTGCACATGAACTTTTTTATGTAACTTCTGCAACCAGATGCGTTTCGCTTTTGTAGTTGTAAGGTATCTTCAGTGGGTGCCCTTAAATATTAAACGATAATTTCGCTTGCACATGTAGGCTATCGTTTGCACATATGGGTTATATATTTAAAAGAATTGATTGAAGTTTTTGTATTAAAATGGGAAAGTCTTTACAGATCAGAGTCTGATTCATTATTTGTGAGTTAAACACCTTTTTCTCATGTAGTAACCTGGTTGAAAGTTTGCAGTTTTCGTTGTGATCAATATTTTGAAATACAGTACTGCAACTGCGATTTTCTCTGTCTAGAGTGTCATTCGTTTCCGTAAGTGTTGCCAGCTTTCTCAGGGTTTTCTCTTTTTCTTCAAATTGTTGTTCTGTGACTATATGTGTGCTGATGTAAGTTCCGTGTGTGTGTTTTTTGTATGTGTGGTAGTTTTCTTGTAAGGTTAAGTCGTGTCTTTCATTGTACATTGTAACTATTTTCATATCTTTTTTCCTTGTACAAGGTTTGCGATTATTTTCTCTTAAATTTTCTGAGTTGATTGGCTTGTCCCTTATATCCATGGTCTGATATTTTCTTTATATCGGATGTCGAATGTTCTGCTGGTTTGTCTTACATATCTTCCATCACATGTGTTTCATTGTAGTTGGTATATTCCTACTTTATGGTCTTTTGTTATTTGTGAATTTTTTGGGCTGAAATTTCTCTTTTCAGTGCTACGTTTATTCCTTGTCGTTTGAAAATATTTGTTATCGTGTGTGAGTTTGCTGGTTGTAGATCACTGTGTCCCATCGTGACTCTTCTTTCTTGTTTTCATGTATTTTTTTTGTGACGTTGTTGTTTCGATGATGTGTATGCTTGTTAGTGTGGTGTTTTGTTATGCTGTTGTTTTTGCCGTGTATGTGTCACGTTCTTCAATGAAATGTTTTTAAATCTATAACCTATATGAGCAAACGACAATCTATATGCGCAAAAGAAAAAAACATGTAATACTAAAAAATGTGTAATATTTCAGGAGATCCACTGAAGATGCCTTGTAAGTGATTCGAAATGGGTCTGGGTGCACAAGTTAACCCTTAGCTTCCCAGGTCATTATTTGTCACATTCTGTTCCAGGTGCGGTCTAGAAGACCGCAATATTTAAATAGCCATAAAATTACATTCAGTAATTGCAGTGAAACAGTTCAGTTTTTTTATGTAAAAGGTTACATTAATACCACACAAAAAATATATGCAAATAAATCTTTAAGTTTATTTTTACGGGAAAATGCATTTAAACAAAAAATTGCACAAAGTGAACATAGTATTACATGATAATGCTATGAAAAATCAAATACTCTGCACTCTAAATTTTACTTTTTGCTGTATTTTTATTGTTTACTATTCGTGTAACAACAAAAACATAAAAAGCCACCGTAAAACACGCAAAAAATGGAAATTACAGTAGTTTCTTTCTCAGAGGTTTCTAATTTCCTTCTCAGAGGTTTTCTTTGCACTCGCTGGAAATTTTTGTAGATAAATCAAGTTAGAATGACTTCTTGCAACAATGACAAATATAAGGCGTCTTTCTTTTTTGTGTCACAGGGGGAGCAAGTTTTGTATTTTTCCAATCTTTCTACAACGACTTTTACGCTTGGTTCTGCTACACCCAAAACACGGTGAATAGTTGCATTAGGTTCACATGGTGTGTGATACTTGTTGACTCACTTTTTATCTGTTGTGTAGCCAAAGAGTTTACAAGCTTCTTCAGAAAATTAAAGTAGCTGACCTGAGTATCATCTTTGCAGGAACTATGAAGGAGAAACGCCTTCATCCCACTTATGTCCAACATACGGAAAAATAATGTCACTGGGCATCGTTCGAAGACGCTGCGACGACCAGCGACATTTGTTTGGACTAAATTTATTTGTAGCAGAACATTTAACTTTACCCACGTCTATATCATTTTATCACCTGTTCCTTTCCATGAATTTACAGATGGCAGGGATCGATGACCGTTGCAGTCTGGTCCCTTTAATCCCACAAACCAACCAACCAACAGATGGCAAAACAAATTAGTCTTCAGTTTCGCATTGTTCCTATTCCAAATTATATTCACTTTCAATGTCGTCATTACTATCTAATCTAACATCACTTCCTAAACTGTGCTCAAACAATTTTAAAGCAGTAATCCCAAAGTCAGCAGACAAAGTCCTGGCTACTGACTCGATAACGCAAAGTCCCAGGTGCGGTCTCAGAGACCGCTAGCGCGAAAGAAACAGTAATACCGGGTGGTTATAATAAAAGGAGCAAAGACGTGCGGTGTGACTGGCCAGCGATACTGCGATATGCTTCGCCAACAAGTCATACCCATTCTACACGAGAGAGACGCACTCAACTCAACAGTTTACGTGCAAGATGGAGCTCCACCGCACATCTCGCGTGTTCACCTGCTTCTCCGAAACAAATTTGGAAACGTTTCCCAACGCTTGGCCGGCACGATCACCTAATCTCACACCCTGTGATTTCTGGTTGTGGGGCTACCTGAAGGGCAGGGTTTACAAGGGAACATTCACAGCTGTGCTGATCTGAACCACAGCGTATCAAGAGAGGTAGCCAGCATACCCACGGACATGCTTCGTTCTGATGTGCAGAATGCAGTCATGCGGTTTCGGACTCTTCTGGACACCGACGGGTGCCATACTGAGCCCCTTTTGTAGCAGTAATGGTACTGATGTATAATGGTACGACGTACCATAGCACCGCATTAAGAGAGTTTCAACTAAATTGATTCTGTGATATTTCTCTTCCCCATGTCCTTGACATTTATGCTACCAATTTTTGTTCACGTATTGTAATTACTTTCCGTCTAATGACATGTTAAATAGGGAAAGTTTAACTATACCCCGCCGGTAGTATACACTATGTGATCAAAAATATCAGGACAGCTTGCTGAAAACGACTTTCAAGTTCGTGACGCCCTCCATCAGTCATGCTGGAATTCAGTACGGTGTTAGCCAACCCTTAGCCTTGATGACAGCTTCCACTCTCGCAGGCGTACGTTCAATCAGGTGCTGGAACGTTTCTTGGAGAATGGCAGCCTATTATACACGGAGTGCTGCACTGAGGAGAGGAGTCGATGTCAGTCGGTGAGCCCTGGCACGAAGTCGGCGTTCCAAAACAACCCAATGGTGTTCTATAGGATTCAGATCAGGACTCTGTGCAGGCCTGTCCATTAAAAGGATGTTATTGACGTGTAACCACTCCCCCACAGGCCGCGCTTTATGAACAGGTGCTCGATCGTGTTGAAAGTTGCAATCGCCATCCCCGAATTGCTCTTCAACAGTGGGAAGCAAAAAGGTGCTTAAAACATCAGTGGAGGCCTGTGCTGTGATAGTGCCTCGCTAAACAACAAGGGTTGCAAGCCCCTCCATGAAAAACACGAGCGCAGCAGAACACCACCGTCTCCGAATTTTACTGTTGGCACTACACATGCTGCCACATGACGTTCATCAGGCATTCTTCATACCCAAATCCTGCCATCGTACCACCACATTGTGTACCGCGATTGGTCACTCTACACAACGTTTTTCCACTGTTCAATCGTCCAATGTTTACGCTCCTTACAACAAGCGAGGCGTCGTTCGGCATTTACCGGCGCTATGTATGGCTTATGAGCAGCCGCTCGACCATGAAATCCAAGTTTTCTCACCTCCCGTCTAACTGTCATAGTACTTGCAGTGGATCCTGATCCAGTTTGGAATTCCTGTGTGATGGTCTGGACACATCCCTGCCTATTACAGATTACGACCCTCTTCAACTGTCGGCTGTCTGTCAGTCAACAGATGAGGTCGGCCTATACGCTATTGTGCTGTACGTCGCCACTTCACTATCACATCGGAACCAGTGGATCTAGGGATGTCTAGGAATGTGGATATCTCGCGTACAGACGTATGACACAAGTGACACCTAATGACCTGACCAGGTCTGTGAGTTCCGCGGAGCGCCCCATTCTGCCCTCTCACGATGTCTAATGACTACTGAGGTCGCTGATGTGGGGTACCTGGCAGTAGGCGACACAAAGCACTTAAAACGAAAAACGTAAATTTTTGGGGGTGTCCGGATACTTTTGATCACCTAGTATAGACAGTCGTAGAAATATTGAAGGGTTTTGTTTGTTTGTTGGGGGTGATTGGTGGTTTGTATTGTATGATGTTGTACTAGCTGTTAGCGAGTGGTTGAGATCTTTGGTGACAGCTGATTTTACATTTCGTTTCAGTATTCCGTGTGGTGATTCGTGGATAAGTGAGTGTAAAGATGTAGGATTTACAAGATTTTAAACATGGCTGAAACAGCAACTGTTGAAATTCTTCACGGTAAATGATAGCAGCCAAACAATTGCAGGATGAAGATTTGTTAAAATCCTTGACCACGGTTTCGGTATATCTAAATATACCTTCATCAGAAGTTAAAAACACTAAAATCACATCGTGCAGTGGAGATACATAAAACAGTCGCGCCAAAGGCGTCGTCAGTAGTTAAAACATCATCTCCATTTATACAACATAATTATGAACAAAGGGTCGATGCGAACACAGCGTAGCATCAGTACTTCGCCTCTTGTATAAATGGAGATGATGTTTTAACTACTGACGACGCCTTTGGCACGACTGTTTTATGTATCTCCACTGCACGATGTGATTTTAGTGTTTTCAACTTCTGATGAAGGTATATTTAGATATACCGAAACCGTGGTCAAGGATTTTAACTAATCTTTATCCTGCAACTGTTTGGCTGTTATCATTTACCGTGAAGAATGTAGGATTAATATAATAATACTACCCAATATCTTTACACTCACTTATCCATGAACCCCTCCACAGAATATTGAAACGAAATATCAAATCAGCTGTCATCAAAGGTTTCAACTAATCTCTTAACAGCTAGTACAGCACCATACAATACAAACCACCAACCTCCTCCTCCTCCCCCCCCCCCGCACAAGAAAGAAACACGCTCTCTCTCTCTCTCTCTCTCTCTCTCTCTCTCTCTCTCTCTCTCTCTCTCTCATACAAACACAAGGTATAAAGATTATGAATAGAATTTAGTCTTGAGCATATACTTCGTTAGGTTGGCAAGAAGTTGGTAAACATGCAAAAGAGGAGGAAACGCGTAATGGAGTTGCAATATTTACGTTGTGAAAACCAGTTTACGGCGAGATAGTTATATCAAGTGGCGAAGGAACAATAGTACACCATATAATGAAGGAGAAACATGGTGAACAGTGTGAAGGAGGTCAGAGCGCAAAGTTGTGCTTATATGTCAGTAACAAAGTGATAGTGCGACCTCCAGACCAGACGAAAGGAAAGGAAGATTAGTAAATGGTAAGTAATTACTTTTTTATATAAAAATCGCGACGTGAACTGTTTAATAATGTAAAACTAACAAAACTGCAATGTTATAGATCGCACTGATGATGCTTTAGAACAAGAAAAAGGCGAAACGCGTCTGGGACAAATAAATTAACTCGCAGCAGGAAAGGCGGTTTTATTTACAAAATAAGTATTCCCTCGCTCTCTTTGCGAGTGGAACAGAGGAGCGAATTCCTGGTACTGGTACAAGGCACCCTCCGCCACGCACCGTGCGGTGGCTTGCGGGGCATCCACGTAGACGCAGAAGTGCTACGGTAGTCCGTGTGGTTTGTGGTGACCAGACCCGGGTTCGAATCCCAGTCCATCGCAAATTTTTAACTTGGCCCACTGATAAACACTCATGCTCATAAATTAGGGATAATGCTGATACATGGTGAAACTGTTGTGTTGCCAGAAGAGCCAACACCGTGTTACTAGTGGAGGCCGAAATGCACGCGTTTTAGCTCACGCAGGCTGGCGTGAGGAGGGAAGAACTATACTGACGTGAGGTCTGGAACATGACAGCTGAGCTGTCCCATCTTGAAATTACGTTTCGTCAAAATGGTTATAGTGATAGACAGATTGAACGTGCGTTGCGCTATCGACCAACTGCAAATCGGGCGATTGATGATAATTCTGAGTCTACTGCCTTTTTGCCTTACGTAGGAAACGCGTCCAACAAGATCGGTCGTATTTTACGGAAATACGATGTGAAATGTGTTTTCCGACCTCCATCTAAAATTAGAGCACTTTCGAGTTCCGTTAAGGATGATCTTGGACTGCGTAAGGCGGGTGTATATCGTATTCCTTGTAGCTGCGGCATGGCATATATTGGTCAAACTATCAGGACCGTGGAGGACCGATGTGCTGAGCATAAACGGCACACACGATTACAGCAGCCAAGTAGATCTGCTACTGCCGAACATTGCTTGGATACTGGTCACCGCATGTTATATAATAACACCGAGACATTGGCATGCACGTGCAGCTATTGAGACAGTCAGGAGGCAGTTAAGATTAAATTAGCGAGCAACCTCGGTAACAGGGATGGAGGTTTTTGTTTAAACTCTGTTTGGTATCCGGCTCTCTCCCTTGTCAAAAAACAGAGGAACAGAGTCAATGCTGCCTCACCTGCGAGTTCGTAGTCTCACTATCGACATGTCTGACTTTGGTCATCTTTGGTGGCACTAGTGTTCAGTGTGTGTGTTATCTTTCCTGCTTCAGTCCGAGAACCGAGGTTTTAAATTTGCATGTACGCCGCCTGTCCGTTGCAGTTTGCCCTGAAAATGGCGGGGTGTTCTCCCGCCGAAATATCGGCGGTCGCTGAAAGTGTTACGTGGACGAATTCCCGGAAGTTATTTGAAAGTGGTATACGCCAGGAGAAACTCAGGTCTCACATATCCCATATTGATGTCCAGGTACATGCGCAGGAAACAGTGGCGTTTTGTAGCACATGTGTTTCGGGACGGTTTCCTCAACTTATCACCAATACCGTGGACTTACGGATCTGTGTCGTGTGTATTCCTTATGTGCCTATGCTATGTTGTTGTTGTTGTTGTTGTGGTCTTCAGTCCTGAGACTGCTTTGATGCAGCTCTCCATGCTACTCTATCCTGTGCAAGCTTCTTCATCTCCCAGTACCTACTGCAACCTACATCCTTCTGAATCTGCTTAGTGTATTCATCTCTTGGTCTCCCCCTACGATTTTTACCCTCCACGCTGCCCTCCAATACTAAATTGGTGATCCCTTGATGCCTCAAAACATGTCCTACCAACCGATCCCTTCTTCTGGTCAAGTTGTGCCACAAACTCCTCTTCTCCCCAATCCTATTCAGTACCTCCTCATTAGTTATGTGATCTACCCATCTAATCTTCAGCATTCTTCTGTAGCACCACATTTCGAAAGCTTCTATTCCCTTCTTGTCCAAACTATTTATCGTCCATGTTTCACTTCCATTCATGGCTACACTCCATACAAATACCCTCAGAAACGACTTCCTGACACTTAAAACTATACTCGATGTTAACAAATTGCTCTTCCTCAGAAACACTTTCCTTGCCATTACCAGTGTACATTTTATATCCTCTCTACTTCGACCATCATCAGTTATTTTGCTCCCCAAATAGCAAAACTCCTTTACTACTGTAAGTGTCTCATTCCCTAATCTAATACCCTCAACATCACCCGACTTAATTCGACTACATTCCATTATCCTCGTTTTGCTTTTGTTGATGTTCATCTTATATCCTCCCTTCAAGACACCATCCATTCCGTTCAACTGCTCTTCCAAGTCCTTTGCTGTCTCTGACAGAATTACAATGTCATCGGCGAACCTCAAGGTTTTTATTTCTTCTCCCTGGATTTTAATACCTATTCCGAATTTTTCTTTTGTTTCCTTTACTGCTTGCTCAATATACAGATTGAATAACATCGGGGAGAGGCTACAACCCTGTCTTACTGCCTTCCCAACCACTGCTTCCCTTTCATGTCCCTCGACTCTTATAACTGCCATCTGGTTTCTGTACAAATTGTAAATAGCCTTTCGACCCTGTATTTTACCCCTGCCACCTTTAGAATTTGAAAGAGAGTATTCCAGTCAACATTGTCAAAAGCTTTCTCTAAGTCTACAAATGCTAGAAACGTAGGTTTGCCTTTCCTTAATCTTTCTTCTAAGATAAGTCGTAAGGTCAGTATTGCCTCACGTGTTCCAGTATTTCTACGGAATCCAAACTGATCTTCCCCGAGGTCGGCTTCTACTAGTTTTTCCATTCGTCTGTAAAGAATTCGTGTTAGTATTTTGGAGCTGTGGCTTATTAAACTGATTGTTCGGTAATTCTCACATCTGTCAACACTTGCTTTCTTTGGGATTGGAATTATTATATTCTTCTTGAAGACTGAGGGTATTTCGCCTGTCTCATACATCTTGCTCACCAGATGGTAGAGTTTTGTCAGGACTGGCTCTCCCAAGGCCGTCAGTAGTTCCAATGGAATGTTGTCTACTCCGGGGGCCTTGTTTCGACTCAGGTCTTTCAGTGCTCTGTCAAACTCTTCACGCAGTATCGTATCTCCCATTTCATCTTCATCTACATCCTATGCTATTAGCTCCAGTTTTGTGTAGTGCCACTTGTGTGGCGCCACATTCTGCTATTATCCTTAATTTATGAGCTTGAGTGTAGATTAATGCCTACTGACATTGCGTCGAGATAGTGTACGCCTGTGCCTGTTTCAGACGAGAGCTGGGTGTCGTTTTGCGGTGAAGTGGAGACTCGAGTTTTGCTAACGCTGGGATCGGCTCCCGGCCGGAAGCGTTGCCGCGACCGTGATGCGGGCGATTTGCGGCGGGCGTTAAACGCGCAGTAATACCCGCCCGCCGGCGATGCCGCCGCCTGACGGATCGCCGCTCGCGAGCCGGGAGATTCGATTAGGCCGGCCTCGCGGACCAGCGCCGCTCGTCTGATTGCGCCAATTACCGCCGCGTCACGGACTCCCAGCCCCGGGCCGCGGCCGTAGCGGGCAGCGGCTGCTGACCGCTCGACCTCTGTGCGCCCACACCTCGTGTTACACTGTCCTAACTGCAGACGGGGTGCTGCCACTGTTGGCGTCCTCACAAACGGCTCGCCCTCTCCGATTTTCTACTCACAGGGTGGGCGAGAAGTCACCGTGTAAAGTACCTGCTTCATTATATACACCACTGGCCAGTAAAATTACTACACCACGGAGATGACGTGCTACAGACGCGAAGTTTAACCAGCGGGTAGAAGATGCTGCGATATGCAAATGATAAGCTTTTCCGAGCATTCACACAAGGTTGGCGCAGGTGGCGACACCTACAACGTGCCGACACGAGGAAAGTTTCCAACCGATTTCTCGTACACAAACAGCAGTTCACCGGCGTTGGCTGGTGAAACGTTGTTGTGATACCTCGTGTAAGGGGGAGAAATGCGTTTCCGACATTGATAAAGGTCGGATTGTAGCCTATCGCGATTGCAGTTTATCGTATCGCGACATTGCTGCTCGCGTTGGTCCGGATCCAATGACTGTTAGCAGAATAAGGAATCGGTGGGTTCGGGAGGGTAATACGGAACGCCGTGCTGGATCCCGACGGCCTCGTATCACCAGCAGTCGAGATGACAGGCATCTTATCCGCACGGCTGTAACGGATCGTGCAGCCACGTCTCGATCCCTGAGTCAACAGATGAGGACGTTTGCAAGACAACAACCATCTGCACGAACGGTTCGACGACGTTTGACGCAGCATGGACTATCAGCTCAGGGACCGTGGCTGCGGTTACCCTTGACGCTGCATCATAGACAGGAGCGCCTGCGATGGTGTACTCGATGACGAACCTGGGTGCACGAATGGCAAAACGTCATTTTTTCGGATGAACCCAGGTTCTGTTTACAGCATCACGATGGTCGCATCCGTGTTTGATGACATCGCGGTGAACGCACATTGGAAGCGTGTATTCGTCTTCGCCATACTACCGTATCATCTGGCCTGATGGTATGGGGTGCCATTGGTTACACGTCTCGCTCACCTCTTGTTCGCGTTGACGGCACTTTGAACAGTGGAAGTTACATTTCAGATATGTTACGACCCGTGGCTCTACCCTTCATTCGATCCCTGCGAAACCCTACATTTCAGCAGGATAATGCACGACCGCATATTGCAAGTCCTGTACGGGCCTTTCTGGATACAGAACATGTTCGACTGCTGCCCTGGCCACCACATTCTCCAGATCACTCACCAATTCAAAACATCTGGTCAATGGTGGCCGAGCAACTGGCTCGTCACAATACGCCAGTCATTACTCTTGATTAACTGAGGTATCATGTTGAATCTTCATGGGCAGCTGTACTTGTACACGCCATCCAAGCTCTGTTTGACTCAATGCCCAGGCGTATCAAGGCCGTTATCGCGGCCAGAGGTGGTTGTTCTGGGTACTGATTTCTCAGAATCTATGCACCCAAATTGCGTGAAAATGTAATCACATGTCAGTTCTAGTATAATATATTTGTCTATTGAATACCCGTTTATCATCTGCATTTCTTCGTGGTGTAGCAGTTTTAGTGGCCATTAGTTTGGTTGATGAAAAACTATTATTTACATAGCCTAGTACATTAACATGTGAATTTAAATGGGGATTTTATCATAGAAGATATTCCGGCTGGCCATCTCAATTCACAGACCATTTAATTACCTTTAACGTATACTTGGAAAGAAAAGACGATTAGTAGGTAGCCCTCAATTCTGGAAAAATGAATGGAATATATCGTGGTAATGTTTGATTAATTCCGTAGGAGGATCTGCTAGGGAAATCCTCTTAAATGTGCAGAGTCCGCCAGAAAAATGTATTCACTCTTTTTTGTTAAAAATGAAACCCCTCCATCTGTACTTAGCATTTTACATTTATTTGGCAACTAGTTTCTACAACTAACTTACTATGTTTTACCTGTCCTCTTTTAGACGGACGCCCTTTCTGTGGTTACCTGAGACCCTCTAACCTAAAAACCGCGCAGTCCCCTCCACACAGCTCCCACTACCCGTGCAGCTGCTTCAAAAATGGTTCAAATGGCTCTGAGCACTATGGGACTTAACAGCTGTGGTCATGAGTCCCCTAGAACTTAGAACTACTTAAACCTAACTAACCTAAGGACATCACACACATCCATGCCCGAGGCAGGATTCGAGCCTGCGACCGTAGCAGTCGCACGGTTCCGGACTGCGCGCCTAGAACCGCGAGACCACCGCGGCCGGCGTGTAGCTGCTTCCTGTGTGTAGTGGTCTCCTGACCTATTAAGCGGAACCCGGAAACCCACCACCTGATGGCGCAAGTCAAGCAACCTGCAGCCTACACAGTTACACAACCGCCTGAGCCTCTGATTCAGACCCTTCACTCGGCTCAGCACCAAAGTACTACAGTCGGTTCTATCGACGATGCTGCAGATGGTGAGGTCCGACTTAATCTCGGAAGCAAGACTGGCAGTCTTTACATTTCCACTAGCCGCCCGAAACAAATCTCCTCCGATCCAAATCGACACATGTCATTGGTACAGACACGAGTCACCACCTGCAGTTGGCTGCACCCTGTAATCTTCATGGAATCCAGAAGCACCCTTTCCACATCCGGAATGACTCCCCTCGGTTTGCACACAGAGTGCACATTGGCTTCCTTCCCCTACTTGGCAGCCATGTTCCTAATGGGCCCCATTATGCATCTAACGTTAGAGGTCCCACTACCAGCAAACCCACCTTGTGTGAATGCCAAGACCTTGTGGACCGAGAAGCTTCCTCTGGAACAGGGTAGACGACTGCATCCGGCTCAGAGACATCGTCAGCCACAGATAATGCCCGAACGCTGTTCGTGGAACGAAACGGGAAGCCCCTACCATCGGCCCCTCGGAAAGTTTTTCGACCGCGGGTGAGGGGTAAACCTCAGTGCAGGCACTGAGGGGCAGTGGACCGATCGGGGGAGACGTGGGACGTGCTCGAGGTCCCTCACATCACTGCATCCGACACCCCACACTGATGCCCCTTGGTAGCAGCCTCAAGCTGTGTGACAGAAGCCAATGCAGCCTGGAGCAGTGAGCCAAGGGTCTCCAACTCAGATCGCATCTGTACTCAGCAATCACAGTTCCTATCCATTACTGCAGTCGCTCCTGTTTGAAGTTCGTAAAAATAAATAACAAACGAATGGTGTACTCGCCTCATTAGCAGCAGGAACACGAGGTGTTGTGTCGCTGACAGTTTATCCTACACTCATTCTATTTACTTATAATTGGCTGATTGGAGGGATCGGTTAGTAGTATACATAAATGAATCGCAATTTTACTAGTGGAAGGAAGTGTGGGACATAAACTGCAAGGAAGACGCAAGTTCTCAGTACAGTCAATGGGTTGAAATGGATATAGATCCAGTAGTTATGCAGAGATGAAGTGGCTTGTACAGGATGGAACAGCTTGGAGACCTGCAGCTCCAGCTGCATTCAAGAAAACTTCCCATGTCTGTAAAAATGAAGTACTAACAAAATGTCAGTTTGGTTTCCTTAAAGGTTTTTCAACAGAAAATGCCATATATGCTTTCACCAATCAAATTTTGAATGATCTGAATAACCGAACACCACCCATTGGGATTTTTTGTGATCTCTCAAAGGCTTTTGTTGTGTAAATCATGAAATTCTGCTAAACAAGCTCAAGTATTGTGGCATGAGTGGAACAGTGCACAAATGGTTTAATTCGTACCTAACTGGAAGAGCGCTATCATAATATGCAAAGATCAGCACATTCCTCAAACTGGGGAACTATCAAGAATGGGGTTCCACAAGGGTCGGTCTTTGGTCCTTTGTTGTTCTTAATATATATTAATGACTTGCCATTCTATATTCATGAAGAGGCAAAGATAGTTCTCTTTGCTGATGATACAAGTATAGTAACCACAACTGACAAACAAGAGTTAACTGATGAAATTGTCAATAATGTCTTTCAGAAAATTACTAAGTGGTTCCTTGTAAACGGACTCTCACTGAATTTTGTTAAGACACAGTACATACAGTTCTGTACAGTAAATGGTATGATGCCATTAATAAATATAGACCTTAATCAGAAGCATATAGCTAAGGTAGAATATTCAAAATTTTTATGTGTGTCCATTGATGAGAGATTAAATTGGAAGAAACACATTGATGATCTGCTGAAACGTTTGAATTCAGCTACTTAGGCAATAAGTGTCATTGCAAATTTTGGTGATAAACATCTTAGTAAATTAGCTTACTACACCTATTTTCACTCATTGCTTGCATATGGCATCATATTTTGGGGTAATTCATCACTGGGGAATAAAGTATTTATTGCACAAAAGAGTGTAATCAGAATAATAGCTGGAGTCCACCCAAGATCATCCTGCAGACATTTATTTAAGGATCTAGGGATATTCACAGTAGCTTCTCAGTATATACAGGGTGTTTCAAAAATGACCGGTATATTTGAAACGGCAATAAAAACTAAACGAGCAGCGATAGAAATACACCGTTTGTTGCAATATGCTTGGGACAACAGTACATTTTCAGGCGGACAAACTTTCGAAATTACAGTAGTTACAATTTTCAACAACAGATGGCGCTGCAAGTGATGTGAAAGATATAGAAGACAACGCAGTCTGTGGGTGCGCCATTCTGTACGTCGTCTTTCTGCTGTAAGCGTGTGCTGTTCACAACGTGCAAGTGTGCTGTAGACAACATGGTTTATTCCTTAGAACAGAGGATTTTTCTGGTGTTGGAATTCCACCGCCTAGAACACAGTGTTGTTGCAACAAGACGAAGTTTTCAAAGGAGGTTTAATGTAACCAAAGGACCGAAAAGCGATACAATAAAGGATCTGTTTGAAAAATTTCAACGGACTGGGAACGTGACGGATGAACGTGCTGGAAAGGTAGGGCGACCGCGTACGGCAACCACAGAGGGCAACGCGCAGCTAGTGCAGCAGGTGATCCAACAGCGGCCTCGGGTTTCCGTTCGCCGTGTTGCAGCTGCGGTCCAAATGACGCCAACGTCCACGTATCGTCTCATGCGCCAGAGTTTACACCTCTATCCATACAAAATTCAAACGCGGCAACCCCTCAGCGCCGCTACCATTGCTGCACGAGAGACATTCGCTAACGATATAGTGCACAGGATTGATGACGGCGATATGCATGTGGGCAGCATTTGGTTTACTGACGAAGCTTATTTTTACCTGGACGGCTTCGTCAATAAACAGAACTGGCGCATATGGGGAACCGAAAAGCCCCATGTTGCAGTCCCATCGTCCCTGCATCCTCAAAAAGTACTGGTCTGGGCCGCCATTTCTTCCAAAGGAATCATTGGCCCATTTTTCAGATCCGAAACGATTACTGCATCACGCTATCTGGACATTCTTCGTGAATTTGTGGCGGTACAAACTGCCTTAGACGACACTGCGAACACCTTGTGGTTTATGCAAGATGGTGCCCGGCCACATCGCACGGCCGACGTCTTTAATTTCCTGAATGAATATTTCGATGATCGTGTGATTGCTTTGGGCTATCCGAAACATACAGGAGGCGGCGTGGATTGGCCTCCCTATTCGCCAGACATGAACCCCTGTGACTTCTTTCTGTGGGGACACTTGAAAGACGAGGTGTACCGCCAGAATCCAGAAACAATTGAACAGCTGAAGCAGTACATCTCATCTGCAAGTGAAGCCATTCCGCCAGACACGTTGTCAAAGGTTTCGGGTAATTTCATTCAGAGACTACGCCATATTATTGCTACGCATGGTGGATATGTGGAAAATATCGTACTATAGAGTTTCCCAGACCGCAGCGCCATCTGTTGTTGAAAATTGTAACTACTGTAATTTCGAAAGTATGTCCGCCCGAAAATGTACTGTTGTACCAAGCATATTGCAACAAACGGTGTATTTCTATCGCTGCTCGTTTAGTTTTTATTGCCGTTTCAAATATACCGGTCATTTTTGAAACACCCTGTATATACTCTCTTATGAAATTTGTTATTAACAACCAAATCCAATTCAGAAGTAGTAGCAGTGTGCATAACTACAATACTTGGAGAAAGGATGATCTTCACTATTCAAGATTAAATCTAACTTCGGCACAGAAAGGGGTGAATTATACTGCCACTAAAGTCTTTGGTCACTTACCAAATAGTATCAAAAGTCTGACAGATAACCAACAAGTATTTAAGAAGAAAATAAAGGACTTTCTGAATGACAACTCCTTCTACTCCATAGAGGAATTTTTAGATATAAATTAAGAAAAAAAGAAAAAAAACAAAAAAAATCATAAAAAATAAAAAGTTGTTATATTAACTTAATTATGTTGTTAAATTAACTTAATTATGTCATGTATTGGAACATTTGACTCGTTCCACATCATTACGAAATATCGTATTCATGATCAATGGAACTAGTATTAATCTAATCTCATCTAATCTGTCTTCCGACTGACGACCATGGAATAACAACATTTTTATTGTACTGGCCAGTTTCGATACTGAATGATGATTTGGAAGACACTGAAAAATCGCAGGAATAGCTGTAATTTAAGGGGGAGGGGGGGGGGAATTTACTTTGCTTTTATAACTAGCTTTTCTGAACTAACGTGAGGCTCACTCTGTGAATAGTCGTGGGACCCACGGGCGACGACCATCGTCACGTTAAATACGTCGTGTAAGATGCTGAAAACTAACCCATGACTGATCTTCACTTTTCCTTCTGTCGTCTCCATTGTGATACTCCGGCCTTAGAGCACCACAGCTTCTTCTTGTCTCGCATTCCCTAGCTCTCCCCAGAGGGGTAGTCTGCCGCTTTATTCTTCGTCATTCAGACTTGTTTGATGATACTAGAAGAGTCTGCACCACAGTGCCATATGACGGAGCGTTGTTGACATGCTCCTCCACTAACTCAGCATGGATTGATAGAGCATTGTTGCCCTTCCAGTACAGCCAACGATTCGCAGCACGACACTCCATTTTCTAAAGCGGCTTCGTGAACTTGTTTTGAATCTCGTAGCGTCGTGCTACCACGATTGCTGGCATGTACCTGTAAATAAACAAATCATTTAATTACGTTATTTTATTTTTACATAATGGTAGCTAAGCTGCTCAGTTTGGATTCCATAGAAATGTTGCAACAGGCGAGGAAATAATGAACCTACGACTTACCTTAGAAGATACGTTAAGGAAAGGCAAACCTACGTTTCTAGCATTTGTAGACTTAGAGAAAGCTTTTGACAATGTTGACTGGAATACTATCTTTCAAATTCTGAAGGTGGCAGGGGTAAAATGTTGTTGTTGTGGTCTTCAGTCCTGAGACTGGTTTGATGCAGCTCTCCATGCTACTCTATCCTGTGCAAGCTTCTTCATCTCCCAGTACCTACTGCAACCTACATCCTTCTGAATCTGCTTAGTGTATGCATCTCTTGGTCTCCCCCTACGATTTTTACCCTCCACGCTGCCCTCCAATACTAAATTGGTGATCCCTTGATGCCTCAGAACATGTCCTACCAACCGATCCCTTCTTCTGGTCAAGTTGTGCCACAAACTCCTCTTCTCCCCAATCCTGTTCAGTACCTCCTCATTAGTTATGTGATCTACCCATCTAATCTTCAGCATTCTTCTGTAGCACCACATTTCGAAAGCTTCTATTCTCTTCTTGTCCAAACTATTTATCGTCCATGTTTCACTTCCATACATGGCTACACTCCATACAAATACTTTCAGAAAAGACTTCCTGACACTTAAATCTATACTCGATGTTAACAAATTTCTCTTCTTCAGAAACGCTTTCCTTGCCATTGCCAGTCTACATTTTATATCCTCTCTACTTCGACCATCATCAGTTATTTTGCTCCCCAAATAGCAAAACTCCTTTACTACTTCAAGTGTCTCATTTCCTAATCTAATACCCTCAACATCGCCCGACTTAATTCGACTACATTCCATTATCCTCGTTTTGATTTTGTTGATGTTCATCTTATATCCTCCCTTCAAGACACCATCCATTCCATTCAACTGCTCTTCCAAGTCCTTTGCTGTCTCTGACAGAATTACAATGTCATCGGCGAACCTCAAAGTTTTTATTTCTTCTCCATGGATTTTAATACCTACTCCGAATTTTTCTTTTGTTTCCTTTACTGCTTGCTCAATATACAGATTGAATAACATCGGGGAGAGGCTACAACCCTGTCTTACTCCCTTCCCAACCACTGCTTCCCTTTCATGTCCCTCGACTCTTATAACTGCCATCTGGTTTCTGTACAAATTGTAAATAGCCTTTCGCTCCCTGTATTTTACCCCTGCCACCTTTAGAATTTGAAAGAGAGTATTCCAGTCAACATTGTCAAAAGCTTTCTCTAAGTCTACAAATGCTAGAAACGTAGGTTTGCCTTTCCTTAATCTTTCTTCTAAGATAAGTCGTAAGGTCAGTATTGCCTCACGTGTCCCAGTATTTCTACGGAATCCAAACTGATCTTCCCCGAGGTCGGCTTCTACTAGTTTTTCCATTCGTCTGTAAAGAATTCGTGTTAGTATTTTGCAGCTGTGGCTTATTAAACTGATTGTTCGGTAATTCTCACATCTGTCAACACCTGCTTTCTTTGGGATTGGAATTATTATATTCTTCTTGAAGTCTGAGGGTATTTCGCCTGTTTCATACATCTTGCTCATCAGATGGTAGAGTTTTGTCAGGACTGGCTCTCCCAAGGCCGTCAGTAGTTCCAATGGAATGTTGTCTACTCCGGGGGCCTTGTTTGGACTCAGGTCTTTCAGTGCTCTGTCAAACTCTTCACGCAGTATCGTATCTCCCATTTCATCTTCATCTACATCCTCTTCCATTTCCATAATATTGTCCTCAAGTACATCGCCCTTGTATAGACCCTCTATATACTCCTTCCACCTTTCTGCTTTCCCTTCTTTGCTTAGAACTGGGTTTCCATCTGAGCTCTTGATGTTCATACAAGTGGTTCTCTTATCTCCAAAGGTCTCTTTAATTTTCCTGTAGGCAGTATCTATCTTACCCCTAGTAAGATAAGCCTCTACATCCTTACATTTGTCCTCTAGCCATCCCTGCTTAGCCATTTTGCACTTCCTGTCGATCTCATTTTTGAGACGTTTGTATTCCTTTTTGCCTGCTTCATTTACTGCATTTTTATATTTTCTCCTTTCATCAATTAAATTCAATATTTCTTCTGTTACCCAAGGATTTCTAGTAGCCCTCGTCTTTTTACCTACTTGATCCTCTGCTGCCTTCACTACTTCATCCCTCAAAGCTACCCATTCTTCTTCTACTGTATTTCTTTCCCCCATTCCTGTCAATTGTTCCCTTATGCTCTCCCTGAAACTCTGTACAACCTCTGGTTCTTTCAATTTATCCAGGTCCCATCTCCTTAAATTCCCACCTTTTTGCAGTTTCTTCAGTTTTAATCTACAGGTCATAACCAATAGATTGTGGTCAGAGTCCACATCTGCCCCTGGAAATGTCTTACAATTTAAAACCTGGTTCCTAAATCTCTGTCTTACCATTATATAATCAATCTGATACCTTTTAGTATCTCCAGGGTTCTTCCATGTATACAACCTTCTATCATGATTCTTAAACCAAGTGTTAGCTATGATTAAATTGTGCTCTGTGCAAAATTCTACCAGGCGGCTTCCTCTTTCATTTCTTAGCCCCAATCCATATTCACCTACTACGTTTCCTTCTCTCCCTTTTCCTACACTCGAATTCCAGTCACCCATAACTATTAAATTTTCGTCTCCCTTCACAATCTGAATAATTTCTTTTATTTCATCATACATTTCTTCAATTTCTTCGTCATCTGCAGAGCTAGTTGGCATATAAACTTGTACTACTGTAGTAGGTGTGGGCTTCGTATCTATCTTGGCCACAATAATGCGTTCACTAAGCTGTTTGTAGTAGCTTACCCGCATTCCTATTTTCCTATTCATTATTAAACCTACTCCTGCATTACCCCTATTTGACTTTGTGTTTATAACCCTGTAGTCACCTGACCAGAAGTCTTGTTCCTCCTGCCACCGAACTTCACTAATTCCCACTATATCTAACTTTAACCTATCCATTTCCCTTTTCAAATTTTCTAACCTACCTGCCCGATTAAGGGACCTGACATTCCACGCTCCGATCCGTAGAACGCCAGTTTTCTTTCTCCTGATAACGACATCCTCTTGAGTAGTCCCCGCCCGGAGATCCGAATGGGGGACTATTTTACCTCCGGAATATTTTACCCAAGAGGACGCCATCATCATTTAATCATACAGTAAAGCTGCATGCCCTCGGGAAAAATTACGGCCGTAGTTTCCCCTTGCTTTCAGCCGTTCGCAGTACCAGCACAGCAAGGCCGTTTTGGTTATTGTTACAAGGCCAGATCAGTCAATCATCCAGACTGTTGCCCTTGCAACTACTGAAAAGGCTGCTGCCCCTCTTCAGGAACCACACGTTTGTCTGGCCTCTCAACAGATACCCCTCCGTTGTGGTTGTACCTACGGTACGGCTATCTGTATCGCTGAGGCACGCAAGCCTCCCCACCAACGGCAAGGTCCATGGTTCATGGGGGGGAGGGGTAAAATACAGGGAGCGAAAGGCTTTTTACAATTTTTACTGAAACCAAATGGCAGTTTTAAGAGTCGAGGAAATGGAAGCAGTGGTTGGGAATGGAGTGAGACAGGGTTGTAGCGTATCCCCGATGTTATTCAATCTGTATATTGAGCAAGCAGTAAAGCAAATAAAATAAACCTTTGGATATGGATTAAAATCCGTGGAGAAGAAATAAAAACTTAGAGGTTTGCCCATAACATTGTAATTCTGTCAGAGACAGCAAAGGACCTGGAAGAGCAGTTGAACAGAATGGATAGTGTCTTGAAGGGAGGATATAAGATGAACATCAACAAAAGCAAAACGAGGATAATGGAACGTAGTCGAACTAAATCAGATGATGCTGAGGGAATTAGATTAGGAAATGAGACACTTAAAGTAGTAAAGGAGTTTTGCTATTTGGGGAGCAAAATAACTGATGATGGTCGAAGTAGAGAGGATATAAAATGTAGACTGGCAATGGCAAGGAAAGCGTTTCTGAAGAAGAGAAATTTGTTAACATCGAGTACAGGTTTAAGTGTCAGGAAGTCGTTTCTGAAAGTATTTGTATGGAGTGTAGCCATGTATGGAAGTGAAACATGGACGATAAATAGTTTGGGCAAGAAGACAGTGGAAGCTTTCGAAATGTGGTGCTACAGAGGAATGCTGAAGATTAGATGGGTAGATCACATAACTAACGAGGATGTATTGAATAGAATTGAGGAGAAGAGGAGTTTGTGGCACAACTTGACAAGAAGAAGGGACCGGTTGGTAGGACATGTTCTGAGGCATCAAGGGATCACAAATTTAGTATTGGAGGGCAGAGTGGAGGGTAAAAATCGTAGAGGGAGACCAAGAGATGAATAAACTAAGCAGATTAAGAAGGATGTAGGTTGCAGTAGGTACTGGGAGATGAAGCAGCTTGCACAGGATAGAGTAGCATGGAGAACTGCATCAAACCAGTCTCTGGTCTGAAGACCACAACAGTTAAGCTGCGTGACAGTCTTTCCTGTTATCGTGTTTTTAAACGGAGCCATTTTGCACAATTTTTCCCCTGGCTGTTCGACACGTCATGTATATTAACAGTTTAAAAATTGTTCATTGCAGTAATGTCCCTGTGTTAATAAGTCATTTTGATCTCTTGTTTTAAAACCTGTGACATTGGACAATGCTTATCTCGCAGGATTTCATATTGTATTATCTCACTGATGCATCTAGATAAGTGACTGAAATTGGAACATGCTTTTCTGTTACAGGTAAAGTCGAAGTGGTATACAACCAATCGTTAAGCAACCATCAAAGGTAGGAATATAGCTTAAGTACGATCGTAACATTACATGTAACCTAACGCACCATGTGCCTATATAACTTTCAAGCTACGATCGTGCGTTGTTAGTTCAACATTCTACACATCAAGTTGATGAATGAGACGCAAGTAGCAGGCAGTTAAAAAGGACGCGTGACTTTCCGCTTACTTGAAGGAGGAAGGTTTTTTTCTCTTTTTCCAGGAAATTCATGATTTGTTGGACAATTTTACTTGTTGCAATATAATCTGAGGAAATGATTCTCCTGCCATCATCAACGATATCAAGAGTATTTAATGTACATCTATGTATTATGCCATCATATACTTTTACGTAGTGCAGCAGTGGTGTGTGACGTACATGAGAACCGTAATAAACTGGAACGGGCGTATGACTGCTCTAGTGAGGAAGGCAGATACAAAACGAGAATTCGTTGCAAGCATGAAGGATGCCACACACAAAACTCTCTTCTGACCCATCTGAAACCCTCGCCCTCGCTAGATCAATGGCAATGACAGAAGACTCTAAGAAGAGCGGTACGATTACTCGCACCAACCTTTACGTCAGTGGTACCCAATCTGCCGGTAATTAGCCCCTGAGGGGCAAAATGAGACTTTCTGAGGGGTAAAAAACTAAAAGTGTGTGACTGTGTTTCAGTCATGAAACTAAATTGCTTTTAAAACATATTAATATTATCGCAGATTTGCAAGACATTAATACGATTATTTAAGCTATCAGCAATTACTTTTACCTCAATTACTAGCACTAACGCGTAACGCGATGTGGTGAAGGTGACACGCGCATCACATAGACCACCGGTTACACACGTATATTTTCTGTGAACTGTACATTTACGCAAGTAAAAGTAAGACATACGTAATGTTGTTGTTGTTGTGGTCTTCAGTCCAGAGACTGGTTTGATGCAGCTCTCCATGCTACTCTATCCTGTGCAAGCTTCTTCATCTCCCAGTAACTACTGCAACGTACATCCTTCTGAATCTGCTTAATGTATTCATCACTTGGTCTCCCTCTACGATTTTTACCCTCCACGCTTCCCTCCAATAGGTTATCCCTCGATGCCTCAGAACGTGTCCTACCAACGGATCCCTTCTAGTCAAGGTGTGCCACACATTCCTCTTCTCCCCAGTTCTGTTCAGTGCCTCCTTATTAGTTATGTGGTCTACCCATCTAATCTTCACCATTCTTCTGTAGCAACACATTTCTAAAGGTTCTATTGTCTTCTTGTCTAAACTATATATCGTACATGTTTCACCTCCATACGTGGCTATACTCATACAAATACTTTCAGAAACGACTTCCTGATACTTAAATCTGAGCTCGATGTTACCAAATTGCTCTTCTTCAGAAGAACTTTCGTTGCCATTGCCAGTCTACATTTTATATCCTTCCTACTTCGACCGCAGCCGGCCGGAGTGGCTGAGCGGTTCTAGGCGCTACAGTCTGGAACCGCGCGACCGCTACGGTCGCAGGTTCGAATCCTGCCTCGGGCATGGATGTGTGTGATGTCCTTAGGTTAGTTGGGTTTAATTAGTTCTAAGTTCTATGCGACTGATGACCTCAGAAGTTAAGTCGCATAGTGCTCAGAACCATTTGAACCATTTTTGAACTTCGACCGCTGGTGCCGGCAGTGGTTCGAGTCCTCCCTTGGGCATGGGTGTGTGTGTTTGTCCTTAGGATACTTTAGGTTAAGTAGTCTGTAAGCTTAGGGACTGATGACCTCAGCAGTTAAGTCCCATAAGATTTCACACACATTTGAACATTTTTTTCTACTTCGACCAACATCAGTTATTTTGCTCCCCAAATAGCAAAGCCCATTGACTACTTTAAGAGTCTCATTTCTTAATCTAATTCCCTCAGGATCACCAGATTTAATTTGACTACATTCCATTATCATCGTTTTGCTTTTGTTGATGTTCATCTTAGATCCTCCTTTCAAGACACTGTACATTCCTTTCAGCGGCTCTTCCAGGTCCTTTGCTGTCTATGACAGAATTACAATGTCATCGGCAAACCTCAAAGTTTTTATTCCTTCTCGATGGATTTTAATTCCTACTCCAGATTTTTTCTTTTGTTTCCTTTACTGCGTGCTCAATATAAAGATTGAATAACATCGGGGAGAGGCTACAACCCTGTCTCACTTTTCAATCACTGCTTCCCTTTCATGCCCCTCCGCTCTTATAACTGCCACCTGGTTTCTGTACAAATCGTAAATAGCTTTTCACTCCCTGTTTTTTACTCCTGACACCTTCAGAATTTGAATAAGAGTATTGTAGTCAACATTGTAAAAATCTTTCTCTAAGTCTACAAATGCTAGAAACGTAGGTTTGCCTTTCCCTAATGTATCTTCTAATATAATTCGTTGAGCCAGGATTGCCTCAGGTATTCCAACGTTTCTACGGAATCCAAACTCATGTTCCCCATAGTCGGCTTCTACCAGTTTTTCCATTCGTCTGTAAAGTATTCGTGTTATTATTTTGCAGTCGTGACTTATTAAACTGATAGTTCAGTAATTTTCGCACCTGTCACAACCTGCTTCCTTTGGGATTGGAATTATTATATTCTCCGTGAAGTCTGAGGGTATTTTACCTGTCTCATACATCTTGCTCACCAGATGGTAGAGTTTTGTCATGACTGGCTCTCCCAAGGCCATCAGTTGTTCTAATGGAATGTTGTCTACTCCCGGGGCCTTGTTTCGACTTAGGTCTTTCAGTGCTCTGTCAAATTCTTCACGTAGTATCATATCTCCCATTTCATCTTCATCTACATTCTTTTCCATTTCTATAATATTGTCCTCAAGTACGTCGCCCTTGTGTAGACCCTCTATATACTCCTTCCACCTTTCTGCCTTCCCTTCTTTGCTTAGAACTGGGTTTCCATCTGAGCTCTTGATAGTCATACAAATCGTTCTCTTTTCTCCAAAGGGCTCTTTAATTTTCCTGTAGGCAATATCTATCTTACCCTTAGTTATACATGCCTCTACATCTTTACATTTGTCCTCTCGCCATAACTGCTTAGCCATTTTGCACTTTCTGTCGATCTCATTTTTGAGACTTTTGTAGCCGGCCGCGGTGGTCGTGCGGTTCTGGCGCTGCAGTCCGGAACAGCGGGACTGCTACGGTCGCAGGTTCGAATCCTGCCTCGGACATGGGTGTGTGTGATGTCCTTAGGTTAGTTAGGTTTAAGTAGTTCTAAGTTCTAGGGGACTTATGACCTAAGATGTTGAGTCCCATAGTGCTCAGAGCCATTTGAACCATTTTTTGAGACTTTTGTATTCCTTTTTGCCTGTTTCATTTACTGCATTGTTATATTGTCTCCTGTCATCAATTAAATTCAATATCTTCTGTTACCCATGGATTTCTACTAGCCCTCGAGTTTTTACCTACTTGATCCTCTGCTGCCTTCACTATTTCATTCCGCAAAGCTACCCATTCTTCTTCTACTGTATTTCTTTCCCCCATTGCTGTCAATTGTTCCCTTATGCTCTCCCTGAAACTCTGTACAACCTCAGGTTCTTTCAGTTTATCCAGGTCCAATCTCCTTAAATTCCCACCTTTTTGCAGTTTCTTCAGTTTTAATCTACAGTTCATAACCAATAGATTGTGGTCAGAGTCCACATCTGCCCCTGAAAATGTCTTACAATTTAAAACCTGTTTCCTTAATCTCTTTCTTACCATTGTATAATCTATTTGAAACCTTCCGGTGTCTCGAGGCCTCTTCCACGTATACAGCCTTCTTTCATGATTCTTGAACCAAGTGTTAGCTATTATTAAATAATTCTCTATGCAAAATTCTACCATGCTGCTTCCTCTCTCATTCCTTACCACCAATCCATATTCACCTATTACTTCTTCTTCTCTTCCTTTTCCTACTGCAGAATTCCAGTCCCCCATCACTATTAAAATTTTGTCTCCCTTCACTGTCTGAATAATTTCTTTTATCTCGTTATACATTTCTTAAATCTCTTCATCTGCAGAGCTAGTTGGCATATAAACTTGTACTACTGTAGTAGGCATGGGCTTTGTGTCTATCTTGGCCACAATAATGCGTTCACTATGCTGTTCGTAGTAACTTACCCGCGCTCCTGTTTTTTTATTCTTTATTAAACTTACTCGTGCATTACCTTTATTTGATTTTGTGTTCATAAACTTGTATTCCCCTGGCCAGAAGTCTTGTTCCTCCTGCCACCGAACTTCACTAATTCCCGCTATATCCAACTTTAACCTATCCATTTCCCTTTTTAAAGTTTCTAACCTACCTGCAGGGATCTGACAGTCCATGCTCTGATCCGTAGAACTCCAGTTTCGTTTTTTCTGATAACGACGACTTCCTGAGTTTTCTCCCCCCCCCCCCTCCCTTCGAGATCCGGAATATTTTTCCCAAGAGAACGCCATCATCATTTAACCGCACAGTAAAGCTGCATGCCCTTGGGAAAAATTACGGCTGCAGTTTCCCCTTGCCTTCAGCCGTTCGCAGTACCAGCACACCAAGGCCGTTTTGGTTAATTTTAGAAGGCCAGATCAGTCAATCATCCAGACTGTTGCCCCAGCAACTACTAAAAAGGCTGCTACCCCTCTTCAGGAACCACACGTTTGTCTGGCCTCTCGACAGATATACCTCCGTTGTGGTTGCATTTGCGTTACGGCTATCTGTATCGCTGAGGCGCGCAAGCCTCCCCACCAACGGCAAGGTCCATGGTTCCTGGGGGGGACATACGTAATAAAAGCTAAATATCTCATGAAAATCTCTTTTGCAAGTTGTAGGTAGTTCCTGCAACAGACCAGAAACTCATTACTTACTTTGAAACAGAAATACGAACTAATTGTCAGCACAACACTATCGTGCTGAACACAGAATTATTATCATTATTGTTGTTATTGGAGTGGTCAGATACAAAGCGTTAAGAGCGTGAAGCCTCGCAATGCGGTTCTGGCGCTGCAGTCCGGAACCGCGGGACTGCTGCGATCGCAGGTTCGAATCCTGCCTCGGGCATGGGTGTGTGTGATGTCCTTAGGTTAGTTAGGTTTTAGTAGTTCTAAGTTCTAGGGGACTTATGACCTAAGATGTTGAGTCCCATAGTGCTCAGAGCCATTTGAACCATTTTGAACCTCGCAATGCCTGCCACTTCAGAAGTAGGGAGTCCAGTAGTCAACTGATTTGAAAACAGTAAATGTAGTGCACACATTTAAACTAAGTGGATTTTAAATGGGGATGCATGGCCTGGGTGAAGCAGTTGCCGCTAGGGAGAGGAGTAGTGCAGAAAAAGCACGTTTTGTAGCTAGTGTCTGGCCTCACTGTGGATAGCTAGCTTTCGTGACTGAGTTGTCGGTAGCACTCGCTATTCGCCGGTAATTGTTTCATCATTCGTTATAGCGCGCGTGCGTACACACACACACACACACACACACACACACACACAAACTAAATATCATTTATTTTTCGTCATTTTGGAAACAAAGGGTTTCAAAGAAAATTCTTTCTTGTTCTGAAGTTTAGTTGGGCGTTAAAATTGATAATGCTGGCGAAAGCGGTTCGAGGGTGAGAGTGGTGTAGGGGGAGGGGAAGGTTGTCACAGAAGGTCAAGTGAAATTGGTGTACCATGCGACCATGTTTTTAGGAAATCGCAAAAGACATTGTGCTTTCTGCTGGATGGACGCCATTAAGACAGCAGCACTCCTAAGTTACGATAATAAGAGAGAGAGAGAGAGAAGGAATGAATGATGTGCTGTCGGACAACATATGATGTGTATCCATAAAAAACCTTCATGAATGAAGCTACCATTTGCACAGAGTGTGAGTTAACGAGCATTGCGCTCTCATTTAAATATATGGCCGAAAGAGCCAGCCTACATGAATTGTGAAACGAACCCTGTCTTCCAAGACCGCATGCCACAAAGGGCGCAGATTCACGAGATGGGGAAACTCACATGTGTCTACTGTCTATTGAGGCCTAAGTGCTGTAGTGTGAAAGTGAGACAGACGAGAACCTACGTCATAGGGAAACCCAGTAGAAGGCTTTTGTGGCCGAGGAGACGCAGCAGTGTAAAAAACGGCGGACCTAAAATCGGCCATAAAGGGAAACATTTATGAAAACTATTTAATTCTGTAGTAATGCAGGGAATCAAGCCACAGTAATTTTAATCTGCCATCTTCCATAAATTTTGATGGTGATCCCAATAAAACTTAAATATTGATCATATCTATAATAGTGTAGGATTTACCGTTAAAGTGAAATTAACAAGTTTTTTAACAAAGACCTGAGTGCTTAAATCTGAACGCTTTAGTCGAACTCAACTAGCGACATTTCATATAGAAGCGCATCATTAAAATGACAAACGTTCTAAATATCAACTATGTAACTTTATTTGTTTAAAATATATAGTAAATTTAGATTATCACTATTTTCAGTTAAGCATCAGATCATCATTTCCTCCACAAAACACATTGAATGATGCCAGCATGACACCTTATTGAATCATTAGGTAATAGAATTTTTTTGTAAAGTTTAGTGTACAATAGGTACTTTTGTTCTTTATTTATTTTTGAGAGAGCATATTGGTGCAAGGCTGCTGACCGGGGCATTCAAAGTTAAGAAGTAAATTGTAGTGGTCTTATGTTAAAGAATTTAACGTTTATTATGTAATTGATATTATTGATACTTTATTTAGAACGTGAAAGTGGTTAAGCTTTGATTATTTAAATATGTTAAAATGTAAAATAATGCAGAATAAGCTGTAGCCAATCAGATGTATGGCTACAGGAAAGGGAACTGTACTAGTCAATTGAGCGACGATATTCGGCGCGGGAAAACGCGGCCGGAGACGGGCAGAGGACAGTTCTGGTCTGAACACCAAAGAGGACAGTGCTTGTGGAGACGCGAAAGCGGACGATCGGTCTTTAGACAGCTAGGAAGTGAAACGACTTAGAAAATTTCGCGTTGTGTGGTATTGCGGGACTTCAGTCTCTGAGCGGTGAGCAGCCGCGCGCCTGGTGCAAACTCTTCACTTTTCGCGTAGTTAACGAGGTGGAGTATCGAACTTTTAATTCGCAATGAGACTGTGAATGATCGAACTCTGTCAAATGGATATGCGCTCGAGTGTAACAGTAACTCTAAATACGACCACCTTCGCTATTAGTTTGCTTTATGAATAAGCATCAATCTAACCAAATCGCAACTGTGTGGCCTACATCATTTACGGTTCGTTAATTTAGTTCCCGATATTATTATTACTGTTATTATATGTTACGATAACTTTGTATTTCGCAAACTTGCCTTCAGCCAGACACTTTAAGAAAAGGGTCACAAGCGTCTAATTTAGGGCGTGTAATGCGACACGTTCGGTTCAACCCCTAGACAAGTTTGAACCAAGATATTTCGACGAAGAGGTAACGCATGTGAGTCCGAACATCTATGGGATGTCAGCTCGCAAAAGGTACATTCAGATCTGGAAATGTAAGAGTTAGCTATCACTTGCAACAAGTCGCATTGCAAAATCTAGCATATGTTAGAAATATATTTTTGTAATCAGAAAAATATTGGTATATATCAGAACTGCAATTGTTTGGAAGATATCCAGGAGCGTTGTACTCTGCACTGATCTAAACAAATTATACAGATTGTTTTAGTACAATAATAAGAAAAATATATTATTTTTATTTAATATTCCGTCGGCGCTCGCAGGAACATATACTGTATGTGTTAAAGACTGAAACACACTCATAGATGTTCCACAAGAATGCTTATTCACAACGAAATATAAAATAAATATTATTGTAAAGCACATATTTTCTTTGGTTTCAGGCTAAAAATATACTGTTATTATTTATTAAAATCTTAGACATCTGAGGCTCTTTAAAAGTGAGGGTGACTGCAAGCTATATCTCGACTGGTTGAGCGGGGAAGGGCAGGAGGGGGGCAGTACCAAACTCTATGACTTCCACGATAACCAAACCCAGACCTCGTGTGCCTCTAGCGGCGTGCTACAATACTGCAGCGCGGCGACTTCATTGTATACCACGACTGCAAACTTCTATCCGGCAGCAAAAAAACGTAACTTTAGTTTTTTTTTTTTTTTGGCTCTGATACTTCAAACTTTACGGCTACATGTCGTACAATATACTAGCTAACGCCGAATGTACAGAACCGAATGTTGACTTTACCTTCCAAGTACAGTGTGTGGACAAAAACTATAGGTTACATACCTTCTTTTGTGACAGTAAAAAAAAGTCGTATTTAGACTTTACGGGTTTCGCTTTATCTTAGAGCATCTTCAGTGACCACTATAACAATGTGTTTTTTTTTCTGTTTGTCAAAATCGTAAACAGTTCTCTTATTTTAAACAGTATTAAATTGCTATTATTACTCACGATTTTATGTTTCCTATTTCTTTCCGGACTTTAAGAATGAGGTTGAAATGTGAAAGTCAAAATATGTTCATTGTTCAGTGACGTTTAGTATTTCAAAATGGAACAGGTATGTACCCAAGAAAGTTAGGAACGAAGTAGGAATATGGAAAATAAAATATACTCCGTGTTCCATGAAGTTCACAGTACTAAAATCGAACACCTATGTGTAGAAGAACGTAAGAATGAAATAGAGCCGGCCGGGGTGGCCGAGCGGTTATAGGCGCTACAGTCTGGAACCGCGCTACCGCTACGGTCGCAGGTTCGAATGCTGCCTCGGGCATGGATGTGTGTGATGTCCTTAGGTTAGTTAGGTTTAATTAGTTCTAAGTTGTTGGGGACTGATGACCTCAGAAGTTAAGTCCCATAGCGCTCAGAGCCATTTGAACCAATGAAATAGAAAACACAACAACATAAGTAATAATTGCAGTGCAGTTTGTTTCATAGTAGTAATTTGAAACATGCCAACTCTTTACGATCGTGGTACACAGATTTGTAACAAAAACCATATTGTTTCTATGTCCACTGAAGTTACTTCAAAATAAAACGAAATGTGCTTGGTTTAAATAGAAATTTTAACATCGCGAAAGATATAACTTATATTACTTGTATAACTGTGACTGCAGAAAAGAGGACTAAAACTAATGAATTATTTAAATAGAAAATCAATTTTAGTATACGTTCTTCAAATCGGACTCAAAAGTATAAAATGATTTCTCCTAGCCATAAAGACTCGTAGATAGTCCTGAACAATTGTGCTTCAGAGTTTTTTTTTTATAGGTGTAACAGTATTCGTAGGATTTAACACGAAAAATGCGGGGTGCGTGCAATACTTAATAGATGGCTCAATAGTACGCTATCTATTGCCTACGTCCCAGGATTTTTCCTTAAAGTTTTACAGTATTTACATAGTTATTAAAAATTCACACGTACATCTTTCATGACTACATGTATGGGATTAGGAGAAACTTTTATTTAAATAAATATTTTATGCTTTTCGGTCTTCTCTGTGACATTTTCCAAACTATTTCAAATATTTTGGTGAGATTAGGAAGAGACATGTGATAAATACCAGGTTTATTTCAGTTTCTCTTCAACTGAGTCAACCGATTAGAGGGTGTGTGGAAATTTCTGTTACAAACTTCTAGGACTTGTAGAGCGGAGTGAGTATATAATATTTCGAATAGGAACCCTTGTGCGTAAACGTGCCGTTTCCATCCTGCCAGTGGTTCCTTCGTATCAACACCTCCAAAACCTAGGCAATCTTCATAGGTTGAACCACCTGCTCCTTCCGGCTCCACGATTTTTACCTCACCATTTATGGTCATCCTATCCGCATCACACATACCCTAAAATACCTTGGCCTCACCCTTGACCGCCACCTCACCTGGCCTCCCCATCTCCTTACGATCCAGCACAATGTCCACAATAAACTCCGCCTCCTGAAACTCCTGTCTGGCAAGACATGGGGACTGCATCCTGCTACCATCCTTCACACCTACAAATCCTTGATCCACCCCATCCTTTGTTATGCCTGTGTCGCCTGGATTTCGGCCCCTCCCAGATTCTATAAGGCCCTCCAAATACTGGAACGCCATGCAGTCCACCTTACCTTCCAGAACCGCCTTCTGTCCCTCATGCCCATCCTCTACGACCTCATCCCCTTCCCCCAACTTCTTCTTTTCCTCGAACACATCGCAACCTGTACATCATGCCCCGACTCGATCCCCTCCACCCCCTGGTGTCCCCCTTCCTCTCCACCCCCAGCCTGTTACTGCATCTTTGTGTTCCTCCATCTCTCTATCTCCTCACCCTGCACCTCTTTTCCCACTGCAACTTCCAGCACCTACCCCTCCCAGATGATGAGCTTTGTGCTGACATCTACCCCTCCTACCAACTCTAATCCCACCTTCTTCCCCCCCCCCTGTCCTCAAGTCTCCCCTCCCATCGCCATCCCTTCCCCTGAGTGGTTTTCCTCACTCCTACATCCACCTCCCTTTCCCATACCCCATTTCTGTGTCTCTGCGGTCCCTCCTGCCTTGTCTTCCCTCTTCGTCTTCCACCTTGTCCGTCTCCTGCCTCTTGGTGCACCCCCTGCCCCCTTTTTTCCTCTTCCTCCCCCCACAGCCCCCCCCCCCACTGCACCTTCCTCCGCTCCCTCTTTCCTCTTCTCTGACCTCCTGTTCCTTGGCAGGTCCCTACCAGTGGTTTTTATTCTTCATGACTGCTCCGCATCGTTTCCAGTGTTTTTTTTAAGTGTCTCACTCTGTGTGTTTTTTCTTCTGTGGCATGAGCTATGGAAGGGGAACAAGGGGGAAACGAATAGTAGCACCAAAATTTTTCTTTTGACAGGGTGGTTTTATTGGAGCAAACAGTTACTCTATTTCTCAATCTTTCAAACCAGCTTTAGTTATTTAAGGCAAGTAGCTGCGGTTAGTCAGACAACAAACACTTTTAATACAGTAGCAAAGGGAAAGCTGGGAAGACAATGAAATTTAAATAACAAGTCTCCACAAATATGGTTTCACAGGTAAGATTGAATTTATGATTGTTAATTTTTTTTCTGACATAGCAGCAGTAGGCAACATAAATTAGCTCAGTTAACGAAATACAATTACACCAAAACTCAAATACAAGTTAAAATTTAACACACACGGCGACAACGGCCAGCTTACAATAGTTCAAAACATTATTCAATCTCATAGGTGCGCAGATGTCATTACCGAGGGGAGTGTGCGAAGCAACTATAACATGGCATAGACCAAATTACAGATTCGGCAGTCTGTGCAGAGAAGTCGGCAAGAAACGGTAAGCAAGTCAGGAAACGTAAGCGTAGGCTTCCGCGGCCGTTGTCTTCTTCAATAAAATTCTTCAGGGTATCAGACCGCATCGTCATAATTTAAAATGCGCCAACGTTTCGGCCAACGTTGCAGCTAGCCTTCATCAGGGCCTTACGTTAACTGCTAAATGAACACACTTGGTTCCTTAAATAGCTGCACGAGAAAACCGTGTCGTTACTTGATTGGCTGTAAAAGGAGGAGGAGGAGGAGTGAAAGGTATGCTTTATTGGTGTTTCCTTTATCTGTCATTGGCTGAAATAGCTGTTTTCTATTGGTCTTTATATTTATCCACCCCATTGGAGGAGACGGACGAATAGCGAACAGGTGATGGCTGTGACGTCACACTGTTTCCATGCTGTCCAGAAGCCGGCTGCGGCGTGCCATTGCTTTGTGTGCTCGCGACCACTACTGCGGATCTCCGCGTGTCTGCATGGGCCGCCACGGCTCTGCCGCCGCTCCGTAGCCCTGCTATTGCAGGCAGCCAAGACCTCGGAAGCTTGTACCCGTCCTCTCTATTAATGTTGGCGGGTCTTTTGGCTATTTCTATCGCCTCTCTAATCTTTCTTTTGAAAGTGAGAGGTTGTTTCGCCAGGACGCGGGCTTCTTGAAAAAATATTGGTTTCCCGCACTCGTCTCGGTGTTCCGCCACTGCTGACTTAGTGTGTTGTTTCAGGCGGTCAGAGTTCTGAATAAAGCAAAGCCACCGAAGCAAAACATCAACGCCGAGGAATACCATGCCATCAAGGAACTCAGGGACAACCCCCACTTAGTAGTGGTACAGGCAGATAAGGGCAACGCCACTGTAGTCTTGGACACAACTGATTACAACAAACGAATGGAAGATATTCTCGCAGAACCTATCTACAAGAAACTTCAGGGAGATCCGACGGCCAAGGTAATCAAAACGACGCAGGCACTGCTCAAGCACTCTAGAATCAACTTCGACAAGGCCAGAAGATTCATCCCGCAAGTGACACAGGCACCAAGGATATATGGTGTACCGAAGGTACACAAAACCGACTTCCCCTTAAGGCCCATAGTAAACAGTATAAATTCGCCGACCTACTACCTAGCGAAAGAACTGGCACCTAGGCTCCGACACCTAGTGCATCAAACCGAGTCCTACGTTAAGGATTCCACTCACGTCGTGTCTCTCCTAAAGGAAATGCGTGTTACGGACCAATATCTGATGGTTAGTTTCGACGTCAAATCCCTATTCACGAATGTCCCAGTGTCAGATACTGTGAACATCCTAGAAGAACGCGTGGCACCTGATATATGTGAGCTTGTGCGCCACTGACTGACGACCATCTATTTCAAGTGGAGAGGTCAATTTTATGAACAAACTGATGGTGTAGCTATGGGCTCACCCCTATCGCCTATCGCAGCAGAAATTTTCATGGAGGCATTTGAGGAAACAGTCCTCCAGTCCGCACCATTACGTCCAAATTGTTGGCTTCGCTATGTCGATGATACTTTCGTCATCTGGCCCCACGGAGAAGAGGAGTTACAGAACTTCCACAAGCACCTTAACCAACAGCATAGGAAAATTCAGTTTACAATGGAAACAGAGAAGAATGGGGTGCTGCCTTTTCTCGACGTGGAAGTTTATCGAAAACCTGATGGTAAACTTGGCCACAAAGTGTACAGGAAACCAACCAATACGGACAGGTACCTTCACGCCTCCTCCCACCATCACCCCACGCAGAAGAAGTCCGCCCTGCACACGCTAACGAAGAGAGCGTACAGGATAAGCGACGAAGAACATCTGAAGACAGAACTTGAACGCCTCAGGTCCATCTTCGGAACTAATGGCTATGGGAAGCAGATGATAGACAGCACCATGTCGACAAGGGAGAAGACTAATAGGGAAGAGGAGAAGGAGGCACAGAGCATTGCTGTGTTACCATATGTACAAGGGGTCACCGAACGTATTGGCAAAATTCTACGAAAAGCCGACATCAAACCAATTTTCCGAAGCAGAAACAAAATATCAGACATGCTCGGTTCTACCAAGGATGCAGTTGACAAACTACACACAGCTGGCGTGTATGAAATTGGTTGTGCGTGTGGATTAGTCTACATAGGTGAGACGGGACGTCCGATTAGCACAAGGCTCTCGGAACATGAAAGATATATCCGCCTGAAACAACACACTAAGTCAGCAGTGGCGGAACACCGAGACGAGTGCGGGAAACCAATATTTTTTCAAGAAGCCCGCGTCCTGGCGAAACAGCCTCTCACTTTCAAAAGAAAGATTAGAGAGGCGATAGAAATAGGCAAAAGACCCGCCAACATTAATAGAGAGGACGGGTACAAGCTTCCGAGGTCTTGGCTGCCTGCAATAGCAGGGCTACGGAGCGGCGGCAGAGCCGTGGCGGCCCATGCAGACACGCGGAGAGCCGCAGTAGTGGTCGCGAGCACACAAAGCAATGGCACGCCGCAGCCGGCTTCTGGACAGCATGGAAACAGTGTGACGTCACAGCCATCACCTGTTCGCTATTCGTCCGTCTCCTCCAATGGGGTGGATTAATATAAAGACCAATAGAAAACAGCTATTTCAGCCAATGACAGAAAATAAACACCAATAAAGCATACCTTTCACCCCTCCTCCTCCTCCTTTTACAGCCAATCAAGTAACGACACGGTTTTCTCGTGCAGCTATTTAAGGAACCAAGTGTGTTCATTTAGCAGTTAACGTAAGGCCCTGATGAAGGCTAGCTGCAACGCTGGCCGAAACGTTGGCGCATTTTAAATAATGACGATGCGGTCTGATACCTTGAAGAATTATATTGAAGAAGTCAGGAAACGATCACCGTCGCCCAAATATAAACTCGCGCACGGACCGAGCGAGGTGGCGCAGTGGTTAGCACACTGGACTCGCATTCGGGAGGACGACGGTTCAATCCCGTCTCCAGCCATCCTGATTTAGGTTTTCCGTGATTTCCCTAAATCGTTTCAGGCAAATGCCGGGATGGTTCCTTTGAAAGGGCACGGCCGATTTCCTTCCTAATCCTTCCCTAACCCGAGCTTGCGCTCCGTCTCTAATGACCTCGTTGTCGACGGGACGTTAAACACTAACCACCACCACCACTCGCGCACGGGCACAGAGGAGCCAACCTTAAGCCAGGGAGATAGGACAGGCAGGGTTAAAAAAAAAAAATCGTCACGGGGCACACCGAACCACTGGACGAAAACTATCAAAATTCACTCACCTTAAACTTTACGTACGAACCCCGGGCGAGGAAACGGGAAATCGTACGGGCACAGGCCAGCAAAAACCCCAGACAAACACACAGAATCCCACAAATTCCAAAACATAATTTAATCAATTATCCCCCAAAAACCCCGGATCTTGGCACAAGCGAAATTACAGGCCACAGGATCCAAAGGCACGCTGCAGAAGAGTAAGGAGGGAAAAGGTTAAACAAAGTTCTGCAACGGCACAATAGAACGCCAAGAAAAACACACTAAGTGAGGTACATCCCCCACAGAAAGCCGAGAAACACGAACACTGGAGTTTTCCAACGTTTCCGACACAATCATAACAACGAAGATAATCTTCTTCATCCGGCCATAGCACGCTGAAACACAAACAGCACCGAACTTGCGAGGACGGAAAAGTACTCCCCTGTAAACTACAGTACTGGTCATTAAAATTGCTACAAAAAGAAGAAATGCAGATGATAAACGGGTATTCATTGGACAAATTATAAAGGCACATTCGCATGTCGAGAGTGAGTTTCCGCGGAAACGCGAAATATTAATTAAATAAATAATCAGTGACTAATAAATAAAGCCTATGGCACACAACTGCAGCGCTGTGTCGCTGATAAAGACAAAAGAATAATTACGTTACTCTTATGTCGGTTTAAGAGAGGGGAGAGCTCAGGTAGAAGTGGTGCGAGAAGCACGTATTTTATTTTATTGTCTGGCACACCGCCATATTTTCATGTTATAGAAGAATACTGCGAGTTGCAACCACACTAGGCACTCGATTCTGTAATGAATTTATATTTATAAAAGTAAGTAGGATTATGAACTGTAGGCTATTTCATTGAATATATCTGATCTAACTAACTGTGTAACTTTTTATGTTTAGTAGACAATCACCTCTGTACGACGTATTGGCATGGCTGGCAAATCATTGTAATATTGAGATTAGATCATGAGTCCGTACCTACCGCAGCAGTCTTTGGAAACGATTTAATTTCGAAGTCCGATTATTTCAGTTTTCTTTCACGGTCAACTACGAGTTACATTGCCTTTTCCAAATAGCCATTGTCAAGCGTCTGATACCGAATAATTAAACGTCCACGTTCCAGATAAGCAAATACCAATTACAACCAATCATCATACATACAGAATAATTAATCATTAATATTTTATTCCAAATTTTATATTTTTATTTATTTTATAAAATACATTATACTAGAACTGACATGTGATGAAATTTTCACGCAATTTGGGTGCATAGATTCTGAGAAATCAGTACCCAGAACAACCACCTCTGGCCGTAATAACAGCTTTGATACGCCTGGGCATTGAGTCAAACAGAGCTTGGGTGGTGTGTACAGGTACAGCTGCCCATACAGCTTCAACAGGATACCGCAGTCCATCAAGAGTGGTGACTGTCGTATTGTGACGAGCCAGTTGCTCGGCCACCATTGACCAGACGTTTTCAATTGGTGAGAGATCTGGAGAATGTGGTGGCTAGGGCAGCAGTCGAACATTTTCTGTATCCAGAAAGGCCCGTACAGAACCTGCAACATGCGGTCGTGCATTATCCCGCTGAAGTGTAGGGTTTCGCAGGGATCGAATGAAGGGTAGAGCCACGGGTCGTAACACATCTGAAATATAACGTCCACTGTTCAAAGTGCCGTCAATGCGAACAAGAGGTGACAGAGACGTGTAACCAATGGTACCCATACTATCACGCCGGGTTATACGCCAGTATGGCGAGGACGAATACACGCTTCCAATGTGCGTTCACCGCGATGTCGCCAAACACGGATGCGACCATCATGGTGCTGTAAACAGAACCTGGATTCATCCGAAAAAATGACGTTTTGCCATTCGTGTTGAGTGCACCATCGTCGTTGAGTACACCATCGCAGGCGCTCCTGTCTGTGATGCAGCGTCAAGGGTAACCGCAGCCACGGTCTCCGAGCTGATAGTCCATGCTGCTGCAAATGTCGTTGAACTGTTCGTGCAGATGGTTGTTGTCTTGCAAACGTCCCCATCTGTTGACTCAGGGATCGAGACGTGGCTGCACGATGCGTTACAGCGATGCGGATAAGATGCCTGTCATCTCGATTGTTAGTGATACGAGGCCGTTGGGATCGAGCACGGCGTTCCGTATTACCCTCCTGAACCCCCCGATTCCATATTCTGCTAACAGTCATTGGATCTCGACCAACGCGGGCAGCAACGTCGCGATACGATAAACCGCAATCGCGATAGGCTACAATCCGACCTTTATCAAAGGTGGAAACGTGACGGTACGCATTTCTCCTCCTTACACGAAGCATCACAACAACGTTTCACCAGGGAACGCCGGTCAACTGCTTTTTGTGTATGAGAAATCGGTTGGAAACTTTCCTCATGTCAGCAGATTGTAGGTGTCGCCACCGGCGCCAGTCTTGTGTGAATGCTCTGAAAAGCTAATCATTTGCATATCTTCTTCTTGTCGCTTAAATTTCGCGTCCTTAGCACGTCATCTTCGTGGTGTAGCAATTTTAATGTAGTTCCTGCCCACAAGTTCCTGGCAAGGCGCGGTCCAGGGAAATCGCCGCGAGAACGATGATCGAGCACGAGTAGACCTCAGCAAGGCGCACTCAGACAGGGCAGGAAAGCTGGTAATCAGGCGACGACTCCAACCACCGACCCGTTGGAGCAGCAAGTAACACCAGCCCCGGCCAGCGACAACGCCGAGGGACCCAACGTCCGAAGCAAAAGGCAATGCCTGCGCCGCACGCGCCCAAACTGTCCGCGCACACACCACGCCACCGGGCAGAGACGGCGCCACCCGCCGCCAGGAGGCGCCCCGCAACGGAGAAAGAAACTCCACTCGGAGGCCCAACGATCGAGAATCGATCGGGAATACCACCGCCACGGCACATGGCCGACTTTTAACTTGCGTCTGACTCCAGTTTATTTTATTAAAAGAAATTATTCAGATAGTGAAGGGAGACGAAAATTTAATAGTCATGGGTGACTGGAATTCGAGTGTAGGAAAAGGGAGAGAAGGAAACGTAGTAGGTGAATATGGATTGGGGCTAAGAAATGAAAGAGGAAGCCGCCTGGTAGAATTTTGCACAGAGCACAACCTAATCATAGCTAACACTTCGTTTAAGAATCATGATAGAAGGTTGTATACATGGAAGGACCCTGGAGATACTAAAAGGTATCAGATAGATTATATAATGGTAAGACAGAGATTTAGGAATCAGGTTTAAAATTGTAAGACATTTCCAGGGGCAGATGTGAACTCTGACCACAATCTATTGGTTATTACCTGTAGATTAAAACTGAAGAAACTGCAAAAAGGTGGGAATTTAAGGAGATGGGACCTGGATAAACTGAAAGAACCAGAGGTTGTACAGAGTTTCAGGGACAGCATAAGGGAACAATTGACAGGAATGGGGGAAGGAAATACAGTAGAAGGGGAATGGGTGGCTTTGAGGGATGAAGTAGTGAAGGCAGCAGAGGATCAAGTAGGTAAAAAGACGAGGGCTAGTAGAAATCCTTGCGTAACAGAAGAAATATTGAATTTGATTGATGAAAGGAGAAAATATAAAAATGCAGTAAATGAAGCAGGCAAAAAGGAATACAAACGTCTCAAAAATGAGATCGACAGGACGTGCAAAATGGCTAAGCAGGGATGGCTAGAGGACAAATGTAAGAATGTACAGGCTTGTCTCACTAGGGGTAAGATAGATACTGCCTACAGGAAAATTAAAGAGACCTTTGGAGATAAGAGAACCACTTGTATGAACATCAAGAGCTCAGATGGAAACCCAGTTCTAAGCAAAGAAGGGAAAGCAGAAAGGTGGAAGGAGTATATAGAGGGTCTATACAAGGGCGATGCACTTGAGGACAATATTATGGAAATGGAAGAGGATGTAGATGAAGATCAAATGGGAGATACGATACTGCGTGAAGAGTTTGACAGAGCACTGAAAGACCTGAGTCGAAACAAGGCCCCCGGAGTAGACAACATTCCATTGGAACTACTGACGGCCTTGGGAGAGCCAGTCCTGACAAAACTCTACCATCTGGTGAGCAAGATGTATGAAACAGGCGAAATACCCTCACACTTCAAAAAGAATATAATAATTCCAATCCCAAAGAAGCAGGTGTTGACAGATGTGAGAATTACCGAACAATCAGTGTAATAAGCCACAGTTGCAAAATACTAACACGAATTCTTTACAGACGAATGGAAAAACTAGTAGAAGCCGACCTCGGGGAAGATCAGTTTGGATTCCGTAGAAATACTGGAACACGTGAGGCAATACTGACCTTACGACTTATCTTAGAAGAAAGATTAAGGAAAGGCAAACCTACGTTTCTAGCATTTGTAGATTTAGAGAAAGCTTTTGACAATGTTGACTGGAATACTCTCTTTCAAATTCTAAAGGTGGCAGGGGTAAAATACAGGGAGCGAAAGGCTATTTACTATTTGTACAGAAACCAGATGGCAGTTATAAGAGTCGAGGGACATGAAAGGGAAGCAATGGTTGGGAAGGGAGTAAGACAGGGTTGTAGCCTCTCCCCGATGTTATTCAATCTGTATATTGAGCAAGCAGTAAAGGAAACAAAAGAAAAATTCGGAATAGGTATTAAAATCCAGGGAGAAGAAATAAAAACCTTGAGGTTCGCCGATGACATTGTAATTCTGTCAGAGACAGCAAAGGACTTGGAAGAGCAGTTGAACGGAATGGATGGTGTCTTGAAGGGAGGATATAAGATGAACAGCAACAAAAGCAAAACGAGGATAATGGGATGTAGTCGAATTAAGTCGGGTGATGTTGAGGGTAGTAAATTAGGAAATGAGACACTTAAAGTAGTAAAGGAGTTTTGCTATTTGGGGAGCAAAATAACTGATGATGGTAGAAGTAGAGAGGATATAAAATGTAGACTGGCAATGGCAAGGAAAGCGTTTCTGAAGAAGAGAAATTTGTTAACATCGAGTATAGATTTAAGTGTCAGGAAGTCATTTCTGAAAGTATTTGTATGGAGTGTAGCCATGTATGGAAGTGAAACATGGACGGTAAATAGTTTGGACAAGAAGAGAATAGAAGCTTTCGAAATGTGGTGCTACAGAAGAATGCTGAAGATTAGATGGGTAGATCACATAACGAATGAGGAGGTACTGAATAGGATTGGGGAGAAGAGGAGTTTGTGGCACAACTTGACCAGAAGAAGGGATCGGTTGGTAGGACATGTTCTGAGGCATCAAGGGATCGCCAATTTAGTATTGGAGGGCAGGGTGGAGGGTAAAAATCGTAGGGGGAGACCAAGAGATGAATACACTAAGCAGATTCAGAAGGATGTAGGTTGCAGTAGGTACTGGGGGATGAAGAAGCTTGCACAGGATAGAGTAGCATGGAGAGCTGCATCAAACCAGTCTCAAGACTGAAGACCACAACAACAACAAGAATTTCCAGTCGACTTTTTAACTGTCTCGCAGTGCATGACTCCATATTAGTGTTAATTTTAATTTCCATTATCTCTGTGTTGTTATGTCCTCCTTTTTTCCCCTTTTTATGTAGGAGTTCCTCTTTTTGTATATTTTTGTAAAGCCACTCCGCTGAAGAGCAGCGAACTGTGTCACTGCCAGCCCTCTCCTGTCCATATGGAGCAGGGGCATGAAATTACAATAAAGAAAAAAAAAACACCCTGTATATTGCTTCTTCCGTCGCATATCTCGCAAAGAGATGTGAAGGTAAAAATTAGAGAGCTTAGAGCTAGCAGGGAGGGTTACCGGCAATTGTTCTTCACTACAGGAACAGGAAAGGGGAGAAATGAAAGTGGTACCCTGCGCCACACACCAGACAGAAAAGCGGCTTCATATTGCATTGTCACCCAGTTCTGAGCTATATTGGAAGTTTCAAGTCTCTAGCTCATCTAGTAGCTGGTCTAAAATCAATACTTCACTTACTTTTTCGTGTCCGGAGACTTCTTTCAAAGCCTTTCAGCCCAATGTCGGGCCAATGTTTCTCTCTTCTCAAGCCATAGTTCGTCAAGGGTACACCTTGTGGGGCAGATGGAACACTGTAGAAGGTGTTCCATATACTGAACTTCACCACAGTCGCATTTGTTGTCTCCTTCGTCCTTGAAGCCCCATTTGACTAGGTTTGCTTTAACTGGTGCTACGCCTGTTCTGATGCGGTTCAGTGTTCTCCAAATCTTCCAGCTTGATGTACTACCGCTGGGTATTTCTCGTGAGGCAGGGTAGTCCTTCGGAGGCTCGTTCAATTCACTAGTGAGAAATCTCTTGCGGGATTTGGTACGTCCACATGAAGAACCATGCAGCGGGTGGCGCTCGTCGAAAATCTGTTTAAATTTTTCTGTATGTTCAATAACTCTATCTTGAAACTCTTTTATTTGGTCCGTGTTTGCATAGAAATGCATCAATATGGGAATTGATGCAAAACACTTCCTTGTTTATTATTTATTCCCCAAACTAGTTTCAAAAATGGCTCAAATGGCTCTGAGCACTATGGGACTTAACTACTGAGGTCATCAGTCCACTAGAAATTAGAACTACTTAAATCTAACTAACCTAAGGACATCACACACATCCATGCCCGAGGCAGGATTCGAACCTGCGACCGTAGCAGTCGCGCGGATCCGGACTGAAGCGCCTAGTACCGCTCGGCCACCGCGGCCGGCCCCCAAACTAGTTTCGGCGATAAAATATCCCCATCATCAGTGGGTTCTTTAAATCTTATTTATTGTATATTATGGCATGTTTTTAAGAATTGTTGTCGCTGTTTTCGGTATATTTTCTGTGCTTTTTCTGTTGCCGTGTCATGTGCTAGTTCGTTGGAAGGATGTAGCTGATTCATTACACAAAAAAGCACAACTTTCGCACGTTGCCCCTTTATGATCCAGAACGTAACGCTATCTTGTTCCACACAAATGGACCGAACAGCGAAGTCGTTGGTCCCTTCGGATTAGGGATGAATGGGGAAAGAAATGAGCCGTGGCCTTTCAAAGGAACCATCCCGGCATTTGTCTGGAGCGATTTAGAGAAATCACGAAAAACACAAATCAGGATGGCCGGACATGGGTTTGAACCGTCGTCCTTCCCAATGCGAGTCCAGTGTGGAAACCACTTTTTTCTAAATATCATTTTGTTTTATACTGTTCGTTGAATTTGTTCGTGGCGGACGTCCGATGACCCCCATTCAGGTTGGTCGTCGGTCCGTTCACTCACTTTTTTTTATTACAGAGGGTAGCTAAATCCTCTGACCGAACGCGCTGAGCTACCCTGCCGGCATAACACAACACCCAGTCCCTGAGCGGAGAAAATCTCCGACCCAGCTCGGAATCGAACCCGGGCTCTTGGGACTGACCTTCTGTCGCGCTGACCACTCAGCTATCGGGGGCGGACACCACTGAGCCATCTAGTTCTGCCCGTAGCCAGTAAGATGGCGTTTGTTTGCGGTGCGCATTCCGAGACCTGATTGTTGCCGGTCGCGCATTGAGCCCTGGAGGATCGAGACTCGCGCCTCTTCTTCAGTTGGCCGTGCGCCGTGCCGGTCCGCTGCTGTATGCGCCGCGCACTCGCTGTTTGGTAAACGGGTCCCCCCCCCCCTCTCTCTCTCTCTCTCTCTCTCTCTCTCACTCTCTCTCTCTCTCTCTCTCTCTGCGCCCGCGGCTCCAGGTCGTCCAAGCCCTGCGGGGCTCCGACTCTGCATTGTCTGCCTCTCTCACAGGGCGCTGCCTTTGTCCCTCTGTCGCTGCTACGTCTCCTCCACTGGCGCCACCAACTTCCTTCTGCAGGCCGCTACACTGTCCCAATAATCGTACAGCTGAAGTCACTAAATATTCACGGAACCCTGGCGCCCGGTGGAATTCATACTATATTCTACATAGAAACAGCTGCTGAGGTAGCCGTTCTTGTAACGGTAATACGACGGGGGTTTGATAAGTCTGATAAAAACACAAGAAAAAATGCTTGTTTCGTAAACAGCTCATCTTACTTCTTGACATGATCTCCTTTGAGGGGTGTGAAATTGGTCCAGGGAACCTCCAGCTTTTTCACCCCATCGGAGAAATAGGTTCTGCCAACTTTGCAGAATACTCATTGACTGCAACTATCATTTCCAAATTTCGTCAAAATCACTTCCCAGCAACCCAAAGTTTCAAGCTAGGGGACAGGAGGAAGTCGATTCGGGCCACGTCTGGTGAATGGGGTGCATGAGGAACCATGGAAAGTCCAGTTCATGCACTTTCGGCCGGCCGGTGTGGCCGTGCGGTTCTAGGCGCTACAGTCTGGAACCGGGCGACCGCTACGGTAGCAGGTTCGAATCCTGCCTCGGGCATGGGTGTGTGTTAGGTTTACTTAGTTCTAAGTTCTAGGCGGCTGATGACCTCAGTGTATCATGCACTTTCTCCATTGTTATCGCTGATGTGTGGGATGATGCATTATCCTGGTGAAAAAGCACTTTTTTGCGTGACAGCCTTGGTTTTTCTTTTCGGCCGATGCAAGATTCAAATCATATTGTCCAGTTATGGTTATGCTTTTTTCCAAGTAATCTATGCGGGTTATTCCCTGGGAATCCCAAACATGTTATGAATCTGGTGCGCAATGATTGATCTAGGTTTCATCAGCAGTCACATATCGGCGCAAAAAGTATTTCTGATTGCGATTAAACATCGCCAGACATTGTTTTGAAATGTTGTGTCGGATGCGTTTGTGGTCGACTGCGAGCAATGGCGGCACCCACATTGCACACAGCTTCTTGATAGACAGTTCTCCGTGCAGCATAGTATGCACTCGCTCAATTAAGACAGTCTTAGGAATCGCTAAATTTAAAATCTTCTGGGTTGTTAGGCCGCGTCATATTTCCTTCTAAAATAGTCGACGTTTCGACCCTTCTTCTGGGATTTTCCTCAGGATGTTCTAGCAATAGTGGACGCCGCAACATCCTGAAGAAGATCCCAGCAGGGGGTCAAAACGTCGATCATCTTAGAAGGAAATATGACGCGGCCTAACAACCCAGAAGATTTTAACTTTCGTGACAGAGGCCACCAGAGGCTGCACACTTACATAGTTTCAGGAATCTCACGAATTGTTATTTGGCGGTCTTGCTCAACTGGATGACTGGAGCGTGCTTCATCTTCGGTGCTTCAACGATCTTGTTTAAACTCATTAATCCAAAAGTAATCGGTCTTAAAAAAATGGTTCAAATGGCTCTGAACACTATGAGGCTTAACATCTGAGGCCATCAGTCCCCTAGAACTCAGAACTACTTAAACCTAACTAACCTAAGGACATCACACACATCCATGCCCGAGGCAGGATTCGAACCTGCGACCATGGCAGTCGCTCGGTTCGGGCTGAAGCGCCTAGAACCGCTCGGCCACCGCGGCCGGCTAATCGGTCTTCAATGATGGTGCAGAGTCCGCGTAAACTTCGTCGAGTTCTGTTTTAATTCGTGCGGCAGTTCAGTCTTTGAAATGAAAGTATTTAATAACAGCGCGAAATTCTGTTTTGTCCATTTTCAGTTGCAGTCGACATACTGATAACTCACACGGCTGTCAAAAATCAACTGTACGCTGCACATTGTTGGAACTGTTTATATGACAGTTGGAATAATCATGCTTATCAACCGTGAAGACGTAACGAAAACGTTCCGTTCTTTCATGTAATTTACCAGGCTTATCAAAGCACCGTCATATATCGTAGATTCCTTGAACAAAAAACAGTGGCCAGTTGTTGGAAGAAAGCACTGGTCGCACCCATCTTCCAGTATCCTTCATATCTGTTTGTTGTGCCCGCAGCTCGTGGTCCAGTGGATAGCGTTGCTGCCTCTGTATCAAGGGGTCCCAGGTTAGATTCCCGGCAGGACTGGGGCTTTTCTCTGTCCGAGGACTGCGTGTTTGTGTTGTCCTCGTCATTTCATCGCCATCCTCGTCATCATTCGCGACAATGGCTAGATTGAACATTGTGGTTGAGCGCCCCACAAACCACCACGTGGCTTGCGGAGTACAGATGTAGATGTCTGTTAGCCACTTCTTTCGTGGATGAAATACATCTGCTTAAAGTTCTCCCAATTAATCTCAACCTGGCGTCTACATTTCCTACAATTTATTATATGTGGTCATTCCACTTAAGGTCGCTCCGGGCAGTCACTCCCAGGTATTTTACGGTGATTTGTGAAGAGTAGTGCAGTTGTACAGTAGTGCTCAATACGTTACATTCTTTTATGTTCAGGGTCAACTGTTAGCTCCTGTGCTAATCATCAATTTTCTGCAGTTCGCTGCTGTCTTCTGGCGCTGCTGCCCTCTGCCAAAAAATCGCATCATTTGTGAACAGCCTTATAGAGCTTCCGCCAGATGTGTTATTTCTTGACTTCTGAAAAACATTTGACTTACTTAGGAACACTTATCAACGGAAGTACGTTCGCACAGAGTATCAAGCGAAATTTGTGACTGCATTGAAGGTTTCTTGGTAGGGAGTATGCAGAATGTATTCTTGGGTGGGCAGTAATCGGCAGATATAGAGGTTACTTCAGGTGCGCCCCAAAGAAGTTTGTTGGGACCCTTGCTGTTCATGTTGTATATCAATGACATGGCAGACAATACGATGGTGATTTGATAAATCTGGTAGGAAAAGCAAGAAAAATGCTAGTTTCTAAACAACTCACCTTCATTCTCGACATAATTTTCATTGAGGGAGATACACTTGATCCCTCTTTTTCATTCCATTAGAGAAATAGGTTCTGTGAATCTCTGATAAATAGTCGTTGACTGCAACTATAGATTCCTCATTTCATGAAAATTTCTTTCCAGGAAGCCAAATTTTCAACTTAGGGAAAAGGAAGAAGTTACTTAGGGCTAAGTCAGGTAAACAGGTTGGATGAGGAGCCAATTCAAAGCCCAGTTCATGCACCTTCGCCATTGTTATCGCTGATGTGTTAGATGGTGTATTCTCCTGGTGAAAGAGCACTATTCTGCATGTCAAACGATCCAGCACTGAAGCATAGTAGTAATCACCTTACCAGGCGAGAAAATAGTCTTTGCATTCTTTGGTGCACTTTCACCGCCCTTTGTCCATTGATTTGGCTGCTGTTTTGTCTCTGCTTCTAATGATAGATCCAGGTTTCAGCAACAGCAACATATCGGTGCAAAGACTCTCGTGGATTGCGAGAAATTATGTTGGAATATTGTGTCGGGTACGTTTTTGTTCCACTGTGAGCAATGGCGGCACCCATCTCGCACACAAAGCTTCTTCATAGCCAATTTTCCGTGCAGGACATTATGCACTCACTCAGTTGAGATGCCTACAGTTTCAGCAGTCTCACGAATTTGTATTCGGGGGTCTTGCTTTATCATTTGGTCATTGGTTTTCAGGAGTGCACTTTGTCTTCGATGCTTGTCCGACCACGTTTAAATATATTAATCCAAAAGTAAATGGTCTTCAATGATGGAGTAGAATCCACATGATTCCATCCAGTTCTGTTTTATTTGTGCTGCAGGCCAGTGCTTCAAATGTTGAATAACAGCACGAAACTCGGTTTTCTTCATTTTCAGTCGCACTGCCCAGTTCAGACTGCTGTCAACAATGAACTGTGCGACGTACATTGTTGAACTTCTTCATATGCTTGTTGGAATACTCAAGGTTACCAACCACGAAGGCGCGATAAAAATGTTCCATCCTTTTACAAAAATTTGCCAGGTGTGTCGAGCCATCCTCGTACGAATGTTTCGCAAGTGATGCAGTATTGTACGAGGGTTGTGCGACAGGTAATGCGCCACTATTTTTTTAAGAAAAAGGGATTAATTAACAGAGACAAACGTCCTTGTTGGAGCTTCGCACTTGAAGTTCTGTGCCCCGGTGAAGTTTCGAACCGTTCTGGCAGATTGCAGAGCCGTAGTACAGCGTCAAAGTGGCGTCTACATACGACTCACGTTACAAGCAGCGTGCTGTTATTGAATTCTTATGTGCAGAAACTTCCCCCATGAACCATGGACCTTGCCGTTGGTGGGGAGGCTTGCGTGCCTCAGCGATACAGATGGCCGTACCGTAGGTGCAACCACAACGGAGGGGTATCTGTTGAGAGGCCAGACAAACATGTGGTTCCTGAAGAGGGGCAGCAGCCTTTTCAATAGTTGCAGGGGCAACAGTCTGGATGATTGACTGATCTGGCCTTGTAACATTAACCAAAACGGCCTTGCTGTGCTGGTACTGCGAACGGCTGAAAGCAAGGGGAAACTACAGCCGTAATTTTTCCCGAGGACATGCAGCTTTACTGTATGATTAAATGATGATGGCGTCCTCTTGGGTAAAATATTCCGGAGGTAAAATAGTCCCCCATTCGGATCTCCGGGCGGGGACTACTTAAGAGGACGTCTTTATCAGGAGAAAGAAAACTGGCATTCTACGGATCGGAGCGTGGAATGTCAGATCCCTTAATCGGGCAGGTAGGTTAGAAAATTTAAAAAGGGAAATGGATAGGTTAAAGTTAGATATAGTGGGAATTAGTGAAGTTCGGTGGCAGGAGGAACAAGACTTTTGGTCAGGTGATTACAAGGTTATAAATACAAAATCAAATAGGGGTAATGCAGGAGTAGGTTTAATAATGAATAAAAAAATAGGAGTGCAGGTTAGCTACTACAAACAGTATAGTGAACGCATTATTGTGGCCAAGATAGACACAAAGCTCATGCCTACTACAGTAGTACAAGTTTATATGCCAACTAGCTCTGCAAATGACGAAGAAATAGATGAAATGTATGACGAGATAAAAGAAATTATTCAGGTAGTGAAGGGAGACGAAAATTTAATAGTCATGGGTGACTGCAATTCGTCAGTAGGAAAAGGGAGAGAAGGAAACATAGTAGGTGAATATGGACCGGGGGGAAGAAATGAAAGAGGAAGCCGCCTTGTAGAATTTTGCACAGAGCATAACTTAATCATAGCTAACACTTGGTTCAAGGTTGTGTACCTGGAAGAATCCTGGAGATACTAAAAGGTATCAGATAGATTATACAATGGTAAGACGGAGATTTAGGAACCAGGTTTTAAATTGTAAGACATTTCCAGCGGCAGATGTGGATTCTGACCACAACCTATTGGTTATGAACTACAGATTGAAACTGAAGAAACTGCAAAAAGGTGGGAATTTAAGGAGATGGGACCTGGATAAACTGAAAGAACCAGAGGTTGTAGAGAGTTTCAGGGAGAGCATAAGGGAACAATTGACAGGAATGGGGGAAAGACAGTAGAAGAAGAATGGGTAGCTCTGAGGAATGAAGTAGTGAAGGCAGCAGAGGATCAAGTAGGTAAAAAGACGAGGGCTAGTAGAAATCCGTGGGTAACAGAAGAAATATTGAATTTAATTGATGAAAGGAGAAAATATAAAAATGCAGTAAATGAAGCAGGCAAAAAGGAATACAAACGTCTCAAAAATGAGATCGACAGGAAGTGCAAAATGGCTAAGCAGGGATGGCTAGAGGACAAATGTAAGGATGTAGAGGCTTGTCTCACTAGGGGTAAGATAGATACTGCCTACAGGAAAATTAAAGAGACCTTTGGAGAGAAGAGAACCACTTGTATGAATATCAAGAGCTCAGATGGCAACCCAGTTCTAAGCAAAGAAGGGAAGGCAGAAAGGTGGAAGGAGTATATAGAGGGTTTATACAAGGGCGATGTACTTGAGGACAATACTATGGAAATGAAAGAGGATGTAGATGAAGATGAAATGGGAGATAAGATACTGCGTGAAGAGTTTGACAGAGCACTGAAAGACCTGAGTCGAAACAAGGCCCCGGGAGTAGACAACATTCCATTAGAACTACTGATGGCCTTGGGAGAGCCAGTCATGACAAAACTCTACCATCTGGTGAGCAAGATGTATGAGACAGGCGAAATACCCACAGACTTCAAGAAGAATATAATAACTCCAATCCCAAAGAAAGCAGGTGTTGACAGATGTGAAAATTACCGAACTATCAGTTTAATAAGTCACAGCTGCAAAATACTAACGCGAATTCTTTACAGACGAATGGAAAAACTGGTAGAAGCGGACCTCGGGGAAGATCAGTTTGGATTCCGTAGAAATGATGGAACACGTGAGGCAATATTAACCTTACGACTTATCTTAGAAGAAAGGTTAAGAAAAGGCAAACCTACGTTTCTAGCATTTGTAGACTTAGAGAAAGCTTTTGACAATGTTAACTGGAACACTCTCTTTCAAATTCTGAAGGTGGCAGGGGTAAAATACAAGGAGCGAAAGGCTATTTACAATTTGTACAGAAACCAGATGGCAGTTATAAGAGTCGAGGGGCATGAAAGAGAAGCAGCGGTCGGGAAGGGAGTGAGACAGGGTTGTAGCCTCTCCCCGATGTTATTCAATCTGTATATTGAGCAAGCAGTAAAGGAAACAAAAGAAAAATTCGGAATAGGTATTAAAATTCATGGAGAAGAAGTAAAAACTTTGAGGTTCGCCGATGACATTGTAATTCTGTCAGAGACAGCAAAGGACTTGGAAGAGCAGTTGAACGGAATGGACAGTGTCTTGAAAGGAGGATATAAGATGAACATCAACAAAAGCACAACGAGGATAATGGAATGTAGTCAAATTAAATCGGGTGATGCTGAGGGGATTAGATTAGGAAATGAGACACTTAAAGTAGTAAAGGAGTTTTGCTATTTAGGGAGTAAAATAACTGATGATGGTCGAAGTAGAGAGGATATAAAATGTAGACTGGCAATGGCAAGGAAATCGTTTCTGAAGAAGAGAAATTTGTTAACATCTAGTATAGATTTAAGTGTCAGGAAGTCGTTTCTGGAAGTATTTGTATGGAGTATAGCCATGTATGGAAGTGAAACATGGACGATAACCAATTTGGACAAGAAGAGAATAGAAGCTTTCGAAATGTGGTACTACAGAAGAATGCTGAAGATAAGGTGGGTAGATCACGTAACTAATGAGGAGGTATTGAATAGAATTGGGGAGAAGAGAAGTTTGTGGCACAACTTGACTAGAAGAAGGGATCGGTTGGTAGGACATGTTTTGAGGCATCAAGGGATCACAAATTTAGCATTGGAGGGCAGCGTGGAGGGTAAAATCGTAGAGGGAGACCAAGAGATGAATACACCAAGCAGATTCAGAAGGGTGTAGGTTGCAGTAGGTACTGGGAGATGAAGAAGCTTGCAGAGGATAGAGTAGCATGGAGAGCTGCATCAAACCAGTCTCAGGACTGAAGACCACAACAACAACATCATGTGCAGAAAAATAAACCGCGCGCTGAACATCCATAAAATTTCTGTATGGCGATGCTGTAGTCGATAGGAGTACAGTTGGCGAACAGTGAAGAAAGGTACAGCCACAGGAAGTGCAGAAGTGTCTGAGAACCCGGGAACACATGGCCAAATTGGGTTGGACATCGTTGCATCATACACTCTACAAATCTGGCACCATCGGACTTCCATCTCTTTGGGCTGCAAAGATTGTCTACGGGGAACACACTCTGAAGATGATGAGAGTGTCAGTCATGCAGTGAAAACATGGCTACGTCTACAGGAGAAGAGCTTTTACCAGCAGGGAATACATGCTCTTCCGCAACGTTGGCGTACGGCCATAGAACGTGTTGGGACTACGTAGATAAATAGGACATGGACAACACATGTTGATCTATATTGTCATCGAATTATGACTCTTAACAATAAATGTGTTTTGAGACAAAAAAATGTGGGGCATTACTTACTGAACGACCCTCGTATAATGAGATATTCGGTGTTCTACGAAAAACATTCTGTTGACTGGACTGCCCTAATACAAATCACTCCTCGAATAAACCTACACAACTTCTATACTGAGGCTTTCAGACAGAGATCCGAATTAGAGCCGTTTCGGATATGAGACCAGTCTTGCAGCACCACCTCTAGTTATAACATCACATCTTCTTCCAACGAAACCTGAACCACTCCATCTCTCTGACAATGAAATCGGCCCTAATATTTAACTATCCTGTAATCTATCTCTCTTCCCTCCCTATCGGATACCATGCCAGGGCTTTCGTTCCCCCTTCTCTCGCTATCGTTGCCCATTCCTTTTCAAGCTCCGTCCTAGCCCACACTCCCTTTCTTCTTTTTACGATGCACTCAAACACCTCGTAACGTAAAAGGACTACATTCACTTTTCTACAGTGTGTTGTTAGTCTGCAGATAAATTATTACTGTTGAGTGGCGTGTCGGATAAACAGCAAGTGTGATGGTTTGGGTCGCCATCGGCGATAACTTGCAACCTAAGCGTCTACATATTGAAGGTATTCTGAACAACAGCCAGTATCAGGTAGGTTTTACAGCATGAAGCACTGCCGCTCGTGTGGGCAGCTCCATTCGGCATATATCAATAGGCTCAGAGCACGGCCACGCGTGGCGAGGGACGTGGAAGCGTCTTCGAAGAATGACGTGTGCCGTGTACGACTACTTCACTTAGCCCGCACATTCGCCTGCCGAGCCGTCCGTCAAACATGTCCAGAATATTGTAGTTCGGCAAGTCGTTCGTTCTGGCTCTCCTGCAACCACTGCCTCCCAACCGCGCGGCGGTGTGTTCCCTAGCAGCCTATCCACGGCCCTCTTTCATTCCAAGGCAAGACGATTGTAATAAATGGCAGCTTCACACCATACTGAACTCTTCCAGTAAAAGTGCACGTATAGTTCTGTATTTCTAATCATTGTTGTATTGTCATGTCCCTAATCTGTGGAATAAATTTCATTGTAATCACGTGTGTCCTTCCTGGTGTTGCGGTTTTCACGCACGGTAGTGTATAAAAAAATAAAAGAACATAAAGTTTCTCTCAACGGCTGCTAGCTCATCATCAGACATTGTAGGCAACGCCTTCCCTTTCCTGATATGATCTTCCTTTTCTGGCTCTCGTTATCTTTACCGTTTCGTTCCAAGGTGTTTTTGCAGCTCTTCATCAAATCCACTTATCTTTCACTTCTAACTTCTTTTATTTTCCTGTCCTCCAGTCCACCGTTAACAACCAAAGCTTAAAATGTTCCAAGTAAATGTCTCCATGAATTGTTCATAGAGCAACGTAATTGTTTGTTAATAAATTACTCTTTTTTCTGAAGACTCGTTTAGTCAGTGCAATTCTTTCTTTAAAATCCAATCACGTAAACACCAAAGACATTTCACTGGTGGGCAGAACTTAAGGGCGAAAGTAACTTCCGTATCATGTGGCACTGCCAAGTAACACAGTTCGATGAAACGTGGACCGTACACAGAACTGCTGCGCTATTTACAGAAGCTAACAAAAAGCAATACGCACCGAGACGGACGGAGATGGCACTTTTATTCAAAGACAATAACTGTAGTGAAGTCACTGCGATTTATCATGGTCCCCTGCACATCAGAAAAGATGGAACGTGGTTCGTAATAGCCGGCCACTGTGCCCGAGCGTTCTAGGCGCTTCAGTCTGGAACCACGCGGCTGCTATGGTCGCAGGTTCGAATCCTGCCTCGGACATGGATGTGTGTGATGTCCTTAGGTTAGTTAGGTTTAAGTAGTTGTAAGTTCTAAGGGGACTGATGACCTCAGATGTTAAGTCCCATAGTGCTCAGAGCCATTTGAACCATTTTCGGTTCGTAATGCGGGATCTCAAGCGTGCTCCCATGCTAGCGACAAGGTTGGTAATGATTTTCTGGTTGTGAAGTGTTCCATTCCTACCATTGACTACTGGTTAATTGACAGTGGTGCATATGGACAGCCCCCAGCAAATCTCGCTAACACATCCCACACGTGTGTGATGGGATCCGGGGGGGGGGGGGGGGGGGGGGCCGAGCAAGTCAGTGCATTCGCCGATCCTCTCATTCCAAGAGCTCCTTCATCAGTGTAATTCGATGCAGTCGGGCATTGTCATCCGTAAATATGAGCTCAAGGTCGAATGCAGCCCTGGAAGACGCACATTCGAAAGAACACACTGTCACGTTACCGTTGACCAGTTAGTCTGCCGTGTTCATAGACTGAAGCGCCAAATACGTATCCGAATACAGAGGTACATAAAGAGGAATAATACGGCTCTGTGATCAGCAACGCCTATATAAGACAAAAAGTGTCTAGCACAGTTGTTACATCGGTTATTGCTGCTAAAATGGAAGGTTATCAAGATTTAAGTGGGTTTGAACGTGGTGTTACAGTCGGCGCACGAGCGATGGGACACAGTATCTCCGAGACAGCGATGAGGTGGGGATTTTCCAGTACGACAATTTCACGAATCCAGGGTGTTACAAAAAGGTACCGCCAAACTTTCAGGAAACGTTCCTCACACGAAAAGAAAGAAAATATGTTATGTGGACATGTGTCCGGAAACGCTTACTTTCCATGTTAGAGCTCATTTTATTACTTCTCTTCAAATCACATTAATCATGGAATGGAAACACACAGCAGCAGAACGTACCAGCGTGACTTCAAACACTTTGTTACAGGAAATGTTCAAAATGTCCTCCGTTAGCGAGGATACATGCATCCACCCTCCGTCGCATGGAATCCCTGATGCGCTGTTGCAGCCCAGGAGAATGGCGTATTGTTTCACAGCCGTCCACAATACGAGCACGAAGAGTCTCTACATTTGGTACCGGGGTTGCGTAGACAAGAGCTTTCAAATGCCCCCATAAATGAAAGTCAATAGGATTGAGGTCAGGAGAGCGTGGAGGCCATGGAATTGGTCCGCATCTACCAATCCATCGGTCACCGAATCTGTTGTTGAGAAGCGTACGAACACTTCGACTGAAATGTGCAGGAGCTCCATCGTGCATGAACCACATGTTGTGTCGTTCTTGTAAAGGCACATGTTCTAGCAGCACCGGTAGAGTATCCCGTATGAAATCATGATAACGTGCTCCATTGAGCGTAGGTGGAAGAACGTGGGGCCCAATCAAGACTTCAGCAACAATGCCTGCCCAAACGTTCACAGAAAATCTGTGTTGATGACGTGATTGCACAATTGCGTGCGGATTCTCGTCAGCCCACACATGCTGATTGTGAAAATTTACAATTTGATCACGTTGGAATGAAGCCTCATCCGTAAAGAGGACATTTGCACTGAAATGAGGATTGACACATTGTTGGATGAACCATTCGCAGAAGTGTACCCCTGGAGGCCAATCAGCTGCTGATAGTGCCTGCACACGTTGTACATGGTACGGAAACAACTGGTTCTCCCGTAGCACTCTCCATACAGTGACGTGGTCAACGTTACCTTGTACAGCAGCAACTTCTCTGACGCTGACATTAGGGTTATCGTCAACTGCACGAAGAATTGCCTCGTCCATTGCAGGTCTCCTCGTCGTTCTAGGTCTTCCCCAGTCACGAGTCAGAGGCTGGAATGTTCCGTGCTCATAAGACGCCGATCAATTGCTTCGAACGTCTTCCTGTCGGGACACCTTCGTTCTGGAAATCTGTCTCGATACAAAAGTACCGCGCCACGGCTAATCCATACATCAAATAGGCGTCTGCCAACTCCGCATTTGTAAACATTGCACTGACTGGAAAACCACGTTCGTGATCAACACTAATCTGTTGATGCTACGTACTGATGTGCTTGATGCTAGTAGTGTAGAGCAATGAGTCGCATGTCAACACAAGCAGCGAAGTCAACATTACCTTCCTTCAATTGGGCCAATTGGCGGTGAATCGAGGAAGTACAGTACATACTGACGAAACTAAAATGAGCTCTAACATGGAAATTAAGCGTTCAATTAAGCGTTCCCGGACACATGTCCACATAACATCTTTTCTTTATTTGTGTGTGAGGAATGTTTCCTGAAAGTTTGGCTGTACCTTTTTGTAACACCCTGTATAAGGAATCCGGTAAAACATCGCTGCGGCCGGGAAAAAGTTCCTGCAAGAACGGGACCAACGACGACGAGAATCGTTCAACGTGACAGAAGTGCAGCCCTTCCGCAAATTGCTGCGGATTCTAGTGCTGGGCCCTCAACAAGTGTCAGCGTGCGAACCATTCAACGAAACATCATCGCTATTGGCTTTCGGAGCCAAAGGCCTACGGGTGTACCCTTCGTCCGGAACAACGCGGCTGATACGGTCGCAGGTTCGAATCCTGCCTCGGGCATGGATGTGTGTGATGTCCTTAGTTAGGTTCAAGTAGTTCTATGTCTATGGGACCGATGACCTCAGATGTTAAGTCCCATAGTGCTTAGAGCTATTTGAACCATTTGATACGTTGCTCAGTTGTCATCTGCTCCGTGACGAAAAAAACATCAAACAACAATGCTCACCACACAAAAGCTATCAGACTACTAATGGGAAGGATCGCAGATAACAAACATGAAAAAACCACAGCTGCCAACTGTCATATGACAAAATGGCGCCAAATTCAAATTCGCCCTTACTTGCCGGACACCCTCTACGTGTGGTCCAAGTTTCGTCGATCTAACAAGTTACACTACTGGCCATTAAAATTGCTACACCACGAAGACGACGTGCTACAGACGCGAAATTGAACCGACAGGAAAAAGATGCTGTGATATGCAAATGTTTAGCTTTACAGAGCATTCACACAAGCTTGGAACCGGTGGCGACACCTACCACGTGCTGACAGGAGGAAAGTTTCCAACCGATTTCACATAAAGCAGTTGACCACCATTGCCTGGTGAAACGTTGTTATGATGCCTCGTGTAAGGAGGAGAAATGCGTACCATCACGTTTCCGACTTTGATAAAGGTCGGATTGTAGCCTATCGCGATTGCGGTTTATCGTATCGCAACATTGCTGCCCGTGTTGGTCGAGACCCAATGACTGTTAGCAGAATATGGAATCGGTGGGTTCAGGAGGGCAATACGGAACGCCGTGCTGGATCCCAACGGCCTCGTATGACTAGCAGTCGAGATGGCAGGCATCTTATCCGCATGGCTGTAACGGATCGTGCAGCCGCGTCTCGATCCCTAACAGATGGGGTCGCTTGCAAGACAACAACCATCTGCACGAACAGTTCGACGACGTTTGTAGCTGCATGGACTATCAGCTCTGAGACCATGGTCGCGGTTACCCTTGACACTGCATCACAGACAGGAGCGCCTGCGATGGTGTACTCAACGACGAACCTGGGTGCACGAATGGCAAAACGTCATTTTTGCGGATGAATCCAGGTTCTCTTTACAGCATCATGATGGTCGCATCCTTGTTTGGCGGCATCGCGGTAAACGCACATTGGAAGCGTGTATTCGTCATCGCCATACTGGCCTATCACCCGGCGTGATGGTATGGGGTGCCATTGGTTACACGTCTCGGTCACCTCTTGTTCGCATTTACGGCACTTTGAACAGTGGACGTTACATTTCAGATGTATTACGACCCGTGGCTCTACCCTTCATTCGATCCCTGCGAAACCCTACACTTCAGCGGGATAATGCACGACCGCATGTTGCAGGTCCTGTACGGGCCTTTCTGGATACAGAAAATGTTCGACTGCTTCCCTGGCCAGCACATTCTCCAGATCCCTCACCGATTGAAAACGTCTGGTCAATGGTGGCAGAGCAACTGGCTCGTCACAATACGCCCGTCACTAATCTTGATGAACTGTGGTATCGTGTTGAAGCTGCATGGGCAGCTGTAGGGGTGTACACACCATCCAAGCTCTGTTTGACTCAATGCCCAAGAGTAACAAGGCCGTTATTACGGCCAGAGGTGGTTGTTCAGGGTACTGATTCCTCAGGATCTGTTGTTGTTGTTGTTGTTGTGGTCTTCAGTCCTGAGAATGGTTTGATGCAGCTCTACATGCTACTCTATCCTGTGCAAGCTTCTTCATCTCCCAGTACCTACTGCAACATACATCCTTCTGAATCTGCTAAGTGTATTCATCTCTTGGTCTCCCTCTACGATTTTTACCCTCCACGCTGCCCTCCAATACTAAATTGGTGATCCCTTGATGCCTCAGAACATGTCCTACCAACCGATCCCTTCTTCTGGTCAAGTTTTGCCACAAACTTCTCTTCTCCCCAATCCTATTCAGTACTTCCTCATTAGTTATGTGATCTACCCATCTAATCTTCAGCATTCTTCTGTAGCACCACATTTCGAAAGCTTCTATTCTCTTCTTGTCCAAACTATTTATCGTCCATGTTTCACTTCCATACATGGCTACACTCCTTACAAATGCTTTCAGAAATGACTTCCTGACACTTAAATTCCATTCAACTGCTCTTCCAAGTCCTTTGCTGTCTCTGACAGAATTACAATATCATCGGCCCAGCTCGAAGTTTTTATTTCTTCTCCATGGATTTTAATACCTACTCCGAATTTTTCTTTTGTTTCCTTTACTGCTTGCTCAATATACAGATTGGATAACATCGGGGAGAGGCTACAACCCTGTCTTACTCGCTTCCCAACCACTGCTTCCCTTTCAGGTCCCTCGAGTCTTATAACTGCCATCTGGTTTCTGTACAAATTGTAAATAGCCTTTCGCTCCCTGTATTTTACCCCTGCCACCTTTAGAATTTGAAAGAGTATTCCAGTCAACATTGTCAAAAGCTTTCTCTAAGTCTACAAATGCTAGAAACGTAGGTTTGCCTTTCCTTAATCTTTCTCCTAAGATAAGTCGTAAGGTCAGGATCTATGCACCCAAATTGCGTTAAAATCTAATCACATGTCAGTTCTAGTATAATATATTTGTCCATTGAATACCCGTTTATCATCTGCATTTCTTCTTGTTGTAGCAATTGTAATGGGCAGTAGCGTAGTTGGCAGTGACGCATCATCGAATACTTTTGTCCCTAAATTTTTTTGCTTTATTTTTCAATGGAAGAGCATGCACAGTACCGATATTTCTCGCTGTTCTTCTCGTTTGGAAGGAGTCAGATATGAGAGAAAGTCGAGTAACCGCGGCAGACGTGGAAGCTGGTCGCAGCATCTGGTGAGCCTGCGGGGCTTCCCCACGTGTGCCGCTGAGTCAGCGGCTGGCGCGACGTTTGGAGACGGCCCGGTAGAGAAGCGAGGAGGCCTCTCAGAGTTCCCGCTGAGGCAGCCAGCCCAGCCGCGCCCCAGGAACTCGACAGCGCATCTCATCAGCCCTCTGCTGCTGCTGCTCGTCCCTCATCGACGCGGCTGCCACCGCACAGGCCAACGACCTCGCCAAACACTCTGGCGGCATCCACGCCGACACAGCCAGCTGCCGCGTAACTTCAGCTCATTTTATGCGACGCCTTTCTTGTCTCACACGACTAGTCGAGACGGGTGAGTCTCACAAGCTGCGACTTGGTCGCGAATTGAACAGTGATCCGAAAAAGGAATTCATTTCCTTTACTTCACATCTATGGCCACAAATCTTTGTCATCAGACTACTGGTTTCGGTCTGTAAAGACCACATTCAGTATGAAACTTTCATTCTGCAGCGGCGTGTGTGCTGATATGAAACTTCCTAGCAGATTAAAACTATGTGGGGATCGAGACTCGAACTCGGGACCATTGCCTTTCGCGGGCAAGTGCTGTACCATATGAGCTACCCAAGCACGACTCACGCCCCGTCCTCACAGCTTTACTTCAGCCAGTACCTCGTCTCCTACCTTCCAAACTTCACAAAAGCTCTCCTGCGAACCTTGCAGAACTAGCACTCTTGGAAGAAAATTATTTGGGGGATTAATATTCCACATCTAAATCTACATTTATACTCCGCAAGCCACCCAACGGTGTGTGGCGGAGGGCACTTTACGTGCTACTATCATTACCTCCTTTTCTGTTGCACTCGCGTATGGTTCGCGGGAAAAACGACTGCCGGAAAGCCTCCGTGTGCGCTCGAATCTCTCTAATTTTACATTCGTCATCTCCTCGGGAGGTATAAGTAGGGGGAAGCAATATATTCGAAACCTCATCCAGAAACGCACCCTCTCGAAACCTGGACAGCAAGCTACACCGCAATGCAGAGCGCCTCTCTTGCAGAGTCTGCCACTTGAGTTTATTAAACATCTCCGTAACGCTATCATGCTTACCAAATAACCCTGTGACGAAACGTGCCGGACGGAGTGGCCGAGCGGTTGTAGGCGCTACAGTCTGGAACCGCGCGACCGCTACGGTCGCAGGTTCGAATCCTGCCTCGGGCATTGATGTGTGTGCTGTCCTTAGGTTGGTTAGGTTTAAGTAGTTCCAAGTTCTAGGGGACTGATGACCTCAGAAGTTAAGTCCCATAGTGCTCAGAGCCATTTGAACGAAACGCGCCACTCTTCTCCGTATCTTCTCTATCTCCTCTGTCAACCCGACCTGGTACGGATCCCACACTGATGAGCAATACTCAAGTATAGGTCAAACAAGGGTTTTGTAAGCCACCTCCTTTGTTGCTGGACTACATTTTCTAAGGACTCTCCCAATGTATGTCAACCTGGTACACGACTTACCAACAATTAAATTTATATGATCATTCCATTTCAAATCGTTCCGCTCGCATACTCCCAGATATTTTACAGAAGTAACTGCTACCAGTGTTTGTTCTGCTATCATATAATCATACAATAAAGGATCTTTCTTTCTACGTATTCGCAATACATTACATTTGTCTATGTTAAGGGTCAGTTGCCACTCCCTGCACCAAGTGCCTATCCGCTGCAGATCTTTCTGCATTTCGCTGCAATTTTCTAATGCTGCAACTTCTCTGTATACTACAGCATCATCCGCGAAAAGCCGCATGGAACTTCCGACACTATCTACTAGGTCATTTATATATATTGTGAAAAGCAATTGTCCCTTATCACTCCCCTGTGGCACGCCAGAGGTTACTTAAACGTCTGTAGACGTCTCTCCATTGAGAACAACATGCTGTGTTCTGTTTGCTAAAAACTCTTCAATCCAGCCACACAGCTGGTCTGATATTCCGTAGGCTCTTACTTTCTTTATCAGGCGACAGTGCGGAACTGTATCGAACGCCTTCCGGAAGTCAAGAAAAATAGCATCTACCCGGGAGCCTGTATCTTTTTCTGGGTCTCATGAACAAATAAAGCGAGTTGGGTCTCACACGATCGCTGTTTCCGGAATCCGTGTTGATTCCTACAGAGTAGATTCTGGGTTTCCAGAAATGACATGATACGCGAGCAAAAAACATGTTCTAAACTTCTACAACAGATCGATGTCAGAGATATAGGTCTATAGTTTTCGCATCTGCTCGAAGACCCTTCTTGAAGACTGGGACTACATATGCTCTTTTCCAATCATTTGGAACCTTCCGTTCCTCTAGAGACTTGCGGTACACGGCTGTTAGAAGGGGGGCACGTTCTTTCGCGTACTCTGTGTAGAATCGAATTGGTATCCCGTCAGGTCCAGTGGACTTTCCTCCGTTGAGTGTTTTCAGTTGCTTTTCTGTTCCTTGGACACTTATTTCGATGCCAGCCATTTTTCCGTTTGTGCGAGGATTTAGAGAAGGAACTGCAGTGCGGTCTTCCTCTGTGAAACAGCTTTGGAAAAAGGTGTTTAGTATTTCAGCTTTACGCGTTTCATCCTCTGTTTCAATGCCATCACCATCCCAGAGTATAAGGATATGCTATTTCGAGCCACTTACTGATTTAACGTAAGACCAGAACTTCCTAGGATTTTCTGTCAAGTCGGTACCTAGCATTTTACTCTCGAATTCACTAAACGCTTCACGCATAGCCCTCCTTACGCTGACTTTGACATCCTTTAGCTTCTGTTTGTCTGAGAGGTTTTGGCTGCGTTTAAACTTGCAGTGAAGCTCTCTTTGCTTTCACAGTAGTTTCCTAACTTTGTTGTCGAATCACGGTGGGTTTTTCCCGACCCTCACAGTTTTACTCGGCACGTACCTGTCTAAAACGCATTTCACGATTGCCTTGAACTTTTTCCATAAACACTCAACATTGTCAGTGTCGGAACAGAAATTTTCGTTTTAATCTGTTAGGTAGTCTGAAATCTGCCTTCCATTACTCTTGCTAAACAGGTAAACCTTCTTCCCTTTTTATATTCCTATTTACTTCCCTATTCAGGGATGCTGCAACGGCATTATGATCACAGTCGGGTCTGTTTGTTATCAGTAGGTCCAAGATATTATCTCCACTAGTCGGTTCTCTGTTTAATTGCTCGAGGTAATTTTCGGATAGTGCACTCAGTATAATGTCACTCAATGCTCTGTCCCTACCACCCGTCCTTAACATCTGAGTGTCCCCGTCTATATCTGGTACATTGAAATCTCCACCTAAAACTATAACATGCTGAGAAAATTTATGTGAAATGTGTTCCAGATTTTCTCTCAGTTGTTCTGCCACTAATGCTGCTGAGTCTGGGGTTGGTAAAAGGAGCCAACTATTAACCTAGCTGGGTTGTTGAGTGTAACCTCCACCCATAATAATTCACAGGAACTATCCACTTGTACTTCACTACAGGATAAACTTCTACTAACAGCGACAAACACGCCACCACCGGTTGCATGCAATCTATCTTTTCTAAACACCGTCTGTGCCTTTGTAAAAATTTCGGCAGAATTTATCTCTGGCTTCAGCCAGCTTTCCGTACCTATAACGATTTCAGCTTCGGTACTTTCTATCAGCGCTTGAAGTTCCGGTACTTTACCAACGCAGCTTCGACAGTCTACAATTGCAATACGGGTTGCTGCTTGGTTCCCGCATGTCCTGACTTTGCCCCGCACCCTTTGAGGCTGTTCCCCTTTCTGTACTTGCCCGAGGCCATATAACCTAAAAAACCGCCCAGTCTACGCCACACAACCCCTGATACCCGTGTAGCCGCCTGCTGTGTGTAGTGGACTCCTGACCTATCCAGCGGAACCCTGTGGGTAGATTTCGTTTCTTCCATTTTTTCAAGTGTAAATCCTGTAGGTTAACGCGATCGAATAGTGAAGAGTCGACTAACTGATTCTTTTTACGATTTGTCTGAAATGTAACAAATACAAAATATGGCATATCAAATTCTACCAAGTAATAGTGATTCGTGATATCTATTTCAGAATTATTCTTACCACTCAGTCCTGAAGCTGCAACAGTTTGTACTTCATAAAAAGATATCAAAAGTCTGAAATTTTTCAGTATATTTTCCCTTTGTTCTAACTCGTAATCTGGCTCATATTTAACAACTGGTACACGAATTTCCGTGGATTCTACAACAATTTTTTCTTCTTTTGGAAGGAAGTCTTTTATTTCAATTCCAGCGTTATTTTAACCAGTCAATCGAAGAATAGAATTTCCAGCTTTTGATGACCATGTAAAACTTACTGTTAAATCTCCCTCCCACTTAATTACCTTATAATCTTTAAAAACTCCATAAAGGACTTCATTTTTCTTGCTCTTTATTTTTCCATTATTAAGAATATGCCATTCCATACCTATTTTATCAGCAAGAGATGAAGTCAAGTGCAGCAAAACTGATAAACTGATGACGAAATAAAAGAATGCTCTATTCTAGACATAACATTATTTCCCTTCTCTATGGCTATAAAATAAAAAAGTTTTGCCACATAATTATCGATTAATTTTTTATTGCATTTTCCATTATAAGTTGGATAATCTGTGCCATTACTTCCCATAACACTGAAATTCGTGTATAATTGGACATGATTATGCTGAAGCCATCCATCACCAATATTTATATTAATTTCAGTATCGTTGTTGGGCATATTTAAATTATTTTTAGTCTTCTCATTCACAGGGAATGAGTAAAACTCCTAACTCTCGATTTTGTTCATGATGCAGACATAAACTGGTTTAGGTATCGCTGATTTATTAAGGAAAAAAAATTATTAAGACATTTCTAAAACAAGTGTTACAATAGCTCCACTGCAGTCAATCAGATTATCATTTTCATCAGTTGCAGTTATTTCTAAATTTTGAATCGGATAAAAATTAGGAATATTTACAGGATAATGTGGTTCATGAATTGTTGGTCCACCAAATTCTGAATTAGGCTTGAATGAGGCAATAATATTAGTTTCTCAATGAAAATGATTAGTATGCTTTACAAACATCTCATCAGCCAAATTAAAATTTGTATTTATTAATTCAAATGGAATTATTTTAGGAACATCGTTAGCAACAGTCTTTTCATTGGCCTCAACAATCTGGTTACTAAAACCAAGCACACTTCCACTACTATCTTTTATATCTGTATACAATCTTACATAACTCTCAATAGTAACTCTGTTTAAAATTTCGTCTGCTTTAATGTGAATATTAGGCTTTTTCGAATAAATAAATTTTTCCACGTTTTTCAGACTATACTGACCAGTTCGAATTTCTGTTGTTTCTCCATTAGACCGCAGATCGGAGCCTGCTTGTGCTGGAACACAATATATTATTTTTCAATATAGTATTTGAATAAAAAGCAACAAGTGTAACATTACTAAAGCTGTCTCATATAGTTAAAGTCAATCTCTTTTTGAGAACAGATGAGTAGTCACTCAGTCGAAATAATCTGCTCGTTTGCTATTTAAAAAATTTATTTAATTAAATGAATACTCATTGGGAACAAAAAATAAGAATTCCAGAGAAGAAATAAAAAAAATAAACATAGTAAACCTTTACCAAATTCTATTTGATGCGCAATCATAGGACCAAGTGGTTGTGGAAAAACTACATTAATGATTGACAATTATATTATACCTCCAGGATGGCTGAATTGTAATAAAATTAATCATTGTCTATTCTAAAAGCTTAGATCAACCGAAATACCAAGAATTTATACAGAGGTGCGGAAAAATTGAAGATAAGCATAAAGAGAAAATTGCTACTTTCATTGAAAATAATGATGAAATTATTGTATTAGATGAATGCCAAGGAAATTTTTTAGTGCTGTTTGATGACTTCATTCTAGAAAATGAAGATTCAGTTAGAGAATATTTTAGTAGAGGAAGACATAAAGGAATAGACTGTTTTTATTTAGCTTAGACTTCCTCAAAAATAGCAAAACAATTAGAGAAAGTCTCAATATTTTAAATACTTTTCTACAGGATGATACAAATTTAAATTATATTTATCGTGTATTTGTTGGGGGCGATTTAAAGTTTGATCTTAAAGAAATGTGTAATAAATGTTGGAACGATGAGTTTGGATTTTTTATGATAGACATGACTAGAAAACCAAGGTAAGCTCAGAAATACAGTACAACATTTCATAACAACATAAACATTAAATATAAATGTAAACGTTAAACATACATGTACGTTGTTACGAAAATATGTTTAAACTGTGTTACAGCAATCATTTTCATTCTGACTGGTAGTTAGCGGATATTTCTGTGGTAGGTAGAAAGAGTGATCACTGAACTGAAGTTTAATAGGCTCAACATTTTTATTTTTAATGTGGAAAAATAGTTACGAGCAGGGCACAACGTTTATTCTAAGAAAGCACATGAATTTCTGAAACGACTTCAGATTTGGCGTAGGAGAGAAGGTGATCTTAAATCGAAGTCACATGAGCATGTATGGCCCAAGTGTTGACAGTTCTCAGTAAATCTCCGTTGCGCGTGCTGTGGGGATGTAAATATTACGCCCCTATTGCGGCCGGTCTCACTTGAGACGAGCACTTCCCTAATTGTGGAAGCGCTCAAGATTAGGAGTGTGAGAGTAGGTAACCAGTTTAAAATACATCCTTCTACACACCTCTCGATAGGGGAAACGTCTTAATGTTACGACATAGTGTCGGGAAGAAGATGAACACGTTAATTTAGAAGCAGGAAAAACTAAAGGAAAGAATTACTGTATTTTTGCTCAAAGAATTCTGAGATAGGTTTCTTAAAGAAACGTAATGCTATACGCTGGAGCCACTTATTCTAGAGTACTATTCCAGTCTTTGGGCTCATCATCACATAGGACCGACAGCATATATCGAAGGAATTCAGCGACGATGTGCCAGGAGAACACACACAAAAGTGTGAGTCACCCAAGGAATCTGGAAAAAAAGGCGCTGTTGTTGTTGCGAAACACTGATGGGTATATATAGAGAAACGATCTTCCAGAGAGGTTCACCCCAATTCTCCAGCGTGTATCGTGTATTTCACGTACGAACCATGACAATGACACGAGAGAGATTAGGGCAGCTACCCCTGCATTAATTTTGTTTTCACTCTCTACATCAGGGATCCCCAAACTATTTTGGACAAGTGACCCCTTTTCCAAAATGAACTGTTACCTCAGACCCCCATGGCCAAATTACCTACTTTTAAGATCAACCCCTTTATTCATAATGGTCCGCTAACTTAAAATAGCTGCTACATAGTGTTATTCCCTACAAAAATATTAATTATTCTTAGTGCACGTAACACAACATAAACAATACAGTACCTACCCCAAAGGGTCGATATCGACCACTTTGGGAATCACTGCTCTACATAGTGCGAGAGGCATTGGAAAGAGCACTGAAGGACCTAAGTGGAGAGAAGGCCCCCGAAGCAGATGGTGTTCCCTCAGAATTATTGGGGTGCGTTGTGGAGCCACGACAAAACGATTCCAGCTGGTGTTGCACGATGTTTGAGACAGGCGGAATACCCACACACTTCAAGGAGAACGTAATAATTCCAGTTCCAAAGACAGATACTGGCAGGTGTGAATAGCACCGAGTCACCAGTTTAATAAGTCACGTTCACAAAATACAGAGACGGATTACTTGAAGAATAGAAAAAACTGCTGGAGACTTACGTCCGGGACGATCTGTTTGGGTTTCAGAGAAATGTAAGAACATGCGAGGCACTTACGACCCTGCCACTTACCTCAGAAGATTGGACAAGTTAATAGATTTAGAGAGAGCTTTCGACAATCTTGACTTGTTTACACGCTTTGATGTGCTGAAGGTAGCAGAGGTAAAATACAGGCAGTGAAAAGTGAATTGAAACTCGTACCGATACCAGATTGCAGTTGTAAGAGGCGTAGCATATGAAAGGGAAGTAGTGATTGAGAAGGAAGTGAGGCAGGGTTGTAGCCTATCTCGATGTTATTCAATCTGTGTATTGAGAAAGCAGGTGATGCTGGTGTGGTTAAACTACGAAATGAAATATTAAAAGTAGTGGATGAGTATTGCTATTTGAGCAGCGAATAAATGATGATGCCGGAGTGCAGAGCATATGGAAAGAAGAATGCCAATGGCGAAAGAAGCATTTCTGAAAAAGAGGAGCTTCTTATCATCATTTATAAATTTTAAGTGTTTGAAAGTTTTATGGAGGTTTCGTATTGAGTCCAGTTTTGTAAACGCGGACGAATCAGTCCAGACAAGAAGAGAATAGATAGTTTTGAAATGTGGTGCTACAGAAGAATGTTGAAGATTAGATGAGAAGATTATTAAATGAGGTTGTTATTAATGGAATTGTGGGGGCACTCTAAAAAATGTGATCAAATGATAGGACAGATCCTGAGACATCAAGCAATCGTCAATGGAGGGAAGTGCGGAAGGGGGGGGGGGGGGGTGAAAACTGTCGAGGGAGGCAAAGGCTTGAATACGGTAAGCAGGTGGAAGTGTATGTAGGTTGCAAATTATTCAGAGATGGAGATAGACTAGCATGGAGACCTCCATCAAACCGTGTTCGGACGGACGACAACGACAACATATGTGAATGAAACTGAGCAGAAATTTGCTAATATTAGTACGAAGTATCCTGCGCCATGCGCTTTACGGTGTGATGCAGATCCTTAAATCAATTCATTAAAAGCCTCGTGATGACTGGGTGTTGTGTGATGTCCTTAGGTTAGTTAGGTTCAAGTAGTTCTAAGTTCTAGGGGACTGATGACCATAGTGCTCAGAGCCATTTTTTTTTCAATTCATTAAAAACATAAATTCTTTAGTTCACGGGTTGTTGCTGAATAGGCATCCAGATAGACAGAATTTCGTAGGATTAAATGACGATGGAAATCATCGAATTCTTACAACCGCCACAAAAAAGGATATTGCCAATAAAAATGTAAACTTTGCACTATACATTCCTCTGTTTGTACAAATATGTTTTATACTCGTACCGGAAAGACGAATCGTAAAGAAAGATCCTAGTTATGTCAACTGTGGACCCGAATGAATCCGTTTTATGGCGCAGAAGTCAGCGTGTAGTTACGGCAACTTGCAGATAAGAACTTCACTTGAGCAAGAGCTTCAGCTTCGGCAGTTGGAGCTTTATGTCGACAGTTCTTGCTAAAACTTTTGAGTACGCCCTTAGATGATAGTGCAGCGTAAAACTTTTCTCTCTCTCGGAGAGTTAACAGTACGTAGTCGGTAAAGAGCTCCTGCAATTTCAGGAGATCCCACGGATAATAAACGGAAGATCCCAACAAGAAACGTCTGAACTACGACACAGCTATGGGTGTTCATGCAAATTTTTCACAGGACGACTTGTATTAAACAACGAATGAGAAAGCAATAAAAAGATTACTAATTAAGGATTTACAAACAAGTAGTAAGTATTTAGGTTTCGCTCTTTACACATTGTGTACCTTATACAACAGTCGATGGAAATCGTTTGCCAGAGGTGGCTTTAGTCTGAAGATAGTCACTAGCTGGTTGAAACCAGTTAACGGCACTGTGTTTGTGTCATTTAAAAAGTAAAAGGCTACAATCAGTCAGTCGCTTAATCTCCAAGACGTTATGTAATTTTTTCCATAGCGAAATTTACAGTACAATAGTTTGTCATTCCCAGTTTCCAATATCTTGTTCGGGAAATACGAATGTAATTGTATTTGTTTAGGACCCTCGCACAGAAACGCGTTTTCGTCCTGAGCGCTGGGAGAGTCCATCCTGTTGTTCCAAGGGGGGACCACATTAGCTGACTGTCACCTGTAGTCCTGTGGACTCTGAGCGTTCTCGTTGCTGTCTGTTTACTACACGGCATTGCGCTGCGGTCTTTGCCCATCGTAGGTCCAGAGTAAGTTCTTTCTAAACAAGCTCATGTGATTACATCCAATCTTCTTTTTATTTTTCCTACCCTTTTCCGTGCGTCACAGAGTTGGTATGTTATTACGGATTTGGCAGTGTTAATGGTCTTTCTGTCTTTCTGCCGCCACCTCTTCCTCGTTCCTCTCTACCCTCCCCATGGAATCGGGTTTATGTACTTCATCTTTGTGCATCTAGTGTCATGTCATGTGAAAGTGTGACAACATTTCGATACCTTATAATTAAATTTTCCTCGAGGCATTTGAGTCTGATCTTTATCTGTGATAATGACGGAAGCTGAAGAAATGAACTAAAATTTGCGTCACAGCTTGAACTTGAACATTGGTCTCCTTGCATACTAGCCAGAAATGCTAGGCAGTAAGCACTATAGTTAACATTGCTGCGTGGACTACTGTAGTCCGGTGCCCTCCCAAACACAAACTTCAATTCACATCTTCAGCTTCTTAGATCGTCACTATTGCCGAGGCTCTCCGTCATTACGTCCAACGCTTGGATGCTATTCCAATGCTGGAGAGCCTCAGCAATAGTGACGATCTAAGAAGTGCTTGTCGGCTTTCTTCCATGCCAGGCCACCCAACCTTTAACCCTTTTTTATGACATTCTTGACCGCCAATACGAGATGTACGTTTCTTTTCTGCGGCCTCTCAGCGTCCGCTTTCTTCGCCTGCTTCAGCAGCTGTAGTTCACACTTCCTGCCACTTTCCGAATGGGTGAGAGCCCTTCACCACCTTGGCTTCAGGCTCAGGTTTGTGTTCATTTTGACCTCAGCTCGTTCCCAAAGCATTCGACTCCAGAGCTGACCTATCGCTGCAAATTTTTCGAACTTCGCTCACAACTTGCCGATAGCATATTTTTGTACACTGATGGTTCCAAGTCCGCCCACGGTGTTGGCTGTGCTTTTGTCGTCGTGTATGATAAGTTTCAACACCGGCTTCTCGACCAGTGCACAATTTTTACCGCAGAGGTTTTTGCCCTCTATGAGACTCCGGAGGCACCAGCTCACTCACTGTGTGATCTGCTCTCTCAGTGCCCTTCAGAGCCTGGATGATCCATATCCAGTCCACCCAATCGTTCGACGGATCGGGTCTGCCTCAATTTGTTTCCGGACGGGGGAGCCCAAGTGATGTTGATGTGGGTTTTTGGCCATGCTGGTGTGCCTGGGAATGACGCTGCTGATGCTGCAGCCAAGACCGCAATCCATCTCGGTCGGCCCGCCTCTTACTCTGTTCCCTCTTTTCTCTGTCAGCGTATCAGGTCACTTTGGCATGACCATTGGTGCTCTCTTCATGGGAACAAATTCAGAGAAGTCAAACCTCTCCCAACAGCCTGGTCGACTTCCCCCCGGCCGTCTCGCCGTGAGGAAGTAATGTTAGTTGGGAATAGGGCACTGCCGCTATAGCCATCGCCACTTGCTGAGTGGCGACCCTGCACCCAGCTGTACTTTCTGTAGCCAGCCATTAACAGTCAGACATTTCCTGACCCTCTGCCCTTATTTTAGCCACTTACGTCTCAGGGTCGGGCTGCCGCCCGCTTTGCCGGACATTTTAGCGGATGGCGTGCGAGCTGTGGCTCGCGTTTTAAGTTTTTAAAAAGCAGTAATATGACGAAAGAGATTTGATTTCTACCTGGTGACTCCGGTGCCTTGTCGACGTCTTTTAGATACTCTTCCGTAACGTCTTGACATTTTAGATTTGTTTTTTCTTCCTTTCTGTATTGGACCTCGAAATGGTTTTTTACCATCGCGGTCCCAGCATTTTATGGTTCTATACTGGGCGCTTAAGCCCTTAGATGTTTTGGCCTTAAAACACCACCCATAAAGCGATCTGAGAAGCGGAAAATAAGCTGAAGATGTGAACTGAAGTTTATGTTGGAGAGGGCATTGGACGTGCGTAGTTCGTGCAGGACCGATAGATACTGTGCTGTGTTGGTTTAATGGCCACCATTCCTGTCTAGTAAGCAAGGAGACCCAGGTTAAAGTTCTGTTCGTGTCAAAAATTTCAATTCATTTCTTCACCTTCCAATATTATAAACGTCTGTGGATCATTGTAATTGAGATGGGACGTAGAATGTGACAACATTCCCGACACTATGACACTGGTATTTCGTCTAGTCGGTGTGGGGATCCGCCAACAAGAGACATCCATATTGGCTAGCACACCAGACCTTGTCGTTAATCCGCCTCACAGGTCTGATCCAGAGCCCTGAAGCCCGGAAGCAGCGTGTTAACTTGCACACAATCTGGGCAGTGCCATCAAATTTATGTGGAAAGTAGGAGCAAAATTCTCATTAAAATGTGTGGTTAAAAGAGTTGCGCGAACTGCTAGCCATTCTAGTCACACAATAAAAAGAAGGGAAAACATAGTTACAAGTAAAAATGTCGTGTGACTAGGGCCTCCCGTCGGGTAGACCGTTCGCCGGGTGCAACTCTTTCGATTTGACGCCACTTCGGCGACTTGCGCGTCGATGGGGATGAAATGATGATGATTAGGACAACACAACACCCAGTCCCTGAGGGAGAAAATCTCCGGCCCAGCCGGGAATCGAAACCGTGCCCTTAGGACGGACATTCTGTCGCGCTGACCACTCAGCTAGCAGGGACAGACATAGTTAGAAGTAGTCCTCAGGGATTCACTAATTCGGGCAACATTCGGAGAATGGAGAGAATTTTAATTTTGGCCAATATTGCCAAACAGTTTATCATCAGACTGACACGTAATCTCCACGTGACAGATGCTTCACATTGGCGGTATGGTAGTGAATGGCATTGTCCTCTATCTTACATCTTTTACCCATTTTTTGTTTTATGAAATCTCGTTCTGGTAGTTCACGATCGGACGTGTTTCGCTTCGGTTGATCCTGCGTTTATGTGACTATTTGTTTCACGATAGGGAAGGGTTTGTATTGTGGAACACTTTCACACTTTCGCCTCTAGCCAGACCTGTATAGACTTTTCTTATTCCATTTTGAATTGATAGCATTCACTTTTTGCGTGCTGCAGTCTTTCTTCTGAAATTACAAAATCACTCTGGAAAAGTTAAGTTTTTTCATATGTGAAAAATTGTTCGTAGGTACAAGATGTATCTAGGAACAAATACTCTATTCAAATTTAAAAGTACTGCAATCTAAAATACCTTGTCAGTACTGTTTTTAATAGTCTATGTGTTACATTATTGGTCTGCTACACCTGGTAATCAGTAACTGAAATCAAATGAAGAGGAAGTTGAAAACGTTTTGAAATAAAAGCTGTAGGGTATTCTCACAAATTTCCACTTTCAAGACAAGTAAAATTGTTATGACATTTAAAAAAAACTGAGCTCATTTGCAAATCTCATGTGTATCATCGTAGACCTCCTTCCATTTCAAGGTAAAAGATGGCGTGCTACCAACGAAGTATCTATAACCATCAGCACATTACTTAACTAGTTTTGCAAATGTACAGAATTTTATTCATCATAGAAGTATGTGTCTGAGACCTGGTACCAAGGAAGGCAGGATTGGGCTGCGATTGTGGACGGGGCCATAATCACCCTAACGTCCGATGACCAATGCAACGATGGAATAACACACCCAAGCTGGAACCGGCAGTCAGCACTCCGGGGGTTTAGAGCATCTGGAAGCAGAAAGGAACCACTACTACCAGCGTAGAAAAAAAAGGAAGAAAAAAAACTAACCTGGCCCACAATTCAAGGAAGCTGTCGCAGCAGTGGCAGGGCGAGGAAAGGTACACTGCCATAACATACACTAAACTCCAGGGCAGGTAACTGGGGCGTTAGGGGCCACTAGGCAGGAAAATACCAATGGTTGGTTCACAAATACGAGGGCAGTTCAATAAGTAATGCAACACATTTTTTTTCTGAAACAGGGGTTGTTTTTATTCAGCATTGAAATACACCAGGTTATTCCCCAATCTTTTAGCTACACAACACTATTTTTCAACGTAATCTCCATTCAATGCTACGGCCTTACGCCACCTTGAAATGAGGGCCTGTATGCCTGCATGGTACCATTCCATTGGTCGATGTCGGAGCCAACGTCGTACTGCATCAATAACTTCTTCATCATCCGTGTAGTGCCTCCCACGGATTGCGTCCTTCATTTGGCCAAACATATGGAAATCCGACGGTGCGAGATCGGGGCTGTAGGGTGCATGAGGAAGAGCAGTCCACTGAAGTTTTGTGAGCTCCTCTCGGGTGCGAAGACTTGTGTGAGGTCATGCGTTGTCATGAAGAAGGAGAAGTTCGTTCAGATTTTTGTGCCTACGAACACGCTGAAGTCGTTTCTTCAATTTCTGAAGAGTAGCACAATACACTTCAGAGTTGATCGTTTGACCATGGGGAAGGACATCGAACAGAATAACCCCTTCAGCGTCCCAGAAGACTGTAACCATGACTTTACCGGCTGAGGGTATGGCTTTAAACTTTTTCTTGGTAGGGGAGTGGGTGTGGCGCCACTCCATTGATTGCCGTTTTGTTTCAGGTTCGAAGTGATGAACCCAGGTTTCATCGCCTGTAACAATCTTTGACAAGAAATTGTCACCCTCAGCCACATGACGAGCAAGCAATTCCGCACAGATGGTTCTCCTTTGCTTTTTATGGTGTTCGGTTAGACAACGAGGGACCCAGTGGGAACAAACCTTTGAATATCCCAACTGGTGAACAATTGTGACAGCACTACCAACAGAGATGTCAAGTTCAGCACTGAGTTGTTTGATGGTGATCCGTCCGCCATTGCAGGAGTCACAGCTGTGCACGGCCGGCCCACACGCGGGAGATCAGACAGTCTTGCTTGACCTTGCGGCGATGATGACACACGCTTTGCCCAACGACTAACCGTGCTTTTGTCCACTGCGAGATCACCGTAGACATTCTGCAAGCGCCTATGAATATCTGAGATGCCCTGGTTTTCCGCCAAAAGAAACTCGATCACTGCCCGTTGTTTGCAACGCACATCCGTTACAGACGCCATTTTAACAGCTCCGTACAGCGCTGCCACCTGTCGGAAGTCAATGAAACTATACGAGACGAAGCGGGAATGTTTGAAAATATTCCACAAGAAATTGCCGGTTTTTTCAACCAAAATTGGCCGAGAAAAAAAATGTGTTGCATTACTTATTGAACTGCCCTCGTAATAACACATAAAATGCAACAGTTAATAATACACAGGTGAAAGAAGTCTAATTAGGTTCGCCTTCCCCAAACGCACCACTCGCTGCTCTTTGTTTCGGCAACAGCAAGCAAATCGCGAGATCTCACAATAATGCAGGTTTCACTACTTGCCTTGAATTAAGGTCCACTCAACTTAAACTTCCTGGGTCCGGTTGACAACGAGTTTTCACCCCTCGCGACCACAGCCCTTCCATCCGGCAGTGCATGCGTGCCGCCAGTGGTCCTGGCGCGATCTCGCGCTGCGCAAACCTGGCTGCTCGTCCATCCCCAACAGAACTGCCCACTCACACGACACGGAAACACCTCAACGTCGCTCCAAAGATAGTACCACCGTTACTAGATATCGATAACCGCCACTTCTGCCACTAGCGAACAGACAACGCTTGCAAACGGAGTGACGCCAATGAACACAAGAAGAAGACGACAACCGTAACTATACCAACTAAACGATGTCAACCTAGCAATGGCACCAACGCGAGCCGCAGCACGGCTCAGTGTCACTCTGCGTAGCTTTAATATATTATACGGCTGTTAAGTCAGCAGAAGTCAAAATATTTACAAATGCTGCACAAAAAACAACCTCATGTCTCGCAACAACAAAAGCTGTGGAAAATGCCAGAAACTACTCGTAGTGGTCTGTAGTGCGCATTTCTTCATGTCATTCTAAAATCGATCACTGGATTGGAATACTAGTGTGTTGCTAGGTACACTATCCTACAGCTACAACCTCTCTAGTAAGAAACTATTGGCTTTGAACGTTCCGTATTTATCAAATTATTCGTCGTACTGACTTAACCCATTAACCCTAGCAATGCCAAATAATTTTCGGTAATGCACGTATTACCAAGGGGGAAGGGGAGTAATACTTCATGGCCGCCCTAGAAACATTTAAAAAAATCAAAAGTCATTAATGGTTGTTGAATTATATTTTCAACATACATTTTAAACAGGTACTGATGTGTAAGTAGGGTCCAGTACTTGAAAATACGTGTCAGCACATTCTTAGAACACAGTTTCAATAACGTGTTCTATCAACTTCACGACTACCAAAAAACATTTTAAAATTCAAGTTTGGTTAATTGTTGTTGACTTTTACTCTCAACATACTTTTTCAAGAGAGACTGATGTGTAAGTAAGACCCTAAACTTGGGAATATTGGAGTGTGGTATTCATTGGGAAAGTGACAACCACTGCTAAGATTTAAATTTTTGGGTTCTGTTTAACTGAAAAATTTAAAACTTTTACGGAATCTGGTAGAAGAATTCGAGAAAAACAAATATTTTTTCAAAATTTAAAAATTTAAGTTAACTGATAGATTACAATATTTTCAAAAGGTGGGCATAAAGTACACCCCCTTAGGCCCTTCCCACAATATTGTGAGGATTACTACGATCATTCGCAGACTTTCTAGCTGTGTGTTCCAAGTTCTGCGGTGCATAGGATTCAGCTGTCGTAATGGACACCACCCCCCCCCCCCCGCCCCCCCATACTGCGCGGCAGCCGATCGCAACGCAGCTCCCACCACGTTTACTGCTGCCCCCTTCCCTACCGCGCTGTCTGCAGAGGCAGGTTGCAAATTATTTTGTGCACACTGTACTAACTACCTTCATTTCAAATTTTCCAGTGATTTAGTACACTACCTTGTTTTGGAATCTGAACCGTAGTCATACAGGGTGTCCAGAAAAGGGCTCCCTGATTTCAAAATTAAATATCTCGAAAAGAAAGATCGATAGAGTAATGCAGTAAACGGTATGTTTATTGTGAAAGCTGTAAGAAGTTTATGCAGCAGTTTAAAATAATAGTTACAAAAGCTGCTAAGAGATGGCGCTGTACGCTGTACAGCTCATATCAGCATACATAAGTGAAATAATCGTATGAAAACAATCTTTGCAAAATGTTCACAATTGGCACTACAGAGGTGGCGCAAACGAAGAATGAAATTAGCCATCACATTTCGTAGTGTCTCAACCGAAATGGATTCACATGCCACAGAGATCGCCGATTCAAGCTCGTCCAGCGTGGCGGATGCTTCGGGTAGACCATGTCTTTCACTGTGCCCGACAAAAAAAAGTCACAGGGAATCAAATCCGGCGAATATGGAGGCCAATCCATGCCTGCACCAGTAAATTTGGGATATTCCAAAGCAATGAATCGATTCCCGAAGTATTCCTCAAGAAAGCGAAACACTTATTCGGTCCGATGTGGTCGGGCTCCATCTTGCATAAACCATTCAGTACCTGGTCGATCCTCTAATGCTTGCTGTGTGGCGACAAATTGTTCCAAAATTGCAACGTAACGCGCACCAGTGACCGTTTCTCGAATGAAAAAAGGGCCAATAATGCCTCTGCTGCATACTGCAGCCCACACAGTAACTTTAGGAGAATACGGGGGTTTGGCTTCACACCAATATGGCTTTTCGGAACCCCAAAATCGCCAGTTCTGCTTATTCACGTATCCATTCGGGTGGAAGTGTGCTTCATCTGTAAACCAGATGCAGCCAATATCAAATCCTTCACTATCAACCTTTGTGAGCATCTGATTAGCAAAGGCAACCCTTTGTTGGACAGCTCGTGCGTTTGAATTTTGAATGGAAACATGTGTAGGCTCTTTCTCAGTATTTTCTGCGCGCTGGAACGCTTCAAACCAGTCTCAGATGCAGTTCTACGGACGGATGACATTGGATTTCGCTGAATAATTCCAGAAACTGTGGCGATGTTTTCAGGCGTAACTGCGGTTTGCTTGCGGCCAACATGCCCACTAGATCATCAGTTACGCTGCCTGTTCGTTGAAATTTTGCGAAGAGCGTACGAATGGTTTTCGCATCGGGTCCTTTTGGAACATTAAATCGTGCTTGAAAACTTCGCCTTGTTGCCGTAGGACTCTCTTCTAACCTGTGGTACTCTAGCACCAGAAAAAGCCTTGTTCAATGGAGTACATGGTTTTAATCTCTTCCTTCGGCACGCTAACCTCCTTTCACGTTTCAATAATGGAACTGATCGCTCTGGGCTTCGGATCACTATTTATACTAGGCATTACGTATGGCGATTACAGCGCCATCTGTTAGCAGCTTTTGTAACTATTATTTCAAACTGCTGTATACACTTCTTACAGCTTTCACAATAAACATACCGTTTACTGCATTCCTCTATCGATCTTTGTTTTCGAGATATTTAATTTTGAAATCAGGGAGTCCTTTTCTGGACACCCTGTACATGTCTACAGCACACTGGATATTGTTAGGTTCGAATACAGTTTACGTATGTGAGGCTCTGTAGCAGTAATCGCTGGTTGGCGATATCTGATGCTAAGAGAGCTCCTGGAGAAGGGAGCTTCCAGCCTGGAGGTTTATTCCTGGATGGCGCTGCATGCGTAATGGAAGTGTCTCCGTCGCGGCTGCGGATCGCTGCCATCTCTCACATTGAGACAGCGAGCCATCACCATCACGGTGGGGGCGGTCGACCCATCCTGCAGACTTATGGGCTGTCGGCAGCAGATGGCGCAGCCGGGGGGCGCTTATCACGCCAGCCAGCCAGGGGAGGTCGCCAAGAGCTCGCTGTGGACCGTCACCTCCCTCACACGAGGGATAGTCACCAAGTCTTAATTATCATCTCGTAAAAGTCAAGCTGTGACCGTGAACCGTCTGGCGATGGTGTGCATATTTAGGTTGGTGCATACGTCCGTAGCGATTTTCAATAATAAATACAGCAGATAGACATAACAGAAACTTTAGCCATCAATAATAAATACTCCGTCTCTTTGTACAGCAATTTGCCATCGCTGGTGTAGCTTTTCGATTCCGCGACAGTAGAAATCACCTGGTTTTCAGACGAAGAACTTGTCATGTTCGGAGCGCATTTTTATCCGGAAAGGAAGTGCCTTGTAGGTTGTTCGATAGAGAGCGGAAAAGGTGAAAATCTGAGAACGCAAGATCAGGTGAGTAAGATGGGTGCGGAATGACTTTCCTACTCAATTGTTATGTGTCAGTTGTAACTCCCTATCACGTGAAAGGTAAATTTTTATAATTTTACTGAGATGTAATGATTCATGAGAGGAGTCATTATTTCACCCTGAACCCAGTTATTGTATGGAGATTTGTGTTGAAAATTTCCTTTCAGAGACGAAAGGAACCTCGAGGAACTGCTTTTATTATTGTTGCTATTGTTATCCATTTAATTACTGCTTCGATTTTATTATTATTATTATTACTTATCTGAGGAGTTAGTTCTTTAGTATTCAATCTCTCTAAGAAAAGAGTTTAGGTCTTTGAAATCAATAAATAACCAAACTGATCTCACTAGAGGACGCCTATGTTTAGGGGATTGTGCACGGTAGGCTTGAGATCTACTACCGCATGCTGACTGTAAGCTGTACTCGATGTCTCTGCCGGTCGTCGAACTGCGTGTTGAATTTGTAGGAATTTTGTACTTTAACTTTGGTCCAATTCTCCTTTATATGGAAGCCTGTCCGTCGACGTGGATCTGCTTACAAGCCTTAAATTAATGACCGTATAGAGTTTGCAGGTTCGCGCTTCCACAGTCCAAAGAAATGTCTCATAGGAACGCGTAAACATTTGAATATGTGGATCCATAAGATGGAGAATAATTTACGCATTACACACCTTGCTTATGCTGCCGAGAAATTGGTTTATTGGCCTTTCAATTAAAGATGGCGGTCTCGCAACAATGCCTTCTCTCTTAATCCGTAATACATTCGTCCATACTCGTGAAGAACGGAAGCTAGACTATATCTTTTGACCATAATTAGCATCGAACCAAAGCTCTCCAAGGAATAGAGAGCGTCAGCGATAATGCTGCTTTGTCGCAGTCAGATGCGCGCGAGTACGCTTCAAATAATATGTTGTTTGTGACTTGCAATGATGTACTGTTTTCCCTAGCCATATTTCAAGATTCGTATTTTATTCATGGTCAATATTGAGTCTGGCACACTTACTGTCGGTTCATTCCTTTACGGGACCAGCTCCTATTTAACGTCCTATTCTTTCACATTCTATCTGCCCACTTTCAGCCAATAATTTCCTCATGACCGATGTAGCACTGCAGTGACGCAGTGTCACTGCCCTGTGGATAAATTTACTGCCTCACCAACACAGATTGCAAAAGACGGGTAATGCTGTATTGTATGTTGTTGTTGTGGTCTTCAGTCCTGAGACTGGTTTGATGCAGCTCTCCATGCTACTCTATCCTGTGCAAGCTTCTTCATCTCCCAGTACCTACTGCAGCCTACATCCTTCTGAATCTGCATACTGTATTCATCTCTTGGTCTCCCTCTACGATTTTTACCGTCCACGCTGCCCTCCAGTAGTAAATGGGTGATCCCTTGATGCCTCAGAACATGTCCTACCAACCGATCCCTTCTAGTCAAGTTGTGCCACAAGCTCCTCTTCTCCCCAATTCTATTCAATACCTCCTCATTAGTTATGTGATCTACCCATCTAATCTTCAGCATTTTTCTGTAGCACCACATTTCGAAAGCTTCTATTCTCTTCTTGTCTCAACTATTTATCGTCCACGTTTCACTTCCATACATGGCTACACTCCACACAAATACTTTCAGAAACGACTTCCTGACATTTAAATCTATACTCGATGTTAACAAATTTTTCTTCTCCAGAAACGCTTTCCTTGCCATTGCCAGTCTACATTTTATATCCTCTCTACTTCGACGATCATCAGTTCTTTTGCTCCCCAAATAGCAAAACTCCTTTACTACTTTAAGTGTCTCATTTCCTAATCTAGTTCCCTCAACATCACCCGACTTAATTCGACTACATTCCATTATCCTCGTTTTGCTTTTGTTGATGTTCATCTTATACCCTCCTGTCGTGACACTGTCCATTCCGTTCAACTGCTCTTCCAAGTCCTTTGCTGTCTCTGACAGAATTACAATGTCGTCGGTGAACCTCAAAGTTTTTATTTCTTCTCCATGGATTTTAATAGCTACTCCGAATTTCTCTTTTGTTTCCTTTACTGCTTGCTCAATATACAGATTGAATAACATCGGCTACAATCCTGTCTCACTCCCTTCCCAACCACTGCTTCTCTTTCATGCCCCTCGACTCTTATAACTGCCATCTGGTTTCTGTACAAATTGTAAATAGCCTTTCGCTCCGTGTATTTTACCCCTGCCACCTTCAGAATTTGAAAGAGAGTATTCCAGTCAACATTGTCAAAAGCTTTCTCTAAGTCTACAAATGCTAGAAACGTAGGTTTCCCTTTTCTTAATCTTTCTTCTAAGATAAGTCGTAGGGGTCAGTATTGCCTCACGTGTTCCAACAATTCTACGGAATCCAAACTGATCTTCCCCGAGGTTGGCTTCTATCAGTTTTTCCATTCGCGTTAGTATTTTGCAGCTGTGACTTATTAAACTGATTGTATTGTATTGTGACGTATCATTAAATCACTAAAACAAGGCACAGGAAGCCCAATCAATTGGAGGACAGCCCCGCCCCCTCCACCATAAGCCTAGCTGGGCCGCCACTCGCCCACTGCGGCGCCCCATGCCAGCGACCGTCCATCCCACTCCCATGGCAGTGGGCCTGCCGCATTGGTACCCTCCAAATTGTGGAAACGATGGCGGATGCGTTCGAGGCCCATAACCGACCCCTTGTCCTGGACCCTCCTCAGCACGATCATGTTCTGACAGCTGTTGGTGCTTGGTGCTTTCCACAACCGTCCACCCCAGTCTCCCCCCCCCCCCCCCCCTCGCTACTCGCCATGACAGCGTATCCTTCGACGGCTCCTGGATGGGACGGAATTTAAAATAAACATCTTTGCCACTCTCCCCACACGCCTGTCATCTTGTTCACCAAGATTTTAAAACTGCTGTCTCACATCTGGCCTTTTCCCCCCTCAGTGGAAACAAGCCAAGCTGATTGCCACCCCCAAACAGTTCAAGGTCCCCACCAACAACAGGCCCATCAGCCTCCTAAATACTATGGCGAAGGTCCTTGAATCTGTGATCCTCCACCGACATTCCAACCTCTGGCGGCGGCTGGGACGATCCGACCTGAACAGTTTGGATTCACTTCGCACCTCTCTGCCGAACTTCAGGTCCTACGGATCACTGAACACGTCAGCAAAGGCCTCAACACCGTCAAGTCGACAGCTGCCGTTTCTGGACTTGCAGAACGCCTACGACAAGATCTGGCAAGACAACCTGGTACACAGACCCCTAACCGGAATGAGTTCCTCCGCAGTAGGACTTTCCTAGTGGCTCAATGGAGAATGCGTTCCAGCATTCGCCAATTGTCGGCAGGCACCCGACAAGGATCGGTGTTGTCTCCCATCCTTTTTAATATCTATGTGATGTCAGTCATCCCCGGGTGACATCTAGCACAACGTGCTTACGACACAGCACTATATACCACTGGGCGCATTACTTACGCCGTCGTCGCCCGCCTCCAGCCGCAGGTGGACGCCATCATCACCTGGTGACGGCCAAACAAAATAGCTTTCTGTGGCGCCAAAACTACGGCAGTCTGTTTCACCAAACGGCGCCTAGCCCTCCGCCGCGATATTTCGATTGCACGTGTGCAGGTGCCCTCGGGGTCGAGATGGACCACAAGCTGCTCTTCCACTGTCATGCGCAGTATGTCGCCAACAAGGGGCAAAAGCTGACCAGGGCTTTGTACACACTCTTCCGCACTAGGGAACTTAAGCTGCATACCAAGCTCCGCATCTACTGAACAGTTATTCTGCCTGCCCTCTACATCTACATCTACTTACATACTCCGCAATCCACCATATGGTGCGTGGCGGAGGGTACCTCGTACCACAACTAGCATCTTCTCTCCCTGTTCCACTCCCAAACGAGGGAAAAATGACTGCCTATATGCCTCTGTACGATCCCTAATCTCTCTTATCTTTGTGGTCTTCCCGCGAAATATAAGTTGGCGACAGTAAAATTGTACTGCAGTCAGCCTCAAATGCTGGTTCTCTAAATTTCCTCAGTAGCGATTCACGAAAAGAACGCCTCCTTTCCTCTAGAGACTCCCACCCGAGTTCCTGAAGCATTTCCGTAACACTCGTGTGATTATCAAACCTACCAGTAACAAATCTACAGCCCGCCTCTGAATTGCTTCTGTGTACTCCTTCAATCCGACCTGATAGGGATCCCAGACGCTCGAGCAGTACTCAAGAATAAGTCGTATTAGTGTTTTATAATCGGTCTCCTTTACAGATGAACCACATCTTCCCAAAATTCTACCAATGAACCGAAGACGACTATCCGCCTTCCCCACAACTGCCATTACATGCTTGTCCCACTTCATATCGCTACGCTAATAATGGAGTATTCAAACATTACAGGATTCTTTTTCCTATTCATTTGCATTAATTTATCGATATTTAGAGTTAGCTGCCATTCTTTACACCAATCACAAATCCTGTCCAAGTCATCTTGTATCCTCCTACAGTCACTCTACGACGACACCTTCGCGTACACCACAACATCATCAGCAAACAGCCGCACATTGCTATCCACCCTATCCAAAAGATCATTTATGTAGATAGAAAACAACAGCGGACCTATCACACTTCCCTGGAACACTCCAGATGATACCCTCACCTCCGATGAACACTCACCATCGAGGACAACGTACTGGGTTCTATTACTTAAGAAGTCATGTATGGCTCTGCTGCATGGGCCACGATTAGTGTCACCATGATGCGGACGTTGCAGCGTCTGCAGAACAAGGTGCTCAAGTGGAGCCTTCACGCCCCGCCACTCACAAGAATCGTGACTCTACACGAGGAAGCGGATATCGCCCCCTCAAGACGGCCATACGCAACAACGCGCGGCGGCTCTATGAGAAAGTGGATGCCTTGCGGGACACTGTCCATGGGTTACGCCACGTTGGGACCGCACTTCCACGCCGCTGGAATCGACATTCGGTTCCCCTAACCATCCTAGAGGAATCGGATTACGACCATGGCTAACGATAGGCCTGGGGCGCCCACCACGGATGCATCCTATGGCGGGACTAGCCCCCCATTATACGTCCAATACTTTCCCACCCTACCTGCCCATGTTGGGCTAAATTTTTCTGCCTGCCGACATCTCAAAAATGGCTCTAAGCGCTATGGGACTTAACATCTGAGGTCATCAGTCCCATAGACATAGAACTACTTAAACCTAACTAACCTAAGGACATCACACACAGCCATGCCCGAGGCAGGATTCGAACCTGCGACCGTGGCAGCAGCGCGGTTCCGGACTGAAGTGCATAGAACTGCTCGGCCACAGCGACCGGCCTGCCGACATCTTTATCGATCCTCTAATAGTTTTTCCTTCTTCTTCCCACTGGGTTTTGTAGTAGCGCTATTTTTGTTGGTTTCTCATGTTCCACACAAAAAAGTGTCCGAACCATTTCAGGCGGTTTATTTTAATTGAATTCATGATTTAAAGACCTTTAAATAATCTGTAAAGTTCATCGTTTTAGCTCTTCACACTGTTGTGCCGGGGTCCAGATTTCTGAGGCACAGTTGACACTTCACAGTTGACACTTTGTCCTCCTGGACAGAGTTGTGGACCCAAGTTGTGAGGCCAGACCATAACAACATTTATCAGCTGTGTAGATAAACTCCGCCCGAACAGACCACGAAGGCCCAGCGGTACCGACCGGCCGCCGTGTCATCCTCAGCCCACAGGCGCCACTGGACCCGGATAGGGAGGGGCATGTGGTCAGTAAACAGCTCTTCTGGCCGTATGTCAGTTTACGAGACCGCAGCCGCTACTTCTCAGTCAAGTAGCTCCTCAGTTTTCCTCACAAGAGCTGAGTGCACCCCGCTTGCCAACAGCGCTTGGCCGACCGGATGATCACCCATCCAAGTGAAAGCCCAGCCCGACAGCGCTTAACTTCGGTGATCTGACTGGAACCGGTGTTACCACTGCGGCAAGGCCGTTGCCTGGCTAGGAAGGTGGGCCGCTTTATCTCCACAGTATCATTCTGTGACGTAACCAGAGTTCACTGACAGATTCTATTCACGCCTGGTCAGTTTCTAACATCGTATTTAGTTCTGGTCGTATTTCTCGCATGTATTTGGTTTCCATTTTTGTATGTTCATTCCCAAACCATTTCTATTGCTGCTACCACCAGTGCCCTGTATGTTTCCGTAGCAGCTAATTATGTTCTCGCAGTAGTGTCCATGCCATCTGAGTAGGCCGGAACTTGCACCTTTTTTATTGAATGTTGTACCTGTTGTATTGATTTGAGCCGATGACATTACCTTCTGTATACTATAAAAGCATACATTCCACAATTAGTCTCAACACCTGTTTACGAAACATCATTGCATCTTAAAATGGTTCAAATGGCTCTGAGCACTATGGGACTTAACTTCTGTGGTCATCAGTCCCCTATAACTTAGAACTACTTAAACCTAACTAACCTAAGGACATCACACACATCCATGCCCGAGGCAGGATTCGAACCTGCGACCGTAGCGGTCGCGCGGTTCCAGACTGTAGCGCCTAGAACCGCTCGGCCACCCCGGCCGGCCATTGCATCTTAAATTGATCTGAACGTTCATTTATACACGATGTCCGGAAAATACCAACAAATTATAGGACACGTTCCTTACCCCAAAACAAAAACAGCATATAAATATGGGCTGTAAAATGCATACCTTAAGAGCTATGAGCACTTGTTCGGAAGAAGAGATGTTTTTCACGCTAGCGTCGGTGAAAAGTGCCCATAACTTTTAAAGTGTACATTTTAGACTCCACCTTGGCGGAACTTTGCCGACAGTCACTTTGATACGAATGTTGTGAGAGTTTCATGGTTTTGTGATTTGCCCAACTTGTTTTCTAAAATTTCAGGGAATGTCCTTAATGTGTTAACACGGTGACTGGCTCGCCCATGTATTTTGTTAAGTGGTCAGCCAGTCACATTTCCCTGTGCCTTTCTTTTAGCTTTTCTGTGGTTTTACTGCTGTTTTAATCCCAGGAATAGCACCTTCCAACTTCCATCTTTCTCTGTACTGTTAAGGCGCGTGAGGTAGTGATTGCGTGGTTAATACGAGTGAGGTGGGAGTGAGTTAATGAGTGTCAACTTATAGGTTTTCTCCCCACTGCCTGACAACAATTTCAGTCATTGTATCCACATTCGAGTCTCTTAATATCCATAACAACGCTGATAACCTCGCCGTTGAGTGCCCGTAAGTTCCAAACACACACACACATACACTCGAAGATGAACCAGTGCTCATGTTAAATAGATTTTTTTTTTCTTGTTTTAGTGGAAGAAACCTGTCCCTAAAGCTTGTCGTTGTGTTTTGGGACACCCTATACATGCAGATATCGTTGTAAAGATGAAAAATCGCTAAGCACTTTTATCAACTAGCGTGCAACATGTTTCTGGCCGACGAAATTGTACTATTACACACTTGTCAAATCCGAACAACTCTTAACAAATTTAAAGCATTCTCCTTCTCTCTCTCTCTCTCTCTCTCTCTGTTCGTTTAGTCGGTTCCAACTCTCCGTGACCCCATGAACCAAAGCACGCAAATTGTTTCTCTCCTGCACTTTCTCCCGTAGGCTTTCCAGGTTGGAACACATTACTTCCGTCATGTCACCGATCCATCTCATCCTCTGACGTTCGCTTCTTCTAGTACCTTCAATCTTCCCCACGATTACTGTTTTTTTTTTTTTTTTTTCAGTGAAACGTGTCTTCTCATGATGTGTAAAGTAGGTCAGCTTTTGTTTTAGTGTCAGACCTTCCAGGGAGCTCTCTGGTTTTATTCGCTCTAACATTCACTTATTCGTTATCTTTGCAGTCCATAGAACTGTAAGAAGTTTCCTCCAACACAACAAATCAAAGGAATCTATTCTCCGCTGTTTCTCCTTTGTAATTGTCCAGGTCTCACACCCGCACATCACAACTGGAAAGAACATAGCTCTTAAAATACGGATCTTTGTTGCTAAACTTATATCTCTACTCTTGAAGACACTGTCAAGGTTTGGCATTGCCCTCCTACCAAATAGCAAGGGTCCCCTGATTTCTTGGCTGCAGTCACCATCAGCAAAAATCTGGGAACCGAGATAAATGAACGTAGACACTGCCTCCATTGTTTTTCCTCCAATATGCCATGAAATGATAGGTTTAGTTGCCATAATTTTCGTTTTCTTAACATTCAGACCAAGACCAGCTTTTTCACTTTCTTCTTTCGTCTTCATTTTCTGCCAACAGTGTAGTACCATCTGCGAGTTTAAAGTTGTTTATTTTAATCGGAGCTACTTTAATTCCATTTTCTTCTTCATCTAGCGCGGCATTCCTCATAACGTGCTCTGCGTACAAATTCAGTAAGGAAAGTGATAATATGCCGCCTTGCCGTACCCATTTCTGGATCTTGATTCATTTAGTTGTTCCATACCTCACCGTGGCTTCTTGGTCGGAATATAAACTCCTATGAGATGAATGAGGTGATCTGGTGCTCCCATATTTATGAGTACTTCCCATAATTTATTGTGATCTTCATAGTCAAAGGCTTTGGCGTAATAAATAAAGCAGATATACACGTATTTCTGGAATTGTCTTGCCTGTTCCATAATCCACCGAAGGTTGCCAGTTGGATCTCTGGTTCCTCTTCCTTTACGAATTCCAGCTTGTTCTTCCGTTATTTCTCGCCCTAGATACTGCGGAAATGTATTTTGTAACATTTTCAGCATGACGTCTAATATTCTGCGTGGTGTCTGTTTGTTCTATATAGTTCTATATAGTTTGAACCTGGGACCTGTTGCTGGTAAGGAGACGCCAGACCACACATGACATGTAGAATTCAGAAGAGTTCAGTGAGACTAGCGACGATATAATCAAATACTTAATGATTTCAGCGTCAGCTCCACTGCAGTCCCTGTAAAAGAATCTTAACACTAACTAAATTTAGTGGAAGGGGTTCAAGGCTTTCCGATATTTAGTTAGCTGGTAAAATAACGTCGAAAAAGCAGTTAAGTTTACCATTGGAAATTTTATTCTACTCACAAAACATTGTTTATAAATTGCACTATTGATAAAAGGAAATGTTTTAATACAGGATGGTAAAAACCAACTGCGTTCAACAAAAATGTCAACGAATATTCCCTGAGTGGGTTTCCAAGTTCTACAATGGATCGAAGGATGACCTATACCATATCAAATCTATAATCTAGGTTTAAATTAAGTTTCACAAGAGAGAAAACTATCAAAATGGTCTACAGTGACCCTCAATTATCTTTAATTACTTAACTAACTTGTCGTACATTACAGTGGCTGATGTGGCTTCTCAATAACTATATAACAGACAAATCATCGCGTTTCAGATTTTTTACTTCAAGTGGCAAATGTGAACACCATGAGCTTTAATTGACGATCGTCACTAGTATTACGCAAAAAGGGTGTGTAACAGATGAGACTTCTGCGCTTCTGAGTGAAGCCTTATGCGCTCTTATGCGGCATCGCGTGCGTTCATTACCTTGTCGGTGGTTAGTCAGCGTCAGGGGGCGGCGGGCGGCGCAGCTCCACACACCTCGCCGTCTCGGAAGCAACTCTCACGTATTTCTCTTTACTAGAATTTACCGAAGTTGGTTTAAGAAAAAGGTATCTGGCTGTGTTTTCAACTGACCAATCAGGGTCTCAATGTTAACCTTAAGCTCCGCCTACAAAAATTCTGTGTATCCAATGACAAACGTTATCCTTTTCGTGGTGGGGCAATGTTTTTAATGTTTGCTACGTAACAGAGAAGCGTATAGTCTCACGCTAAAACTTGCAGCTGGTGTGGTCCTTTTAGTGTTATCGTAAGATCTATACTGTTCTTCTGGAGGGCTCTATCTTTTAACATGGGCGGTCTGCTCTCGATTTCTGCCCTCATTTCTCCCCTCGGAACTGTGTCTGTTTCACGGTGGGAAGGTATGACACGCATTTAGGCGTTCTTGTGTTAGTCTGTGGTATTCCATTTGCTCACTCGTTACTCGTGTTACTTCGGTTAATTTAGTGTCACGATTTATTCGGAGCTATGTGACATACTACTGGATTTGCTTATGTCAGGGTTTTCATAGAAGGTGTTGGATTTGCCTGACACCTTACAGACTTTGCTAGCATGTGCGATTGTTCAATGATTTGAGCATACTTTATAAATTCCCTGCTTTCGGGACGGGATGAATACTGATCTTTTCCAGGCTTCTGGCCACTGTTGCGTGCTCCATATTTTCTGACGTATTGAATGCAGCAATCTCACTGCATTCTTTCCAATGACTTTGAACAATTCTGCTGTAATTCCATCGTGTCCACTAGTTTTGTTTTTTGCCATATTTTCGAGATCGCATTTGACTTCACTCTCCAAAATACCTGGCTCTAGTTCTAAAATAACATTAACTTGATCATCGTCAGCATTGTCAGTATGCAGTTCTTTCTTATACAGATTTCCTAACATATTCTGCCCATGTTTTCTTAACGTCTTCTGCTTCTGTTAGATCTTTCCCATTTCTATATTTTATCATCTGTTTTCGTGTGGAAATTTCCTTTGATGTGTCCAATTTCCTTGTAAAGATCCCTTGTCTGGTCCATTCTGTTATTATCTTCAACTTCCTTGCGCTGTTCGATTAAGAAGACATTTTTATCTCTTCTAGCTAATTTCTGAAAGTCTGTATTTCTTTTAAAAGAATACTAAGCATTAAAAGACAAGTGTGTAAACTCCACCTGAACATCGGTTTTGCAAGATCGAAATCAGTCATGGTGCGTCTTTTAATGACATGTCCCCTTACGTAGGTTACAAACACACACACGTGTGTGTGTGTGTGTGTGTGTGTGTGTGTGTGTGTGTGTTAGGGGCGCTCTACAACGAACGAGTTTATCAGTGCAGGGCAGGAAATTAGGCCATCGCGGTGCCGTGAGCTCCGTTCCGCTGGTGCAGTGCCCCTTCTGAACGCAGCAGCAAGAACAACAATAACAACAACAACTGCCGAGCTGTCTGGCAAGCAGAACGTCCCCTAGCGTCACTAACGACCCCCAAGCACCCAGTTCCGGTTACTCCGAAGTCTCGCAGCTACTGCCCACTGTTTCCCAACTTAGGCAAAACACTTTCTTCATAAGGATTGTAACTTAAGTACACCGGCCAGCCACAAGTAAGGTATAAAACGTTTATACACATTCAACCGTTACCGATTTCGGATTTTCAGAAATCCATCGTTAGGTGCCTCTTTTAAGGTTCCATCTTGGGACATCGCTTTGTGCTCGTTTCGTTTTTGGTGCTCTAAGGACAAACATGTTTTGCTTTAAATTCACTAAATATATGAAAAAGTACTGTAATTTCAAACATCATACAGTAGGCTAAGACATAGTTTGTCAGAAACATATATGATAGCCGGCCGGGGTGGCCGAGCGGTTCTAGGAGCTACAGTCTGGAACCGCGCGGCCGCTACGGTCGCAGGTTCGAATCCTGCCTCGACCATGGATGTGTGTGATGTCCTTAGGTTAGTTAGGTTTAAGTAGTTCTAAGTTCTAGGGGACTGATGACCTCAAAAGTTAAGTCCCATAGTGCTCAGAGCCATTTGAACCATATACAATCTATTTTCCTGAGCGATGCATTTGCCGAATATATCTGTTGGACTTTTTAAAAATTTCTTTTTTGTGTTCAGTATGTATGAATTGTACAATCACTAGTAATTTTATAACTTACTATGCTAAGATTTAAGTCACCAAACGCCATGTCTATCATTCTCAAAATGCAGCCCAACTTCTTATGGGTAAAGACAATTAAAACATTAACCATATATATATATATATATATATATATATATATAGTTACAAGATAGCGTGAATGCTTCATGCAGTTCTGTACAAGACTAGTGTGTGTGTGGGGGGGGGGGGGTGAGGGGGGAGGGGGGAGTGAATAGCTCATAGCTCATCCGTCTCCTACATGCCTCCTTGGCATAACAAATATTATGCTGTAACGTTTCCTAATCTTTTCATTCTTCCACAATTTTCCTTTTTTATGTTTTTAATGTCGTGAACGTACATTCTCTCGTGCGCTCTCTTGGCTTTTTCCCTTAACAATTACCTCGAACGTCAAAGGGGGGAGAATATTAGATAGCTACCAAACCTGCGTTTACTACTCAATGTTTCATACAAAGGAAGTGATAACTTATAGGTTTGGCATTAGTTAATTACAATTATTAGATCTCCAATGATAGCTTAAACACTAAATTAAGTAAAAGAATGTCCTATTTTACGGCGTTTTACTAATTTTGGTTAAATACATTTATGATGAAGATTTGTTGTTGCTGTGGTCTTGCAGTCTGTAGACTAGTTTCATGCAGCTCTGCACACCAGTCTATCTTTTGCAAGCCTCTTCATCTCTCCTTAACTACTGCAACGCAGATCCACTTAAAGCAGCGTACTGTATCAAAGCCTCTGCAATTTGTACCTGTATTACGAGTCGTTTCCTTGATGCATCAGGATGTGTGTCCTACCAACGGATCTCTTCTTTTAGTCAAGTTGTGTGATACATTTCTTTTCTCTAAAATTCAACTCAGTACCTCTTCATTATCTGCGCAATCTACCAGTCTGATGTTAATCTTTCTTCCCCAGCGCCACGTTTTCAAAGCTTTTATTCTTTTGCCGCCTATGTTGTTCTTCGCAAAAGTTTTAGTTCTATACAACGTCACATTTCAGACAAATACTTCCAGAAAGCACTTCTTGACACTTAAATATATATTAAATGTTAAAATATTACTCTTTCAGTAACGCTTTCCTTGCCAGTCTGTATTCTGCATATTCGTCACTTCTGCCAATTTCAATAATTTGGCTACCTAAATAACAAAACAAGTACTAATTCCCTCATCTTCAAGTACTCACGCATTGATATAATTGATTCGCCTCGATCGGCAATGATCCACAACCTTCAGTACGGATGCACAATTGCGTTCGATCTCCGACGGAAATCTAACATTAGCGAGCGTGGAGGACGTGGACGAGTAGTGTGGATAAGCGGCACTGGCTGGATGTGGCTCAGCCAGTGAGCGCGCTGGCGTAGTCCTCGCATTGGCGATAAACACTGTGCGTGGGTGGTGCAGTGATTAACGCAACTACCTAGTCAACACGACACACCAGATTCCAGTCCGCCACATATTTACACTCGTCGCCGCTGATTCCGCATAAAGTACCGATACAGCTGGTATCATTAGTTCCGTCCCTTCCCTTCCCCCCCACCTCAAATTTACATGCACTATGTGATCAAAAGTTGGTTGGTTGGTTGGTTTTGGGGAAGGAGACCAGACAGCCTGGTCATCGGTCTCATCGGATTAGGGAAGTATGGGGAAGGAAGTCGGCCGTGCCCTTTCAGAGGAACCATCCCGGCATTTGCCTGGAGTGATTTAGGTTCAAATGGTTCAAATGGCTCTGAGCACTATGGGACTTAACATCTATGGTCATGAATCCCCTAGAACTTAGAACTACTTAAACCTAACCTAAGGACATCACACAACACCCAGCCATCACGAGGCAGAGAAAATCCGTGACCCCGCCGGGAATCGAACCCGGGAACCCGGGCGTGGGAAGCAAGAACGCTACCGCACGACCACGAGATGCGGGCAGTGATTTAGGGAAATCACGGAAAACCTAAATCAGGATGGCCGGACGCGGGATTGAACCGTCGTCCTCCCGAATGCGAGTCCAGTGTCTAACCACTGCGCCACCTCGCTCGGTGATCAAAAGTATCCGGACACTTGGCTGATAATGACTTACAAGTTCGTGACGCCCTTCATCGGTAATTCTGGAATTCAGTATGCTGTTGGTCCACCCTTAGCCTTGACGACAGCTTCCACTCTCGCAGGCATACGTTCAATCAGGTGTTGGAAGGTTTCTTGGGGAATGGCAGCCCATTCTTCACGGAGTGCTGCACTGAGGAGAGGTGAGGCCTGGCACGAAGTCGGCGTTCCAAAACATCCCAAAGGTGTTCTGTAGCAATCAGGTCAGGACCCTGTGTAGGCCAGTCGATTACGGGGATGTTATTGTCGTGTAACCATTCCGCCACAGGTCTTCCATTATGAACAGGTGGTCGATCGTGTTGAAATACGCAATCGCCATCCCCGCATTGCTCTTCTACAGTGGGAAGCAGGAAGGTGCTTAAAACATGAATGTAGGCCTGTGTTGTGACAGTGCCACGCAAAACAAGGGGTGCAAGCCCCCTCCATGAAAAACATGACCACACCGTAACACCATTGCCTCCGAAGTTTACTAATGGCACTATGTGCGTTGGCAGATGGCATTTACCGGGCATTCGCCATACCCATACCCTGCCATCGGATCGCCACATTGAGTACCATGATTCGTCACTCCACACAACTTTCTTCCACTGTTCAATCGCCCAATGTTTACGCCAAGCGAGGCGTCATTTGACATTTACCGGCGTGATGTGTGGCTTATGAGCAGCCGCTCGACCATGAAATCGAAGTTTTCTCACCTCCCGTCTAACTGTCAAAGTACTTGCAGTGAATCTTGATGCAGTTTGAAATTCCTGTGTGATGGTCAGGATAGATGTGTGCCTACTACACATTACGACCCTCTTCAACTGTCGGCGGTCTCTGTCAATCAACAGACGAGGTCGGCCTGTACGCTTTTGTGCTGTGCGTGCCCCTTAACGTTTCCACTTCACCTTCACATCGGCAACAGTGGACCTAGGGATGTTTAGGAGTGTAGAAATCTCGCGTACAGACGTATGACACAAGTGAATGCAATCAACTGACCACGTTCGAAATATCTGAGTTCCGCGGAGCGGCCCATTCTGCTCTCTCGCGATGTCTAATGAGTACTGAGGTCGCTGATATGGAGTACCTGGCAGAAGGTGGCAGCACAATGTACCTAATATGAAAAACATTATGTTTTTGGGGGTGTCAGGATACTTTTGATCAGCTAGTGTAATACGACTGCATTCTATTACCCTTTTTAACTTACGTTTATGTTCATCTCATAACCTCTTTTCAAGACACTATCTAATCCATCAACTGCTCTTCAAACTCCATTGCCGTCTCTGGGAAAACTATCGTTTCATCAGCAAACCTCAGTGTTTGTATCTCTCCCTGAACTTTAATTCTCATTCCAAATTTCTTTTTGCTGTCTTCCACTGCTTTCTCTATGTACATATAAAGTAAAATCAGCGATAGCATGTAGTCATAAGCCCTGCAAATATCAGCTTCCTTTTTCTGTATGTCTCTTACTAGGTCTCTGTCCTCTTTTTACCTCCTGTTGTACCGTAAATTTTGTTTTTTCTTTCTATGCAGGTCGTTATCTTCCTCTATATTCTCAATTCTGTTGGCTTTATTCTTCTTCTTTTTCCCCATTGTTCACGTTCCACATCGTAGAGAAGAACTTCCCAGAGAAAAGATTTTTCCACGGGTAATCCACTTAGCCGATGCATTTTAATTCATGATCGATTTCGAAATTATTCGGTATCCGTGTTCCATCGTGCTTGTGGCCGTCGTTGAAGTACATAAAGTGATCGAATACATGAACACGTCACAGATCAGTAGAGCTACCTGTTAAGAACACTGAGAGTCGTCGGCGGGGTAATACCCGTACAGATTTGATGAATGTGTAAACTAAAATTGAGAAGGCGAAATATTGAACTTGGTCGACTGCCCAGTGGTTTTTCTTTATGTTGCAGTTGACTCGCTGTTTGTCGTGTAGTAGGAGCATCTGTTTGGCCTGGCTGCGATAGCCACGCCTTCGTGGCCGCCTCGTATGCACGACACCGCTTGGACAGTGTCTCTGGTCTCTGCCGTCAAGTCTCCCCCACCTCACCCCAATACTTACCGCTAACCCCACCCACCTCTCTCTCTCTCTCTCTCTCTCTCTCTCTCTTTGTGTGTGTGTGTGTGTGTGTGTGTGTGTGTGTGTGTGTGTGTGTTTTGAATGACGACTCAGATAGGCAATTGCTGCTCGCTGCACACCAAGACGACGGTCAAGCAGCTCTCGCCTCCATGAGGCGATAAACACGAACTGCAAGCCATTAAAATCGCAACGCAATGGAGGCAGAAGGCAACACACGTCAAATCGACACAAAAGTGCTACTTACTAGGATGTGCAAATTAGTTGAAAGTAACGCCATCTCTATGGTATATAAACGTGCAATAACCCCTCACAGATTGCAGGTGGCAGCACCAGCAGTGGAGGGTGTATGTCTGGAGGACACGGAAAACAATGCAGTAGCCGTCGTAATGTGAAAGCGGAGCGATTTATCCGACATCGAAAAGCACGTGATAATTGGATTTCGGGCCAACGGTGAAAGCATTTCCGAAACGGCTAAGTTTTGTAACTGTTAGCGGATAGGGGATAGGTAAAATAATGTGAACAGTGGTAGTAATGGGATGGTTGTGTCTGACGGTCAAGAATGTTGGTAAGACACGTGTCGAACTGAACTGTGCGTCTTCAGTACGGACCAGGCATCAGTGCTGGTTGTTTACGAGTAGTCCACACTTCGTGTTTGCATTGAGAGGCCGAGGTCGACGTATAATGAAACACAGAGCTCCACAGAGGGCAGATTGTGGGGGCCCAATTAACTGGAGTATCGGTAACCAAGACAGCCAACTTACTGAATGTTTCAAGACGAAGTGTTTCAACAGTCATGACAGCCTACACAAAGCTTTGGAAGAGATCATCGTGTAAACGTAATAATGGGCGCAAATCAAAACTAAAAGACAGAGATCGTCGTACGCTAACACGAATTGTGTCAAACCAACACAAAACTATGACGGCTAAGGTGTATGCAGAGCTCATTAGCCATCTTCGAGACCCCGTTTCTATCGACACTGTCCGCCAAGATCTCCATAAAGCGAATATTCATCGATGAGTTGCTATACCGAAACACTTACTGACGACAACCAACGAAAAGAAGCGTAAAACATGGTGTCAGGAGCATAAATCCTGGACGGCTGATCAGTGGAAACACGTCATATAGTCCAACGAGTCAACATTTTCGTTATTTCCAACATGAGGCCGAGTTTATGTCTTGAGAACGCCAAAAGAAGCCTACAAATGGTTCACATGGCTCTGAGCACTATGGGACTCAACATCTGTGGACATCAGTCCCCTAGAACTTAGAACTACTTAAACCTAACTAACCTAAGGACATCACACACATCCATGCCTGAGGCAGGATTCGAACCTGCGACCGTAGCGGTCACGCGGTTCCAGACTGAAGCGCCTAGAACCGCAAGGCCACACCAGCCGGCAAAAGAAGCCTACAATTCTGGTCGCTTGATTTCGTCGGTTAAGCACGGAGGTGGAAGTGTGTTGAAGTGGGCAGCCATATCAACGATTATGTGAACATTTTAGGTAATCAGGCGCACCCCATAATTCAAATGCTGTTTCCCAACAATTATGCCATATTTGAGGACGATCATGCACCCGTTCGCAGAGCCAAGACAGTACAATCGTGGTATCAGAAGCATGCAACTGAACTGTAGCGTTTTCCCTGGCCGACACAGTCCCCAAACTTCAATATCATCCAACTCTGAATTCCCTAACGACTTTCGAAATGGAATGTCCCACGCATCTAGCTCCAAGTGTCATTCTGCTTTAAAGTCTGTTAATAACCGTCGCGCGGCCATAATGATGTCGGAGACCTTTTGACATGAATCACCTGAGTACAGCTGCGCCAATGCGACACTACCGCCATCTGTAAATGTGCACATCTCTATGCTGTGACTTCAGTCACATCAGTGTATACACACAATACGCGATCTTCTTCTTCTCAGATCTTCAGCCATCAGGTTGGTTGGCAGCAGCTCGCCATGCAGTTCTGTCTTCGGTCTTCCTCTTGAAAGCAGTGTAGGTTGTGCAGCTGGTATCCTCCATGATGCAGTTGGTGTATTCTAGTCTCGGTCTGCCTCTTGTGCTCTTCCCCTCCGCTGTTCCATCAATGATACTTTAAATGATACCCTCATATCAAAGTAGATGGCCGACCCATGAGTCCGTTCAGTGTCTAGTCAGGTTCTGGAGATGTGACTTCTCTTCGTCCGCCCTGTGGAGCACGTCTTTGTTTGATATTTTGTCTGCCCAGGAAAACGTGAGCATTTTTCGGTAGCACTACGTTTCGAAGACAGCTGCTTCGTGTTTATCTGCCTCTCTAAGTGTCCATGTTTCATTGCCGTACAGGAGTACACACCGAACAAACTTCTTTATGACGTCTTTCCTGAGATATTTGTCTGTGCTGCTCGGTGTGAAAAGGTTTTGCTGGGTGATGTCGGCTTAAATGTCATTAGTTGATTTTCCTTTGGTTGATTCGAGGGGGATTAGGGAAGGGTGAGGAAGGAAATCGGCAGTGCCCTTTCAAAGGAACCATCCCGGCATTTGCCTGAAGCAGTTGAGGGAAATCACGGAAAACCTAGATCAGGACCGCCGGACGCGAGTTTCAACCGACGTCCTCCCAAATGCGATTCCAGTGTGCCACTTCGCTCGGTAATCTTCCGTCTGTTGTAATTTTACTCCCTAGGCAGGAAAAGGATTCGATGGTCTCCAGTCACTCACTGTTAAGTGTGCACTGGGCAGCTGTGTATTGTCTGCTCATGACTAAGATTTTTATTTTAGCTACTTTATTAATTTTGTTATTGTATGAAGAGGTGAGGGTGGTTTCTATGTGAGGCAGCATCCCTACAAATTATTGTGCATCTTCCCTTAACACTACGATGTCATCGGCAAATCTCAGCATGTGTGTTTCCTCACCATGAAGTTTAATCTTCCTCAAGCTCCTAGTTTCTCCCTAATTTCATATACTGCCGCCTGAATGTATCCATTGAACTAGACAGAAGAGAGTCAGCAGTCATAAACTCTGCTCAATAGTAGGTTCGTCCTGGTACTGTCCACACCTTATCGCAGCAACCTCTTCTCTATACTATTCCTGCATTACTCTTCTGTGCTTGTACTTTATACCACTGTCTCACAACAACTTACAAAGATGTCGCCAATTAACCCTGTCTGGTATAATTATGTTAACCAGCAGTGAATACTGCGACAGAGTTCCTTGACGCTGACTTAACTGAGTACATTCCTTGTACACTTTGAGACGAACTAATGACTAGGGCAAACTAAAGTATTGAGTTCTCAGACTGTGTTGTACAGATTCCAAAGAAACTGGCACACCTGCCTAATATCGTGTATGGGTGTCGCATTGTCCTGCTAGAATTGCCCAAGTCCGTCGGAATGGACATGAATGGATGCAGGTGATCAGACAGGATGCTTACGTAAGCGTCACCTGCCAGTCGTATCTAGAGGTGTCAGGGGTTCCATATGACTCCAACTGCACACACTCCACACTATTACAGAGCCTCCACCAGCTTGAACAGTACCCTGATGACATACAGTGTCCATGGATTCATAAGGTTGTCTCCATACCCGTCCTCGTCAACCCGCTCGATACAATTAGAAACGAGACTCGTCCGACCAGGCAACATGTTTCCAGTCATCAACAGTCCAATGTCAGTGTTGACGGAAACAGGCGAGGCGAAAAGCTTTGTGTTGTGCAGTCATCAGGGGCGCACGAAAGGGCGTTCTGCTCGGAAAGCCCATATCGATGATGTTTCGTTGACTCTCTCGCATGCTGACACTTGTTGATGGTCCTGCATTCAAATCTAACCAAGTTACGGAAGACTTGCACTTCTCTCACGTTGAACGATTCTCTTCGGTCGTCGTTGGTCCCGTTCTTGCAAGATCTTTGTCCGGCCGCAGCGATGTCGGAGATTCGATATTTTACCGGTGTGGTGTCACCGCCAGACACCACACTTGCTAGGTTGTAGCCTTTAAATTGGCCGCGGTCCGTTAGTATACGTCGGACCCGCGTGTCGCCACTATCAGTGATTGCAGACCGAGCGCCGCCACACGGCAGGTCTAGAGAGACTTCCTAGCACTCGCCCCAGTTGTACAGCCGAATTTGCTAGCGATGGTTCACTGACAAATTACGCTCTCAATTGCCGAGACGATAGTTAGCATAGCCTTCAGCTACGTCATTTGCTACGACCTAGCAAGGCGCCATCATCATTTGCTATTTATCTTGTGATGCATGTACCGTCAGACCGATGTTCACCAATTATGGATTAAAGTTAAGTATTCCAGCAGCTACGTACTATTTTTGCTAGTCTCATTTCCCTGACCTGTTCCAGACCTCACGCCATCCTGCGGGAGCTTAAACGCGTGCCCTTCGGCCTCCCGTCCTAGTGGATTGGCTGTCTTGCCAGTCCACAAAAACCGGATTCCTGATAGTCGCGGTATACTCGTGAACGTAGGGGAAAAGTTCGCTCTTCATCGCTACCGCGGAGTTGCTGTGTACCATTGCCCGTGCGCCGACTATAACACCACATTCAGACTCACTTAAATCTTTATAATCTGCCATTGTAGCACCAGTAACGGATCTAATAACTGCGCCAGACACTTGTCGTATATAGGCGTTGCCGACCGCGGCGTTGTATTCTGCCTGTTTACATCTCTCTGTATTTGAATACGCATGCCTATACCAGTTTCTTTGGCGCTTCACTGTATGCGACAAGTAAGGAAGGAAAGCACCGACCACTTAAAACCGACACCGGTATTTTAGTACTGAATAACTGGCATTTTTCGGTATTTCTTTGTCTCTGTTAAAATTTGCATTGATTTGAAATATTACGTTCGTATATGAAACGGAAAAAGCTATCAGTGCCATTTTTCATAGCGGTAAGTTTTTTTTATAGTGTTGAACAACTTACTTATCATTTTTCGGAAAAAGCAGCGGACGGTGGACAGACTAAATTTTCTTTCATTTGACTACGTACACAAATTGTATGTATCTTGACACTAATTTTACAGTCGTTGTTCGATTTCTACGTTTAGTACAGAAAATAATACGAGTAAATAACTGGAAATCGGTTTTTTTAGAAACCGGTTCGCTTATTTTGTAACAGTCGCGTTAAATTGGCGTGAAAAAAAATCGATATAACGGAAAACTGGTTGTATCGGCGATAACTGCCATCCCTAGTGCCAAGAACGGCCACAGAAGTACCCATCAGTTTTTCAACTTCCTTACTTGTTAGTAATCCCACTCTCTCGTAAATGTCTTTCCCATTTTTTATAGGCGTGATGAAGACCTGTAACATCAAATGGGATGAGTCGTGTTTGTCCTATTAGTGACCACTGACCACGCGTTAATTGTTTAAACACCCAAAAACGGAATTAGTCCATCACCAACGCTTGTTATCGGAAGGACAAACATACTCTCAATGCTGTCATAACATTTGTGAACGTTGATTACACCGTATTTTCAAAACTGGGTTTGCACAGTCACTATGTTTGCAGTCCTTAATCGGCTTATTCAATTTTTTTAAATTTTGTTTTGAAACATAACTTGCTTGTTCACCTGACCGTATCGTCCGTGGCTCACCGTTAATCGTGTCTGCCCGCAGAGTCGGCCGGTGTTGTTTTGTTTCATCACAAGTGGCCTCGCAGGAGGCCTGTTCTGAAACTGGATCGAGGTGGCCGAGTGGTTCTAGGCGCTACAGTCTGGAACCGCGCGACCACTAAGGTCGCAGGTTCGAATCCTGCCTCGGGCATGGATGTGTATGATCTCCTTCGGTTAGTTAGGTTTAAGTAGTTCTAAGTTCTAGGGGACTGATGACCTCAGATGTTGAGTCCCACAGTGCTCAGAGCCATTTGAGCGATTTTAAACTGGATCAGCTTGACTCTGTAGCTGATTGGTTAACAAGAACGAAGAAGAAACAATTACGAGACGCATATTACTTTATTCTCCAAGTTCATCGAAATTTTGTGCTAATTGATGTTGGCGATAAATTAAAGACGCCAGTATCCAGCTTTGACCTAGAAGTTTTGGGGATGCAGTCCTCCCATGGGACCAGCGCGGCTCGAAAGCTGCGACGTCTGTTTGTGTCTTTATTTTGCATTAAGAACTTATCTTCGTAAACGACGCCGTTGTCCAGGTTTCAATTAAAATTTGCCGTGGATGTCACTCCCCTCTGGAACCGGCCCAGTTCGACTCCTGGGTCGTCTTATTTTTAAATTTATATGACAAACTTATCTTTGTGCTTCACGCTTTTGTAATTCATTCTAAAATTGTACTGATGTTAACTTATCACTGTTGTAACTTCTGCTGGCTGACTGGTGTTCGTCTTTTAGTGTTTTTATTTTACGTCAAGAACTTATGTCTGTACGTCCAACTTATATTTGTTGTCCTACTGTGGACATTACAGTTACGTTAATATGGTACTTTTGTAACTGCTGTTGGCTGTATGGTCTTTAGCCCAAAACCAAAAATAAATAAATAAATAAATAAATAAATAAATAAAAAGCGTCGTACCTTATGCTGAAGTTTGAGTACATGAACAGCGAAAATATAATGAGCCATAATTTTACTCCCGTTTATTATTTTATAGCGGATGTCACGAAGAAAATATTTGAAATTACATGTTCTCATTTTAAAACACTGCACGTATGCAGTGTTGGTAATTTGTGCGCCGTAAGCTACGCCGTCTCGAGAGATGGGTTTCTAATACGTACTAATGTGCTTATCACTGAGACCTGATGGTCAGGGGACGTAATCAGTTGCTATTCGTTGGCTTTTCTTTTAATCACACACAATTTATTTAAAATTGACAACAAATTAAAATAATGGCAATAATTTAAGAATAGATTCACGCCTGAAGGCCTTAATGGCAATAAATTAAGAATTGTTTAACTTGTTGCAACTTACAAAATACGGTTATTAAAATATTGAAGACAAATCACCAAAGATATTAAAGCTCACTGCTAAAATAGAATTACCAAATTAGGATTTTAAAACAAGTAACGAAATTCACGGCTGAAGGCCTTAATGGCAATAAATTAAGAATCGTTTCACGGCTGTAGGCCTTTAACGCCAAGAATGGCAATTACTAAAAAATTTAACAACATTAAAACAGCAAATACAATAACAAAGGTTAATTCAAAAGGACAAGCAACTGATCACCAAACAGGTGAGACAAATGATGGTAACTTGGTAATACAACAATGAAATAATAACACAATAAAAAAGAAACACAAGGGTCAGTCGCAGACGGTGCTCCAGGAATCGCCCTGTGACTAGGTCAGGCAAAAAACACTTTCGCGAGCGATGAGAAAGTCTGGCAAGAATTGCATTCACACCACAAGATGGTAACTCAGACTAATGGCAGTCTAACGAGTGACTAATGATAATCTTGGTGAGGCTACCTGACGTCCCATAAACCAAATACAAAGATGTAAAAATACGCGAAAGCTGTAACCGGCGGTCTGGACTCCGCCCGCAGAATACTGTGCTTAGAGCGCCCAGAACAAGAAAGGAATCACTGCTACCAAGTTAGAAGAATCGCCAATCAACCTACAATCAAGAAAGCTGTCAAACTTACACGCCTCACCTGACAGCGGCGGCAAGGCGAGGAAACGTACACTGCCCTTACAGTCCGCAGCTCGTGGTCGTGCGGTAGCGTTCTCGCTTCCCACGCCCGGGTTCCCGGGTTCGATTCCCGGCGGGGTCAGGGATTTTCTCTGCCTCGTGATGACTGGGTGTTGTGTGATGTCCTTAGGTTAGTTAGGTTTAAGTAGTTATAAGTTCTAGGGGACTGATGATCATAGATGTTAAGTCCCATAGTGCTCAGAGCCATTTGAACCATTTGAACTGCCCTTATATACACTAACCCCCAGGGCAGGTAACTGGGGCATTGGCGGCCACCAGGCAGGAAAATACCGCTGCTTGAACTTAACAATGCCAAAAAGCTGAAGGCAGTAAATAGTAATTGGAAGCCCAGGAAAGCTAATCAGATCCGCCTTCCCCAAGCACTCCAGTCGCTGCCCTTTGCCGTGACGACACTACGAGCAGCAACGCGAACCCAAGTCACTGGAGAATCGCGAGATTTCACAATGGTGGAGGTTTGTCTCTTCGAATTGAAATGCACTCAACTTAAAACTTGCAGAATCGGGTTTCGACGAGGTCGTGCACCCTCGTGACCACAGCCTTTCGATCCGGCAGTCCATGCGCGCCGCCAGCGGTCCCGGCGTGTTCGCGCGCTGCGCGGACCTGGCTCCTCGTGCGTCCCCAACCGAACTCCTCACTCACGCGACCCAGAAGAACAACGACGTCGCCCCAAAGATAGGGCCACAGTCACTACACATCGATATCGCCGCTGCTGCCACTAGCAGACAGGCAACACAAGAAGAATACAAACAACTGCAACCATGTCAACTAAACGATACAGTCTGGCCTCCAACAGAGGACGTAAACCTACAACAGCACCAACGCGAGCCGCAGCACGGCCCAATCACAGCATTTAAAATTTCTAAAACTCGACCGGTAGTCATACGAAATACTGAAAATCAAAGTCTCGATGCCCCTGCAAACCATTAGATGGAACCTGTAAGTGGAATTGTGCACCAGGAGCCAGGAGCTCAGGTCGGTGTTGGACTATCGTATTTTTTAACAAAGAAATATGATCAAATATTCGTCAAATTTCTTTGAAAGATCATTGATGTGGCGCTAAAAAGGGGTCTTGCACTGTCGTCATATTTCTCGTCAAATTTCAGGATGGCTGACAACTTGTTATTATGCGCTGCAGTTGCTAGTACCACAATTGCATTGTGCATGTATTTGGAACAAAAGTGGCTGAAAAAAAAACGAAACATATTTGGATGAAGAAATAGCTATTACGTGGGGATAATAAAAACATTCAGCAAAATTTGTTACGAGAGCTGCAAGTGGAGGACGTCAAGTCGTCTTACATACACTCCTGGCCATTAAAATTGCTACACCAAGAATAAATGCAGAAAATAAACGGGTATTCATTTGATAAATACATTATATTAGAACTGACGTGTCATTACATTTTCACGCAATTTGGGTGCATAGATCCTGAGAAATCAGTACCCAGAACAACCACCTCTGGCCGTAATAACGGCCTTGATACGCCTGGGCATTGAGTCCAACAGAGCTTGGATGGCGTGTACAGGTACAGCTGCCCATGCAGCTTCAACACGATACCACAGTTCATCAAGAGTAGTGACTGGCGTATTGTGACGAACCAGTTGCTCGGCCACCATTGACCAGACGTTTTCAATTGGTGAGAGATCTGGAGAATGTGCTGGCCAGGGAAGCAGTCGAACATTTTCTGTATCCAGAAAGGCCCGTACAGGACCTGCAACATGCGGTCGTACATTGTCCTGTGAAATGTAGGGTTTCGCAGGGACCGAATGAAGGGTAGAGCCGCGGGTCATAACACATCTGAAATGTAACGTGCACTGTTCAAAGCGCCGTCAATGCGAAGAAAAGGTAACAGAGACGTGTAACCAATGGCATCCCATACCATCACGCCGGGTGATACGACAGTATGGCGATCACGAATACACATTTCCAATGTGCGTTCACCACGATATCGCCAAACATGGATACGACCATCATAATGCTGTAAACAGAACCTGGATTCATCCGCAAAAATGACGTTTTGCCATTCGTGCACCCAGGTTCGTCGTTGAATACACCGTCGCAGGCGCTCCTGTCTGTGATGCAGCGTCATGGGTAACCGCAGTCATGGTCTCCGAGCTGATAGTCCATGCTGCTGGAAATGTCGTCGAACTGTTCGTGCAGATGTTTGTTGTCTTGCAAACGTCCCCATCTGTTGACTCAGGGATCGAGACGTGGCTGCACGATCCGTTACAGCCATGTCGATAAGATGCCTGTAATCTCGACTGCTAGTGATACGAGGGCGTTGGGAACCAGCACGTCGTTCCGTATTACCCTCCTGAACCCACCGATTCCATACTCTGCCAACAGTCATTGGATCTCGACCAACGCGAGCAGCAATGTCACGATCCGATAAACCGCAATGGCGATAGGCTACAATCCGACCTTGATCAAAGTCGGAAACGTGATGGTACGCATTTCTTCTCCTTACACGAGGCAGCACAACAACGTTTCACCAGGCAACACCGGTCAACTGCTGTTTGTGTATGAGAAATCGGTTGGAAACTTTCATCATGTCAGCACGTTGTAGGTGTCGCCACTGGCGCCAACCTTGTGTGAATGCTCTGAAAAGCTAATCATTTGCGTATCACAGCATCTTCTTCCTGTTGGTTAAATTTCGCGTCTGTAGTACGTCATCGTCCTGGTGTAGCAATTTTAATGGCCAGTAGTGTATAAATTACTTACGAAAGGCTGAGCGGTTCTAGGCGCTACAGTCTGGAAACGCGTGACCGCTACGGTCGCAGGTTCGAATCCCGCCTCGGGCATGGATGTGTGTGATGTCCTTAGGTTAGTTAGGTTTAAGTAGTTCTAAGTTCTAGTGGTCTGATGACGTCAAAAGTTACGTCCCATAGTGCTCAGAGGCATTTGAACCATACTTTCGAAAGGATGAGAGTGTATTTCAGTATTTGTTCAGTGAAATGGCTTCTCTTATTGCAAAACACAATACTCTCTTGAGAAACACTATACCTGCAGACGACAGGCAGTGTGTGACACTGCAATTTCTTGACAAAGGAGAGCGCTGCTCTAGTGTACAACACACACCCAAATATCATATTGCACAGTAACCAAAATAGTTCCAGAAACGTGTGAAGCGATTTATAAAGCGCTGAAGAGGGAACATGTAAGGGAAAATAAATGTTTAGCACCTATATGGGCAATAAGAACTACTTTTATTTTTTAATAATTTAATTACTGGATTAGTGTTCCAACATTTACAATATTAATAAAAAGTACGAAAAAGATGAAGCGCTTTTTAACATGTGGCACCCAGAGTTAAAAATAGGCAAAGTAGAATGAAAAGCTAAGAAAGTGTTTTTTATTTTACAATGTGAACACATCGTCTATTCCGGCTTGCTGAAAATTTGCCTCGATGTTGCCATATGTAGGGATGAATGGCTGTATCTGTGATTGTAGAAAGTCGCCTGCAGCATATTCCACCTGCCCATCAACTTAATAGCATGCACTGCGCCCCTTCCCCACCCCCACCCCCTCCAGTCGAAACAAGTTTATTAAAAAAAAATGAGTCGAATGAACACACCAACTTTGAAGCCATGTTTACAAAAATACTACAGAGATGTCAAATAGCTTTTAAGGAACCATTTGCACTGGAGCACAGACAATATTTAATTTAGTTAACTTAGATTATATGTATCGATTTTTTAAGACAAGAGAATGCAAAATAAAGGAATTAACACCGCTCTCTTGTCACAGCCAGGAGGAATCATCTCACTCTTATGTCATTCGTTGTCCTAGAAGGACGTAATATTTTGTGTGGCTCCACAGTAAGCCATTTGATATTAAGAGACGCAGAATTAATAAGTCGCTCTCATTTGTGAATTATCTGCAATTATTAAGATAGAATTTTACGTGTCATTTATAACGCAATGTATATGTTAAAATGAATATATGTTTTATTTAATCGTATGCTTTTCTTTGTTTTAGTAGTTTTAGTCACTCCATTTTCATGATTGATGCTGAGGTCAGACATCAGACTTTGCCAACAAAAAATACACTCCTGGAAATGGAAAAAAGAACACATTGACACCGGTGTGTCAGACCCACCATACTTGCTCCGGACACTGCGAGAGGGCTGTACAAGCAATGATCACACGCACGGCACAGCGGACACACCAGGAACCGCGGTGTTGGCCGTCGAATGGCGCTAGCTGCGCAGCATTTGTGCACCGCCGCCGTCAGTGTCAGCCAGTTTGCCGTGGCATACGGAGCTCCATCGCAGTCTTTAACACTGGTAGCATGCCGCGACAGCGTGGACGTGAACCGTATGTGCAGTTGACGGACTTTGAGCGAGGGCGTATAGTGGGCATGCGGGAGGCCGGGTGGACGTACCGCCGAATTGCTCAACACGTGGGGCGTGAGGTCTCCACAGTACATCGATGTTGTCGCCAGTGGTCGGCGGAAGGTGCACGTGCCCGTCGACCTGGGACCGGACCGCAGCGACGCACGGATGCACGCCAAGACCGTAGGATCCTACGCAGTGCCGTAGGGGACCGCACCGCCACTTCCCAGCAAATTAGGGACACTGTTGCTCCTGGGGTATCAGCGAGGACCATTCGCAACCGTCTCCATGAAACTGGGCTACGGTCCCGCACACCGTTAGGCCGTCTTCCGCTCACGCCCCAACATCGTGCAGCCCGCCTCCAGTGGTGTCGCGACAGGCGTGAATGGAGGGACGAATGGACACGTGTCGTCTTCAGCGATGAGAGTCGCTTCTGCCTTGGTGCCAATGATGGTCGTATGCGTGTTTGGTGCCGTGCAGGTGAGCGCCACAATCAGGACTGCATACGACCGAGGCACACAGGGGCCAACACCCGGCATCATGGTGTGGGGAGCGATCTCCTACACTGGCCGTACACCACTGTTGATCGACGAGGGGACACTGAATAGTGCACGGTACATCCAAACCGTCATCGAACCCATCGTTCTACCATTCCTAGACCGGCAAGGGAACTTGCTGTTCCAACAGGACAATGCACGTCCGCATGTATCCCGTGCCACCCAACGTGCTCTAGAAGGTGTAAGTCAACTACCCTGGCCAGCAAGATCTCCGGATCTGTCCCCCATTGAGCATGTTTGGGACTGGATGAAGCGTCGTCTCACGCGGTCTGCACGTCCAGCACGAACGCTGGTCCAACTGAGGCGCCAGGTGGAAATGGCATGGCAAGCCGTTCCACAGGACTACATCCAGCATCTCTACGATCGTCTCCATGGGAGAATGGCAGCCTGCATTGCTGCGAAAGGTGGATATACACTGTACTAGTGCCGACATTGTGCATGCTCTGTTGCCTGTGTCTATGTGCCTGTGGTTCTTTTAGTGTGATCATGTGATGTATCTGACCCCAGGAATGTGTCAATAAAGTTTCCCCTTCCTGGGACAATGAATTCACGGTGTTCTTATTTCAATTTCCAGGAGTGTATATAATGAACCCTGGCTACGTTCCGTACATCTTCGGACATGCGAAGTTCGATAAATTCACAGCGTAAATTTTAATCTCTGAATTACTCATCCAAACAAACAAACAACAATTATTATTATTACATATTATTAGTATAAATTATTATTATTATTATTATATTTTTTATTTGTTAAAAGCTGTAGCGACGCCAACGCCGCAAGCGATTGCATTTCACATTGCAGTGAACAGAAGACGAACGACTTTTATGATCAATTCTACGGTGAGGCCAAAGATTTGATCATATTTACTTGACGACAAAGTTCTCTATCACTCCATCAAATTTCTTTGACATGACTATTTGACATATCATCTTTGGCAAAGAAATATGATAGTGTAATACCGGCGGTACTACTAGCTCTACGACGTATGGGAGAAATTAAGGACCACATTAACTGAAACTGTGCATGCTTGCTAGCTAGTAGCACCCCCCCCCCCTCTCTCTCTCTCTCTCTCTCTCTCTCTCTCTCTCTCTCTCTCTCTCTCTCACACACACACACACACACACACACACACACACACACAGGGTGGTAACGGCGCCCCAGGGAGCAGGCAAGGCAAATACAAACATAGACAGTGCGTTCGCGAAGCAGCAAGTCCGCAGCGCAGGCGCGTTCCGTGGACCGCCAAGGCAAACACGGTGCGGCCGTAGCTCACCCGGCAGCACGGTGTGGGGGCGGGGTAACCGTCTGCTGCGGCTCATCACACCAGAGAAGTGGAATATCATACAGAAGGCATACCGCGGCGACATGGAGGCAAATTGGACAACTCGCCGCCATGTTTTATGTTGTTTAGATTAGATTAGTTTTTCGTTCCACAGATCCGTGTTGAGGACATCCTCGTGAATGTGGAACATGTCATTTTTTTTTAAAGCTGAAATAACAATACTAATAGTATGAATTTATACATCATTTGTTTCTATTAAAAAATTCGTCAATGGAGTAGAAGGAGTTTGCCACTAGCAAGTCTTTCAGGCTCCTTTTAAACTGATCTTTATTTGTAGCTAAATTTCTTATGTTTGCTGGCAATTTATTGAAGATGGATGTTCCTGAGTAGTGGACCCCTTTTTGAACTAAAGTAAGTGCTTTTAAGTCCTTGTGCAGATCATTTTTGTTCCTGGTATTGTATATATGAACTGAGTTGTTTGTTGGAAAAAGAGATATATTATTTAGGACAAATTTCATTGAGGAGTAAATATACTGAGAGGCAGTAGTTAGTATACCCAGTTGTTTGAAGAGGTTTCTACAGGACGTCCGTGAATTTACTCCACAAATAATACGTATTACACGCTTTTGGACTCTGAAAACTTTTGTTTGACTTGAAGAGTTACCCCAAAATATTATACCATATGATATTATGAAATGAAAGTAGGCTAAGTATGCAAGCTCTTTCATTTTTATGTCGCCTATGTCTGCTAACACTCGAATTGCAAATACAGATTTGTTAAGGCGTTTCTGCAGTTCTGTGGTGTGCTCCTCCGAACTGAATTTATTATCAAGTTGTAATCCCAGGAATTTAAGGATGTCGACCTCTTCCATCTGCTCTTCTTCATACTTTATGCATATGCTGGGTGGAAACCTCTTACAGGTTCTGAATTGCATATAGTGAGTCTTTTTGAAGTTTAATGTCAGTGAGTTGGGTTTAAACCATTTATTAATATCCATGAAAATATCATTAGCAGATCTTTCTAGAACTACACTCGACATACTATTTATTGCAATACTTGAGTCATCTGCAAACAAAACGAACTCTGCTTCTGGCAGTGTAACTGATGAGAGACCATTAATGTGCACAAGAAAAAGCAATGGCCCTAAGATGGATCCTTGTGGGACACGACATGTAATTTCTTCCCATTCTGATGATGCCTGATGACTTAATTCACTAGTCCCTTGAACTGGCACCATTTGTTTCCTGTTAGCGAGGTATGACTGGAACCATTTTGCAGCACTGCCCGTGACACCATAGAATTCTAATTTATTTAAAAGGGTGTTGTGGTTCACACACTCAAATGCCTTTGACAAATCACAGAAAATACCTGTTGCTTGTAACTTGTTATTTATTTAATTAAGTATATTTTCACTGTAGGTGTAAATAGCCTTCTCGATATCAGAACCCTTCAGAAATCCAAACTGTGTTCTTGGTAATATGTTTTTTGTGGTCAGATGGTTGAGAAGCTGCCTGTACATGACTTTTTCTAAAATTTTTGAGAATGCTGGCGAAAGTGAAATCGGTCTGTAGTTTGATGGTATCTCTCTATCCCCTTTCTTGAACAGAGGCTTAACATCTGCATATTTTAACCACTCAGGAAATTTCAAAACAAATGAGCATGATACAGAGTAGTGGTAGATACAAGTTGTACAGGTTAAATACGGTCTTCTCCAACAAAAGTTTTATTAAGACCAGGAGCGTTTCCCTTCATTCTGCAGCATCTTTAGTGGTCACTGTAACAATATGGTTCTTTTTACTTGCAGTTTTGTCCGCTAGGATCATGAGCAACTCGCATGCTTTGATCATGGGCAGTTCGCATGCTTTACTTACTGTTGTTGTTGTTGTTGTTGTTGTTGTTGTTGTTGTGGTGGTGGTAGTGGTCTTCAGAGACAGGTTTGATGCAGCTCTCCATGCTACTCCATCCTGTGCAAGCTTCTTCATCTCCAAGTAACTACTGCAACCTACATCCTTCTAAATCTGCTTAGTGTATTCATCTCTTGGTCTACCACTACGATTTTTACATTCCACGCTTCCCTCCAGTACTAAATTGGTGATCCCTTGATGCCTCAGAACGTGTCCTACCAATTGATCCCTTCTTTTAGTCAGGTTGTGTCACAAATTCCTCTTCTCCTCAATTCTATTCAATAGCTCCTCATTAATTTCGTGATCTACCCATCTAATCTTCAACATTCTTCTCTAGCACAATACTTCAAAAGCTTCTATTCTCTTCTTGTCTAAACTTTTTATCGTCCATCTTTCACTTCCATACATGGCTGCACTTCATACAAATACTTTCAGTAAAGACTATCTGACGCTTGAATCTATACACGATGTAAACAAATTTCTCTTCTTCAGAATCACTTTCCTTGCCGTAGCCAGTCTACATATTATGTGCTCTCTACTTCGACCATCATCAGTTACTTTACTCCGCAAATAGCAAAACTCATCCACTACTTGAAGTGTCTCATTTCCTAATGTAATTCCCTCAGCATCACCTGATTTAATCTGGACTACATTCCATTATCCTCGTTTTGCTTTGGTTGATGTTCATCTTATATCCTGCTATAAACAGCTTTTATACTTTTAGTTACTCACGATTTTTTGTTGTTGTTTACTTCATTCGTTCTGTTCTACCGCATGTGTGTGTTGGGTTTTCAGCACACAGTAATTTCACATTCGTTCTGTTCTATCGCTTGGATGTGTTGGGTTTTCAGCACACAGTAATTTCACTGCAGTAAATATATTCATTTTTTTGTGTTACGAAGTGTCACTGTCTCGTCGCCATTTCACGTGGTTTTTTTTCGCTTTTGCGCGAGGCTTTTGTCTTTTGTTTGTTTTCGTAGTGGTGAGAGCGTCTGCTATCTATCTGTGAGTATTTTCCGACTACAAAGAGAGAGAGAGAGAGAGAGAGAGAGAGAGAAAGGGGGGGGGGGAGAAGGACAGACAGAGTTTCTGTGTGTGTGTGTGTGTGTGTGTGTGTGTGTGTGTGTGTGTGTGTGTGCGCGCGCGCGCGTTAGGGGAGCTATGATGTCTTAACTACAATGTGTGCTTTACTGTAGTTCGGTGGTGGATGATCTAGGGTGGGATATTGTCTACTCTCTCTCTCTCTCTCCCTCTCTCTCTTGTCGGAAAATATAAAGACTCACAGAGCGACATCAGACGCTCCCACCACCACCAAAACAAACAAAAGACAATGTGAATATCCGTAGTACAATGAAAGTGCTCTGTGGGTGCAGACCCAACACACACACAATCAAGAAGAGGAGGAATAAAGTAAACGACCAGGATTCATGAGTAACGATAAGAACCAAAACTGTTTACAGTAGTAAACAAAGCATGCGAAGCATTCACGACACTAGCAAACAAATCTGTAAGAAAAAAAGCCATATCGTTACAGTGACCACTGCAGATTCTTTAGAATAAAGCGAAACGCGTCTGGTCTTAATAAGGTTGCAAAAGATGGTAACTGGTCTATACAACTAGTATATCTGCAACTGCGAAAAAAAAGAGGCCCAAAAACAAAGAAAACAACATGTATAGTGGTAGATAGTGTGTCAAGCAACTGCGAAATAACATACGACTATTAATCTTCAGCAGATACAGCCAATAGCGAAATTACTACTGATTATGACGGACGAACACCTGGTATACATCGTCTTTCAGCAGTGACTGTAACACATACAAACAAATAGTCTTAGAAGATCTGTTGCATGACATTCAGAATGAGAATACATTATGTAGAAAATTAGCTTAGGACCAGCCTTTGTGTGGGTTGATGCCATTTACTATACCATAAGATACATCCAATAGAGAAAAATTCCAAAATCAGTTCCATGTAGCCGGCCGGTGTGGCCGAGCGGTTCTAGGCGCTGACTGAAGTAGAATTGTCTTCAGTAGTGGGTCCCGCTTCGATTTGAGCCCCGATAACCAACGATGACCATCGCAATTATCCCACACTTTCATTAAAGCTTAAAAGAAAATCTTTTACCCTTTTATTGCTAAAGTATCCAATCTGGTGTACGCTGACCTGGAGAACTTGTTTGCGCAGCATTCGCCGACACAGTGTAGCTGAGGCGGAATAAGGGGAACCAGCCTGCATACGCCGAGGTAGATGGAAAACCGCCTAAAAACCATCCACAGATTGGCCGGCTCACCAGACCTCGACAAAATTCCTCCGGGGTGGATTCGTGCCGGGGACCAGGCGCTCCTTCCCGCTCCGGAAAGCCGTGCGTTGGACCCCTCGGCTAACCGGGCGGGCCACTATGATGTTAGTTTCATATTCTTTCTGTACGTGCGATGTCCATATCTAAGCCTTGTTTTTCATCTGTAATATTTGAGCAAGATGTTTCTGTGAGGATGTACAAACGTTTCACGTAAGTCACATGCAACGAAAATCTGTAACGCAACCATCTGTGTGTGGCGTGTTTATAATTATGTTTTATTTATATTTTAGGACAATTAATCTGTAAAAACACACCAAATGTCATAAAGATAGCGTGTAAACCGTCTGAGGATGAATCACAACGATTCGAAACCGGTAACGGTTTCCTTTGAATAAAGGAACTGAAAGTAAATTTGTGGCTGGTTGCTGTCCTAACACCATCAACATTTGTCTTCAAACAACAGCCACAGTCTCCATCATGTCATCATATGACAAAACTGCATGACCCTACATTTTTTATGCACTGTGTAACAGTCCTGTTACATACCTTTTTTTAAATTTCCCACTAAAATATTGGATAGGGAAGAGCAACTTGCTTATTTAGAAATCCAGTTTTATAAAAAAATTTAATGCAGAAACACAGTGACTCTTTGAAACCCGCCAGGGTAGCCGAGAGCGCTAACGCACTGCTTCCTGGACTCGGGTAGGCGCGCCGGCCCCGGATGGAATCCGCCCGGCGCATTAACGATGAGGGCAGGTGTGCCGGCCAGCCTGGATGTGGTTTTTAGGCGATTTTCCACATCCCGCTAGGTGAATACCGGGCTGGTCCCCACGATTCGCCTCAGTTACACGGCTCGCAGACATCTGAACACATTCGCACTATTCCATGGATTACACTAGTCGCAGACAGTTGGGGTACACTAATTCCGTCCCAGGGGTACGGGGTGGAGGCAGGAAGGGCATCCGGCCATCCCTTAACCATTAACATGCCAAATCTGATTAGCGATGACTGATCCTGCGTAACTGCGGGACAAGGCTCAAGCGATAGATACAGTGTGTTTCAAAAATGACCGGTATATTTGAAACGGCAATAAAAACTAAACGAGCAGCGATAGAAATACACCGTTTGTTGCAATATGCTTGGGACAACAGCACATTTTCAGGCAGACAAACTTTCGAAATTACAGTACTTACAATTTTCAACAACAGATGGCGCTGCGGTCTGGGAAACTCTATAGTACGATATTTTCCACATATCCACCATGCGTAGCAATAATATGGCGTAGTCTCTGAATGAAATTACCCGAAACCTTTGACAACGTGTCTGGCGGAATGGCTTCACATGCAGATGAGATGTACTTCTTCAGCTGTTCAATTGTTTCTGGATTCTGGCGGTACACCTGGTATTTCAAGTGTCCCCACAGAAAGAAGTCACAGGGGTTCATGTCTGGCGAATAGGGAGGCCAATCCACGCCGCCTCCTGTATGTTTCGGATAGCCCAAAGCAATCACACGATCATCGAAATATTCATTCAGGAAATTAAAGACGTCGGCCGTGCGATGTGGCCGGGCACCATCTTGCATAAACCATGAGGTGTTCGCAGTGTCGTCTAAGGCAGTTTGTACCGCCACAAATTCACGAAGAATGTCCAGATAGCGTGATGCAGTAATCGTTTCGGATCTGAAAAATGGGCCAATGATTCCTTTGGAAGAAATGGCGGCCCAGACCAGTATTTTTTGAGGATGCAGGGACGATGGGACTGCAACATGGGGCTTTTCGGTTCCCCATATGCGCCAGTTCTGTTTATTGACGAAGCCGTCCAGGTAAAAATAAGCTTCGTCAGTAAACCAAATGCTGCCCACATGCATATCGCCGTCATCAATCCTGTGCACTATATCGTTAGCGAATGTCTCTCGTGCAGCAATGGTAGCGGCGCTGAGGGGTTGCCGCGTTTGAATTTTGTATGGATAGAGGTGTAAACTCTGGCGCATGAGACGATACGTGGACGTTGGCGTCATTTGGACCGCAGCTGCAACACGGCGAACGGAAACCCGAGGCCGCTGTTGGATCACCTGCTGCACTAGCTGCGCGTTGCCCTCTGTGGTTGCCGTACGCGGTCGCCCTACCTTTCCAGCACGTTCATCCGTCACGTTCCCAGTCCGTTGAAATTTTTCAAACAGATCCTTTATTGTATCGCTTTCGGTCCTTTGGTTACATTAAACCTCCGTTGAAAACTTCGTCTTGTGGCAACAACACTGTGTTCTAGGCGGTGGAATTCCAACACCAGAAAAATCCTCTGTTCTAAGGAATAAACCATGTTGTCTACAGCACACTTGCACGTTGTGAACAGCACACGCTTACAGCAGAAAGACGACGAACAGAATGGCGCACCCACAGACTGCGTTGTCTTCTATATCTTTCACATCACTTGCAGTGCCATCTGTTGTTGAAAATTGTAACTACTGTAATTTCGAAAGTTTGTCTGCCTGAAAATGTACTGTTGTCCCAAGCATATTGGAACAAACGGTGTATTTCTACCGCTGCTCGTTTAGTTTTTATTGCCGTTTCAAATATACCGGTCATTTTTGAAACACCCTGTAGATAGAAACACATTAATTCTTTGAACAGCACCAAGCACAACATCTAAAGTTTATGTTTTCACAGTTTTAAACACGATGTCAGGGAATATTTCGTCCATAAAGGATGACGTTATGAGGTCTGCGACTGTTCAAAAATAAAAATAAAACTGACTGGTGGGAGCTGAAGAAATGAATTTGTGCCACAGCCGGGCCATGAACCCGGGGCTGCTTGCTTGATAGGCATGTATGCAAGCCATTACACCATTATAGCAAAAATAGCTGCATGGACTACTGTAGTCCATTGCCCTCCAAAACACAAACCTCAATTCACATCTTCAGCTTATTTTCCACTTCTTAGATCGTCACTATTGCCAAAGCTGTCCGATATTGCAACAGCACCCCAGCGTTGGATCTAACAAGGGAACCTCCCCATCGCACCCCCCCTCAGATTTAGTTATAAGGTGGCACAGTGGATAGGCCTTGAAAAACTGAACACAGATGAATTGAGAAAACAGGAAGAAGTTATGTGGAACTGTGAAAAAATAAGGAAAATATACAAACTGAGTAGTTCATGGGAAGATATGCAACATCAAGGTCACTGGGAACGTAGGAGCGTCGTGGTCTCGTGGTAACGTGAGCAGCTGCGGAACGAAAGGTCGTTGGCTCTAATCTTCCATCGAGTGAAAAGTTTTAATTTTTTATTTTCAGTTTATGTGACCAACTCTTATGTTTTCATCTCTTTTTTGGGAGTGATTATCACATCCACAAGAAAACCTAAATCGGGCAAGGTAGAAGAATCTTTTTACCCATTCGCCAAGTGTACAAGTTAGGTGGGTCGACAACATACTCCTGTCGCACATGCCGTCACCAGTGTCGTATAGAATATATCATATGTGTTTTGCTGTGGAGGAATCGGTTGACCTATGACCTTGCGATCAAATGTTTTCGGTTCCCATTGGAGAGGCACATCCTTTCGTCTACTAATCGCACGGTCGCAAAACACAGACACTAAACTTATTACAGGGAACAGAGACGTCAATGAACTATAACAGATAATAACTATGCAAAAAAAAAGTAAAATTTTCACTCGAGGGAAGACTTGAACCAAGGACCTCTCGTTCCGTAGCTGCTCACGCTACCACAGGACCACGGTGCTCCTGGGCTTCGATTGTCCATGATGTTGCTTATATTGCCCATGGACTACTCAGTTTGTATATTCTGCTTATTTTTTCACAGTTCCACACAACTTCTTCCTGTTTTCTCAATTGATCTGTGTTCAGTTTATCAAGGCCTATCGACTGTGCCAACTTATAACTAAATCTGAGGGGGGTGCGATGGGGAGGTTGCATGGGGTCTTAATTAAATATAATGCAATTAATTTTAATTTTTTGTAGCTGTTTGTCCGATTACGAAGTCTCGTAAACGGTTGGCCCTGACTAGTATTATTACGCAATCTGACTGCATAGAACAACAACAAAGAATGAAATGGAAATTTTCATTAACACAATTAATTAATTAAGTCCCCAGCAACTATAAAACCTACGAAACCAAAGCACAAGTGTAACTGTTCTGTGTGTGGAAGTATGACTCAACGTACGCATCTGGCACGGTTCTTCTTCAATAACACAAGAAATTTTAAATATCATTTATACTGAATTAATTAAAGAAAATAAAAATACCATAATTACTCAAGAGAACCAGAATTACACTCTAATCCAAGAACACAAGCCAGATGCTTTGTTGACTGAACCTGTAATGACGCATTATTTAAGACACTGAAATAATGAAAAAAAAACACGGAATATTTTACCTTCATATATATTGACGAAAAGCACTCTGATCATTACAGTATTTCCATTCGAACCATCTGCTGTCTATCCCATCAAACAACTGCATAAAACATGGAACAAGCACTCCTTACTACAACATCTCGACAAGCCTTGCCCACTAGCACATCTCAACACGAACTGACTACTACGAGTCCTCGACAAGCACTGCCCACTACGACATCTCAATAATCACTGCGTACCACGAGTTCTAAACAAGCACTGCACTCCGCTACATCTCAATACACACTGCCAGTGGAGGCGGCGGAACAATACTCTCTAGCGCGATCTCTGGCGCTGTGGCTCAGTGTAGCCACCTTTCATATGCCCTTCCTCCACGGGCTAGAATTTGATGGTATTTTTGCCAGCATTGGTGGTGAAAATACCACCAAATTCGTCAAAAAAATACCGACAAAAATAAAATAAAAGATAATATTAATGCGTAAATATCATATAACTAGATAAAATTTTGGCTTTGCACTGACCTTTCAATAACCTAATATATAAAATACAGTAAGCAATACAAATTCTTTCATACATGTGACTTTACATAATAGTTTACACAATATTATGTGGTTAAACAGTTCAATCAATAGCGTCAGCAATGACGAATATGTGCAGGTAAGAGTCTCATAACTTTTCACAAATAGTAATACACAAGAAATCAGTTTATACAAAAATTCACATAAACCCTTTCCATAGTCCAAGAAACAAGTAGTTGACAGTTCCAGCAGTAGCACCCAGCAATGGTCAACAGGTGCAAATACCAACAAGTAACATTATTTCAATAGAAGCAGTCCATCAGTGGCACCCAGCAATGTTAAAAAGGTGCAGACACCAACAAGTAACATCTTTTCAGTAGAAACAGTCCATCAGTGGCACCCAGCAATGTTGAACAGGTGCAGACAGCAACAAGTCACATTTCTCAGCAGAAGCAGTTCCATTAGTGGCACCCAGCAATGTTGAACAGATGCAGACACCAACAAGTGACATCATTTCAGTAGAAGCAGTTCATCAGTGGCACCCAGTAATGTTGAGCAGGTACACACAGCAACAAGTCACATTTCTCAGCAGAAGCAGCTCCATTAGTGGCACCCAGCAATGTTGAACAGGTGCAGACACCAACAAGTGACATCATTTCAGTAGAAGCAGTCCATCAGTGGCACCCAGCAATGTTGAGCAGGTGCAGACAGCAACAAGTGACATTATGTCAGTAGAAGCAGTCCATCAGTTGCACCTAGCAATGATGAGCAGGTCCAGACAGCAGTCCATAATATTCAATATCACTGATCACACTGTTCATCAGAGTTTATTAGCAGAAATTAAACATGTCCTAGTGGCACCAATCATGTAGAAAAAGTACAAGCAACAGTCCATAATATTTACTATCACTGATCACACAGTTCATCAGCAGAAATTAATCATTCCTAAGTGGCACCCATTATGTTGAAAAGTGCAGGTAACAGTTCATAATATTCACCATCACTAATCAGACAGTTCGAGCATGAACAATAGTTTGAATACACATACAAATGCTTTTACAATGCTGCCGGCCGCGGTGGTCTCGCGGTTCTAGGCGCGCAGTCCGGAACCGTGCGACTGCTACGGTCACAGGTTCGAATCCTGCCTCGGGCATGGATGTGTGTGATGTCCTTAGGTTAGTTAGGTTTAAGTAGTTCTAAGTTCTAGGGGACTGATGACCACAGCAGTTGAGTCCCATAGTGCTCAGAGCCATTTGAACCATTTTTTTTTTTTACAATGCTCTTACACTAAACATACAAATTCTAATAAACACACAAATGATATCAGATGATAGTCATATTAACTATTACAAATACACAAATATCAGTAAACCTATAATATTTATGGGTGTCAGTGCAAGCCACTACAAACAAATAAAATAATTTTTAGGAGATAGGTTGGTACCAATTTGGGATAGGAAAAGGAAAACACACTCACTCATCTTTCATCCACATTAGTCTACTGTGTAATTGAATAGTGTTAACTGTGTAAATGCAATTCTGTCAAAATTTTATGTTCATCATGTGTATCAAGTAGTAGTGGCAGCAATGTATAACAGTCAATAATAGTTAGTCAACGTCATAGTCATCATGTCAAGACCAATGTTTGCCAAGCCAGATCAAATTGTACGGTTGCTGAACAACTGTCAGTGAGCCAAGATATGCAATTACTTCCTCTCTGCAAAAAAAAGTATATACTGCTTAGTGATTTGACAAAGTGTGTGTGTAGACAATCTTCCTTCTACTTGAGTGTTCTATTCTGCCATCTTCATCCTCCTTGTTCCATATAGACCAACAAAAAAAATATGCTCCTCACTTACTTTACCTCTTATCCACCAGAACTCCAATAATCATCAGCTTCACATAATCTCAATACTTCAGTAATACCTCTTTCGTCGATACATATAAACCTTATCATCAATATCATTTACCTTACCTCTTGTCCACTAAAACTCCAATAATCATCACTTAATCTTAATACTTCAATAATACCTCTTCAATACGTCGATACATATAAACCTCAGCACCAATATCATTTCACTTCCATAACAACTCTTTCCTCTAGTCAGTCTCCCCGAACAAGTACAGACAAAATCCTAGTGCAACTCCAATTCAGAATCCCATACAATCCGAAGACACAGTGTCCACACACAACCTCTGTGTAATCCATCTGACCCAAATTTTCTACTCATTATAAATTATAAGATACATTTTGGTTCCTTGTCCATCCTTAAATAAAAGAAATGCATACATGACCTCTAACAGCCTTTAGTTCGAAGAACTTTCAGTAATTAATTACGATTACGGAGTGTTAATGATCATAATATTTCACAATGTGTACACCACTTCAAGAATCATGGCAAACAGAAGCAAACGTGGAGTATTTCTTGTGTCAAGTGTCACTTCCTATTTCAATTACTCACGAAAAATGCAGTGTAATCACTGTCAATTGTCTAAACCTAGTGTTGGTATGTCATGTCGTTAGCTTCCTTCCTATTAACATAAATTTATACAGCTTCCATAAAACCTCCAGCTCATGTGACTTCTATGAAGTTTCTTGTAGTAATGTCGTTCGTAGCATTATAGCAGTTCATTTTCTTATCTTAAAAATATCAGGCACTGAGCGTAAGCAAAACATGCAATAGCTAGTAAATATACCAGTAGAGAACAGAATGTCAACAAGTGGATGCAGCACAAACCCTATAACGAGGCTCTGCCAAGCGAACAATCTACAATTAATACAATAGTGTAACCTAATCTTCATGTTCGTACGCTGTACATCAGCATTGCTATATTCTAAATTGAAGAGTAGTTATGACAACAAAACAGAAATGTGTAAATATGCAATCCATACGCACAGCAGCAAACATATATCTTACGTAATAAACAAGTCATTAGCATCATATCAGCATAAGCAAATAAATGTTCATATGTAATCTTAATAAGTAAACATGGAGGCGCAAGCAGATAAATCACAAAGTGTAACTTACATACATAACCACAGTCAGCACAATTAATCAGTTGACAATTACATTTAAATAAATAAGCGCAGCAGGCACATAATAAAAAAATATGACATCAGTGAAAAAGCATAGCAGCCAAGCGATGCATAATATACATAAGTAATAACACTGTTCATTAATCAATAATTGTCAAAATCAGCAAATGTACACAAGCACGTCGCTTCAAAAGTAAATTCATAGAACATGAAATTAGCACAAAGTATGAATCACGTAATCGCGAGCAGCAAATTACGTCTAAAGTACGTACCTAAGTGGAAATATGTTACCTGAAAAATAAACTCAATTAACAGTTACCTTTTTTTAGTTTATTACTTTTTTCTTCGAAATTACATTCTTCCTGAAATTTTCTCGATAGCAAGTCGTCTTAACGTCGGACACGCACAGAATTTACCTGAAGTTCTTAAATATTTTATACAACCATATCCTGAAAAATACTGAACGTTAATAACATAATTTATAAAGTTACCATAGCTTTATACAGAATTTAGTCGGAGAAATTGGACTGTGTATTTGTTTACGTCTGTCAGTGCATTCGCGTGACGTGGGAAGTGATTGTTTGCGGTCAACGACTGCCTTGTGCGGCGCGCAGACTTCACTGTTGCTTTGAGTATCTGCCGCCGCCGGAACACGGCGCGGTATCCTTGTATTCTCTGCATGTTTACATGTAGCTGTTAAGTTTCTCTAAAGTATGTCATTCCACAAAAATTTTAACGTTAGATCTGTGATGTATTCCCTTAGAGCGCCGAGATTTAAGAGTTTCTACTTCAACAGTGTTATCATGAATAATTTTGCGAATTCTATATGGACCGTTATAAAGCAGAAAAAGTTTGCGACATAAGCCTTTCCCTTTATGAGACAAACGATGAGACTTAATTAACACCTTTTGACCAACTGACAAGATTTTTAAACGACCAGGACGTTTAGCTGATTTCTCTCTTCTAGCAGCCGCAGATGCAATATTTCGTAGAGCCAGGTTGACAACTTCAGAATGCCGCAGTTTCCGTGAAGGCGGAAAAGGAGCGATTTCAGAATTGCGATTTGTTGGTACTTTATTTTTTAATATCAATAGAGGCGGTAAAGAAGTTGAGTCATTAGGAAGTTCATTCAGAATGTTTTGAAAAATATGAAGATACTGATCCCAAGTTCTGTGATTCTGATGACAATAAAGACGGCACAATTTATTGATTTTCTTCATCCACCTCTCTGAAGCATTAGATTGAGGGTGAAAAAGTGAAATAAAAATTGGTTTAATCTTACGACGCCGTAGAGTACGAAGCCAAATTTTAGAGCGAAACTGTGATCCATTATCCGATATAACCTTATCAACATGACCAACTTCTTTAAGAAAATGTGTGATGAAAGCATTAGATACCGAACGAGCTGTTGCTTTGCGTAAAGGTGTAAAACACACATATTTTGATGTCAATTCCACTGCTACGAAAATGTACGCAAAACCATTAGTAGAACGAACCACTGGACCGAACAAATCGACTGCAGCCATGTCCTTTAATTTCGCTGGAATGATAGGAAACAACGGTGCTCTGTGAGAAACAGTTGGCGGCTTAGCCTTTTGACATAATTTGCATTTGGCAAGAACAGATCGAATACGTTTTTCCATATTACTGAAGTAACAATTTTCCCGTAATTTATGAAAGCATTTTCTGGGACCAAAATGTGCATAACTGAAATGTGTAAACGAGGTGTGGCCAAATCATCCAATCTAACAAGGCGTCTAAGAAAATTACAGACACCAAGGAAACTACGAACATCACGTTTTGTAGTAGGAACAGCATAATTACGAATAGCGTCTAGTTTTTCTGGATCAGGAAGAATACCTTCTGTAGAAATAATGTGACCGAGAAATTTCACCTGAGAACGACCAAATTCAGATTTTTCCAAATTCACTGTCATGCCAACTCGTGCAAAAATACGTAATAATGAATCCAAAATTTTGTTATGCTCACTCCAAGAACGTTTAGCAATAAGAATATCGTCAACATATGAAGTAATATTGTCACGAAGATAAACAGGTAAAATTTCATTTAAACTACGAATGAATGCTGCAGAAAATATAGTAAGTCCAAACGGTAATTTCCAAAGTCACTTTTGGGTAAAACAGTCAAATCCGGTTATTCTTTAACTACTGTCTAGATAGATGGATAGTAGAAGAATTGTTTTTATAGATACAAAGAATAGTGAAAGAGTAGGCAGCGGTGCAGAAAACTAAAAGGGAAATAGCACCACTACAGCTCGGGGCCCTGTGATCGCTACGGCACATATTCACTTAGTGTAGTGAATCCCCTGAGGACATTAATAGCTGCACATAAATTTCAGTTTGTGACTTAGTGGGAAATTTGGCGGAAGTGCGTACGTAAATTGATCTAACCATGAACATGGATGTATGTCATTCCTTGAATTGCGAAAGATCTTAAATTTCCGAACAGTCAAAAGGTGTTTATAGTCAAAGTTTTCGCTTCGTGGCGACAAAGACCTACCGCGTCTATCCATGTCCCAATGTCGATTATTGTTAAGTTCGCGCGCCTGGCGCTCTCTTGTTGCTTCTCGCAAATGAAATAAATTACTTTCTTCAAACCCCTCTGCTATCTGTGATTCTAAATTTCTTCTATTGTCTTTTCCTACAATTTCGCCTTCGATTTGTTTGACTTGCTTTCGTAATGCTTCAACTTCCCTTTTAACGCGCTCATTAAATTTTCCCTGATTTTCAACATGTTTATTTATGTTCTGGTACTCTTCGGTTTCTGAAAAAGGCAATAGCGCTATATCATCTGAATCTCTGTCCCCATTTAAACTAAGACTTGTCAATTTATCTGAAATTTCCTCAACTCTTTCCGATGAGTCACCTAATTGTTCTTTCTGATTATTTACGTCTTCCGTAAATGTCGCGACTCGGGTTTCAGTATTGTCACATTTAGTAGTTAACTGTTCACACTGTTGCGTTAAGTTATTTATTCTGTCATTTGGTATGGATTCCTCGATTCTCTCAATTATTTCTTCCTTATCGTGTGCACGTTGTAAATTTAATTCTGAAAATTTTTGTACTATCACGCAATCTTTTTCTTCCCGTTCTCTGTCCTGTTCCTCTTGTCTGATCTCTACTGCAATTAAACTATTATTGTGAGAATTCAAAATCGGTTGTACTTCTTCTCTAATTTCTTTCTTTAACTCATCTTTCATGTTTTTGAAACATGTCCCTATTCGCGAATCTAACCGTGTTTCCATTGTTTTTACTTCAGATCCTAACTGTGATCCCAGTGAGTCTAACCGTGTTTCCATTGTTCCCATATCATTTCTTAATTCGAGATCCTAAAGTTCCCATATCAGTTTTTAATTCAGATCCAAACCGTGTTTCCATTGTTCCCATCCGTGTTTCCATTTGTGAGTCTAACCGTGTTGCCAAAGTTCCCATCTCTGTTTTAAATTCAGATCGTAACTGTGATCCCATTGTTCCCATCTCAGTTTTAAATTCAGATCGAAAATTTAATATTGCACTCATCAACTGCTCCATATTAACTTGTTCGAAATTCTTTTCGCCCCTAACATTTCCCGCAAAACCAGCTTCCTTCGTCATAGCTGTAAGGCTATCTGTGTTCGATACTATTACAGAATCTTCTGTCGTTAATCTCGTATTCTGAAAATTTTCTGATTGTGAAAAATTTTGAAATGGTTCTGGACTATTTTCCCTGCTTATTAAATTGTTTTCAACTTCATTATTCATCATACTGTTGTCCTGTGTTGGCGAGTTCGCCATGTCAACAATTTCGTCATTCTGACTATCCATCATTTTTGCCCTTTTCATTGATCGCGTAAACATTTACAAAATATACAAAACTCGTCACTATATGAAAATTACACACAATGACACTTTATCTCCAACAATACCATTCACACGAAATGTTTCCCTCAAACACGATTAACGAACAATTGAAATCTTCCTAACTGCACAAAATTGTCAAACCCGTATACAAGATAACAAAATTAAATTTTGCAAAATAAAATACCATTAGAAGAATGACAATTACCAAATCTACACATGCAAAATAGACTACAATTACTAAACTACAAATTACTACAACAATACTACTGTCTACTATTTTTACAATCAGAAGAATTCCAAGGGACGATCCGAAGCAGCGGTCGCCACGTGCATGGGGGCTTAATTATAATAAAATGCAAATAATTTTAATTTTTTGCTTCAGTAGCTGTCTGTCCGATTACGAAGTCTCGTAAACGGTTGGCCCTGACTAGTATTATTACGCAATCTGACTGCATAGAACAACAACAAAGAATGAAATGGAAATTTTCATTAACACAATTAATTAATTAAGTCCCCAGCAACTATAAAACCTACGAAACCAAAGCACAAGTTTAACTGTTCTGTGTGTGGAAGTATGACTCAACGTACGCATCTGGCACGGTTCTTCTTCAATAACACAAGAAATTTTAAATATCATTTATACTGAGTTAATTAAAGAAAATAAAAATACCATAATTACTCAAGAGAACCAGAATTACACTCTAATCCAAGAACACAAGCCAGATGCTTTGTTGACTGAACCTGTAATGACGCATTATTTAAGACACTGAAATAATGAAAAAAAAACACGGAATATTTTACCTTCATATATATTGACGAAAAGCACTCTGATCATTACAGTATTTCCATTCGAACTATCTGCTGTCTATCCCATCAAACAACTGCATAAAACATGGAACAAGCACTCCTTACTACAACATCTCGACAAGCCTTGCCCACTAGCACATCTCAACACGAACTGACTACTACGAGTCCTCGACAAGCACTGCCCACTACGACATCTCAATAATCACTGCGTACCACGAGTTCTAAACAAGCACTGCACTCCGCTACATCTCAATACACACTGCCAGTGGAGGCGGCGGAACAATACTCTCTAGCGCGATCTCTGGCGCTGTGGCTCAGTGTAGCCACCTTTCAAGGTTCCCTTGTAAGAAGGGGAAAATAAGCTGAAGATCTGAATTGAAGTTTGTGTTAGAGGGTACTGGAGTACAGTAGTCCATGCAGCTACTTTAGCTACAATTCTGTGATGATGTAATGATTAGTATACCTGCATGGTTAGCGAGGAATCCTGGGTTCAAGCTCCCACCATAGCACAAATTTTAATACATTTTTTCAGCTTCCATCATTATCGTAAATAAACATGAGACTCAAATCCCTCGAGGAAATTTAATTATAACAAATAAAACAGTTTTCTGCGCCAGTCACCTATGTATTTTGCCACTAAGCGTTTCGATGGTCCACACCACCATCTTCAGGTGAAGAGTTGTGTATGCTGATGTCGGTGAAGTGTCTATATTCACATCTTTGAAGTGACAGTGTAAACACAATGTACAGTGGAGAGGACATGCAAAAGGCAGCAGTATGCAGACCTTACGCGGCTCTACCACCCCTCAAAATATGCAACATACCCCACCCTTTTCTTGGTCTGCTGCTGTGAAATGGTGTCTCTAGTCTGTAACCTTCACCAATATCAGCTATGTAAATACACAATTCTTCACCTGAAGATGGTGTGAACCATCGGAACGGCTAGTAGCAAAATGCATAAGTTACTGACGCAGAAAAACTTATTTTTATTGATACCATGCAGGTGGCGCCCATTATTCTTGAGTACACTGCGTTAATCGATCTCGGAAGTTTCCTTCAACTATTTCCAGCATATCGGCTGGTATGTCAGGCGACAGCGTGGCGAATTTTGTTCTTCATGTGAGTCAGGATCGCAGGACGATCGCTGTAAACAAGTGATTTTAGATATTGCCATAAAACATAGTCGCAGGCGTCCGTGCTGACCAGTACAGATTGCCCCTTAAGGAGATGGGGTGTCCTGGGAAGTGTTGCTGCAAGTCAGTCCCTGACACACGTGCTGTGTGTGCCGTGGCATCGTCCTGCTGGAACCGTACATCTCCCATGTCCATCTCATTGAGTGCTGACAGGAGAAACTCCTGAATCATGTGGACATAAAGGTCGCTTTCTTCAAAAATGCAGAGACCAATTATACCAACTGCTTGCTGTGAATGGACACTGATGAAGTTGTCTGTGGTATTAGAGCTCCAATAGCGCATGTTCTGCTAATTTACAGATCCCGAATGATGGAAGTGAAATGACCGATCGCATGGTGCAAGTCTTTTGAGACGGATCTCATGGAGCACGTCTTTTGAGACGACGCCACTTAGGGGACTTGCATGTCGATGAGGATGATATTATGATGAAGACAGCACAACACCCAATCCCCTGGCAGAGAAAATCTCCGATCCGGCCTGGAATCGAACCCGAGCCCCTCGCGCGGCATTCTACCATGCTGACCATGCAACTATGGAGGCGGACAGTGATAGAAGTGAGCCTCGTCGTTGAAGGAGATAAGTGTGTCGTGAGGCATGCCAAGAAGCGCCTCGAATGCACTTTCTCAAGCAACAAAAGCGCATAGATTAAGTTCCTGCAGGACAGCCAATTTGTAGGGATAGCCTCACAAAAGAGCAGAGAACTCAATCCCAGCTGCACATGTGTGGGATGGCTAAACAGGAAGTCTCGCTATGCCTATGTTTTGGAGCGACCTTGCTATTCGTGGAAGCCCACGTCTTTTTTTCCATATCATCAGTTTCCCTGAAGTTGTTTATCTCTTCCTTCCCCGGTGCAACCGTCCACTTAGGAAGCCAAATTCTGATAATCACGCTGTATTAATATCAAATATAACTAAAAGGTCCTTTTATGAGTATTTATGAAAAAATATCTGTTTCTTGCAGAGAGAATTCTGGATGATGTAGGTAACCGGGAGAGGCGTCGAAGGTGCGACTCAGGGGCGCCTCACGCAACTCGCCATTGTCATAGAAAAAGAAAACATGCAGTATGTATCAAAACATGTGGTGCGTGGTTGAAATGATCTCAGCGACAAATCTAAAGTTGACAGTGAGAACTATTTACGTGTGCAACAGCGAGGATGCAGTGGGAATGCATTTACATCGGTTGGACGAATGCTATGAAAACACACACTCGAAACCGACGTTTCACGTAAGTCACATGCAACGAAAATCTGTAACGCAACCATCTGTGTCTGGCGTGTTTATAATTATGTTTTATTCATATTTTAGGATAATTAATCTGTAAAAACACACCAAATGTCATAAAGAAAGCGTGTAAACCGTCTGAGGATGAATCACAACGATTCGAAACCGGTAACGGTTTCCCTTGAATAAAGGAAGTGAAAGTAAATTTGGGGCTGGTTGCTGTCCTAACACCATCAACAAATGTAGGGTCTCCGGCGATGAAAAACACGTGTTTCAGTGAAAACTATCCTGCGTTACTGCTAATACCTTTAGATTTTTTTGCTGCTAGGTTTGCGACACGCGTTACATTTAGAGCTATTTGCGCCGCCGCTTCGCCATGCCCCCCAGTGCCGCGAACCGAGTTTGCTGCAAAGCGTGTACGTAGGGCTGCGGGCCGTAACATTTTAGCGGACGAGGTCGGCGTAAAAGACTAATGGCAAAGTTTCGGCTCTTCCGTTCTCAGAAGTTTCTGCGTGCCCACCCTAGTTCCTCTCAGCCCGGCGGCAAAATGCGAAATGAATTTCGAACCGGCGCGCACCCCGCACTGTGCGTATATACATTCCGGGATCCCCGTCTGAACAGAAGCTGCTGCGCGGACCGGAGGGAAAGTCCCGGTTCGCAGGGCTGTCTTAGGACCGATCTGCACCTCACTCCCTCCGTCCCGTCGCATCCCCAATCAACGGGGAATAACTCGAGCATTATTCGTATCCGAAGAAGCGCGTCTGTGGCGAGGGCTGCCGGGGGAAAACCTGCGAGCGGGGTGGAGAGGTGAGGGGATGGCTCTGGAGGGGTGGACCGCCACCCCGCAAATTAGTCTCCGCGCAGAAAATGTATGCGGCGGGCGAGCGGGCTCCGGCTTCTTTATCTGCGGGCGGAGCGGCGCGCGTGCGGATGAATATTTCCGACGCCGCGCCGCAGCTTCGACATCCGGGCGCCGCCTCTTCACCATTCCGGCCGCGCGCCGGCGGCCAAAGATTCTCCTCGCAGAGGGGCGGGCGCGATTCCCGCTTCTCTGCCTCATTATTACCTGCCAAAGAACACTGCTGTGCCACCTTAAAAAAATTTTCTTAGGCGAGTCTTTCGCCGCTGCTTCGTTCTTCCGTATTTTTTTCGTTTCTTTATTTTTTATAGTAAAGACAGATAGTCGAATTGACCATGGTTTCGACTCCTAAACTAAGGGAGACTTCATCAGAATTTTTATTACATACGTAAAAAGTTGAGCTCTTGTCATACAATTTTAACACCAAAAAGGCCGCGTCACATAATAAAACATCCTACATAAAAGTTTTACTGTCATTTCCAAGTTAAAAATTAAAGATCGCCGCTAAGGGCTGCTTGTGTATGCTGAAACAGGTGGCGTCGATGCCGTGGTCAATTCGACTATAAAATCCATTGCAACCAGTGAGCTGTCTTTACTATAAAAGATATTTTCACGGTTGCTTCACACAGCTATGTTTAAAATTGTAATCTTCCTTTATTCTGTAGAATAACTGGTTCTAGAGTTGTGAAAAAGTGATGTGCTACGAAAATGATTTGCAACAACTAGTCATGTTTCGATTAGGCGTTTGACCAACGTCCGAACCGACCTCGGAAGTCTCAACGGTACCGACCGATCGCCGTGTCATCTTCACCCCATAGACATCACTGGATGCGAATATGGAGGGCATCTGGTCAGCACATCGCTCTCCAGGCCGTTGTCAGTTTTCGTGACCGGAGCCGCTACTTCTCAGTCAGACAGCTCCTCAATTGGCCTCACAAAGGCTGAGTCAGTGCTCCCCACTTGTCATCAGCTCTCGGAAGACCTTGATGGTCACCCATCCAACTGCTATCCAAGCTCGACAGCGCTTAACTTCGGTGGTCTGAGAGGAACCGGCGCTGTCACTGCGGCAAGGCCGTTAGCGAACGACCTGTTGAGGCTACATAAAAAAGGGATGTCACACATTTCTGTAGCAGGTAGTATTCTACATCAACGAGGGTGAGTCAAAATGAAAACCTAAAATATTTTTTTAAATATTATTTATCGTGCAGAAGTGTTACAAAGCTGTATCATTTTTCCACATAATCTCCCCCACGCCCAATGCAAGTCCTTCAGCTCTCACAAAGTGCATAAATTTCTTTACAAAAAAATTCTTTTGGTAGTCCGCGCAACCACTCATGCTCCGCGTGGCGTACCTCTTCATCAGAACTGAACTTCTTTCCTCCCATTGCGTCTTTGAGTGGTCCAAACATGGAAATCACTTGGGGCAAGGTCTGGTGAGTATGGTGGATGATGAAGACACTCAAAATGCAGGTCTGTGATCGTTGCAACTGTTGTACGGGCAGTGTGGGGCCTTGCATTGTCATGTTGCAAAAGGACACCTACTGACAGCAAGCCACGTCGCTTTGATTTGATTGCAGGCCGCAGATGATTTCTTTAGGATATCTGTGTATGATTCACCGGTGACAGTGGTCCCTTTAGGCATGTAATGCTCCAAAATGACGCCTTTTTCGTCCCAAAAGAGAGTCAGCATAACTTTCCCTGCTGATGGTTGTGTCCGAAACTTCTTTGGTTTTTGGTGCTGAGGAATGGCGTCATTCCTTGCTCGCTCTCTTCGTTTCCGGTAAGTGGAAGTGAACCCAGGTTTCGTCCCCAGTTGGTGAGAGATCTGGAGAATGTGCTAGCCTGGGCAGCAGTCGAACATTTTCTGTATCCAGAAAGGCCCGTACAGGATCTGCAACATGCGGTCGTGCATTATCCTGCTGCAGTTTAGGGTTACGCAGGGATCAAATGTAGAACCACGGGTCGTAACACATCTGAAATGTAACGTCCACTGTTCAAAATTGTCGGCAATGCGAACAAGAGGTGACCGAGACGTGTAACCAATGGCACCCCATACCATCACGCCGGGTGACACACCAGTATGGCGATGGCGAATACACGCTTCCAATGTGCGTTCACCGCGATGTCGCCAAACACGGATGCGACCATCATGATGCTATAAACAGAACCTGGATTCATCCGAAAAAATGACGTTTTGCCATTCTTGCAGCCAGGTTCGTCGTTGAGTACACCATCGCAGGCGCTCCTGTCTGTGATGCAGCGTCAAGGACAACCGCAGCCACGGTCACCATGCTGATAGTCCATGCTGCTGCAAACGACGTCGGACTGTTCGTGCAGATGGTTGTTGTCTTGCAAACGTCCCCATCTGTTGACTCAGGGATCGATACGTGGCTGCACGATCCGTTACAGCTATGCGGATAAGATGCCTGTCATCTCGACTACTAGTGATACGAGGCCGTTGGGATCGAGCACGGCGTTCCGTATTACCCTCCTGAACCCACCGATTCCATATTCTGCTAACAGTCATTGGATCTCGACCAACGCGAGCAGCAATGTCGCGATACGATAAATCGCAATGGCGATAGGCTACAATCCGACCTTTATCAAAGTCGTAAACGGGATGGTAATATTTCTCCTCCTTGCACGAGGCATCACAACAATGTTTCACCAGGCAAGGCAACGCCGGTCAAATCCTGTTTGTGTATGAGAAGTCAGTTGGAAACTTTCCTCGTGTCAGGACGTTGTAAATGTCGCCACCGGCACCAACCTTGTGTGAATGCTCTGAAAAGCTAATCATTTGCATATCACAGCATCTACTTCCTGTCGGTTAAATGTCGCGTCTGTAGCACGTCATCTTCGTCTCGTAGCAATTTTAATGGCCAGTAGTGTATTTTCGTAATCCGAGGAGCAAGTTGGTAACTAAAATTTGTTGTAAGGACAAAATATTTTGTGCTCTCATGTTATCGCCAGTGTGATTAAAATATGTGCCTTTATATCGACTGTAATACATGAAAAAAAAAGAACAAATTACATAACTCAGCAAAGTAGACCTATGCCATATCTTTTTGTCAAGATCTTTGTTACAAGCAACACTTCTAAAGTGCATGCTGGATGCTTGCAAAGTCTCGCTGTCATAGTGTAAATTAATATAGTTTGTGTGGAAGTGTGTGTAGTGATATAACAACTGGACATCAAAATGGAGGCAGACAGATGGACACTAACGAAAAAATCCGTCCATACTGTCGCAGTAAAAAAAAACACTAGATTTACATACATATCGACAGATATGCAATAGTCATGGCGATACAGTAAAGCGTATTCCATCTTTTTTGATAGAGCCAGCACCCAGAATTATGCTAGAAATAATGATGTTGTAACCTCCTAACAGACAAATTCCATAACCTCCCAATAAAAATGTGACTGATATCTAACCTTTCAAAAGAAACCTCGCAATGTAACCTCTAAATAATTAACTGACTGTGAATCTAAACTGGTAAATGTGGATGTCAGCAGTGGCTGCGTCATGGCCCTGAAAAATCATTCTGAATACATTGAAAATTGTTACCTCAGTGTTGTCGCCGGATAGCGCGTATATATCTGCTCATATAAGAAATGTTTCTGGCACAGCCCAGAGCAACGCTGGCCGCTAGATTTTGCAATGTATGAAAAACAACTGATTTTCTTTGCGATAATCGGCATAACTAGAAATTAGCAAAAACTTTAAATTCAGATGAATGACTGTCAAAAGTTATTTTTATAAGAAAGATTATTAATGAAAGATTTTTGAAAACATTTACGTGGGACTTTGATATAACAATAGTGCAAAAATCAGTTGTAGCAATTAAGATACGCGCGCGGCAATGAAGAACAATAATATTTTGCTTTGACCTTATACTACATCGCTCAGACACCGCCATCGTTCTCCACGACCGGCCTTGGTAATTCCATAACTCTACTACTCTTCTCGAGCTACAAAACACCAGTTCTGGACTGCATTGTCCGAACTCCAGGACACAAGAGCCCTCTGTGAGCTATACAGCTCGACAACTGCTCTCTACGAGCGACCTGACACAACCGCCCCACTGCGAGCTGCTACAACTACTGCTGCTGCCGACACTACTCTCTGGTCTGCGATTCTGTTGTAGCTTACATATCACAGGCAGTGCGTGATCAGTCCTTCCAAGTTACATCTGCTCGAGTGCGCTGGCAGTAAATTCCTTAGTCATGGACCTCTTACAATGCGAGAAGTCCCCTGTTCACATCCAGCTGCCGCTGCCCAGCACTACAATGGCAGACAACAATGCAAACTAGCCACAGACTGCACACAGCACAGCCAGTGATTTACATACAGAGCGCTACGTAACGTTGCCAATAAGAAAACATAAACAGCCTACTTACAAATGTAACTTCCAGAAACCAACTGAAGACGAACCTGAAAAGTTTCGAAAAGCGGTTCATGGAGTAAAACATAATTATTCAAAAAAGTGACTGGTTGCAGTTTTATATAACTTACTTACATTCAGTTAACAGTCACGGTTCTAAAATATCCCTAATGGATAAGCATAAACTGTTTATAGCAATTTTCTTAATACAAAGTCATGTACCTATTTCTTTGTTTTGTATTAGCTTTTGTGTAACTGTTCTCCATATACCTTAATGTAACGACTGCCTTACGCTCTGTATGTCTGACCGGCTGTCGCTGACGTAATTCGGTATGCGGTGGGCTAAGCGTCGCGTATTGGAGCAACAACTTCATTGCTGTCCTTAGCAGTTGACGTCCGCGGGCCGGCCGGTGTGGCCGTGCGGTTCTAAGCGCTTTAGTTTGGAACCGTGTGACCGCTACGGTCGCAGGTTCGAATCCTGCCTCGGGCATGGATGTGTGTGATGTCCTTAGGTTAGTTAGGTTTAAGTAGTTCTAAGTTCTAGGGGACTGATGACCTCAGAAGTTAAGTCCCATATTGCTCAGAGCCATTTGAACCATTTGACGTCCGCGGTGTCCCAACACCTGCTGCATTCACCGTCACTGACCACCATCACACGTGTAACTTCCTCTTTTAGTTTTTGTGTTCAGAAATTCCCGGTACGAACTTCTAAGACTTGTAGAGAGTAGGGAGTTGCATAATATTTTGAGCACGAACCCATGTCCGGCAAAGTGGCGTTGCTGTTCTACGACGGTTTCAATTCATATGTTTAACTCCTCCACTTCTTCTCGAGGATCTGAATTAGGCGTTACGCAGTACAATTATTAGGTAACATTTCGAAAGGGAACATAACAAAACATCCATTTATCACTTACGGACATTTGTTTGTATCAACACTTAAACATTACGTTCTCTACGTACAGTATGCTCGGTCCTTTTTTGTTTTGGAATAATTTAAACACGTAATGGTTTACCGAGCGAGGTGGCGCAGTGGCTAGCACACTGGACTCGCATTCGGGAGGACGACGGTTCAAACCCGCGTCCGGCCATGCTGATTTAGGTTTTCCTTGACTTCTCTAAATAGCTTCAGGGAAATTCCGGGTGTTTCCTTTGAAAGGACACGGCCAACTTCCTTCCGTAATCCGATGACCTCGATGTTCGGTCCCCTCCCCCAAATCAACCACCCAACCAACGTAATGTTTAATTGTTAATACAAACAAATCTGCTTAAGTGATAAATGGATGTTTCGTTATGTTTCCTTTCGAATTGTTTCGTAATAAATGTACTGCATCACGCCTAACTCAATTCCTCAACCAGAAGTGGATCAGTGAAACATCTGAATTGAAACTGTCAGAACGAAAACGGTAGTTTCCGGGCATGGCTTCCTGTTCACAATATTATGTGCTCACTCCGGTCTAAAAGTCCTAGAAGCTTGTAACGGGAATTTCCGAACACACTATACATATACATCACTAATCTGCAATTCACACTTAAGTGCCTGACAGGATTGATCGAACCAGCTTCGGACTATTTCTCTATCGTTCCCCCTCGAAAAGCGCGTGGAAAAAACGAATGCTTAAATATTTCCGTGCGAGCTTTGATTTCTCTTATATTGTTGCGATGATCATTCCTCCTTATGTAGGTGCGTGTCAATAAAATATTTTCGTATTCGAAGGAAGAAGCTAGTGACTAAAAAGTCATGAGAACATCACGCCGCAACGAAAAACGCCTTTGTGTTAATGATTGCCACCCCAGATCGTGAATCTTTTGTATCATATCCCTGCCACGCTCTCCCCTATTTCACGATAGTACAAAACGAGCTGCCCTTGTTCGAATTTTTCGATGTCCTTCGTCGATCCTATATGACGCGGGTCACACACCGTACAGCAATACTCCACTAGGGGACATTCAGGGGTAGAGCCTGCAGTCTCTTTAGTATCTTTGTATCACCATGTAAGTGTTCTGCCAACAAAACGCTGTCTTTGGTTCACTTTCGACAACATTACCTATGTGATCGTTACAATTTAGCGGATTCCCTTTAGTACTGATGTGTATGACTTCACATTTATCATTCAATTTCGCACAATGCACATATCTCATCTGACTTAATGACACTGTAAATGACAGCATCATCTGAAAAAAATCTCAGAGGGCTGCTCAGATTGTTCCCTAAATGGTTAATAATTAGGAATAGCAAAGGGCCTTTGGTGAATTCCAGATGTCCTTATTCGATAACTTTTCGCCAATTACAACAAACTGCGGAATTTCTGACAGGAAATCACGGATTCAGTTCCAGAAGTGGGACGATACAGCGTAGGCATGCAGTTTGATTAGGAACTGCGAAATCTGCAGATTTGTGTAATGACATACCCGGAAACCAATACATGTTGAGATATGGGCCGCTGAAAATGCGGAGTTCACATCCAGCCTTTTATGTGCGGATGACACAGGATTCACGAGAGATGGTGTAATATGTAATTTACCACAGTAGGCACGTGTGGGCAGGTCGCTTCAGTATCAATACATGGGCAGGAATTGTCGGCGACATACTCATAGGGCCATAAACTTTACTAAACAGATTAACAGGTACTGTGTACCACCAAATTCTGCGCAATGGACTGCCAGCACTCCTACAGAAAGAAAACTACTATAGTTTAGGTATCGTTTCCAGGAGATATCGTTATACGAACTTCTCTTCCACTTTTGAGTACGATTGTTGGTATTTTCAAAACATATAGGGAATCCAGTATATCGATATTTAAAAAGGAAAGTCATCTTCGTCTCTCGTATATCGCAGAAAAATGTCGATTTACCGACGAAAAAAATATCGACGTACCTTCAACCTACCTATAAAAATGTCGGCTGCACATTGTAAATATACTACCAGTTTTAGAGCTGTATATTAAAATAATGACTTATTATTCGATATTCTGTACATCAAAAAGTTGTTGTTGTTGTTGTCTTCGGTCCTGAGACTGGTTTGATGCTGCTCTCCATGCTACTCTATCCTGAGCACGCCTCTTCGTCTCCCAGTACCTACTGCAGCCTACATCCTTCTGAATCTGCTTACTATATTCATCTCTTGGTCTCCCTCTACTATTTTTACCCTCCACGCTGCCCTCCAATACTAAATTGGTGATCCCTCGATGTCTCAGAACATGTCCTAGCAACCGATCCCTTCTTCTAGTCAAGTTGTGCCACAAACTCCTCTTCTCCCCAATCCTATCCAGTACCTCCTCATTAGTTATGTGATCTACCCATCTAATCTTCAGTATTCTTCTGTAGCACCACATTTCGAAAGCTTCTATTCTCTTCTTGTCCAAACTATTTACCGTCCATGTTTCACTTCCATACATGGCTACACTCCATACAAATACTTTCAGAAATGACTTCCTGACACTTAAATCTATACTCGATGTTAACAAATTTCTCTTCTTCAGAAACGCTTTCCTTGCCATTGCCAGTCTACATTTTATATCCTCTCTACTTCGACGATCATCAGTTTTTTTGCTCCCCAAATAGCAAAACTCCTTTACTACTTTAAGTGTCTCATTTCCTAATCTACTTCCCTCAGCGTCACCCGACTTAATTCGACTACATTCCATTATCCTCGTTTTGCTTTTGTTGATGTTCATCTTATATCCTCCCTTCAAGACACCATCCATTCCGTTCAACTGCTCTTCCAAGTCCTTTGCTGTCTCTGACAGAATTACAATGTTATCGGCGAACCTCAAAGTTTTTATTTCTTCTCCATGGATTTTAATACCTACTCCGAATTTTTCTTTTGTTTCCTTTACTGCTTGCTCAATATACAGATTGAATAACATCGGGGAGAGGCTACAACCCTGTCTTACTCCCTTCCCAACCGCTGCTTCCCTTTCATGTCCCTCGACTCTTATAACTGCCATCTGGTTTCTGTACAAATTGTAAATAGCCTTTCGCTCCCTGTATTTTACCCCTGCCACCTTTAGAATTTGAAAGAGAGTATTCCAGTCAACATTGTCGAAAGCTTTCTCTAAGTCTACAAATGCTAGAAACGTAGGTTTGCCTTTCCTTAATCTTTCTTCTAAGGTAAGTCGTAAGGTCAGTATTGCCTCACGTGTTCCAGTATTTCTGCGGAATCCAAACTGATCTTCCCCGAGGCTGGCTTCTACTAGTTTTTCCGTTCATTTGTAAAGAATTCGTGTTAGTATTTTGCAGCTGTGGCTTGTGAAACTGATTGTCCGGTAATTTTCACATCTGTCAACACCTGCTTTCTTTGGGGTTGGAATTATTATATTATTCTTGAAGTCTGAGGGTATTTCACCTGTTTCATACATCTTGCTCACCAGATGGTAGAGTTTTGTCAGGACTGGCTCTCCCAAGGCCGTCAGTAGTTCCAATGGAATGTTGTCTACTCCGGGGGCCTTGTTTCGACTCAGGTCTTTCAGTGCTCTGTCAAACTCTTCACGCAGTATCATATCTCCCATTTCATCTTCATCTACATCTTCTTCCATTTCCATAATATTGTCCTCAAGTACATCGCCCTTGTATAGACCCTCTATATACTCCTTCCACCTTTCTGCTTTCCCTTCTTTGCTTAGAACTGGGTTTCCATCTGAGCTCTTGATGTTCATACAAGTAGTTCTCTTATCTCCAAAGGTCTCTTTAATTTTCCTGTAGGCAGTATCTATCTTACCCCTAGTGAGAAAAGCCTCTACATCCTTACATTTGTCCTCTAGCCATCCCTGCTTAGCCATTTTGCACTTCCTGTCGATCTCATTTTTGAGACGTTTGTATTCCTTTTTGCCTGCTTCATTTACTGCATTTTTATATTTTCTCCTTTCATCAATTAAATTCAATATTTCTTCTGTTACCCAAGGATTTCTACTAGCCCTCCTCTTTTTACCTATTTGATCCTCTGCTGCCTTCACTACTTCATCCCTCAAAGCTACCCATTCCTCTTCTACTGTATTTCTTTCCCGCATTCCTGTCAATTGTTCCCTTATGCTCTCCCTGAAACTCTCTACAACCTCTGGTTCTTTCAGTTTATCCAGGTCCCATCTCCTTAAATTCCCACCTTTTTGCAATTTCTTCAGTTTCAATCTGCAGTTCATAACCAATAGATTGTGGTCAGAGTCCACATCTGCCCCTGGAAATGTCTTACAATTTAAAACCTGGTTCCTAAATCTCTGTCTTACCATTATATAATCTATCTGATACCTTTTAGTATCGCCAGGGTTCTTCCATGTATACAACCTTCTATCATGATTCTTAAACCAAGTGTTAGCTATGATTAAGTTGTGCTCTGTGCAAAATTCTACCAGACGGCTTCCTCTTTCATTTCTTAGCCCCAATCCATATTCACCTACTACGTTTCCTCCTCTCCCTTTTCCTACACTCTAATTACAGTCACCCATGACTATTAAATTTTCGTCTCCCTTCACTATCTGAATAATTTCTTTTATTTCATCATACATTTCTTCAATTTCTTCGTCATCTGCAGAGCTAGTTGGCATATAAACTTGTACTACTGTAGTAGGTGTGGGCTTCGTATCTATCTTGGCCACAATAATGCGTTCACTATGCTGTTTGTAGTAGGTTACCCGCATTCCTATTTTCCTATTAATTATTAAACCTACCCCTGCATTACCCCTATTTGACTTTGTGTTGATAACCCTGTAGTCACCTGACCAGAAGTCTTGTTCCTCCTGCCACCGAACTTCACTAATTCCCACTATATCTAACTTTAACCTATCCATTTCCCTTTTTAAATTTTCTAACCTACCTGCCCGATTAAGGGATCTGACATTCCACGCTCCGATCCGTAGAATGCCAGTTTTCTTTCTCCTGATAACGACGTCCTCTTGAGTAGTCCCCGCCCGGAGATCCGAATGGGGGACTATTTTACCTCCGGAATATTTTACCCGACGCCATCATCATTTAATCATACAGTAAAGCTGCATGCCCTCGGGAAAAATTACGGCCGTAGTTTCCCCTTGCTTTCAGCCGTTCGCAGTACCAGCACAGCAAGGCCGTTTTGGTTATTGTTACAAGGCCAGATCAGTCAATCATCCAGACTGTTGCCCTTGCAACTACTGAAAAGGCTGCTGCCCCTCTTCAGGAACCACACGTTTGTCTGGCCTCTCAACAGATACCCCTCCGTTGTGGTTGTACCTACGGTACGGCTATCTGTATCGCTGAGGCACGCAAGCCTCCCCACCAACGGCAAGGTCCATGGTTCATGGGGGGGATCAAAAAGTTAGCAGCATGGTTATCCCCCTTAGAGCAAGAACTAAAAGGAAAACGATGCAAGTTCACGCTTGGCGATAACCACTTTGCTAATAATGGTAGCCGTATGTAAGTGTCACAATAAAAGGTATCGGTTTGTCCGTAGTTCGATTTTGTCACACATCAGATCTGTCGACTTCCCGGGTTTTTTCAGTTCCGTCAGTGCCAACGATCTAGCAGTTGCTTGGTGGAGCTAAACGTTGCAGTTTCTGGAAGTAGCGCCGAGCGCCGATTACGTCAACATTTCCTCCCACACATCTCCGTCCCCTGTAAAGACCAGTCTCGTCATTTAAAGTATTTTTAATCATTTTCAGCAACTGCTTCTGAAGAATGCCGATGTGAAGAAATAGCAGAATAGTCGCATTAAAATTTCTTTTTTAACGTGACTGCTTTGCTGTTTCTTCACATCGGTATTCTTGTTATTCCATTCAAACCACCACCTCCCAGTGCAATCGCACTCCTTGTTTTGTGACACATATACTTGTTTCACACAATCAAAGAGAAAGTATGAATGCATTGTTTCACGGCGATATGAATTAATAAAATTTTCTCAGGCTTTTTATGGAAAAATTTGAAGACATCGCCTTGGACACGGCTCCAGCTGAGCCAAGTTGCTTTTATCGTTACGTCGATGACACTTTTATCATCTGGCCCCATGGTCGTGAAAAACTTGGAGATTTCTTAAATCATTTGGACAGCATTCACGGCCACATCACGTTTACGATGGAAGTCGAGACAGATGGTGCATTGCCCTTCCTTGACGTCCTCGTCGACGGAAAATCAATGGGCACCTCAGCCACAGTGTCTACAGGAAACCGACACACACAGATCGGTATCTCTGCACGCTCTCAGCCACCACCATCCGGCATTCTGAATACCCTCGCCCATCGTGCTAAAGTCTGCCACTAGAACTGAGCCACCTTCGAAAAGTCTTCCGGGAAAACGGGTACAGCCACGGACAGGTGTCACAGGCAATATCTGGTGTGATACGTAAGAAACACACCAACAGAGAAGAACACCACCGAAGAAGAAGGCGCGAAACTTGTGCTTTTGCCTTTCTGTGGTACCGTGTCGGGAAAGATTAGCCGGCTCCTGAAGAGATATAACATTTCATCGTTCAGGCCCCCAGCAAAAATCCGTCAGCTCATGAGGCCTGTGAAGGACGATCTAGGGCTTAGAACGTCTGGAGAGTACAAGATACCATGTCAGTGTGGCTGTTACTACGTCGGCCAAGCAGTACGCACTGTGGAGCAACGCCGGACGGAACACGAGAGGTTCAAATGGTTCTGAGCACTATTCGACTTAACTTCTAAGGTCATCAGTCCCCTAGAACTTAGAACTACTTAAATCTAACTAACCTAAGGACACATCACACATTCATGCCCGTAGCGGTCGCGCGGTTCCAGACTGTAGCGCCTAGAACCGCTCGGTCATCGCGGCCGGCGGAACACGAGAGGTGCTTACGCCTACGCTATCCAGAAAAATTAGCCGTGGCAGAACACGCCTTATAAAATGGACACCGAATTCTATTCGACGAAATATCTGTCGTTATGAGGACGAAGGGATTTTTGGATAGCGTCAGAAAAGAAGCTATTCAAATAAAATCTCTGAAAACACCATCAACAAGGACGGCGGTTTGCAGCTCAGCACAGCCTGGGACCCGGCCCTCGCGAGGTTGAAACGGGCGCGACGGACGCGGGACGAAAACATTACCCTATATGGCGAGGAAGAGAGCACCAGTGACGTCACAGCCAGCAGTGCGGCTATATAACGACGCGGCCACGGCGACACAGCCTTCAGTCTTACAACTTGACAATGACCGAGGAGAGCTCGGTCGAAAGCTCGTGGGATTTTAACCACCTGACACGGCTGGAAGCCCGAGAAAATTTTATTACTTAAGTCAAAGAGAAAGATTGGACGAGATGAAATCTCAAAAAGAAGTAAGACTCCTTAGAAGAACAACTTCAAATATTTACCGAAAATTGCGAAAAAAGTAATTTAAAATAAAAATATCTGAACTCTATATTGCCTTTTTTGGAATCGATATATCTATATGTAGGTGGAAACAATATAGCCGGTATTATTGATATTTTATAAAAAGTATCGATATATATCGATATTTTATCAACAGCCTTATTTATGAGCAATAGTACCTCCTGTCTGTGTGTTTCAATTACGATGTTGTTGTTGTGGTCTTCAGTCCTGAGACTGGGTTCATGCAGCTTTCCATGCTACTCTATCCTGTGCAAGCTTCTTCATCTCCCACTACTTACTGCAACCTACATCCTTCTGAATCTGCTTAGTGTATTCCTCTCTCGGTCTCCCTCTACGATTTTTACCGTCCACGCTGCCCTCGAATGCTAAATTTGTGATCCTTTGATGCCTCAGAACATGTCCTACCAACCGATCCCTTCTTCTAGTCAAGTTGTGCCACAAACTCCTCTTCTCCCCAATTCTATTCAATACCTCCTCATTAGTTACGTGATCTACCCATCTAATCTTCAGCATTCTTCTGTAGCACCACATTTCGAAAGCTTCTATTCTCTTCTTGTCCAAACTATTTATCGTCCATGTTTCACTTCCATACATGGCTGCACTCCATACAAATACTTTCAGAAACGATTTCCTGACACTTAAATCTGTACTCGATGTTAACAAATTTCTCTTCTTCAGAAACGCTTTCCTTGCCATTGCCAGTCTACATTTTATATCCTCTCTACTTCGACCATCATCAGTTATTTTGCTCCCCAAATACGAAAACTGCTTTACCACTTAAAGTGTCTCTTTTCCTAATCTAATTCCCTCAATTACGATAGAATTCGTTAATAGGCTGAGAGCACTATGAGCCATAAAAATGTATTAACGTAAAGACGGTCATAAATGCAGGGAAAACTGCCTAATGAGTCGATTTCCTGCTAATGTGAACAGTCTGAAATTAACTGTGTTGTGAACTATAATAGTAGATACAGAGCCCTGCACTTACACCTCGTGCCCGCTGCGCGCACGAAAACACAATCCGTTTAAACAGAATGCGTGTGTGGCTCGCCTTAGCACACACAGACGGCACCTGTTGACGGGGATCCCCTCGTAACAGTGTGCCGGGTGTTTATCACGGTGGCGGCGGCATACACTCGCGTGGCACTAAGCTGCCGTACAATGAGTTGTGCCATATCGGACACGCTGCGGTAAAAGGGACGAATTCAGTGCTCATGCTTCTCCAACGAGAATGTTAAAGCTAACACGCGTAATTAACGATGTACGGGCACAATATTCCGTGGTCATATCCCACGCAATTACGTTACCTCAGCGTTGGTATTCGAGCCAACACGCGAGATAACGATGGCTGTGCAAGCATTCCGCAGTTCCGCTAATGTATGCTTCAAGCGCACCGTTGCTTCTCAATTGCACAAATACTCCTCGTCGGTTACGGAGTCTGTAGCGTACATTTTGGCTTTAGCAGTACCGTAACGGAACGCTCGTAATGTTAGCCAAGTGTTGGGCGCTAAGTGGGTGTGATATTGCAGAGGCGGTACCTTAGATACTGCAGCACGTGTGGAGTCTTAATTTCCAGCCGACAGCGGGTAGTTTCTGAGTGTGTCCAAACAAGCTCATTTCCAACAAATAACATTATTAATGTTATCGAATTCTTGTTGTTGTTGTTGTTGTTGTTGTTGTTGTGGTCTTGAGTGCAAAGAATGGTTTCTCGCAGCTCTCCACGTTACTCTGTGCTGTGGAAGCCTCTTCTTCTCTGCATAATTGCGGCAACATGCGTCCATTTGAACTAGGGAGGGGAAAAACTCAACAGTTAAAAACGATACCGATGTTTCACACTGAGGAGCCAAAGAAACTGGTACACCTGCCTAATATCATGTAGGCCCCCGGCGAACACGCAGAAGTGCTGCAACACAACGCGCCATGGACTCGACTAATGTCTGAAGTAGTGCTGGAGGAAACTGACGCCATGAATCCTGTGCAGGGCTGTCCATAAATCCGTAAGGGAACAGGAGGGTGGAGATCTCTTCTGAACAGCGTGTTACAAGGCGTACCAGACATGTTCAACAACGTCAGCGTCCATGTCTGGGGAGTTCGGTGGCCAGCGGAAGTGTTTAAACTCAGAAGAGTGCTCCTGGAGCCATCCTGTAGCAATGCTGAATGTGTATGGTGTTGTATTGTCTGTATTGTCGTGCTGGAATTGCCCAAATTAGGCGGAAGGCACAGTGGACATGAATGGATGCAGGTAATCAGACAGATTGCTTACGTACGTGTCACCTGTTACAGTCTTATCTAGACGTATCAGCGACACCATGTCACTCCAGCTGCACGCGCCGTATACCATTACAGAGCCTACACCAGCTTGAACAGGCCGCTGCTGACATGCAGAGTCCATGGATTCATGAGGTTGTCTCCATACCCGTACACGTCCATCCGCTCGATGCAATTTGAAACGAGACTCATCCGAACAGGCAACATGTTTCCAATCATCAACAGTCCAATGTCGTTGACGGGTCCAGACGAGGCGTAAAGCTCTGTGTCGTGTGGTCATCGAGGGTACACGAGTGGGCCTTCGGCTCCGAAAGCCCATATTGACGCTGTTTCGTTCAATGTTTCGCACGTTGATACTTGTCGATGGCCCAGCACTGAAATCTGCAGCAATTTGCGGAAGGGTTGCACTTCTGTCACGTTGAACGATTCTCTCCAGTCGTCGTTGGTCCAGTTCTTGTAGGATCTTTTTCTGGTCGCAGCGATGTCGGAGATCTGATGTTTTACAGGATTCCTGAAGTTCGCGGTATATTCGTCGAATGGTCATACGGGAAAATCCCCACTTGATCGCTACCTCGGAGATGCTGTGGCCCATCGCTCGTGTGCTGACTATAACACCACTTTCAAATTCACTTAAATCTTCATGACCAGCCATTGTAGCAGTAGTATCGGATCTAACAACTGCGCCAGACACTTGTTGTCTTATATAGGCGTCGCCAACCGCAGCGCCGTATTCTGCCTGTTTACGTCTCTCCGTATATGAATACGCATGCTTATAGCAGTTTCTTTCGAGCTTCAGCGTACTTCTGAATAACTGGTATTTTTCGGTATTTGCTCGGTCTCAGTTATAACAGGTTTTATTTCACTTTTTACTAATAACTGGGTAAAGTCGGTATATCAGTTTACCACAGCAGCGGTGCTAGATTTTTAGGTTTTTAAATAAACTTTTGTTAAAAACGAGTAATGCTTATACGTGAACTTCCCCTTTGAATGAAAAGAATGACTGTGCTGGTAAAACTTCTTCGTTACTTGTTTTTCAAACTCCAGAATCAAACTGAACGTACCGAGACTGTTTTCTCTTTACTTATTCTGATCATTGCTAAACTGACACACAATATTTTAGCGCAACGCAATCCACTACACTGGCGTAAAACTTCCACCAACGAGTCCAACCAGCCCAGACTGTACACATCGCAGTCAGCGATTTTAATACAGGGCGTTACGAAGATAAAAACCTAAACAGCCTACTTACATACGGTAAATTTCCATTCCTTTGAAATGTTGCGTTATTATAGCAAGTGTGTAAAGCAGTCAGCGCTATTTTAATAACAACGCCGACAATTATAAACCGTCAACAGAATGGGTACAGCTTTGCTGAGAGAGCGTTTGTTTCCTTGTGACATGGCCTATCAGAGGGGACACGTGTACTGCACGTGCAACCCACGAGACTCGCTCTCACCTGGTCTAGACGGTAGTATTTCACTGTTGCCGCCGGACATCCGTTCGGCAGAGTGGCACCGTCCCTATACCCCGGTAGCGCGTGCGAGAGCAGTGAAGTACAATGCTCATCTTCCACTCCCCCTCCGGGAGGATGCACAACGAACTTGCGACATCAAATAAAGGGAAAACATCCACAACGTTGCCTGAAAGAGAAGGTAAATTTGATTGATGTACCTATAATTATACTTCCTATCAACTCTAGATAATAACTGAACTCTTAATTTCGTGGTTGCTTCAGGGTGGAAAATTGATGCCATGCAAAAGTGACGACGCAGGGCAGTCATAAACTTGTGACATTTCGCCGTTGTCTCACCCATCTCCTCCTCGGTCGCCATCTTTGCTGGACACAGTAAGACCGGTTTTTGGGCAGCCTCCGTATCGATCGAGATCTACTCGTCCACTTTCATCAGAATTTTTCAGTCATGTTGGAAGTCTACGTTTATTACCGGAAATAATAGAAATAAAAAAACCGAAAATCTATTATTTCAGAAACCGGTTATTTTGAGCGGTTTTAACAGTCAGGTTGTTCTGGAGACATAAGAAGCTGGTTGTTTGAGCGATGAATCTGGTTAATGTAGATCAGGGCTTGGTCTCCCTCTGCAATTATCACCCTCACCATCACCCCCCCCCCCCCCGCCCCCCTACACTCACACTTACTTCCATTACCAAATGGACGACTCCTTGATAATTCGGGATGTCTCCTAGCTACGGATTCTTCCTCTTAGCCAAATTTTGCCAGAAATTTCTATCCTCTACAGTTCGGTGCGAACGTGTTTGGATGTGACCAGCCGTGTGGTTTTGTCTGAGAGGATGCGTCGGTGATATATTCAACGATTTCAATTTTCAAGAGATCTTCGAGACAGTAGTTTCGAGCAGTTGTAAAAAATTCGATTTGAGAAAAGAAAGTGTGGGTAAAAAATTAATCTTTTTTTTTCACCATCGCCTTAGTTCACGATTACTGATCTACTACACTTGTTGGAATAGAAGTTAGTTCACCGTCTGTGTAGATAAAAAAAGAAATATGGAATTTAGATATCATTATTAGTACCATTGCACCTCATAATACTATCATCTGTTGAGTGCATTGGCTCAAAATGGCTCTGAGCACTATGGGACTCAACTGCTGAGGTCATTAGTCCCCTAGAACTTAGAACTAGTTAAACCTAACTAACCTAAGGACATCACACACATCCATGCCCGAGGCAGGATTCGAACCTGCGACCGTAGCGGTCTTGCGGTTCCAGACTGCAGCGCCTTTAACCGCACGGCCACTTCGGCCGGCTGTTGAGTGCATTAGTGACGTACTGTTTCTGCACTACGGTACAAATTAACGTCATTGTCTTACTTTTACCGTGGTTGATTTAACAGTTAAGCTTTACCCAGTAAACATCACAGAAAATTCGCTTTTTGGGTAACTAGCCATGGATTGGAATTTGCTCATGTCTGGTTGTATATGTGAAAACAACATGTTCAGCTCACATAATTGAGGACTGCTCACTTTAGCATAAGAGGAGAAGTTAACTGAAATCAGTAACCCTACTGCTTCATTTCACTTTAAAGGATTGAAATCCCACGAATAAAATAGCTTGAAACATTTGATTACTTTACAAACGAGTTTAAGCGTTGAGTATTTGACGTTAAGCGCGTAAAATCTTTAAAACGAGAAAAATTTTAGATAAGGCTTGAAATTGTATATAAAGATTGCTCCAATTATTATCGAATATACCGAGCGAGGTGGCGCAGTGGTTAGACACTGGACTCGCATTCGGGAGGACGACGGTTCAATCCCGCGTCCGGCCATCCTGATTTAGGTTTTCCGTGATTTCCCTAAATCACTCCAGGCAAATGCCGGGATGGTTCCTCTGAAAGGGCACGGCCGACTTCCTTCCCCATCCTTCCCTAATCCGATGAGACCGATGACCACGCTGTGCGGTCTCCTTCCCCAAAAACCAACCAACCTATTATCGAATACTGAATGAGTATTTGTGCTCCATTTTAATCAAAATCTAGTTTTTCACACATCTCAACATTTAGATGCCATACCTCCTGAACTATGTTCGTACAGTGTAATAATACCGCTGGTACGTTCAGTGGCGTGTGTGGATACTGACTGCAACATGTGGTAATCGATAAACTTTTTTCGTTTCATTACTTTGTGTGTGTGTGGGGGGGGGGGGGGGGGCGGCGGCGAGATGTCAACGAGAAAAAGTTTGTCGAAAACGTTTTAAATTTCAAAGACACTCTGAAAAGTAATGCCTCCGAAATTTTTACGTGAAAATGCTTTGTAAATAAAACAAATTTTATTCGCGTTCTACATCTTTATTCTTGGTATCTACGTAATTGCAGCTCTCTGCCACTAGAGGGCTCCGAATTGTTGAGTGTAAGATGGCGGCGTGTAACCTAGCTATGTCGCAGTATGACAAACAACGTACTGTAATCGAGTTTCGTATTCGAAGAGTTCATCCACACATTGACCACCCTCTCCTTTAGCAACACAATACCAGACAACACACGAGCGCTGCGACATGTGCAACAATCCGAAATCTGAGGCTCACTGTCATCAGCACTCTAACAGTGATGAAGCGTCAACGAAGTCAAACATTGTACAGTCACGCTATCAAGAAACTGATCTCTCGTCGGGAGAAATATGATGGTCGCTGGGGTGACTATGTTGAGGAATAAATATGTATACATGAAACGTAAATATGTAGACTGTCTTATTTGAAAATGTTTAAGAGCTTCCGCTAAAAAAGTAGGAAGCGCTACTTTTCAGCACAACCTCGTATGAGTAAAGTCTGTTCGAAATCACTGTGTATCCTCATTGTCAACTAGTAGATGAATATAGTCTGGGTAATCGCACTGCCACAAAACATATACACGGTTTCTAACTTTACTCATACTCGTCTTGTGCAGCATTATACCTTTTAATGGAAGATTATGACACTAATGTAAATTTTTAAATTCGGTCAGTAATTTTGTGAAATACTGGAAGGCAGACTTTTGTTGCCCCTGGAAGACGTTAGACAGGCAACTGGGATTGGGTGAAGTTTTTAGTCATGCTACGACCGTCGCATTTGGGACCTGTGCTTATGTGCAACATTTTGCTCGATTTGACGTGCGGTGCTCTGATCTGACTTGATTATCGGGTTGTTTTTCCTTGTTCTGCGTACCTTATGCACGGGTTTGCGTACCCTGGACGGGACGTGGGTTGGTCGTCGACTCGAAACTCATTTTCCGAATAATTGGTAGCTTACGTACGGCTTGATCGGCGAATCTCGCTTGCTGCAGCCGATAACACTCGACGCACGGCCAGCTGCCAATCAGCTGTCACGCAGCCGGAGTGGCAGATCCGCCACTGGACAGTGAGCTGCGCTTACCTCGAAAATCCGTAACGTAACGGGCGGAGATTGCGGCGGTAGTCAAAAGAGTTAGGCGTTAACGTACTTAGCAAGGCGAAACAAGCTAGCAGTATTTCATCATTTACGTGAAAAAGTTAAGAGGAAATGAGGAATCTGTATTCGAGTGCTGCTGGATGATAATGGAGACATTTCATTATGTCCAGCAGAAGAAAGTTGTGAAATGCTAGAAACTGCACGCCCGTCTGCATCGGATGTTCGACCTCTACGCTCCTTGACATTTACACTACTGGACATTAAAATAGCTACCCGAAGAAGAAATGCAGACGATAAACGGGTATTCACTGGACAAATACATTATACTAGAAATTACATTTTCAAGCGATTTAGGTGCATAGATCCTGAGAAATCAGTACCCAGAACAACCACCTCTGGCCGTAATAACGGCCTTGATACGCCTGGGCATTGAGTCAAACAGAGCTTGGATGGCGTGTACAGCTGCCCATGCAGCTTCAACACGCTACCACAGTAGTGACTGGCGTATTGTGATGAACCAGTTGCTCGGCCACCATTGACCAGACGTTTTCAATTGGTGAGAGATCTGGAGAATGTGCTGGCCAGGGCAACAGTCAAATATTTTCTGTATCCAGAAAGCCCCGTGCAGGACTTGCAACATGCGGTCGTACATTGTCCTGTGAAATGTACGGTTTCGCAGGGATCGAATGAAGGGTAGAGCCACGGGTCGTAACACATCTGAAATGTAACGTCCACTGTTCAAAGTGCCGTCAATGCGAACAGGAGGTGACCGAGACGTGTAACTAATGGCATCCCATACCATCACGCCGGGTGATACGCCAGTATGGCGATGTCGAATACAGGCTTCGAATGGGCGTTCACCGCATTGTCGTCAAACACGGATGTGACCATCATGATGCTGTAAACAGAACCTGGATTCGTCCGAAAAAATGACGTTTTGCCATTCGTGCACCCAGGTTCGTCGTTGAGTACACCATCGCAGGCGCTCCTGTCTGTGATGCAGCGTCAAGGGTAACCGCAGCCACGGTCTCCGCGCTGATAGTCCATGCTGTTGCAAACGTCGTGGAACTGTTCGTGCAGATGGTTGTTGTCTTGCAAACGTCCCCATCTGTTGACTCAGGGATAGAGACGTGGCTGCACGATCCGTTACAGCCATGCGGATAAGATGCCTGTCATCTCGACTGCTAGTGATACGAGGCTCTTGAGATCCAGCACGGCGTTCCGTATTACCCTCCTGAACCCACTGATTCCATATTCTGTTAACTGTCATTGGATCTCGACCAACTCGACAGAAATGTCGCGATACGATAAACCGCAATCGCGATATGCTACAATCCGACCTTTATCAAAGTCGGAAACGTGATGGTACGTATTTCTCTTACTTACACGAGGCATCACAACAACATTTCACCAGGCAACGCCGGTCAACTGCTGTTTGTGTATGAGAAATCGGTTGGAAACTTTCCTCATGTCAGCAAGTTGTAGGTGTCGCCACCGGCGCCAACCTTGCGTGAATGCTCTGAAAGGCTAATCACTTGCATATCACAGCATCTTCTTCCTGTCGGTTAAATTTCGCGTCTGTAGCACGTCATCTTCGTGGTGTAGCAATTTTAATGGCCAGTAGTGTAACATCTCGTTAAATGTCACGATCGCACCGACTGCTTGCATCCGATTTGTATTTACAATTTTGACACAGTTACATTTATATTGCTGTCTTCTTATTCTTCCATTTCAAGGAGTAGGTGTTGGCCCGTTCCGAAACCACAGCAATTTAACAAAATTGTTGAAACTTCCTGGCAGATTAAAACTGTGTGCCCGACTGAGACTCGAACTCGGGACCTTTGCCTTTCGCGGGCAAGTGCTCTACCATCTGAGCTACCGAAGCACGACTCACGCCCGGTACTCACAGCTTTACTTCTGCCAGTATCTCGTCTCCTACCTTCCAAACTTTACAGAAGCTCTTCTGGTAGAGCACTTGCCCGCGAAAGGCAAAGGTCCCGAGTTCGAGTCTCAGTCGGGCACACAGTTTTAATCTTCCAGGAAGTTTCATATCAGCGCACACTCCGCTGCAGAATGAAAATCTCATTCAACAAAATTGTTGTCTTCATCTCTTCATAGGCCGTCCTATCTTCCCGTCTTCCAGTATGGTTCAAATGTAATGCTTGCCATGTTGGGCCGTCCGGTGGCGTCCTTTTGAAGCGAGCCACAAATTTCTTTTGGCAGTGTGTAATCTCATCGGTCGTCGTTGTTTTGACGTGTAATTGTTGTCTTAGATCAATAATGGTTCAAATGGCTCTAAGCACTATGGGACTTAACATCTGAGGTCATCAGTCCTGTAGAACTTAGAACTACTTAAACATAACTAACCTAAGGACATCACACGCATCCATGCCCGAGGCAGGATTCGAATCTGCGACCGTAGCAGCAGCGCGGTTCCGAAGCGCCTAGAACCGCTCGGTCATAGCGGCCGGCTTAGATAATCCACACTCTCACAGGTTTAGTCCAAGAAGTAACGTCAGAAACCTCAGATTCATCGACTCTTCTTCGTCAACTTTTCTTTCAATCCAGTTACCACTAGCGCAAATATGACCAAGCTTAGCCACCGCAGTGTGTAGTCTTAGTACTTCGCATTGTTCACTAACATACCTCCTTACACAATCATTTATAGAATTATATTTCTGCATATTTTGAACCACATGTGATAAGTTTTGTTCACTGATATCTCTGTCCCGAGATATTAAAAAAATTTACCAGTTGTAATAATTTGTTGTTTATCACAATTTTATCTTAGGTATTTCCCTTCCAATGCCACCGCTTTCGTTTTGTTTACAGATATGACGATTTAATAACTTTATAAACACGTTTTGTTGTTAAGCACTTTCTCTGTCTGTTAGGAGAACTTGGTCGTCCGCACACAATACAATTTTAATAAATTTGTTCCTTCCTAGGTCCAGCTTCCATAACTTTGTTTAATTCCTGAAGAATGGAATTTGCAGTGTAAACGCACTACACTTCCTTTCACTTCGCTTTCGTCAAATAATCCACCAGTTTTATGTGTTTCTGTTTTTCACTTTCTTTTTTCCTGACGAAGACTCTCATTTTACATAGAACATTGGTTTCCCCGAACGAATTTCATCTTGCATACACTAGTGGAACATCAACGCGTTTCAGTGTCTCCGTGTGCGTGATGACAGGTTCTCCTATCGATTCCTCTTCGATCCCTTCCCATACCGAACCCACTTCGTTCTCTATATCCGCGTCAGTCCCAGTTGTATTCAGCCAGTCGCGTCTGTTTCTGCCGGCGACGTCTACACAAGCATAAATTTGTATTCTGAACGAAATCATTCGTTCTCGTTAAAACACGATACAGGGGAATGTTCGTAATGTTATGGATAGGCAGTGTTCATCGTATACCTATTAAAAATTCGTATTCCATTGTTTCTAATTTTTTTGTTTCTGTTCGTTCCAGGTAAGTGACGAAAACAGTGGGAGTATTCACTGTCGCAGCTAGTCTCCCATAACAGAGGGGGCCGAGGCGCTGAAAACTCAGGTAACGTGAGATTAGAATGAGGGAGCGCTTTTCCTCTCACGTGACTCGTCTTTCGGTAAGAAATAAGAGTGTTGCGTAAATATAGCATACTGTTTAGGACTTTCAGACTCCTGCACTGATTGGGATCTCGCTTTCGGAGCAATGAAATATTGTATGTTGCCATGCAAAGTAACGGAAACAACCTGCTTGTGTTAGGGCAATCAGGGAGGTCCCATTAGGGATTTGAAACCTGCCAGGTTTAACTGCCCAGATGAAGTTGAACCACAAAAATGTCATATAATATGACTTAAATCAGGTTGCTCTGTCTGCTTCTACATCGACATCTACGTCATACTCCACAAGCCATCTAATGGTGCGTGTGGCTGATGGCACCTCTGATATCACTAACTGATGGCATGCAATCTGTTCCACTCACGAATGGCGCGTGCGGAGAATGGCTGTCTGTAATGGCTCGAGTTTCTCGAATTTTCTCGTCGGGGGCATTGAGCGAGATGTATATGGGAGGAAGTACGAATATTCACGAAAACTGCTCTCACGGAACTTCACTAGTAAACCTCACTGTGATGCACAAAACGTCTCTCGTAACGTCTGTTGAGAGTCTATGTTTGTTGAGAGTCTATACCATCCCGTGACGAAAGGCAACGCTCTTCGTTGGATGTTCCCTCTCTCTCTCTCTCTCTCTCTCTCTCTCTCTCTCTCTCTCTCTGGCCCTCCCTCTCTCTCCATCTACCTCCCTCCCTTCATCCTCCCGTCTTTTGTCAGTCCTATCTGGTAAGGCTCCCATGCTGAAGAAGATCAGAACCGGTCGAACAAGCGCTTTGCATGCCACTTCCTTCGTGGATGGGTTACGTTTACGTAAGATTCTTCCTATGAATCAAAGCCTGGCATCTGTTTTTCCTACTATTTCTTTTATGTGGTCGTTCCCGTTAAGATCGCTGTGGGTAGTTACTCCTAGATATTTTGCGATAGACACTGATTACAGAAATTCGTCATAATAATGAATACTGCATTTGAAACTTCCTGGCGGATTAAAACTGTTTGCCCGACCGAGACTCGAACTCGGGACCTTTGCCTTTCGCGGGCAAGTGCTCTACCATCTGCGCTACCGAAGCACGACTCACGCCCGGTACTCACAGGATCCTTTCTTTCAGGAGTGTACTGCAACGTTCGCAGGAGAGCTACTGTAAAGTTTGGAAGGTAGGAGACGAGGTACTGGCAGAAGTAAAGCTGTGAGTACCGGGCGTGAGTCGTGCTTCGGTAGCTCAGATGGTAGAGCACTTGCTCGCGAAAGGCAAAGGTCCCGAGTTCGAGTCTCGGTCGGGCACACAGTTTTAATCTGCCAGGAAGTTTCATATCAGCGCACACTCCGCTGCAGAGTGAAAATCTCATTCTGAATACCGCATTTGTTTTCCTATCTATGCGCATTATGTTTATTTACGTTCAGGGTCAACTGCCAAGCCTGCACGATTCATAAATCTTCTGTGGGTCATTTTGCAAATCGATCTTCTCTTCTGGCGTTGGTACTTTCTTACATATTGCATTATCTGCGAGTATCTTAAAGAGCCGACGCTTTCTACTAGATTCTGGGAAATACGACAGTCAGTTTTCATTGACCGAAGAAATGGATCATTTCACAGAGATTATGATGTAAACAAATTTGTCCATTATTCCACTGCCACGAAACACTGTCAGTGCACGCTGGAACAGTCGTGTGTAGGTGTCAGTTTCACTAGTTGACAGATGGCGCTATGGTGTTGCATACAGGGGTCGCAACCTCGTGGTCTCGCGGTACAGTTCTCGCTTCCCTGGCACGCGCTCCCGGTTTCGATTCCCGGACAGATCAGGGATTTTCACCTGCCTCGAGAAGACTGGTCGTTGTTGTGTCGTCTTCATCATCATCATTCATCCCCATTACGGTCGGAGGAAGGCAACGGCAAACCACCTCCACTAGAACCTTGCCTAGTACGGCGGTGCGGGTCTCCCGGATCGTTCCCCTACGCTCTGTCAACGAGTATGGGACTTCATAATCATCATCATCATCATCATCATCAACAACAAAAAGCTGTAGCGAAGCGCAGTAAGACCGGCAGATCGGCTGTTGGTGCAGGGAGTGACAATTTAGAAAAATAACGCACAGAGCTTCACACTGAAGTAACAGAACTCATAGGATACATCCTAATATCATGTCGGACCTCTTTTTGCCCGGCGCACTGCAACAACTCGACGTGGCATGGACTTAACAACTCGTTGAAAACCTCTGCAGAAATACTTCGCCATGCTATCTCTACAGCCGTCCATAATTCCCAAGTTATTGCCGGTGCAGGGTTTTGTACACGAACTGACTTCTCGGTTATGCCCGATAAATCTTCGATGGGATTCATGTCGGGCGATTTATGTCGCCAGATCATTCGATCGAATTGTTCAGAATGTTCTTGAAACCAGTCACGAACAATTGTGGCCCGGTAACAAGCGGCATCATTGTTTGGGAACATAGAGTTCATGCAAATGGTCTCCAAGTAGCCGAACACAGCAATTTCCGTCAATGAACGGCTCAGTTGTACTAGAGGACCCAGTCCATTCCATATAAACACAGCCCACAGTATTATGAAGTCACCACCAGCTTGCACAGTGCCTTGTTGACAACTTGGATGTATGGTTTCCTGTGGCCTGTGCCATCGGCTGTTACAAGATAAAATCAGCACTCATATAACCAGGCCACGGGTTTTCAGTCGTCTAGGGTCCAATCGGTGTGGTGACGAACCCAGGAGAGCCTCTGCAGGCGATCTCTTGCAAAGGCACTCGCATCGGTCGTCTGCTGCCAGAACCCATTAACGCCAAATTTCGCCGCACAGTCCTAAATCTCCTGCTATAGCCGCAGGACAGGACATAGTATAATTTGTGGAAAGGGGCCAAAATGAGTGGCTGTCAGTTGCACTCGAACATACTACTTTATTCATTTGACAAACATTACAAGAGAAAAAAAAAACAGAGCAATCCAATCATTAAGTTTAGAACTTAATTCGCGGCTAAATGCGCCATTCAATCTCACACCTCAAGAGAAAAACAACTTTAATTTAAAACCGGCTGAAGCCATATATAGCCCGCATCTCGTGGTCGTGCGGTGGCGTTCTCGCTTCCCACGCCCGGGTTCCCGGGTTCGATTCCCGGCGGGGTCAGGGATTTTCTCTGCCTCGTGATGGCTGGGTGTTGTGTGCTGTCCTTAGGTTAGTTAGGTTTAAGTAGTTCTAAGTTCTAGGGGACTGATGACCATAGCTGTTAAGTCCCATAGTGCTCAGAGCCATTTGAACCATTTGCTTTTTGAAGCCATACATAAACAAACAACAAGGACAAAAGGCAGCACGTCAAACGGCGCTCAGAAGTTTCCTGGAATTCAAACACTAATGCGCGCTTAGGTGAGAGAGGCAGTCGGCCCAACAATTTTCAATCCGCCGGCAGCCCAACCGACAGACAGTCAACAGACCAAGCGACAGGATACCTTCCGCTCCACCCGACCAGCACACAACAGGGAGTTCAATGGAACAATGCAGAAGGTATCGGCGCCGACAACGAATTACACATTCAGCTGTCAAACTGCACGCCGTGCTGGACAGCCACAACATGATAAGGAAAATACACTGCCTGAATTTACGTCAACATCCAGGGCAGGAACTGGAACGTTAACGGCCACAGGGCAGAAGATACCGCTGGTGGACTTCAATTCAAAAATAATCAAGTTAAACTACACAGGAGACGAGGTACTGGCGGAAGTAAAGCTGTGAGGACGGGGCGTGAGTCGTGCTTGGGTAGCTCAGATGGTAGAGCCCTTGCCCGCGAAAGGCAAAGGTCCCGAGGTCGAGTCTCGGTCCGGCACACAGTTTTAATCTGCCAGGAAGTTTTAGACAGGAGGGCAGCTAGAATTTCGCCAACTCGAAAACACACGTTGTTGCTCGTGGGAATGTCCCAACAGCCCACAACGAAATTCAAACGACACAATGTAAACAGTTGGGGCTGGTTGGTAGATTAAGTAAAGACTCAAATTGCGTGTCCGGGATCGGTGAGCCACGGACCTCGTAGCAATGGGAACAAACACTCACACTCCGAACGCGCGTGGACGCCGCCAGCAGCCCCGGCCAGACACGCACTACGGAGACTCGCTCGCTGCTTCACGCCAACCGACCAACTGCCCGCTCACGGCACAGCCGGAAACTATAAGCGCGAGGCCAAAGATAGCACAAGGGTGCGAATATCGATACACGCTGCTGCTCCGACTCGCGGAGAGAGAGGATAACAGCATAATCGCAATAACCGCGGGAGACTAATCACAGAATAGCAAACAAGGTTTAATGCAAAGCATAACACGAGCCGACACGGCTCACATATGTTCGTCGTATGTCCCACATTGATTTCTGCGGTTAATTCACGCAGTATTACTTGCCTGCTAGCGCTGTCAACTGTACGCAAACGCCACTGCTCCCGGTCATTAAGTGAAGGCCGTCGGCCACTACGTCCCCATGGTGCCTGAAATGGTGCCTGAAATTTTCTATTCCCGGCCCATTGTTGACACTCGGCTAATCCCGCGCGGCTATTGTCGTGTAACCACTCCGCCACGTGCCGTACATTATGAACAGGTGCTCGATCGTGTTGAAAGGTGCAGTCGCCATCCCCGAATTGCTTTTCAACAGTCGGAAGCAAGAAGGTGCCTTAAACATCAATGTCGGCCTGTGCTGTGATAGTGCCACGCAAAACAACAAGGGCACCACACACCCTAGCAGATGACGTTCACCGGGCATTCGCCATATCCACACCCTACCCTCGGATCGCCACATTGTGTACCGTGATTCGTCACTCCACACAACGTTTTTCCACTGTTCAATCGTCAAATGTTTACTCTCCTTGCACCAGGTGAGGCGTCGTTTGGCATTTACCGGCGTGATGTGTGGCTTATGAGCAGCCGCTCCACCATGAAATCCAAGTTTCCTCGCCTCCCAACTAACTGTCATAGTAGTTGCAGTGGATCCTGATGCAGTTTGGAATTCCTGTGTGGTGGTCTGGATAGATGTCTGCCTATTACACATTACGACCCTCTTCAACTGTCGGTAGTCTCTCTCAGTGAACAGACGAGGTTGGCCTGTACGCTTTTGTGCTGTACGCGTCCCTTCACGTTTCACACTTCACTATCACTTCCGAAACAGTGGACCTAGGGATGTTTAGGAGTGTGGAAATCTCGCGTACAGACGTATGACACAAGTGACAACCAATCATCTGACCACCTTCCAAGTCCGTGAGTTCCGCGGAGCGCCCCATTCTGCTGTCTCACGATGTCTAATGAGTACTGAGGTCGCTGATATGGGATACCTGGCAGTAGGTGGCAGCACAATGTAATATGAAAAACGTATGATTTTGGAGGTATCCGGATACTATTGATCACGTATCTAACATTATTTTATAAATGAATCCAGAAATAAATTTAATAATTGGTGTTGGATTGTGAAACTAATAATATGAATTTTAAGTATGCCAAATATTTCATAATTTCAAGTATTTCTGAAAGAAGGGTAATTTTAACGGTACGTAGAGAGTACTAACAAATTAATATATTTTATACAATTTAGCTTGAAATATAATACATCGTATTTAAAATCATATGAAATTCATTGAGTTAAACAGCTGAAATAATGTTCACCTATACAAGAACCGATAGTATGCATGGTATCGGTTATTTCTATGAAAAAAGGTAATATCAGAGGTTCGTTCATTTGGATAGAAGCGTTTGGGGCCTGAAGATGGCATATTGTCACGTTGAAGAAGGTGTAAGGAGATGAATGACGAACACTAACTTCACTTAACGAAGGTTTATTCAGCACTTGCACATACAAGAGCGCGGAGCGAACTGCCTACAGCCAGAATACACAAAGTATACATACAACTACAGAACATTCCAGTACAATGAGTCTTGACATTTGTGAACACTTCTAGAATGTACTCGAACCCAATATAGAACTTAAAATGGTACAGTCTAGGTGAGTTTTGAACTCACGACCCTCAACCACTACACCACCCTACTCCTCAGCTTCTTCCGCGAAACTAGTAGCCTTGAGAATAAAATAAAATAATATCTTAAAGTACACGGCTGTTGGTGAATTTTATTGACATTGACAATTACAGAGAAAGCCAAATTTCAAACTCAGGCGTCCCAATGGGAGGCAATTATTGATTTTCGAAAAAGTGAGCCTTCAATTGTGTTGCGTAGTGTACTCATTCTGTAGAACGGAAGGTGAGTGACTGGTCAAATGCTCGAACAAGTCCGACGAGGAGCAGGTAAGTTGGGAAGGCAAGTTGTGGATGGAGCTCTCGGGAATCTACTGCGCGCTGACGCGAGAGTATGCAGCTGCTGTATGAGAGCGAGGAATGGGGGCGCCGCGTATCGACTCGCTGTAGAGACGCGGACGCGGATGGCTCGAGTCGGTCGTGACTCACGAGAAACACCGGCTAGCGTCAAGACGGGATTCCACAGGCGTGAATTACTTACACGTCCTTGTCCCCACTGACAGTCACGTAAGTCAGCTTTCATGTGGAAACACCCTAGTTGCACACAGTCATGCCAGTTTAAGCGTAAGTTACGAAAGTTAAAAGGCGATTAACTTTCTTGCACGGAGTCGTTTCCCCCACCGCCGCCTACGAGCTTCTCCAGCTGCCGCTAGGTGGAACGAAGATCCATCTGTTCCCATTCCTTCGCCTGTTAACATGTGTCTGAAAACTCCAACGGGATAATTGTTTTCTTTAGCTTTGGCAGGACATCATTTCTGAGGTATTATAAGGCTCACTCTGTGCAAAATACTTTAGGAAAGCTAATCTGAACTACACTTCACTGGTTCATTTTCAGAAAAATGAGTCCGTGTATTATCACAGCAAAGTTTCTTAAAAACTTCCGAAACGACTGGAAGGTCTGAAATTGGTCAGTAATGAGGGGTGGTATGTTATCTCCAGTTTTATATGCGGATGGCACTGAAGCATATTTAAGACTTCGAGGAAATACGAGGGTGGTTTGAAAAGTTCTCGGAACGAAATTGAAAAAAAGTACTTACATCACTGAAACTTTTTTTATTTTTCAATGCAATCTCCTTGCAGATTAATGCACTTGGTCCAACGATGTTCCAGTGCCTTTCTACCGTCTAGAAAATGAGTTTCCTCCAGGCCTGCAAAATAGTTGTTAACTCCGGCTATCAGTCCTTTGTTTGAAGTGAATCTTCGTCCACCAACAAAAATTTCCAGTTTTGGGAAGAGATGGAAGTCTGACGGAGCCATACCAGGTGAATAAGGCGAGTGTGGCAACAATTCATACATTATTGATTGGCGACTCCATGTTGTCTTGTGCACAACGACCAGATAACAGGTATACTTGAAAAAAGAGACAGCATTGGTCGTATATTTTTTACTATTGCAAAATCGATTTTCTTTCACTGAGTGACCATCTTCAGTGCTATATTGTATAACTTAAATTGGGATGCACTGTTGTCACTAAGCTTACTGCTGACTCAGGGATAGAGACGTGGCTGCACGATCCGTTACAGCCATGCGGATAAGATGCCTGTCATCTCGACTGCTAGTGATACGAGGCCGTCGGGATCCAGCACGACGTTCCGTATTACCCTCCTGAACCCACCGATTCGATATTCTGCTAACAGTCATTGGATCCCGACCAACGCGAGCAGCAATGTCGTAACACGATAAACCGCAATCGCGATAGGCTACAATCCGACCTTTATCAAAGTCGGAAACGTGAAGGTACGCATTTCTCCTCCTTACACGAGGCATCACAACAACGTTTCACCAGGCAACGCCGGTCAACTGCTGTGTATGAGAAATCGGTTGGAAACTTTCCTCATGTCAGCACGTTGTAGGTGTCGCCACCGGCGCCAACCTTGCGTGAATGAAAGGCTAATCATCTGCATATCACAGCATCTTCTTCCTGTCAGTTAAATTTCGCGTCTGTAGCACGTCACCAATTTTAATAGCCAGTAGTGTATTGCCACCTAGAATAACTCCGAAAGTGTGATAGTAGCTGAAAAGTTTTTGGGACAAATGTTGTATGGGACAACGGGGGCATAATATGAGGTTGGTTTTTTGTTGCCAGATGGGGTCGCGTCAGAGATATCAAGGTCAACTTTGTTTTTTTAAATGGGTTGCTAGAGTTTGGTACTTATTTTCTGATTACGGCTATCGAAACGAATCCAGTGATGCGTAACAGTAAGATCTCTGAAGGTCAACGAAGGTCAAAAAGGTGGCATGAACGTCCATTTACTGAGGATGTTCGAAGTGACGACGATTGGTATCAATGCAGTGCTGTTATCTTCTTGTCATGGATTGAGTGGTATTCCTTATCACTTCAGCACTTATCGAAGCAGATTTTCTGACAATTCTCTCGTCTATCGTGCAAATAGTAAATATTCGCCGAATACGGCATATCCATCTAACGTGCCATTGACATGTAAACACTATTCGACGGTTTCGAAATACAACACTAATAGAAACGATAAGAGTAGTATCGTCGAATCAAGCGAATGTGAATGGTGTATTCCTTTGAAGAACAAGTCGATATGCTTCTCATTTACAGAGAATGCCAACGAAATTCAGTGAGAGAGACTTACACGCTGAAAGCTATCCTCAACGTACTCACCCTACGCGTCGTAAATTTGAATATGTGTATGATAAATTGAGAAGAACTGGATCTTTAACGCATCGGTAACATATCCGGCAAAGGAAAGTTACTAACGACGAAAGGCGGCCGAAGTGGCCGTGCGGTTAAAGGCGCTGCAGTCTGGAACCGCAAGACCGCTACGGTCGCAGGTTCGAATCCTGCCTCGGGCATGGATATTTGTGATGTCCTTAGGTTAGTTAGGTTTAACTAGTTCTAAGTTCTAGGGGACTAATGACCTCAGCAGTTGAGTCCCATAGTGCTCAGAGCCATTTGAACCATTTTGAACTAACGAGGAAACGGAAATTAGTTCCCTTGCCACTGTTGTTCAAGATCCTTGTGTTAGTTCGCGTCAAATTGCAAGGCAATCTGGCATGAGCCAGAGTAGTGTTGTTCGTGTTATGCGTCGCCATAAATATCATCCTTACCAAATCAGACTCGACCGAGAATTAACCGGTACGAATTTTATGCGTGGTATTGAATTCTGCCGATGGGTTCAACTTCAGATTCAGAGGATGACACGTTTATTAATTTGATTTTATTTACATTCACGAACCATGGAAATATTAATTTGCATAACGTGCATTATTGGGCAACTGAAAATCCATGCGGCAAGTTGTACACCAAAAACCGTGGTCGGTGAATGTATGGTGTGGGATTCTGGAGGACAGAATTATGGGCCCCTATTTCATCGAAGGAAATATTAATGGTAGGAAGTACACCACATTAGCCGGCCGCTGTGACAGAGCGGTTCTAGGCGCTTCAGTCCGGAACCGCGCTGCTACTACGGTCGCAGGTTCGAATCCTGCCCGGGCATGGATGTGTTTCATGTCCTTAGGTTAGTAATATTTAACTAGTTCTAAGGCTAGGGGACTGATGACCTCAGATGATAAGTCCCATAGTGCTTAGAGCCATTTGAACCATTTTTAAGTAGACCACATTCCTGCAAGAAACATTAGGTCTCTTACTGGAAGAAATACCTTTAGGAACAAGGAACAAAATGTGGTATCAACATGATGGGTGCCCGGCACATTTTTCGCTGATGGCTAGATATGAGTTACAGAGACAATTCCCAAACCGCTGGATTGGCCGCGGAGGAGATGTCGTGGCCGGGTCGTTCGCCAGAATTGACGCCTCTGGACATTTTCTTGTGGGGATTCGTGAGAGGAATTGTTCATGAAGATGTTCCAGCTACACTTGAAGGTATGCGAGGGGGAATTGTCAGAGCATGTGCTTCGATAAGTGCCGTAGTGGTAAGGAATACCACTCAATCCGTGATAAGAAGATTGCAGCACTGCATTGATACCAATGGTCATGTCACCTTTGTGACCTTCGTTGACCTTCAATGACCTTACTGTTACACATAATTGGATTCGTCTCGATAGCCGCTATCAGAAAATAAGTACCAAACTATAGCATCTCATTTTACTAAGGTCTGAAGCTCCTCTTTTCGTCCTTCCGTGTTTGCGATTTAAATACTGGGTTTGCTTTGGAAATCAGCCTTATGCAAACACAATTAGTTTATTTTTATATTTACCCAGACATGTTTCGACACCAATATGTCATCTTCTGTGGGTCAAATTTTTATTTGTTAAAATTACATCTCTAACTGAACTGTTTTATTATTGACTTTTACAAAACCAGGGGTTATTACTTGGACATATTTTGTTAAACCTGATGTTGAATAGTTTTGTGGAGTTGTACTATTGTATTCCTGAATTTGTTGTAGAGCTTCGTGGGAAATGCTTGGCTTGGCTTTGAAATACTCATTTTACTAAGGGTTGAAGCAAGATTAGTTGTTGCCATGTTGAAAGTCGCGTGAGTAGCGCACCCAGCCAGCTTCGGCGTGAGGAAACCCTGACTTACATGTAGGTCGTGGAGGAGACGGGGGGGGGGGGGGGGGGTGCATGTATAGGTACTCCATGCCTTTGGAATCGCGACTTTAAGCGGTTTCTGTGAGAAAAAAACGCCAATGCGCGTCTGTGCCACTCTTGTGGTGTCGTCTCGTGACTTGTCAGCCATTGTCTGCTCTACTGGGGTAGCGGATAGTCTAAACACGAAATATACTGCGAATCAAGTCATGAACCAGCTTGGAGACGAGGTGGTCGCGTAATGCGCTGTGTCCAGTTGGCACTAATAGGGGAATGGTGCAATCCGACAAGTCGAATCCTACCCTGAAATTTTTCTCGCAATTAGAATTCACCGGAAGAGATTCAGCATTGTCGAAATTTTAGCTGCTACGTCGCACTGCAAGTATTTTTTATTAAAACATGTTAAGGTTACTCATTTTTGCCGCCCGAAGAACCGCTTTAACAGCGGTTTTACAGAGTATTCTGCCTAGCGCGCGAGTCGGTGAATAAGCTCTAATTCCTCGAATAACTTGCAGTTCATATCGACAGCTAAACTGCTGCCGATGTAATTGTTACACAACGAAAGAAAATCAAGGCGTGTGTTTTGTTACATTACAGACGGCTTCCACCAATCGGTACTTTGATTTGCTGACTTCAAATATTTCATAACAATTCCCGTAGCGCAATTTAATAACTTTTGGGTAACGTAGGTTTTGCTAACAGTTCCTTGTTTGTTCCCTATTGTCACAAAAAAACGTGAAGTATCTTTTGGATGAAGAAAACACACAATTTTCTTACACCAGGCGCACTTGATAAAAAAAAATAATGATTCAGGCGCTTCACAACAATTACTAGTTTTATTTAGACAGAACTGGGATTGAGTAAAACTGCATTATACAGCTGATGGCTGTTGATATTCGCATCTACGAGTGCATTTCGTAACAGCTGTAGTCGCCGCAGTGCACGTACGAGGGAACATCGCATCGTACTTCTCAACAACAGGCACTGCAGTATCGTGTTGGAGTAATAAATGGTTGTTGCCGTTGTTCTGCGTGCCAGGCATACTTGATCAAATTAGTAAAATGTGGCGAAGCAAACAGACAATGCAGAAATGATTGAAGTTTAGCAAAAATTGTCCGCTGAGAAACCTGTAATGGCAGAGCTATCGGAAATTATATTGTCAGACCATTTTCTGAATAATGCTGTGCACTCTTGAATTTTTTTTATGCACAGACTGAATCACAATATTAGTTCAAGTGTAATACGAATTATATTAAGTCTTTTCGTCGTCTACAGACAGAGGTGTCGTTATGTTCAGGCCATGACTCTAATAAAGGCAATGAATTACACTCCTGGAAATTGAAATAAGAACACCGTGAATTCATTGTCCCAGGAAGGGGAAACTTTATTGACACATTCATGGGGTCAGATACATCACATGATCACACTGACAGAACCACAGGCGCATAGACACAGGCAACAGAGCATGCACAATGTCGGCACTAGTACAGTGTATATCCACCTTTCGCAGCAATGCAGGCTGCTATTCTCCCATGGAGACGATCGTAGAGATGCTGGATGTAGTCCTGTGGAACGGCTTGCCATGCCATTTCCACCTGGCGCCTCAGTTGGACCAGCGTTCGTGCTGGACGTGCAGACCGCGTGAGACGACGCTTCATCCAGTCCCAAACATGCTCAATGGGGGACAGATCCGGAGATCTTGCTGGCCAGGGTAGTTGACTTACACCTTCTAGAGCACGTTGGGTGGCACGGGATACATGCGGACGTGCATTGTCCTGTTGGAACAGCAAGTTCCCTTGCCGGTCTAGGAATGGTAGAACGATGGGTTCGATGACGGTTTGGATGTACCGTGCACTATTCAGTGTCCCCTCGACGATCACCAGTGGTGTACGGCCAGTGTAGGAGATCGCTCCCCACACCATGATGCCGGGTGTTGGCCCTGTGTGCCTCGGTCGTATGCAGTCCTGATTGTGGCGCTCACCTGCACGGCGCCAAACACGCATACGACCATCATTGGCACCAAGGCAGAAGCGACTCTCATCGCTGAAGACGACACGTCTCCATTCGTCCCTCCATTCACGCCTGTCGCGACACCACTGGAGGCGGGCTGCACGATGTTGGGGCGTGAGCGGAAGACGGCCTAACGGTGTGCGGGACCGTAGCCCAGCTTCATGGAGACGGTTGCGAGTGGTCCTCGCCGATACCCCAGGAGCAACAGTGTCCCTAATTTGCTGGGAAGTGGCGGTGCGGTCCCCTACGGCACTGCGTAGGATCCTACGGTCTTGGCGTGCATCCGTGCGTCGCTGCGGTCCGGTCCCAGGTCGACGGGCACGTGCACCTTCCGCCGACCACTGGCGACAACATCGATGTACTGTGGAGACCTCACGCCCCACGTGTTGAGCAATTCGGCGGTACGTCCACCCGGCCTCCCGCATGCCCACTATACGCCCTCGCTCAAAGTCCGTCAACTGCACATACGGTTCACGTCCACGCTGTCGCGGCATGCTACCAGTGTTAAAGACTGCGATGGAGCTCCGTATGCCACGGCAAACTGGCTGACACTGACGGCGGCGGTGCACAAATGCTGCGCAGCTAGCGCCATTCGACGGCCAACACCGCGGTTCCTGGTGTGTCCGCTGTGCCGTGCGTGTGATCATTGCTTGTACAGCCCTCTCGCAGTGTCCGGAGCAAGTATGGTGGGTCTGACACACCGGTGTCAATGTGTTCTTTTTTCCATTTCCAGGAGTGTATTTTCTGCTAGTGGTAAGACGACATATCGGATGTAACATTGAAAATATTCTCTTCCATTTTTCCTGATTTTGCTACATTGATTACAAGACTTTTTAAATTTTTAGTTCTAAATTGCCTTACGTATTCCTGAAGACAGAAATGAAACTGTGGAATCACACACTGGTACTTATCACTGGCATTGTGTATACGAATGTGTCATAGCATTTATCGATTACACAAGTGACCATTTACTTTTCGCTCGAAATGAAAAAGTGGAGTTTGCACGGAAACTGACTGACTGGCTTTATATGCAGCTTTGTCGTTGTCAGCTACAAATTTTTCAATGGTATTAACTATTAATTACACCTCCTGTACACGTTTACTTTTGGTAAACTTCGTAATTTTGCGACTTCCTTTTCCGTACATGCCCTGAACCTGATGGACGAGTCGTCTGGAAATCAGTAATGTTAATTGCACTTGCAATTCAGAGTGCCCAGTCACGCAGATCTACATTGGTAATGGTGCATTCACTCTCACGAGCAATCTTCCGAATACCTGACCACTCATCCACATCCCCGAAATTTGGTACCTCTACGCCGTGGTGTATAATCAGTGAGTGGTTTTCACTAGGATGTGGCGCAACTGAATAATGGCCAAGTTCGGGGCAGTATACCAAGCGACTACAAAAAGTATGTAACACATGTCGTCCCACACTAACAAGGGCAATCGGGTTTTCGAAATTTTTTACATTGATGGTACGTGAAGTTCATAAGTCAAATATTAATCCTCCAAGATAGTTTCAGTTTAATTCGGAAGCTCTCCTGTGAACTGTAGTGTTCCACCACGCCGTACGATCTTAACTGCGCAGAAATTGTGCTAGTTAAAGTCCAGAACCAAAGCAGAGTACCTTCCAAGTCCAAATAATGCATGTATAGTAATAGCTTTCAATGAGAAAGAAAAAGACTGTAAATTTTTTGGTAAAGCGAACACCCAGGCAATGCCGGGTTTGTCAGCTACTATTATAAGTTTGAATTAATAATAATAGACTAAAAATTAAATTATTTTTCATCGTTGCCTATATTACGCTTCATGGAAATGTTCACGTAACAAGCGCCTTTGTTTAAAATTTTGGCAGTGTTGGGATTCGAACCCAAAGCACAGACGTGGTAGGCGAGGATTTCACTACACAGCCACGCGACCTGTTGACAATTTTTGACCTTGCTTTAGCTCTCTATAAAATTTTATCTGTAAATGAAAATAGTGAATATTGTTTTTCCAAAAAACTTTCTCCTCGTGTAACGTATACTTTAGATGTCGTATTCAGCGCTAAGCAATACTGACTGACGACTGTCTGTTGTCTCACCGAAAGAAATTTCAGTTCGGCGCAAGTCTCAAAAATCCTCGGGAAAAACGACTTTGAAGTTTCCGACCGGCATCTAATATGCTAAAGCTGACTGTCGATTGCCTCAGCGTTGAGCAGATGAACAGTGTCGTGAAACAAAACTTCAAACTTACTGAAATACTGAATTTGAAATAATGAAAAGCTAATCTAATTAAATGCCTAAAGTAACTATTTCTGTATTCAGTGAAAACTATTTAACTGAAACTCAGTACTGAAGTGTATTAGGAAAGTTGCGTGAAGTGCAATTTCTGAGTTGAAACGTCCATAAAAATAAAATACCGCTCTGCTTAGAAATAAAATAACTGTTTGAGATTACCTCCACTGTTCGCTGTAAATGATTCTACTTGCTTATCACAACACCTGATAATTCTGACTACGAACTGTTTCCTCATGAGAATGCAAAGTGAAATCTGCACTGAAATAAAAGTGACTTAGCTCATGCTCAGCATCTTGTTTTCTGTCTGGTGTACTGACGCTCTCGAAAGCAAATAGAAATCAGCAGATGCAGCAGCCAAAGAGAGTACGAAATACTCACTAAAAAGTTTGTTTTTTGCTTGTCAGAAACAATCGGTGACTTCGTGTGGCGTTAAGTGCAATGCACACGCGACAAAATATTCAAATCTTTACTAAGAACGATGGAGGAGGGTTTTACTTTAAAGAAAGTAGTCCTTGAAAAATTGTCAAAACAGACTATTTAACTGAACCTCAATACTGAAGCATATTATGAAGGTTGTTTGACGTGAAGTACAATTTCTGATTTGAAATATCCACAAAAATAAAATACTGCTCCACTGAAAAATAAAATAACTGTTTGAGATTATCTACACTGTTTACTGACATTCCAACCAATTGTTTGAATTTTCTCATTAGCAGAGTATCGAAGCGCGATCAGTTTTAATAGTTAAAAATCATGCAAAACGCAAGAGCGCACAAAATATATTTTTTATTCGAAACATCCGGCTGCAACAGTCTTAACTGATATCTTCAGGTCTTAAACACTTCTTTGTAACAACAGATGTTCATTTTACGCTGAACCTCATGCACAAGATGTCAAGTGGATAAAACTCAGCACATTATCGCTAAAATTTTGAAAAAAGAAACACGGTACCTTGTCTAAAAGGCCATATGGACATTGCTTTTCGGACAAAGTTCTGCGTGTTTTCAAATATTTTTGCGAAGACAAACATTTATAATGTGCTGAGTTTTGTCCACTTGACATCTTGTGAATAATGTTCAGCGTAAAATTAACATTACAAAGAATTGTTTAAGACGTGAAGACGACAGATAAGAGTGCTGAAACCGGATGTCTGGAATATATATATATATATATATATATATATATATATATATATATATATATATATATATATTTATTTTAAACGGTTCTTTGCCAACCAATTGTATTATTTCTAATGAAAACAGAGAGAACAATTTAACACTAATCACGAACATTATTAGTTATCTGAGAGACAAAGATTTCCTTCTGACAGACACATTCCATTCTTGGACATGCATTGTTTACCTTGAAAAATTCCCCCAAAAGTGTTCTCAGTCAATAGAATCAATATATTTACAAATAAGTTCTTGTTGTTGTTGTGGTCTTCAGTCCTGAGACTGGTTTGATGCAGCTCTCCATGCTACTCTATCCTGTGCAAGCTTCATCTCCCCGTACCTACTCCAACCTACATCCTTCTGAATCTGTTTAATATATTCATCTCTTGGTCTCCCTCTACGATTTTTACCCTCCACGCTACGTCCGCAGCTCGTGGTCGTGCGGTAGCGTTCTCGGTTCCTACGCCCGGGTTCCCGGGTTCGATTCCCGGCGGGGTCAGGGATTTTCTCTGCCTCGTGATGGCTGGGTGTTGTGTGATGTCCTGAGGTTAGTTAGGTTTAAGTAGTTCTAAGTTCTAGGGGACTGATGACCATAGATGTTGTCCTATAGTGCTCAGAGCCGTTAGCCTCCACGCTGCCCTCCAACACTAAATTGGTGATCCCTTGATGCCTCAGAATATGTCCTACCAACCGATCCCTTCTTCTACTCAAGTTGTGCCACAAACTCCTCTTCTCCCCAATTCTATTCCCACGCCCGGGTTCCCGGGTTCGATTCCCGGCGGGGTCAGGGATTTTCTCTGCCTCGTGATGGCTGGGTGTTGTGTGATGTCCTGAGGTTAGTTAGGTTTAAGTAGTTCTAAGTTCTAGGGGACTGATGACCATAGATGTTGTCCTATAGTGCTCAGAGCCGTTAGCCTCCACGCTGCCCTCCAACACTAAATTGGTGATCCCTTGATGCCTCAGAATATGTCCTACCAACCGATCCCTTCTTCTACTCAAGTTGTGCCACAAACTCCTCTTCTCCCCAATTCTATTCAATACCTCCTCATTAGTTCCGTGATCTACCCATCTAATCTTCAGCATCCTTCTGTAGCACCACATTCGAAAGCTTCTATTCTCTTCTTGTCCAAACTATTTATCGTCAATGTTTCACTTCCATACATGGCTACACTCCATACAAATACTTAAATCTATACTCGAAGTTAACAAATTTTTGTTCTTCAGAAACGCTTTCCTTTCCATTGCCAGTCTACATTTTATATCCTCTCTACTTCGACCATCATCAATTATTTTGCTCCCCAAATAGCAAAACTCATTTACTACTTTAAGCGGCTCATTTCCTAATCTAATTCCCTCAGCATCACCCGACTTAATTCGACTACATTCCATTATCCTAGTTTTGCTTTTGTTGATGTTCATCTTATATCCTGCTTTCAAGACACTGTCCATTCCGTTCAACTGCTCTTCCAAGTCCTTTGCTGACAGAATTACAATGTCATCGGCGAACCTGAAAGTTTTTATTTCTTCTCCATGGATTTTAATACCTACTCCAAATTTTTGTTTTGTTTCCTTTACTGCATGCTCAATATACAGACTGAATAACATCAGGGATAGGCTACAACCCTGTCTTATTCCCTTCCCAACCACTGCTTCCCTTTCATGCCCCTCGACTCTTACAACTGCCATCTGGTTTCTGTACAAATTGCAAATAGCCTTTCGCTCCCTGTATTTTACCCCTGCAACCTTTAGAATTTGAAAGTTCTTATCTCCGTAATAAAATATTCCAGATAATTTCTCTCAGAGTCATAAATATCATATCTGCTTCTCTAAAAAAACTTAACTACTCGCTACTATTCGTCAAGGAACAGTGCCCCAACGCTGCACAACTGACAGACGACCAAGCTCACCACAGATAGACTTAAACACAAAGACCGTATTCACAACTTGCGTAGCGCGCTCATTCATCTTTGTCCCGGTACAGTGAAGGTGAATTACTTGCCGTGGCAGAGAACATATGAAAACCTTACGAGGTTGACGACATCTTCGGTTCTCTTAGGTCCAGACAGGCGACTGGCCCACACGACATAGAGATAAGGCGAGGTGTGGCGCTGCTTTGGGGATGGATTCGTTCTGCAGAGGCAGCAAGTTACACAGCCAGGAAGGGCTTAGTGGTCCTCTTATCAGGGAAGGCCTAACCGCGCCGAATAATCTGCTAGAGAGTCGCCCAGGGCGGCGGCACGGCTGCAAAGCCTGGTGGGCAGGGGGGGGGGGGGGGAGGAAGAAGCGAAGGCCGAATTAAGCGGCCGTGATAACCGCCGCTGCCGATCCCCTGCTTTATGGGGGCCCAAGGGTGGGGGAGGGGGGGGGGGCAGAAACAGCGAGGAGGAGAGCGCCCGGAATAAAATCGTTGGGATAAAAAATTACAGCCCGTGATTTGATTCTGGCCCCCGGCTCTTCGCAGAAACAAGGTTATTGCTTCTGTACGTCCTACGGCGGCAGGGGGAGGGCAGAATTCTGGGGTCAGCGGGAAGGGGACCCCGGCGTTATAGCACTTGTAGACAAAAGCGTTCGCCTGCCGCCTTTTATAATTTTCAATACTGCTCTGTCTTGTTTCTCGTTTGAAATTCCTTTCACTAGAAATATTTTCTTTCGTTTCGTTTCTTTTTCGTGCGCCAATCATTTTGCTCACTGTTCCTCGTATACCGTTTGACAAAAAATGTGCTCCACGATGAACCGAATAAGCAACAGCCCAGAGATGCAGATACAGTAAGTTGAACGAACTGAAAAAAGTCGTCAGGTTTATTCTGTGATAGTAAAATAAATCTGGAAACTGAGGGAATGGCGTATTAGGCAATAGAGACATCAGCAATGCTGTACGGAGCAGAAGAAACTTGGGCACCAATTAAGGTGCATTGTAAGGGATGGGTTTGGCTAAAATGAGACTGTTAAGAATTTTTGGCGTCAGCAGAGTTGGTGGACTGGGAAACGAGAGGATATAAGGCAGCATCAAAATGATGGAGGTATCAAAGAAGTTCAAGAGAGAAAAGTGCGACGGTGCGGACACGTCATGAGAAGGGGCAATACCTATGTTGGCAACAGAATGGAAGAGGTGGTTGTGGAAGCTGACAGGGGAAGACGAAATCAAAGTAGAAGGTTGATCGACTGTGTGCGCGTGGGCTTGCGGGAGAAACATCAACATGGTTATGCATCAAGTTTTACGAAGTTTACTTAGGACATGGCCTGTTTTAGGCAAACATTTTAATTATAATTTATGTAAGTACCATACGTTGCGTCCTGTAGGATGACCATATCTAATATAATTTACTAGTGCATTATAATATTAACTTGTTGCAGGTTCTGAAGAAGACGTTTAAAAAAACGTTGAAACCTAGGTAAACGATAAAGTTAACCTGCAACTGTAGGCTGTATATTCTTATATAAACAATATCAGTTGCTGTCGCTGCATAAAAATGTTACAAATAACGGGAAGGGGAGTGTGGGACCGAGGAAAATGAAGACTTGCCAAGAACGCTTGACCCCAAATGAGAAAGTTTAGACGATGGAAAATAAGATGAGAAGAGAATCACGATCACAGGCGTTTTATTCATTTGCCACATGCCAGAGACTCCAAGGCGCTAGTTAGACCGATTATTGAGTTGTGTTCGTCAGTCTGGGACCCGTACCAGACGGGACTGATAAAAGAGGCAGAAAAGACCCAACGAAGAGCGGCGTGATTCGTCACGGGCTCGTTTAGTCGGCGCGAGAGCGTTAAGAGGCTCACAAGATTTCAGAGACTGAAGGTTCAGAGAAGACGTTGTGTAACGCAAAGGGGTCTGCTGCTGATATTTCGACAGAGTATTTTTCGGGAAGAGTCAGTCAACATATTACTTCTGCTCATATACGTCGCACTAAATGATCACGAGAAAATTCGAGAAATTACTGCCATTTGAACCATTTAGTGTCAACGGCCACGAAAGCCTGCAGACTTGATAGGTTTGTCCTCCTCCACTCTGAGGTCTAAGATAAGCCGTAGAGTCAGAACAGCCTCCCATGTTTTCGGTTATCATTCAGCAAACTCGCCGCTCATCCTGCAGACAGGTCTATCTTAGTCACCTGCAGATAACGTGTCATACATTTTTTTCTCACAAGACAGCTGTCACCCGTTGCTAGATCCAAGATGTGACAGTGTCAGCGAGCTGTGCCCCGCTGCTCTGCGGCAGTTATTCAGGACGCTCAGAGGCAGAGGCAGAGGCAGGACACTGGACCCGCGAAAGGTCACGTCGCGGACCGGCGTGGGCGTCCGGTTTTCTCGCGTGACCTAATTACACGCGTCCCATTAGCGAGTTCGCGCGCGGGTCACTCGAGCACTAGCATCGGATCTGCAAAGGCAGTTTCAGACTGTGTCCAAAAATCTGCCTAATACCCTCTGCCGGATATTGGAAACTAATAATGGAGGGCAGTCCAAAATTAACCAGTTAACCTCCCACCCCACACCACCTCGATTCTTTAAACTATCGAACATTTACACCTACATCTACATCCACAAAGACACTCTGCAAGCCATCAAACCGTGCATGGCGGAGGGTACCCTTTATCACTACTAGCCATTTCCTTTCCGGTACCAGTGACAAATAGAGCGAGGTATAATGAGTCACATTCCTCTAACATTGCCCTTTCTTTTATATAGCTGATACCATGTATATTATCGATTCTTGCGTAGGTTAAAATTATCTCAGCTGTTTCTTTAAAAGAATTCATATGATTTTGTATACGATGAATTATATTTCTGGCTAAAATGTATAAAAAAGATATTAATGTGTCGCAATCGATACGTACTAACAGTTAAAATTACTCTTCTTCTAAAAATATTTGAAATTACGAAATTTCTGGCATACTTAAAATTCATATTACCATACTGGCCATTAAAATAGCTACACCAAGAAGAAATGCAGATAATAAACGGGTATTCATTGGAGAAATATTTTATACTACAACTGACATGTGATTACATTTTCACGCAATTTCGGCGCACAGGTCCTGAGAAATCAGTACTCAGAACAACCACCTCTGGCCGTAATAACGGCCTTGATACGCCTGGGCATTGAGTCAAACAGAGCTTGGATGGCGCGTACAGGTACAGCTGCCCATGCAGCTTCAACACGATACCACAGTTCATCAAGAGTAGTGACTGGCGTATTGTGACGAGCCAGTTGCTCGGCCACCATTGACCAGACGTTTTCAATTGGTGAGAGATCTGGAGAACGTGCTGGCCAGGGCAGCAGTCGAACATTTTCTTTATCCAGAAAGGCCCGTACAAGACCTGCAACATGTGGTCGTGCATTATCCTGCTGAAATGTAGTTTCGCAGGGATCGAATGAAGGGTAGAGCAACGGGTGGTAACACATCTGAAATGTAACGTGCACTGTTCAAAGTGCTGTCAATGCGAACAAGAGGTGACCGAGACGTGTAACCAATGGCACCCCATACCATCACGGGGAGTGACACGCCAGTATGGCGAGGACGAATACACGCTTCCAATGTGCGTTCACCGCGATGTCGCCAAACACGGGTGCGACCATCATGATGCTGTAAACATCACATTTTGCCATTCGTGCACCCAGGTTCGTCGTTGAGTACACGATCGCAGGCGCTCCTGTCTGTGATGCAGCGTCAAGGTTAACCTCAGCCATGGTCTCCGAGCTGATAGTCCATGCTGTTGCAAACGTCGTCGAACTGTTCGTGCAGATGGTCGTTGTCTTGGAAATGTCCCCATCTGTTGACTCAGGGATCGAGACGTGGCTGCACGATCCGTTACAGCCATGCTGATAAGATGCCTGTCATCTCGACTGCTAGTGAAACGAGGCCGTTGGATCCAGCACGGCGTTCCGTATTACCCTCCTGAACCCACCGATTCTATATTCTGCTAACAGTCATTGGATCTCGACCAACGCGAGCAGCAATGTCGCGATACGATAAACAATTGCGATAGGCTACAATCCGACCTTTATCAAAGTCGGAACCGTGATGGTACGCATTTCTCCTTCTTACACGAAGCATCACAACAACGTTTCACCAGGGAACGCCAGTCAACTGCAGTTTGTGTATGAGAAATTGGTTGGAAACTTTCCTCATGCCAGCAAGTTGTAGGTGTCGCCAGCGGCGCCAACCTTGTGTGAATGCTGTGAAAAGCATATCATTTGCATATCACAGCATCTTCTTCCTTTCGGTTAAATTTCGAGTCTGTAGCACGTCATCTTCGTGGTGTAGCAATTTTAATGGCCAGTAGTGTATATAATACAGGGAGCGAAAGGTTACTCTACTCTAAAACTTGAACAGCAACTACACTGCAATTACAGGAGTATACGTTCAGTACGTAATGCAACACATCTTTTTCTTGGCCAGTTTTGGTTGATAAAAATGTGGAATTTTCTGTGGGACATTATACAATATTCCTGCTACACCCTTTATAGATTCATGATTTTTTTTTCCATAGCTGGCGACGCTATATGTGGCTCTCAAAATGCGTCTGTTACGGAGGTGCGTTCTAGGCAGACAGCTGTCACTGAGTTTCTTCGGCGAAAAACCAGAGCATCGCAGATAATAATAAGCACATGTAGAATGTCTACGTAGACCTGGCAGTGAACAAAAGCACGATGAGTCGTCGGGCGAGACGTCTGTCACCGAAGCAACAAGGTCGCGCAAACCTTTCCAGTCTCTCGCTCCCTCGCCGGCCGCACACAGCTGTGATTCCTGCAATGTTGGAACGTGCGGACACTCTCGTTCGTGGTGATCGACGGATCACACCTCGCTGCAGAACTGGACGTCTCTGTTGGTAGTGCTGACACGCTCGTTCATCAATTGGGGAACTCAAAGATTTTTGCCCGCCGGGTTCATTGCCGCCTAACAGAGGAGCATAAAGAGCAACCCAGGAAGACCTGTGCGGAGTTCCTTGCGCGTTACGAGGCTGATCGTGACAATTTTGTCGAGCATCGTCATCACTTCTTGACTGAAACAACTGCAATCCATGCAGTGGCGCCACAGCCCGTCTCCTTCGAAGGAAAAGTTCAAAGACGCAACTCGATAAAGTCATGATGACGGTCTTCTGGAACTCTGAAGGGCTTATTCTGGTTATTCTGTCTGATTTCCTCCCTCATGGTGCATTTATCTAAACAAACACGGCATGCTGAGCTGTGTGTAAAGATTGTCACACTGCAGGCCACACCCACTCTACTAGTGCACGAGAGACCGGCAGATGTCAAATAGGTGCAAACAGGGGCTGTCCTCTGACCTATACTGGCGATTGTCTACAGCGCGGCAGATTACCCAGCACAGCATAATGTTGGGGCCACGGTGTTTAAATAGAGATGCAAGTCAATACATATTCTTCCCCCCCCCCTCCACCCCCCCCCCCCCCCCTCGTAACTACACACGACAGTGACGAGTGACAACTATGCAGACTGCATCAGTGGCTTTTCTATGTTTAAGTTAGGATAAGTGCTCGATGGTTTTCACAGCCAGCAAATTTCCCATCATTTTAAATTTAAGGTATGTGGATTTTTCTCACCATTTTGAATTTACAGTCACTGGTGTGGAGGTGTGGACTTCGAGGGAATTTGTGTTCTCAGTTTCTGAATTGTAATGACAATTGCTTACCTTACGACAGGCAAGACGGAATTACTCATTTAGAACGAGTGAGCTGACTGCCAGAAATAGCCTTACAAGTTTGTAACTAGTGTATTAACTGCACAATCTAACGCTAATTATTAAATTTATTTCTAGTTTGATTTGTAAAATAATGATATATTTTGTCGAAGATTCTACTTTCGTAAAGAAAGTTTGTAAACTCTTTTCCTTTGTAAACTCTTTGGAATAATGTGAGTACCGCAGAAGGTAAGGAGTGGTGTGCATGCCTCTGATGGTAGTAGACGTTTTCTAACTTTGGCACCAACAATATAATTATTGGTTTTTTTGAATGTGGACAGTGTAAAAACGGTGTGATGTTGAAAAATCTGACAAACAATAAAATTCAAGAATGATACAGGCAAATCTTCATCAGTTATTTAGTAATCTAGAACTTACAAAATCGACATTTCAGCTGCAAGAATGTATCCCTAGATAAGATACTGAGTCATCATCAACAACAACGAGATAATGAAGTTAAGTAGAAAGTTATTCTTTTGTATACGTTACGCCTCTCGAAGCTTTCAAAATTTGTGCAGAGAATGAGAATTTTGATAGTGATTACAGAGCGAAAAACGACTGTCTATATGCTTCCGTATCAACCCTCATTTCTCGTATCTTATCTTCGTGGTCCTTACGCGCAATGAAAGTCTGTGGCAGTGGAATCGTTCGGCAGTCAGCTTCAGATGCCGGTTCTCTAAATTTTCTCAGTAGTGGTCCGCGAAAAGAACGTCGCTTTCGCTCCAGGCATTCCCATTTCAGTTCCCAAAGCATCTGCGTGACACTTAGGTGTTCTTCGAACCTACCTGTAAAAAATTATCAGCCCGCCTCTGAATTGCTTCGATGTCTCCTTTCACTCCTGTCTGGTATTCACGAATAGGTCGCACTAGCGTCCTATATGCGGTCTCCTGTTCTAAAATTCTCCCAATAAACCGAATTCGACCATTCGCCTTCCGTACCTCACTTCTCACATGCTCGTTCCAGCTCGTATCGCTTTGCAACATTACGCCCAGATATGTAAACGACTTGACAGTGTCAAGCAGAGCACTAGTAATACTGTACCCGAACATTACATGTTTGATCTCGCTGCTCATCCGCGTTACCTTACATTTTTTCCACATTTTGGTCTAGCTGTCTTTCATCACACCAATTAGATATTTTGTCTAAGTCGTGTTGTATCTTCCTAGAGTCACTCAACTGCGACACCTGAGCGACCGCTACGCTCGCAGGTTCGAATCCTGCCACGGGCACGGATGTGTGTGATGTCCTTAGGTTAGTTAGGTTTAAGTAGTTCTAAGTTCTAGGGGACTGATGACCATAGATGTTAAGTCCCATAGTGCTCAGAACCATTTTTAAAAATACCACACATCTTTAGAAATTACCACTCAGGTGAAAATAAATTACTTAAATTTTAAACATTCATAAAAACGCGGCACTTACGGCCTATTACACATTTACTGAAATGAGTTAAATTTTATATACTATAAACTGTAATCGAGCTGAAGAACAATTTACTAAAATTTAACTAATGTACTCTTTCATTACGACAGTGATCGTTAACACCAAAATAATTCAGAGTTCAGGCAACAATCAGATACCATGGCCCACAGCAGGTTACGTAAATGGTAGGCACCACATAATTTAGCAAATAAAATGTAAAATTTCATGTGAGCAAACAAGCTCGTGAGACTCAACTACCACGCTCAGAAAACGGACGCCCTCCCACTCAGCTGTTTCCAATACAGGCTCGACATGGACCCCCAGACGGGAGCAGCAACGGTCACGAATGGGCACGAGAAAATCCCAGAACTAGTGGGTATCTACAACAGACTGCTATCTGCCTTAAATATCCAGAAACACAATAACTCATTACAGCACATCATCAGTAAAATTAATACATAAAATTAATTACAATATCGATCTACTGTCATTGAAGGAATTCTAATATCACCATCAATAGAATCCGTTTCAGGCTATTAAACACACAACAGCAACTGGTCTCTCAATAACTGGTAAGAATTTAGGAAACTACTGATTTCAAAATTATTCACGTGTCTCCCAGACACACTATTAGTTCAAACAGAAACGTAACAGTAATGTTATTACAATTCAGAGATAAATATATCCAGGGAAATCAATAGCGACTGGCCATCTTAACACCGTGGTGTAATATAAATACAATAACCAGGCGGTACTTAAACAAGGGCCAGCAAACTGCTTTCAGTGGCGGTTAAACCTGGACAGTAGGGATCTACAATGGAATGTTTCAGCACTCCAGGCCCTCGTGAATGCGAATGATCACACCACACACACCTTAAAAACATCACGTATTAAACCAATTAAAATCAACACATTGAAGGCTAGACTCAGTAGTAGTAGCGACGGCCGCCCAAGAAAATACAGTCAACCGCACAAAACCCATAAGTGGATTCCGACCGCAATTTACAGGACAAGCAAGGCCCTTACCCTCTTGCTTGTTTGACGAAGCTAGCCGCCGCAGATCCCGATGCCAGGAGACATGAAGCAACCGGAAAGAACACCAACGGGTTCCCAGTAACGTCTCTTTCCACGCCGGCGATATTTGCCGTGGCGCCGTCACCCCGGTAACAGCCCCTTTTAGACGTGCCATGATTGCTAGCTGACACCGGACCTTAGCTGTCCGCCACAGTTCCCAAAACGCCTTTACTGCTCGGCGTCCAAAAGCAAAGTCACTCCTTCCTGCTCAGCTTTTCCTCTCGCTCCCGATCGGCCCGGTAGGTGGCGCCAGAGCGCGCTCTGCGCTCACCGCCAGAAAGATGACCCATACCGGCGGCTGGAATATCGCTGATCGAGCCACACGGCTCAGTGATGGCAATGAAATTCGAAAACGTGGGCGAGCTTCGTGCGGTACTTTGAAGAGGAAGTTACTGACAAGGTTGGTGTTGCTGTAACTGACCACGCAGCATGTGCCCCAGGTACTCGTCCATCTCATAATCAACAGTACGGAAAGATTTGCCATCGATTTTACACTGGTACCTGTACAAGATCCAGACGTTGCAACAACTGAAACCTCATGACCCGCAGCAACGTTCTGAATTTACTCTTCGGTTTGTGGCACGGATCGAATTTGATGTGGCCGGGCAATATTGTGTGGAGTGTCGAGGCACGTTTTGCACTACAGGGTGCATTGATGCACAGAACTGCAGAATTTGGGCCACTGTTAAGCCGCGTGTTGTGCACGATGGACCATTCCACTCGCCATATGTGACTGTGTGGTGTGGACTCACAAACACCTTTATTCTGGGTCCGTTGTTTTCTGAAGATATTACACCCAGAGGGCCTGCAAGGTGTAGCGTGACGTCTCCAAGTTATGGACACCGCCTTGTACAGTATGTGATCCCTGCTGTGGAAGTGCGCAGCTGTGTGGAAACCACGGTTCTCATGCGATCAGCTGAATACAACCTTCCACGAACGTGTTATCTCCAGAGGTTTTCTGATGCGTGGCCGGCAAGATCATCTGACCTGAATGCATGTGACATTTGGCTATGGGAATATGTAAAAGAACTCGTTTTCCAGGGTCAAGCTCGGTCTCTGCCCCACCTGAAGGCCAGTGTACAGGAATACGTCGCTCGGATTCCACCGCAATTGCTGCGATCAACTGCTGATCATGTCGTTCTGCGGATGGAGCATCCCGTCGACATCTCTGGTCGCTCGTATTGAACAAACTGTGTAATCGGCGGTTAATAATAAAATCAACATTACGCCTTTCGTACTTGTTTCACCTTTACTGTCCACGCTCGTTCCAGATACATTAAATAAGGGAACACATTTCTTTCATTCATACGGCCAAATTAGCACCTGGTGGTCAAAAAAATGGTTCAAATGGCTCTGAGCACTATGGGACTTAACTTCTGTGGTCATCAGTCCCCTAGAACTTAGAACTACTTAAACCTAACTAAACTAAGGACATCACACACATCCATGCCCGAGGCAGGATTCGAACCTGCGACCGTAGCAGTCGCGCGGTTCCGGACTGAGCGCCTTAACCGCGAGACCTTGTGGTCAAAATTGGAACTAACTTCTTTCCAACGTAAGTCGGTTTCGCATTAAAGCATTATAGTATCTACCACGTTTTGCTGTTACACAATACTTACAGCCCACACTCGGGTTCTGTGAGTTCTTGCACTTTAACTATAACTACCTGGTAGATTCACTCCTCTTTTTCTGGGTTGGGCATGCCGGCGAGGAAGTGTTCCGTAAAGGTTTGAAATTATTTGTAAAATTTGTTGGGAGTAGCTCAGGAGGAGACCAAATGACAGTCGGATTTTTGTAATTTTTCATATTTGTGGTACGTTCAGAACTAAAATAGCATTCACCCAAAGCATTAGATGCAAATTTCAACACTTCTCAAGAAAATCGACTGCGAAGTTTTCGGAACATCTTCAATACCCTAAACGAAGGTAAATTTTTTCGAGATGTAGCATGGGTCTGTGTAGAATGCTCGCCTGCCATGTGAGGGCCTTGGTTCAATTCCCAGCAGAAGTAAATCTTTTTAAACAAAGGTGCATGTTCTATGAGCATTTTCGTGAAGGGAAAATTACATAGAAATGTAAAAAACTGGTTCGACAGTGGTAATAGCTGGATAGCTTGTTAGAGTCTCTTTTGGGTCATTATCTTTTCATTTTCTTTCGATTCAGTTCGAATACCTACGTCATTTAAATATAAAATTCATGAAACATATGTCTAATTCTCGTTTTTATGGACACATCTTCTATTTTCTAATTAGACAACGCACAATAAATCACAAAGTATCACAAATACAATTTCTATCATCCTTATGCATTTCACGCTCCACGGGAATGGTCATACAACTTGTACCTTTGTTCGAAAACTTACCACGTCCAGGAATCGAACCCAAGAGACGACGTGGCACGCGTTTTGCCACGGAGCCATGTTGCCCGTTTGTGAATTGACCTTCTACTGTATTAAAGATGCCAGCAAAACTTTGAAATCAATTTTCTCGATAATTTTAAAGTTGCATTGAATTGCGTTGGTGGATTAATAAACTGACGGAAAATAATCGTAACGCCAAAAAATAATTAACGGGGAAAAATGAAATTTCGAGAATCCATTTGTCTAGGTACCATATTTAAGTGATTAACATTGCAAGATCACGGGTAATTGCGAGATAAGACACTGAAAATGTGAAATGTGTAACGGGCAGGTTTTCGAATGCAAGCAAACAAGCAGAATTGTGTTGAACATTTGCCAGAAGTCAGTTGGCGCAATGAAGTTCCATGCCCGTTGCACTTGGTCTGTGAATACGGGCACGGTTAATGCTGGTCCTGGATGAAACTGTACTTGTCGTCAGATGATGTCCCATATGTGCTCAATAGGAGAAAGATCTGGTGATTGAGAAGGCCAAGGCAACACGTTGGCATTCAGCAGAGCACGTTGTGCTGCAACAACGGTATGTGGGCGAGCGGTATCCTGTTGGAAAACACCCCGCTGGAATGCTGTTCACGAATGGCAGCACAACAGATCGAGTCACCAGAAGGACCAACAAATTTGCGGTTAGTGTGCGTGGGGTAACCGCGAGAGTGCTCCTGCGATCATATGAAATCGCATCCCAGACCATAGATCTAGCACGCAGACAGGTTGATTATTGGCCTCCCCCTAACCAACATACAGCCATCACTGGCGCCGCGGTAGGACCAGCTTTCATCTGAAAACACAGAAGAACTCCACGCTCACTTCCAGTGAATTCTCGTTTGGCAGCACTGAAGTCTCAAACTGGGGTTTGGGGTCCGTGGAATACCCGCTACAGGACGTGTGGGTCGGTGCTGTCCTTGAAGTAACCAATTTGTAACAGTTCGTTGTGTCACCGTGGTGCCAACTTCTGCTCGAATTCCTGCTGCAGATGCAGTACGATGCGCCAGAGCCACACACCGAACTCGATGGTCTTAACTCTCGGTAGTTCTACGTGGCCGTACCGAGCTCGGTCTTCTTACGACCGTACATTCTCGAGACCACCGCTGCCAGCAGTCATGTACAGTGGCAACATTCCTGCCAAGTCTTTCTGCAGTATCGCAGAAGGAACACCCACTTCTCGTAGCCCTATTACATGACCTAGTTCAAACTCCGGGAGGTGTTGATAGTGGTGTCTAGACATTCTTGACTAAGATCATTTCGCGACGTCCATTGTCAAAGGTAACTAACGCTCGCGACCGCTACAGCGAGTACAGGGTTATTACAAATGATTGAAGCGATTTCACAGCTCTACAATAACTTTATTATTTGAGATATTTTCACAATGCTTTGCACACACATACAAAAACTCAAAAAGGTTTTTTAGGCATTCACAAATGTTCGATATGTGCCCCTTTAGTGATTCGGCAGACATCAAGCCGATAATCAAGTTCCTCCCACACTCGGCGCAGCATGTCCCTATCAATGAGTTCGAAAGCATCGTTGATGCAACCTCGCAGTTCTGGCACGTTTCTTGGTAGAGGAGGTTTAAACACTGAATCTTTCACATAACCCCACAGAAAGAAATCGCATGAGGTTAAGTCGGGAGAGCGTGGAGGCCATGACATGAATTGCTGATCATGATCTCCACCACGACCGATCCATCGGTTTTCCGATCTCCTGTTTAAGAAATGCCGAACATCATGATGGAAGTGCGGTGGAACACCATCCTGTTGAAAGATGAAATCGGCGCTGTCGGTCTCCAGTTGTGGCATGAGCCAATTTTCCAGCATGTCCAGATACACGTGTCCTGTTTGCTGCACGAATGCGTGAGGATTCTCTACCGCCCAGATTCGTACATTGTGTCTGTTCACTTCACCATTAAGAAAAAAATGTTGCTTCATCACTCCTCTTCCATGAGCTGTTGCAACCGCGCCGAAAATTCAAAGCGTTTGACTTTGTCATCGGGTGTCAGGGCTTGTAGCAATTGTAAACGGTAAGGCTTCTGCTTTAGCCTTTTCCGTAAGATTTTCCAAACCGGCCGCTGTGGTACGTTTAGCTCCCTGCTTGATTTATTCGTCGACTTCCGCGGGCTACGAGTGAAAATTGCACGCACGCGTTCAACCGTTTCTTCGCTCACTGCAGGTCGACCCGTTGATTTCCCCTTACAGATGCATCCAGAAGCTTTAAACTGCGCATACCATCGCCGAATGGAGTTAGCAGTTGGTGGATCTTTGTTGAACTTCGTCCTGAAGTGTCGTTGCACTGTTATGACTGACTGATGTGAGTGCATTTCAAGCACGACATATGCTCTCTCGGCTCCTGTCGCCATTTTGTCTCACTGCGCTCTCGAGCGCTCTGGCGGCAGAAACCTGAAGTGCGGCTTCAGCCTAACAAAACTTTATGAGTTTTTCTACGTATCTGTAGTGTGTCGTGATCATATGTCAATGAATGGAGCGACAGTGAATTGATGAAATCGCTTCAATCATTTGTAATAGTCCTGTATTTAAAGCAAACCTGACTTGCATCCTCATTGTGGCGTTACTAGCGCCACTCGTATGCGACAGGCACTATATTTTAAATACGTATCATCTGTCACATGTAGAAACTCTGGTTTATGTATCACAAATCCTTCTTGGAGTTCCGATTTTATCTCGTCAGTGTATTTTGTTTCTGAACTTCACGTACGACAAATATACACTATGTGATCAAAAGTATCCGGACAGCCCCAAAAAATACGTTTTTCATATTAGGTGCATTGTGTTGCCACCTACTGCAAAGTACTCCATATCAGCTACCTCAGTGGTCATCAGACATTGTGAGGGAGCAGAATGGGGCGCTCCGCGGAACTCACGGACTTGGAACGTGGTCAGGTGATTGGGTGTGACTTGTGTCATACGTCTGTACGCGAGATTTCCACACTCTTAAACATCCCTAGGTCCACTGTTTCCGATGTGGCAGTGAAGTGGAAAGGTGAAGGGGCACGTACAACAAAAAAGCGTACAGGCCGACCTCGTCTATTGACTGACCCCCTGAAACTGCGAATGAGGTCTACTGCCTGTTCTAGGTAGCGTCAACTTTAGCTGATGGTGCTGATCTGAAAATGGTCTAAGACTAGGGGATATGTAGCAAATTCATCATCGTACTCACAAAACCGACCTTGGAGGATAAGAACTATGTGAACAGGAGGCCTGTCTTCTTAGAACACAGTCTCACCATTGGGGAACGAACATTGTACCATGACATGTACCTGATGAGACAAAATGGTCAAATAATCATGGACAGTAAGACATCCTTGTGTGGTAACGATGGGGCCCTTCGAATATTGCGGTATGGCTTCCTAGACATCACTGGACCTCCGCCATGTTTCACTCACTCTTGGGACACAAGTTCAGCCTGAAGCTGGAAACAGTGTGAAACAATACTAATCCGCTCTAATGACTTTTCTTCCACTGCTCCACATGTAACTGTTGTGGCGTAACAAGCTAGCTACGCCACACTGAGAAGTAGCCGAAAGGGCACGCGTCAACTCACGCCGTCTTGCGTTAAGTCTGAAACAGGATACTTTATGAATGCTACAAAGAAAAGAACGGAGCTTCTCGTATACTTAACTTTAATTAATTATGGTACATTTCTCTTGATAATACAAGTGAGACTCTTTAGATTCATGAAGTAACTAATGGCGCCTTGCTAGGTCGTAGCCATGGACTTAGATGAAGGCTATTCTAACTGTCTCTCGGCAAATGAGAGAAAGGCTTCGTACGTGTAGTCGCTAGCAATGTCGTCCATACAACTGGGGCGAGTGCTAGTCAGTCTCTCGAGACCTGCCGTGTGGTGGCGCTCGGTCTGCGAGCACTGCCAGTGGCGACACGCGGGTCCGACATGTACTAATGGACCGCGGCCGATTTAAGCTACCACCTAGCAAGTGTGGTGTCTGGCGGTGACACCACATTCCTCCCCCGCAAATCGGCGAACGGTCGTGTGATAAGGTTTCCGCCCGCCGTGGGGAGGACCCCATGTTGACGTATGCGACGAGGTGGGGAGCCTAACAACAGGCGAGGCTGTGCCACACGCACCCGGCCATTCGGTCCGAGGGGAGCTAGGAAACGCCTGGAAACCTAATCCAGGGTGCACGTCAACATGCGGTGTATGCGCCCGTAATGAGACAGGAGGGGCCGAAGGGTCGACCTCCATTGCGTCGGGGTATCCGACGCGCGACGACATCTGGTCCGGAGCGGGCAAGAGTTCCATGGCGGAGGACAGCTGGTCACGGGAAGCGAGCGGCGGCGCGTGACCCAGGGAGGCGCTTGGCGGCTGCAGCGAAGCGTCCACTGCGGGCGGCGCCGGCGGGAGAACAGGCGGCGGCGGCGGCGGCATGTCGCCATGAGACAATAGGGAAGGCAGCGTCGGTAACACCTGGGGATGAGGCGAGCCAGTAGATGGGTCCCCAGGGCGCTGACCGGACGGCACCGTCGCTGAAAGCAGACGGGGAGCGGCAGAACCCAGGCGACGACAGAGACGCAGCTGATTGAGATGCCGACGCACCTCACCAGAGGCCCCCAAAACCAAATACATCGCGCGGCCGAGGCAGCGAAGAATGCGCCCTGCGAGCCAACGCCTTGAACCTCGATAGTTGCGATAGAAGACAACGTCGCCAGGAGCAAAAGCAGGAGTCTGCCGCTGCACAGGAACCTGATGCGGCGGATGCAGCAAAGACATCAAGGTTCGATGAGGACGACCGTGGAGCAACTCAGCCGGCGAGCGACCATCGCGGGGTTGAGAGCGATACGAGGACAAAAAGAGCAACAATGCGTCCTCCTGAGAATGCGACTCTTTCAACTTCAACATCTGTGACTTGAAAGTCCGGACCAATCGTTCAGCGGCACCGTTTGACTGAGGCGAAAACGGCGCAGATGTCAGATGTTGAATACCATTGGCCTTGCAGAATGACTGAAATTCTGCGGACATGAATCGTGGGCCATTGTCGGAAACAATAGTCTGCGGAAGACCTTCAACGCAAAAGATAGCAGACAATGCTTGGATGGTGGCAGAAGACGTCGTGCAAGACATCCGGACAACAAAAGGAAAATTACTGAAAGCATCGACCACAACCAACCATCGAGCATTCCAGAATGGACTGGCAAAATCTATGTGCAAACGTTGCCAAGGGGAAGTGGCTTCCGGCCATGCAAAGAATTTCCGCGGCGGTGCGGATTGTTGTTTGGCACACGCCATGCAAGAAGAGCACATATTCGTAATCGCAGCATCGATTCCGAACCAAGTACAGTGCTGACGAGCAAGTCGTTTCGTGCGCACGATACCCCAATGTCCTTGGTGAAGGAGCCGTAAGACAGAGGACTGTAACGAACGTGGGACCACTACTCTGGACTGATCATTATTAGAACGCAACAACAAAACACCACGTCGTACAAAAAGTCTCTCCTTGTGAGCAAAAAATCGGCGAACCAACGGATCCTCGATCCGTGACTTCGACAAGGGCCATTGCGTAGCAACAAAACGCAAAACAGTAGCAAGGACCGGGTCAGCAGCTGTGGCTGTAGCGACACGACGAAAATCAATCGGAAACGATTCGACCACGTCATCGGTTTCCGAATCAATGAACATGCAAGCAAGTTCGGAAGAATCGAATGCTTTATCCTCAGCAACAGGCAAACGGGACAACGCATCAGCGTTTCCGTGCTTAGCAGTGGACCGATACAAGATATCGTAGCGGTTGGCGACATCACGCAATGCGTGGGGAACATTGCGCGCTCTGAAAAATTTCGGTTGCGCGTTTACTTTCAGTTCCAAATGTGCTTCATAGTTCTTAGCGCAACCACGGCCCGGTGCAAAAATTTCTGCAAATTCTTCACATAGACTAGAAACACTGGCTGAAGGCACAGTCTGATTCACTGATAGGACCTGATGGACGATAGACAAGTTAAACAACTGAAATAAATCTAAACCAAACAAGTTCACTGCCGAAGAAGAACGAAGAACGTAAAAAGACACAAGTTTTGTTAGTCCCTTGTATGTTGCAAGAAGGCTGCACTGTCCTAACACAGGGAGATTCTGTCCTGAATAACTCGTGAGCTGAACATTTGCGGCACGCAACGGAGGTGCGCCCAGTTGTTTGTACGTGGCGTGATTGAGCAATGAAACTGCAGCTCCGGTATCGAGCTGGAACGGTATCACTTGTCCGGCAAAGTCCAAATCTACAAAAAGTTTATTGTCCTGCTGACGACAAGAGCGACTGTCTCGTGCAACGTGAACAGACACTGGAACAGAATCACGTGCGATGTGACGGGACTTCCATCGACGTCGATGCACACTTTTTGTGGGACGAACACAGTCACTGTTAGCGAGAGGAACACTGGGCGGAATGGGATTAACTACATGAACGTCCATGGGCGAAGGTTCCCGAGACTGTGTGTCCGAGATTCGATTCCGGCGCGAAGCAAAGGGCCTGGAATGGTTGTGATTGTCTGATCTGAGCTTTTTCTGGCAAACACTTTGAACATGTCCTTTCTTATGACAGTAAAAGCAAATAGCTTGGCGTGACGGGCAATTGTCACGCGAATGTCTAGTTACACACCGCGGGCATGATTTCACTGCATTTGCTTGCCTACACGGCACACGTGTATGAGAGCTAGGCCGCAGCTGCGCGGACGTGCGCGAGGGCTGTTTAGCGTTCCGCGCAGCGCGCCCGGCGGGCCGGTTAATGTGACACACGGCTGGCGAAGTTGCAAATGATTCCTGAGCAAAGTCAAGTGTGTCTTGCCTATCCAATATGTCTATCACTTGTTGAAGGGAGGGATTAACTAGTTTCAAAATCTGTTCCCGTATGTGAACATCAGAAACGTTCTGTGCTATTCCCTAATAAGTCCTTGCAAAGTTGCAACCCACTCCCTATTAGTCTGACCGGCCGTACGTTTTGTACGAAAGAACGCATACCTTTTTGCAACTACATTTACCGTTTCCTTGAAATAGGCATCTAAAGCAGACAAAATTTCTTCATATGACAGAGTTGCTACGTCGCGCCGGGGAAACAATTTCACTATCACACGGTAGGTGGACACACCTACACACGAAAGCAAAAACGGCTGCCGCTCATTACCTTGAATTCTGTAGGCGGCGAGATGAAATCCAAATTGTCGCGACCATTCCGTCCAGCTTTCGTCGTCTGGACGAAAAGCACGGAACGGCGGTGCAACTGCGGTTTGTGGCTGCGGTAGCGATGAAGCGGCGGCGGCCGCATCGTAGTGTAGCGCACGTTGACCCTGGACGAGCTGTCCAAGGGCAGCCAATAAGGCCTGCGTCTGCTGATTCTGCAAGCGATAAAATTCGGACAGTACATCTGGAGATTGTGGCGAAGCCATGACAAAAGCAAATTAGTGCAAAATAGAAAGAACACGTTTACACTCGTCGCCAAACTGTTGTGGCGTAACAAGCTAGCTACGCCACACTGAGAAGTAGCCGAAAGGGCACGCGTCAACTCACGCCGTCTTGCGTTAAGTCTGAAACAGGATACTTTATGAATGCTACAAAGAAAAGAACAGAGCTTCTCGTATACTTAACTTTAATTAATTATGGTACATTTCTCTTGATAATACAAGTGAGACTCTCTCCAGATATGGTTAATGGCGCCTTGCTAGGTCGTAGCCATGGACTTAGCTGAAGGCTATTCTGTCTCTCGGCAAATGAGAGAAAGGCTTCGTACGTGTAGTCGCTAGCAATGTCGTCCGTACAACTGGGGCTAGTGCTAGTCAGTCTCTCGAGACCTGCCGTGTGGTGGCGCTCGGTCTGCGATCACTGCCAGTGGCGACACGCGGGTCCGACATATACTAATGGACCGCGGCCGATTTAAGCTACCACCTAGCAAGTGTGGTGTCTGGCGGTGACACCACAGTAACACCACCGATTGCTACCGGATGAGTAAATCATCAATAATGTTACTCCTTTGAAAGGCATTAGTGTTTCAAAATTGTTAAGGCTTTCGTGGCCACTTGTTGACAAACTGCCTATTGGCTTCTGTCTCGGGTTCTTCGGCCGACGTTCATCTAATGATTTTTCTGACGTTTCGCCAGCACGAGTGGCTGGATTGTCAAAGCTTCACCCTCCATTGCCGGTGGTGAACTGGAGCCGAGCTCGCGGCCGCAGACTATATGTACCTGGCGCGCCAACGTCCGAGGGCTTGTTCGCGGTCGTTTCCGGTGCGGTTCTCCTCTTGCTACCTGCGACGGTCGTTCGCTGCAGTACGGGAAGCCAGGATCCGTTTACCTTAAGGCTTTCCTCTTTCTTGTTGAAACTGTTCGCGTGTTTTTGTATTTCTACAGCTTATCTAAACAAGCGCGTGTGATAGTGCTTCTCTACAGCCAGAACTTCCGTGTCGGCGAATTTTATTACGTGGTCGGTCTCATTCAGTGCGTGCTCTGCCACGGCCGATTTCTCCACCTGCCCCAACCTGCAATGTCGCTTATGCTCTTTGATCCTGGTGTTAATGGATCGTCCAGTCATTCCACATAAACTTTTCCGCATGTGCATGGTATACGGTATATTCCCGACATTGCAAGTTGGTCTCTTTTCTCCTTCGCCGATCTAAGACACTCTTTGATCTTCCTTGTCGGTTTGAAAATCGTCTTTACGCCATGTTTGCGCAATATACGGCCGATTCTGTCCGTCACTCTGGGAATGTACGGCAGAAAGGCCGTACCCGACATTTCTTTTTCTGGTTCCTTACTTCGCCGAGTGTTTGGCTCTGTTACACTTCTAATGTAATTTGTGGAGTACCCATTGCTCCTCAGAACAGTTTCCAGGTGTTGTATTTCTCGTTTGAGGTGTTGCGGCTCACATATTCGTCCTGCTCTCGTTACGAGCGTACTAATCATGCCTCTTTTCTGGCTCGGGTGGTGGTTTGACAGTTTGTGCAGGTATCGGTCCGTGTGTGTCGGTTTTCGATACACGCTGTGTCCCAGGTTTTCGCCGTCCCTTGTGACCAGCACATCTAGAAATTGCAGTTTCTTGTCTTTTTCTACTTCCATGGTCTACTCTTGTCGGCGTTGAGATTCTTAATGGCTTGTACCTCTTCTTTCTTCAGGTTGCCTGCCGATAAGGGGAATGCGACCGTCGTAATGGAGACCGAAGATTATGAGCAAAAGATCCGAGACCTATTGGATCCGACGACGTACCGAACACTAAGTGCAGATCCGACGCAGCGTATCACTCGGAATACGAATCGATTAATCAAGGCGACTTCTCTGCCAGCGGACATACAGAGAAACCTGCGCAACACAGAAGCCCTATCACCTCGGCTGTATGGATTACCCAAGATCCATAAGAACAACGTTCCACTGAGACCGATCGTTAGCGCTCCTGGCTCACCAACGTATAAACTGGCAAAACTCTTGGCCTCTCTGCTCCAGCCACACGTGGGGAAGACCGACACATACATTAAGGACTCAGGACATTTCATTGAGAAGCTGAAGGAACTGAAACTTGCACCAAACGACATACTGGTCAGCTTTGATGTTGTTTCGTTATTTACGAAAGTGCCACTCAGTGACGCTCTGGAGCACATCGGTTCCATGTTCCCGCAAGACATCAAAAAGCTCTTCCATGCATGTCTCACCACGAGCTATTTCACGTGGAATGGTGATTTCTACGAACAGCTGGAAGGCGTCGCCATGGGTAGTCCTCTCAGTCCAGTGGTGGCCAACTTCTTCATGGAACAATTCGAAGCACAGGCACTGGACTCGGCGACTTGCAAACCTAAGGTGTGGTACAGGTACGTCGATGATACTTTCGTGGTGTGGAGCCATGGCGAAGAACAGCTCGGTGACTTCCTAAGGCACCTGAACAGCCTCCATGCCAACATAATATTTACCATGGAAGTAGAAAAAGACAAGAAACTGCCATTTCTAGATGTGCTGGTCACAAGGGACGGCGAAAACCTGGGACACAGCGTGTATCGAAAACCGACACACACGGACCGATACCTGCACAAACTGTCAAACCACCACCAGAGCCAGAAAAGAGGCATGATTAGTACGCTCGTAACGAGAGCAGGACGAATATGTGAGCCGCAACACCTCAAACGAGAAATGCAACACCTGGAAACTGTTCTGAGGAGCAATGGGTACTCCACAAATTACATTAGAAGTGTAACAGAGCCAAACACTCGGCGAAGTAAGGAACCAGAAAAAGAAATGTCGGGTACGGCCTTTCTGCCGTACATTCCCAGAGTGACGGACAGAATCGGCCGTATATTGCGCAAACATGGCGTAAAGACGATTTTCAAACCGACAAGGAAGATCAAAGAGTGTCTTAGATCGGCGAAGGAGAAAAGAGACCAACTTGCAATGTCGGGAATATACCGTATACCATGCACATGCGGAAAAGTTTATATGGAATGACTGGACGATCCATTAACACCAGGATCAAAGAGCATAAGCGACATTGCAGGTTGGGGCAGGTGGAGAAATCGGCCGTGGCAGATCACGCACTGAATGAGACCGACCACGTAATAAAATTCGCCGACACGGAAGTTCTGGCTGTAGAGAAGCACTATCACACGCGCTTGTTTAGAGAAGCTGTAGAAATACAAAAACACGCGAACAGTTTCAACAAGAAAGAGGAAAGCCTTAAGGTAAACGGATCCTGGCTTCCCGTACTGCAGCGAACGACCGTCGCAGGTAGCAAGAGGAGAACCGCACCGGAAACGACCGCGGAGAAGCCCTCGTACGTTGGCGCGCCAGGTACATATAGTCTGCGGCCGCGAGCTCGGCTCCAGTTCACCACCGGCAATGGAGGGTGAAGCTTTGACAATGCCAGCCACTCGTGCTGGCGAAACGTCAGAAAAATCATTAGATGAACGTCGGCCGAAGAACCCGAGACAGAAGCCAATAGGCAGTTTGTCGAATTAGTGTTTCACCGTGAGAATGTACTAATGGGAAGGAATCGAACCATGTTTCGTTACTTGAAAGATGATGTTTTCAAAGAGCGCATTAGTTATACTAGCGGGAATGGCTCTGAGCACTATGGGACTCAACTGCTGTGGTTATCAGTCCCCTAGAACTTAGAACTACTTAAACCTAACTAACCTAAGGACATCACACACTAGCGGGAATGTAACCATTGCTATTGTGGTTGTGAAATAAAATTGAAGTATGAATGAATGATGGTCGCCAGTCTAATTGCGCAAATTGATTCAAAGTGAATACACCGCTAATCAAGAAAACTTACTGCTGTACGTGGCTTGACTTTTGGGACTGAAATCTGTTTTGTAAATTGAACACGAAACAATAGCACAATCTAGCAAGTATTAATCAACACAGATAAAAATCTAAAATTTCTTGGCACGACGCTTCCTCTCGCTAACGAACACTCTCTGATTCAAAGCAAGAAGGATAACGGTCATTACACAGTACCACATAATAAGGGAGTAACCAGATAATTTGAGCATGAGGTAGTTTTAACACATTATTGAAAGTTGGTTATATACAAAATGATTATTAAACTGATATACTTAATTGTGTTTAGTAGAGCCTAAGTGAAACATGAGAGCTCCGATCTGGTATGGTCTAAGTTAATAAGAACACGAATATTCTCTGTAATGATTACATTTCATAAACACTTTCACCGTAACAAAATGGCCCTAAGCACTATGGGACTTAACATCTGAGGTCATCAGTCCCCTAGAACTTAGAACTACTTAAACCTAACTAACCTAAGGACATCACACACATCCATGCCCGAGGCAGGATTCGAACCTGCGACCGTAGCAGCAGCGCGGTTCCAGACTGAAGCGCCTACAATCGCACCGCCACAGCGGCCGGCTTCACCGTGACACTTATTTAATTATTTGCTCAACATCTGGTAGCGGGATGCAGAAACTGTCCTCTCTACTGACACAAACACTTCTGACCAGACATAATAAAGATGCAGAGTGAAAATCTCATTCTGGATAATAAAGATAATTAGAAGCCGGCCGAAGTGGCCGTGCGGTTAAAGGCGCTGCAGTCTGGAACCGCAAGACCGCTACGGTCGCAGGTTCGAATCCTGCCTCGGGCATGGATGTTTGTGATGTCCTTAGGTTAGTTAGGTTTAACTAGTTCTAAGTTCTAGGGGACTAATGACCTCAGCAGTTGAGTCCCATAGTGCTCAGAGCCATTTGAACCATTTGATAATTAGAAATATAAGATAATAGCACTATTAAAAAACCTTCGAAATGCAGAATAATTGTGTAGGGCCTTTCAATTGTAATAGCTCCTTATAATCACAACTCTTCTTACTTTTAGTACTCAGCCAACTTTTGATAAGAATTAAAATAAAATATTAAAATTAGGCCGTTTTCTATGTACCCACTCTTTTAAAATACTTCAACTATTCACTTTTTCTGACCACATGCAGTATTTCATAGAAAAGACGTACCAAACGCTTGACAAAATTAAACCTGCACTAAAGTTAGGAAACACTTCCAAAACAGTAGTGATTCTCTAGTTTATGCGTATTTGGACACTCGGAATTATTGCATCACAATGAAAATGAACGTTTCCAACAAACGACTGGGGAACAAATCAGTGTTCTTAACATAAAGTTGAAATTATATCGATTATTATTTGCATATTAAGCGATTTATTATTACGTGCAAATAAATACAATACTAAGCTTCACTTGTACTGAAGGTGGTGGCTATGACGATCTTCTGTGGCACAAGTATGAAGCCGCCATACACGGTCGTGGCTTTTGATGTGAAATTGCTCTGTAAATGGTCTCCTGGGCGTTGCAATTTTATGATTGTGAGCAAAACAATAAGTGCTACGATCTAATAGCCAGTATGTATCCACGTCCGAGGCATATTTAATCCAATCTTGCTGCTATCCTTGCTTCCTTTAGCACTCAAAATGTTTAACGTTTGCACGCTGACTACTGACTCCGTGTGTCAGAAAGACTTCTTGCCGTACTTCAAGCCAGACTAACTTGTACACTTCCGGATACAGATTTCGTTCCGAAGGGACTTCCCTACAGGTTTTACGTCTGTATAAACCTGCTTGACCTATACATGTACCAGTTTTACAAGCAACACTTTAACACACTTGCATAATAATGGAACGTATATTTGAAAATTACTGACATAAATTCATTCTTATTAAATCATTTTACAGAAAGAGGAACAGTTATTTTTATATGTGCTGAGTCAATGAACATTGAAAAACAAGTATTACATTATGCATAAGAGAACACCGAAGTTACGTGAAGAGGTACAATCGGTGCTGAAAGTAAGTGTTATGCCCCATGTTTCAGTGATCTTTGCTGTTTAGGATACGATCAGTAAACCATCTACGTATATCACTTCCCACAGAGCGCCAGGCGCAATTATATACATCCTTTGTCAAAACATTTTCACGTAAACATAAATAAACGGAATATTATTTCATCAAATTTACAGAAGGATATCATCAGTTACATTGAACGTAAACATATAAATACACACATCAAAAAAAGTTTTGCATCACTTCGGTTCCGAGAGTTCCGGAACCTGTACAGGAAATTGGAATAAAGATCAACATACATATCATTTCCGCCCTTTTTATTGCTCTTGAAAACCACACATTGCATGTTGTACCACTATACAGCGAGACCTTTAGAGGTGGTGGTCCAGATTGCTGTACACACCGGTACCTCTAATACCAAGTAGCACGTCCTCTTGCATTGATGCTTGCCTGTATTCGTCGTGGCATATTATCCACAAGTTCATCAAGGCACTGTTGGTCCAGATTGTCCCACTCCTCAACGGCGATTCGGCGTAGATCCCTCAGAATGGTTGGTGGATCACGTCGTCCATGAACAGCCATTTTCGATCCATCCCAGGCTTGTTCGATAGGGTTCACGCCTGGAGAACATTCTGGCCACTATAATCGAGCGATGTCGTTATCTTGAACGAAGTCATTCACGAGATGTGCAGGATGGGGGTGCGAATTGAAGTCCATGATGACGAATGCCTCGCCAATATGCTGCCGATATGGTTGCACTATCGGTCGGAGGATGGCATTCACGTATCGTACAGCCGTTACGGCGCCTTCCATGACCACCAGCGGCGTACGTCGGCCCCACATAATGCCACCCCAAAACAACAGGGAACTTCCACCTTGCTGCACTCGCTGGTCAGTGTGTCTAAGGCATTCAGCCTAACCAGGTTGCCTCCATTCTCCGACGGTTGTCTGGTTAATGGCACATGCGACACCCAGTGGTGAAGAAAATGTGATGCCAATCCTGAGCGGTCCATTCGGCGTGTTCTTGGGTCCATCCGTACCGCGCTGCAACGATGGACCTCGCCATGGACGTCGGGAGTGAAGTTGCGCATCATGCAGCCTATTGCGCACAGTTTGAGTCGTAACACGACGCCCTGTGGCTGCAAGAAAAGCATTATTCGACATGGTGGCGTTGCTGTCAGGTTTCCTCCGAGTCATGATCCGTAGGTAGCGGTCATCTACTGCAGTAGTAGCTCTTCGGCGGCCTGAGCGAGGCATGTCATCAACAGTTCCTGTCTCTCTGTATCTCCTCCATGTCCGAACATTATCACTTCGGTTCACTCCGAGACGCCTGGACACTTCCCTTCTTGGGAGCCCTTCCTGGCACAAAGTATCAATGCGGACGCAATCGAACCGTGGCATTGTCCGTCTAGACATTGTTGAACTACAGACAACACGAGCCGTGTATCTTCTTCCTGGTGGAATGGCTGGAACTGATCTGGTGTCGGAGCCGCTGCGTCTAATAGGCTCTGCTCATGCATAGTTGTTTATATCTTTGGGCGGGTTTAGTGACATCTCTGAACAGTCAAAGGGACTGTGTCTGTGATATAAATAGCACAGTAAACGTCTATGTTCAGGAGTTGTGGGAACCGGGTGATACAAAACTTTTTTTTGATGTATTTGTTTGTGTCACAATGGAATAATACATGTAGAAAATAGATACATGTAAGAGAATGCATAGTACCTGTGCACAAGATACGCACTTCACAACTCTTTAAATGAATATTATTTACAGAGTGCTTTACTTATATTAATCTTTGGTTTGAAGTTTAAGCAGTGCATTTTCTTTCCTCGGAACAAACTGCTGAATTATTTTACTTTAACTAAGTGAAAGTCACTTAAGTAAAAGAAATTATTTTCATTTTAAGGGTGGATTTGGGTACTTAGATTTTATACAGTTAAATAAAAAAAAACACAAAACATAAGTACAGTAGGTATAGAACCTTTAGCTGCCGCTTTATCATTTCAGACAGTCCACGTCAGACACTTTCTTCTACAAAGCACGCACAACTGAACAAACCTTTGGTTGCCCATTGAGATTTTTGGCAGTTCACGTTAAACGCGCATCTGTATATTCATTTAGCAGATTAGTGTGGTGCCCGTTTCGGATGTTGACAGTCCATTATTACCTTAGGATACGGCGCCTATTGATACGCCAGACGCTTCGGCTACCTTGATTACGGAAGCACCCACCATAGGGTCACGAGGAATTTGTCCTCGTTCGACTTCACTTAACTGCGATTTAGTCCACTCACATCTCCACAGTACACTACCCTGACCAGTGCTTGGCTAACATGTGCATTTATGTTGAGGCATACATCTTTCGTGGCATTCCTATATTTTTGTTCACTCCCCGATCATTTAGAGCTGCTCCATTAATAAGTAGTGGTGGTGAGACATTGGACTCCCTTTTGGGAGCTCGTCGGTTCGAATCCCCGTCTGTCCAAGATTCAGATTTCGCCGTCGTTTCAATTAGGTCGCTTAACGCGAATGCTGGGACGGTTCTTTCGAAAACACAGTGCCAAATTGGTTCCCGCATTCCGATCTTGTGCTCCACCTTGTAACCTCGCCACAAAATTTCGAAAGACAATATTTTAAATGTTAACGGGAATAGAGCTAGTGTAACCTCCCAGCAATAAAATAGTAATTTATGGACAATGACAATAAATGATAAATAGCAATCTGAACCAAGTGTAAGCTCCCCACAAAAATGAAAGACAATTCAATGATAATGAAATCTCAGTGACAAAGAAAACGCAAATAGACCGAAATGTCGATCTTAGGCCCTAATTAAACTCAAATTCTTACCTCAGTAAAACTGCATCTGCTCTTATTTTTCGCCATAGCTTGGAGGAAATGCGTCGCAATCATTCTTTGAATTTAAGTAAATTTTTTCTTTAAGGAAATGCATGGGAAATTTTCTTTCAGTAAAATGTTTGTTTTGTTAAAATGCTTGGTTTGAAAACAAAATTATTATTGGGGCGATTCTTGAACAAATTAGTTACACTTAAGATGCATTACATTAACAAATGAGCGCAATGCTGCTTCATTACCTTATTTAAAATATATACTTCGTCCTGAATCTTGACCAGAGTCCCATATCGACGCCCGCCGACTCCTCACACACAACTACGACCGACTACAACTCGCAACTGAACTGAACTCTCGCGGGGTCAAGCGCAGACTAGGAACGATAAATAACTCTCTGGTCAGAGATTCTGTCATGCCTCGCCATCGCTGCTACAGAACATACGTGTTTCAACCTCTTTAATCACCTCGTCGTGGACGGAGCGTTAAACGGTAAACGGTCCTCAGTTTTTCGTAAACAAGCAGCCTTGCAGTGCCGGTTGATCTCTGAGATGCCGCGTCAGCGAACCAGCCAGCCGTGCCGCGTGTGGCCCATACAGCGCCGCCCACGGCGGGAGGGGTCACGGGAGGGTACGACCCCGCGACCTTTGCGTCCGCAGCCAAACACCTGACATTTCTTTCCTCTTGGCCAGCACCGGAATGCACTCGGGCCTTTCCGGCGAAAACAAAATGCAGTCAGTTCCTCCTCTTTCCAAGTTGCCGGGCAAACCACACTGTGCACGAGGACGTGCTGACAAGGGAACATCCCATCGCACCCCCTTCAGATTTAGATATAAGTTGGCACAGTGGATAGGCCTTGAAAAACTGAACACAGATCAATCGAGAAAACAGAAAAGTTCTGTGGAACTATGAAAAAATAAACAAAATACACATACTGAGTAGTTCATGCTTAAGATAGGCAATATTAAGGAGAGTGTGAGCTCAGGAGCGCCGTGGTCCCGTGGTTAGCGTGAGCGGCTGCGGAACGAGATGTCTTTGGTTCAAATCTTCCCTCGATTGAAACTTTTACTTTCTTTATTTTCGCAAAGTTATGATCTGTCCGTTCGTTCATTGACGTCTCTGTTCACTGTAATAAGTTTAGTGTTTGCGACCGCACCGCAAAACCGTGCGATTAGTTGACGAAAGGACGTGCCTCTCCAATGGGAACCGAAAACATTTGATCGCAAGGTCATAGGTCAACCGATTCCTCCACAGGAAAACACGTCTGATATATTCTATACGACACTGGTGACAGCATGTGCGTCACATGACAGGAATATGTTGTCGACCGCCGGCCGAAGTGGCCGCGCGGTTCTGGCGCTGCAGTCTGGAACCGCGAGACCGCTACGGTCGCAGGTTCGAATCCTGCCTCGGGCATGGATGTGTGTGATGTCCTTGGGTTAGTTAGGTTTAACTAGTTCTAAGTTCTAGGGGACTAATGACCTCAGCAGTTGAGTCCCATAGTGCTCAGAGCCATTTGAACCATTTTTTTGTTGTCGACCCACCTAACTAGTACACTTGGCGAATGGGTAAAATGATTCTTCTACCTTGCCCGATTTAGGTTTTCTTGTGGATGTGATAATCACTCCCAAAAAAGTGATGAAAACATAAGAGTTTGTCACATAAACTGAAAACAAAAAGTTAAATTTTTCACTCGAGGGAAGGCTTGAACCAAGGACCTTTCATTCCGCAGCTCGTTACGCTAACCACGGGACCACGGCGCTCCTGAGCTCGCACTGCCCTTGATATTGTATATCTTGCACATGGACTACTCAGTTTGTATATTTTGCTTATTTTTTCATAGTTCCACACAACTTCTTCCTGTTTTCTCGATCGATCAGTGTTCAGTTTTTCAAGGCCTATCCACCGTGCCAGCTTATAACTACATCTGAGGGGGGTGCGATGGGGAGGTTCCCTTGTGAGAAGTAATGCTTCCGAATTTTTTACTCTGTTTTCAATATCGGTTGTCGTATTACATCTCATGCATGTTACTCGGTCGATCTTCCCACTCCTCTGACGCAGGTTGCAATCCTCTGCCACTAGAGGACGAATTGTAGCGTGTAACATGGCGGCGTTTAACGTACACTATGTGATCAAAAGTATCCAGACACCCCCCAAAACATACTTTTTTCACATTAGGTGCATTGTGCTACCACCTACTGCCAGAAGCCACCTCAGTAGTCATTAGACATCGTGAGAGAGCAGAACGGGGCGCTCCGCGGAACTCACGGACTTCGAACGTGGTCAGGTGATTGGGTATCACCTGTTGACTAACAGAGACCAACGACAGTTGAAGAGGGTCGTAGTGTGTAATAGGCAGACATCTATCCACACCAGCACACAGGAATTCCAAACTGCATCAGGATCCACTTCAAGTACTATGACAGTTAAGCAGGAGGTGAGAAAACTTGGATTTCATAGCTGCTCATAAGCCACACATCACGCCGGTAAATGCCAAACGACGCCTCGCTTGGTGTAAGGACCGTAAGTATTGGACGATTGAATAGTGGAAAAACGTTGTGTGGAGTGACGAATCACGGTACGCAATGTGGCAATCCAATGGCAGGGTGTGGGTACGGATGCCTGGTGAACGTCATCTGCCAGCGTGTGTAGTGTCAACAGTAAAATTCGGAGGCGGTGGTGTTATGGTGTGGTCGTGTTTTTCGTGGAGGGGCTTGCACCCCTTGTTTGTTTTGCGTGGCGCTATCACAGCACAGGCCTACATTGATGTTTTAAGCACCTTGCTTCCCACTGTTGAAGAGCAATTCGGCGATGGCGGCTGCATCTTTCAACACGATCGAGCACCTGTTCATAATGCACGACCTGTGGCGGAGTGGTTACAGGACAATAACATCCCTGTAATGGACTGACCAGCACAGAGTCCTGTCCTGAGTCGTATAGAACACCTTTGGGAAGTTTTGGAATGCCGACTTGGTGCCAGGCCTCACCGATCGACATCGACAACGTTCCTCAGTGCAGCACTCCGTGAAGAATGGGATGCCATTCCGCAAGAAACCTTCCAGCGCCTGACAGAACGTATGCCTGCGAGAGTGGAAACTGTCATCAGAGCTAAGGATTGGCCAACACCATATTGAATTCCAGCATTACCGATGGAGGGCGCCACGAACCTAGAAGTCATTTTTAGCCAGGTGTCCGGATACTTTTGATCACATAGCGTACAAGAGCACTTTGCTAACGAGACGGTCAGCGTGCCCCTGTGAGGTAGTGAGCAGTAGTACACCCCCAATTGAAGAATGGAGTTCCCATGCATAAAACAGTTTCAAACGTCTAATACTTTACAAATTAGTTAATGTTTTGAATATTTCACGCGAAATACGTAAAGCCTTTATGGCTGAAGATCTAAAACCATATCATAACATCAAGCAACAGTGCGTTAGTAGTATTGGGCGCCGGCGTTGAGCTGCACAGGTCCACAATAATTTGTTACCTATTTCGAAATTACGCAGTAAAATATTGCAAGTAATAATCACACCTATAGCTATTGTTGTTGTTGTTGTTGTTGTTGTTGTGGTCTTCAGTCCTGAGACTGGTTTGATGCAGCTCTCCATGCTACTCTATCCTGTGCAAGCTTTTTCATCTCCCAGTACCTACTGCAACCTACATCCTTCTGAATCTGCTTAGTGTATTCATCTCTTGGTCTCCCTCTACGATTTTTACCCTCCACGCTGCCCTCCAATACTAAATTGGTGATCCCTTGATGCCTCAGAACATGTCCTACCAACCGATCCCTTCTTCTGCTCAAGTTGTGCCACAAACTTATCTTCACCCCAATCCTATTCAATACTTCATTAGTTATGTGATCTACCCATCTAATCTTCAGCATTCTTCTGTTGCACCACATTTCGAAAGCTTCTATTCTCTTCTTGTCCAAACTATTTATCGTCCATGTTTCACTTCCATACATGGCTACACTCCATACAAATACTTTCAGAAATGACTTCCTGACACTTAAATCTATACTCGATGTTAACAAATTTCTCTTCTTCAGAAACGCTTTCCTTGCCATTGCCAGTCTACATTTTATATCCTCTCTACTTCGACCATCATCAGTTATTTTGCTCCCCAAATAGCAAAACTCCTTTACTACTTTAAGTGTCTCATTTCCTAATCTAATTCCCTCAGCATCACCCGACTTAATTAGACTACATTCCATTATCCTTGTTTTGATTTTGTTGATGTTCATCTTATATCCTCCTTTCAAGACACTCTCCATTCCATTCAACTGCTCTTCCAAGTCCTTTGCTGTCTCTGACAGAATTACAATGTCATCGGCGAACCTCAAAGTTTTTATTTCTTCTCCATGAATTTTAATACCTACTCCGAATTTTTCTATTGATTCCTTTACTGCGTGCTCAATATACAGATTGAACAACATCGGGGAGAGGCTACAACCCTGTCTTACTCCCTTCCCAATCGCTGCTTCCCTTTCAAGTCCCTCGACTCTTATAACTGCCATCTGGTTTCTGTACAAATTGTAAATAGCCTTTCGCTCCCTGTATTTTACCTCTGCCACCTTTAGAATTTGAAAGAGAGTATTCCAGTCAACATTGTCAAAAGCTTTCTCTAAGTCTACAAATGCTAGAAACGTAGGTTTGCCTTTCCTTAATCTTTCTTCTAAGATAAGTCGTAAGGTCAGTATTGCCTCACGTGTTCCAGTATTTCTACGGAATCCAAACTGATCTTCCCCGAGGTTGGCTTCTACTAGTTTTTCCATTCGTCTGTAAAGAATTCGTGTTAGTATTTTGCAGCTGTGACTTATTAAACTGATAGTTCGGTAATTTTCACATCTGTCAACACCTGCTTTCTTTGGGATTGGAATTATTATATTCTTCTAGAAGTCTGAGGGTATTTCGCCTGTCTCACACATCTTGCTCACGAGATGGTAGAGTTTTGTCAGGACAGGCTCTCCCAAGGGCGTCAGTAGTTCCAATGGAATTGTGTCTACTCCGGGGCCTTGTTTCGACTCAGGTCTTTCAGTGCTCTGTCAAACTCTTCACGCAGTATCATATCTCCCATTTCATCTTCATCTACATCATCTTCTATTTCCATAATATTGTCCTCAAGTACATCACCCTTGTATAAACCCTCTATATACTCCTTCCACCTTTCTGCTTTCCTTTCTTTGCTTAGAACTGGGTTTCCATCTGAGCTCTTGATATTCATACAAGTGGTTCTCTTCTCTCCAAAGGTCTCTTTAATTTTCCTGTAGCCAGTATCTATCTTACTCATAGTCAGATAAGCCTCTACATCCTTACATTTGTCCTCTAGCCATCCCTGCTTAGCCATTTTGCACTTCCTGTCGATCTCATTTTTGAGACGTTTGTATTCCTTTTTGCCTGCTTCATTTACTGCATTTTTATATTTTCTCCTTTCATCAATTAAATTCAATATTTCTTCTGTTACCCAAGGATTTCTACTAGCCCTCGTCTTTTTACCTACTTGATCCTCTGCTGTCTTCGCTACTTCATCCCTCAAAGCTACCCATTCTTCTTCTACTGTAGTTCTTTCGCCCATTCCTGTCAATTGTTACCTTATGCTCTCCCTAAAACTCTGTACAACCTCTGGTTCTTTCATTTTATCCAGGTCCCATCTCCTTAAATTCCCACCTTTTTGCAGTTTCTTCAGTTTTAATCTACAGGTTATAACCAATAGATTGTGGTCAGAGTCCACATCTGCCCCTGGAAATGTCTTACAATTTAAAACCTGATTCCTAAATCTCTGTCTTACCATTATATAATCTATCTGATACCTTTTAGTATCTCCATGGTTCTTCCATGTATACAACCTTCTTTCATGATTCTTAAACCAAGTGTTAGCTATGATTATGTTGTGCACTGTGCAAAATTCTACCAGGCGGCTTCCTCTTTCATTTCTTAGCCCCAATCCATATTCACCTACTATGTTTCCTTCTCTCCCTTTTCCTACACTCGAATTCCAGTCACCCATGACTATTAAATTTTCGTCTCCCTTCACAATCTGAATAATTTCTTTTATTTCGTCATACATTTGTTCAATTTCTTCTTCATCTGCAGAGCTAGTTGGCATATAAATTTGTAATACTGTAGTAGGTGTGGGCTTCGTATCTATCTTGGCCACAATAATGCGTTCACTATGCTGTTTGTAGTAGCTTACCCGCATTCCTATTTTCCAATTCATTATTAAACCTACTCCTGCATTACCCCTATTTGATTTTGTGTTTATAACCCTGTAGTCACCTGACCACAAGTCTTGTTCCTCCTGCCACCGAACTTCACTAATTCCCACTATATCTAACTTCAACCTATCCATTTCCCTTTTTAAATTTTCTAACCTACCTGCCCGATTAAGGGATCTGACATTCCACGCTCCGATCCGTAGAATGCGTTTTCTTTCTCCTGATACCGACGTCCTCTTGAGTAGTCCGCCGGCCGAAGTGGCCGTGCGGTTAAAGGCGCTGCAGTCTGGAACCGCAGGACCGCTACGGTCGCAGGTTCGAATCCTGCCTCGGGCATGGATGTTTGTGTTGTCCTTAGGTTAGTTAGGTTTAACTAGTTCTAAGTTCTAGGGGACTAATGACCTCAGCAGTTGAGTCCCATAGTGCTCAGAGCCTTTTTCTTGAGTAGTCCCCGCTCGGAGATCCGAATGGGGGACTATTTTACCTCCGAAATATTTTACCCAAGAGGACGCCATCATCATTTAATCATACAGTAAAGCTGCATGCCCTCGGGAAAAATTACGGCTGTAGTTTCCCCTTGCTTTCAGCCGTTCGCAGTACCAGCACAGCAAGGCCGTTTTGGTTATAGATACTATAGCTATATCAACTAACAATTTGGAATTCGTCAAGAAAGTTACTATAATGGAACATGATTCTTAAATATTTGTGATGAGAATGCATCGTACCCAGCACAATTTGTAATTACGTCACAACATTTCTTGTGAGAGGGCGTGCCCCTGGCATTTCCTCCGTTTGCTCATCGTTTTCAGTGTGGTACGCCAGTGTTGTGTTTGGTGCTGATCTCCCGTGCGTGAAGACCTGTGATTTTAATTGTTTGCTGGACCTGTACATAGTGCTAGTGTCAGTGGTAGTGATGTGCTACGCCGTCCGTCGATCCTTTTATACTCCAGTCAAACTTCGCCTTGTGTTCTTCAATTGTCCAAGTGTGGGGCGTTTTTATGTGCGCTACTTTTTTACGGTTTTTGTCTCCATTTTACAGTCGCCCCCTTTGTGTTTGTTGTCTTCGATAGTGTTGTCCCCTTTTTATATCTGTGTACGCCATATTTCCTCCTTTCTGTCTACTTTTGTATAACTACTTGTAAGCGTATTGCCATATCGCTGGCTTAGTTGTGGAGTATCTTTGCGGGCAGCCGCGTGTATAGTGAGTCGAGCACGGGACACGGAACTGTTATGTTGTGTAGTGTGTAGCTCTGCATGCGAGAGGGATTGTTAGTATGGAAGTTGAAGTGTTGCTACAAGTGCTATTACAGTAAAATGATAAAATAAGTAAATGATTCAGAGGAAAGTGCGTCAAGAAGTAATTTAAAAATGAGCAGTGCTGCTGATGACGTATATGTGCATCCTCTCGTTGCGTGTCGTACCGTACAGTATCAATCATCCGCGCCGCGTCTCCCAGAGTGAACGGATGTGAATCAGTAGAAATTAGCTACCATAAAAGAGCGCAGTCAAGTGTCAGTGTCTTGTAGCGAGCGTGAGGACCAGGCCCCCACAACCGTACGAGTGGTCGACTGTGAAGAGCGGACAAATTGAATAGCTGGCCGGCGGCCATTAGAGTGGTAAACTGACGCGCGGAGTTCGAATGTTTATACATCGCTCTTGGTTATAAAATGCCTTCCCTAGAGCTAGGTCACAAACATAATGCCTCATTTAAATACGTTACTACAATATACTTTTTAATTTATGAACAAACAGCAACTAGTCACTGTTTATGAATTTATCTTACGTACTACATGGAATCTGCCGTAGCTAAAAATTATGTACTGGACCCCTAGCATTTTTCGTAGTTCATTTACGGTAGATGTACGCATAATGCATCAAAATACTCGAAGACGTGCCCACTATATTAATAGATATTTTCTGACTCTACCTTGCTTTAGATTTTATGACGAGAAGTGCGTTATATATGGCATAGTGCTTTGGCAACTCACGACGAATTTATCAAGTTTCAACCTAACCTATACCAAGAAAACACTACCGATCATCCAACTTTCTTCAAAATAATCAGGACATATAAAATGGTATTCTGTCGGTCGGAAATCTTGCCTCCTGACAGCGTGTAACCATTTTTGTAACAGCTGTAGTTTTGAGAAAGGAAACCTGCAAATAGATGTAGACATTAAGCTAATACCGTGTTACAAAAACATTTATTAAGCAAGTGCACTGACATACAAAACAACTTAAAATATCCACATACTTGTGAAATGTAACATTCGTTCCTTTCTCGAATTTATTTGTTCAATTAATCGCTGCACAACTCTTCACCATTGTACTTCTTTTGATTGGAACGTACAGACAGTAGAATTACGAGTAACAAATACTGTATGTACGCCCCAACAAATATACAACGTTGAATCAGGGTCTTCATAAACAACAATACTACACAACACATCAGACTGCAACCACTGTAATGGCGTTCAGCCGAAGGTTCAAATTATCCCGCGACTGCAGCGCCATCAGTGAGTCTAGTTATTTTTTACAGGGTCTTTGGTGAGGACGTGCGTTCGATCATCACGTTTCCGCATTATCAACAATCAGCCGCGCCGCGGTGGTTACGCGCATGCTCGTACAAGTGAGAACTGTAAATTTAACTTTGTGAACAGTGTTAAAATTTATTACTAGTGTCAAGGAGGACTGGTGTCAAAACAAATCTCTGTATGCGTGACGAGCGTAAGAACTTTCGTGCGACCATTCGGCTTCCGCATCATCCACAGTCACCCGCGTCGTGTCGGTTACGCATACGCTCGTCCAAGTCATGTTGTGGACAGATAATCATCAAGATTGTAAATTGGGATAAACATTCACGACTTAGAGTGTAAGCAGTGCAACCCCTGATTTCCTATTTTTCTCAGAATATAGTTGTTTCTACCAGACGTAGAACAGTGTTGTGCTTTGACGTTGAGTGGCTCCCCTAAACCCGCTTGCATAAATGGATAGATAATTTCAGGCAAGCCAGCAGCAGTGTGGAGCAGAACAGTACGACCGCCGCGGTACGTGATGTGGACAGGGAGCACGATGCAGAAGGGTCCCCCACCCCCATTTGTACTCCCGGGCGTGTTACATACTGTCTTTCGGCTGAAGAGCAGCGCGTATGCTGCTGCCATCCCGCCCCAGATGGGGCATTGAAATACAATAAAGAGAAAAAAATTGTGGGAGGGGCGTGTGTGTCGTTGATGGCTTACTGATTACAGTAGTTGGGGGTTTTGGATTACTCATTTGTAATCAGAGCTGGCATATAATAATTAAGGTGGTTGTAGTTCATTTGTTCACAGTAAAGAAGTGGTCATTGTAGATATTCGTAGATATTTAAAGGTTTCTTTAGACAACATGCAGCGCGGCAACATTTGAGACTGTATGTGTTGATGGCTTATCTCTATTATATCAGTAATGGGTTTTACTGTAGTTCGTTCGAAGAAAGGGAGCTAGTGATGCGGCATTCAGCGGCAAGGGATACCAGGCAGGCGTTGGAGATGAAGAAGCTTGTACAGTAGAGAGTAGCATGGAGAGCTGTATCAAAGTCTCTGGACTGAAGACCACAACAACATGTAGTACTTCGTTAAGAAACATCTTTAGGAAAAACAAAGAAATTAAAATAACGTTTGTATCCTAGGTTCCCTACCGTCACTAGTAAAATTACTTGTCAAGATGTTACCTAATTTTCTCCGCCACTGTTTGCGGCTTTGTTTCTACGTCGCCACATACGTGCTGACGTGCATGAGGGCTCAGAGCACTATGGGACATCTGAGGTCATCAGTCCCCTAGACTTTGAACTACTTAAACCTAACTAACCGAAGAACATCACATACATCCATTCCCGTGGCAGGATTCGAACCTGCGACCGTAGTAGCAGCGCTACTCCGGACTGAAGCGCCTAGAACCGCTCGGCCACAGTGGCCGGCTGTGCATGAGGGGTTTTGCGTATTGGTGCCGGCCCCTGTTGAGCCCAGCTTCAGTCTTGCCGGTCGCGGCGTGCCTGTCACCCCAAATTTACGTCTTTGGTATGTCTACAAAATATGTTTATAATTTTCAGTGCGATAGGGTCTGCAGCAGCGATGACGATGAATTTTTTGAAAGATTTCATGATGCCTTCAGCTGCCATTCTCTTCATTTTATGTATGATTGTACAATTTCGGCCGTAGAACATTTTCAAGTATTTTATGGATAATTTTTAGTAAAGCAACAAAAAGATAAGAGCTTTGCAACAACTGCTCGAAAGTAACGTGCTCTTAAAATAGCGTAAAACATCCCCGATTTATTTTGTGGACCTAACATGGAATCATAGGAGCAACGACGCACATGACATAATTTACTACTAAAAATCACCCATAAAATACTTGAAAATGCCCTAAGGCCGAAATTGTACAATCGTTCATCAAATAAAGCGAATGGCAGCTGAAGGCACAGTGAAATCTTTAAAAAATTATATTTTTACTTTTTCCTTTCTGCAATCCTTTTATCTAGATCATTGTCTGTTTTTGTTAGCAGCATTTTATCGAAACTTGATCGCCGTTTTCTATTGTACAATCATACAGGCTCTGCTGTGGGAGATTTGTTTCACCTTACCAGGTAAACGTAGATTTCATCACACACACGTATCACTTGTTTTATACTTTTACTCTCCATATGGTTTACTGCTCTATCCTTATTCTAGGGTCCATGTATCAGGATGATGTTCCCTGCATTTTGTCGTACTTCAACTTGCAGTACAGAAAAGTTGAACGATTTCATTACAATTGAGGGAATGTTGGGTCACCTACTGGTTACCACTCGAACTAAGTTATGACATAATTGTGAGTACACAAATTTCTTATGTAGTTCAGTGTACAGCTCAACAACGTTTTAACCAGAACACTACCTTTATACGTTTTGCCCTTGTTTCTTTACGGATGTGTTATTGAAAATGTAGTTCTAATGCCATGAAACTAGTTGTATCATAAATAAATATTCATTATGCAGCTCGAGCTGTCTTTTTCATCATGACAACAGTTCTACAGCTGGGGATTACAATTACGAACACATTAAATCGGAACAGCCACGTAGAAAAAGCTGTATGCAAGGCCAGTCAGAGACTGTGCTTTATTGACAGACCGTGCGGTTCTAGGCGCTGCAGTCTGCAACCGCGCGACCGTACCGTCGCAGGTTCGAATCCTGCCTCGGGCATGGATGTGTGTGATGTCCTTAGGTTAGTTAGGTTTAACTAGTTCTAAGTTCTAGGGGACTAATGACCTGAGAAGTTGAGTCCCATAGTGCTCAGAGCCATTTGAACCTGTAAGTAGGCTGTTTAGGTTTTTTATTGGTAACGCCACCTCTGTATGAAAATCACTGGCTGTGCTGTGTGCAGTCTGTGGCTGCTTTGCATTGTTGTAATACTCGCCATTGTAGTGTTAGGCAGCTGGCTGTGAACAGCGCGTAGCGTTGCGCAGTTGGAGGTGAGCCGCCAGCAGTGGTGGATGTGGGGAGAGAGATGGCGGCGTTTTGAAATTTGTCATGAACTGCTATATTTATATATGATGATATCAAGGTAAATACATTGTTTGTTCTCTATTAATATCTTTCATTTGCTAACTATCCCTATCAGTAGTTAGTGCCTTCCATAGTTTGAATCTTTTATTTAGCTGGCAGTAGTGGCGCTGGCTGTATTGCAGTAGTGGGAGTAACCAAGATTTTTGTGAGGTAAGTGATTTGTGAAAAGTACAGGTTAATGTTAGTCAGGGCCATTCTCTTGTAGAGATTATTTAAAGTCAGATTGCGTTGCGCTAAAAATATTGTGTGTCAGTTTAAGCCCAGTCACGTGTATAATTGTTCAAAAGGGGAAGTTTCAAACCATTTTTTTATTGGCAGAATATTTATAAGATACTACAAATCTCCGAAAGAGACTTCCTATGCTACACTTGTCAGTCCTCTTATGGAGTACTGCTGTGCAGTGTCGGATCCATACCAGTTAGAATTGAAGGAGAACATAGGAGAAATTCAAAGAATGGTAGTTCGTTTCGTATTATAGCGAAATACAGAAAGAGAGTGTCGCGAACATGATATGCGGGTTGGGGTTGCAATCATTAAAACGAAGACTTTTTCTTTCTGGAGAGGCGTTTTCACGAAGTTCGTCACCAACTGTCCCCTCCGAATGTAAAAATATTTCGTTACGGCCACCTACATAACGAGAAATGATCATCATAATAAAATAAGATACATCAGAGATTTTAGTGTTTCTTTTTCCTACGTGCTTTTCGAGAGGAGAGAGGTAGAGGAATAGCCTGAATATGGGTCGATGATTCCTTTGCCAGGCACTTACGAGTGAATTTCAGATTAGTCAGTAGATGCAGAGATGTTATGGAGATATCATCAGATTTATGTCGACGTGAATAGCGAAGTTAATATTAGCGCTAATACGAGAAGCAATTAGTCATGGTAAGAGCTACTCGTTTCTGCACAAAATTTTTGTCTTACAACAAAAATGTGAAATGAAACCACGCTACGCAAACAGAGTGGATCCCTCACAAAAAGAAAGAGTTCTGAGTGACGCTGGCAAATCGTCTACCTCCACAGCAGCCGCACTACACATGCGACCAGCTAAGTCGGTTTTGACGGCTTTCGCAGTGTGACAGCGACGGTCGATTTTGCGTCCGTTGCCACTGAATACCGACGCGAGGCTGCATTTTATCTAGTGAAACATTTTACTACCTCATTTCAGTGCCCAGCATCCTTAGATTGAACCAACAAACTTCAGCCACATTAAGGGGGGTAGGACGTCAAACGGGCCGACTTGGAGCAGGAGAGGCCCCAAACGACATTTTAATTTCCACTGTCTGTACTTTTACAAATAAATTCATAAAACTTTAACAGCATGACCAGGAAGGATTCAGGATTCATACTCATAGCAGTGGGAGCTCAGAAACGTAACAAAACACATTTTTTTACATGTGAAATTTCATCATTTTTTTCTCTTACTACTGGCAGCATTTGTTGCTATAGGTACACTTTTCTTCCTAAGTCAAACCATAGTTACAGGTGTATGAAACTCTAGAAGTTATTTAATTTATGAAAAAATGAATGAACTGTTACATTTTAAACTTCATGTTTAGAAAAAACTCAAGTATTATAGTTAATTATGTCAATTTTTTCCACAGGTTTTTAATAGATTTGGAACATTCTAGAGTTTCGTAGACCTTCAACTACTGTTTGTATGCTGTGAAAAATTCATCGAAGAATCTCTCTTACTTAGGAAGAAAAGTGTACCTATAGCAACAAATGCAGCCAGTAATAAGTGAAAAAATGATGAAATTACACATGTAAGAAAAGGTATTTTGCTACGTTTTTGAACTTCCACCGCGATGAGTGAGAGTCCTCAATCCTTCCCTGGTCATGGTGACAAAGTTTTATGAATTTATTTGTAAAAGTATAAACAGTAGAAATTAATATGTCCTGTGGTGACTCTCCTGCTCCAAGTCGGCCCGTTTCACGTCCTACCCCCTTAATTAATTAAAGCACGTTAATTACTGCTTACATATGTGTGATCCGAGCCCTCCAAAAATTTATCAGTGTCGCATCAACCATATTAGTCTCATGTTGCCAAGTATATGGCACATGTAATCACAAATGTCGCTGGGTGCGAAGCACTCTCATTATAAATATTTAGTCGTCACAGTCGATTATAGTAACGTTGCTGACATAGCTGTAAGTATGATTATTAATTCCAATATTTTTTCCAAAATTTCAAAATAAGTAATACATTACAGTTAATGTGCATGCTGCTACCAGGCGGCGCCCCATACTACTAATACTGTTGTTTGGTGTCGCCCACAGATGGAAGTATTAAAAACTGGCTTATTTATTAAGTTGCCGATGTTTAATTTATTTGACGAAAGTTATTTGTATCAAGCGATGGGTTTCATATTCACAAACTGAAAAGACAGAGGAAGTCGTCACGGAATGTTTTAAATAGGAAATGATGTTTTTTTTATTTTGGATAAATTTGAGTATATGTTACGTGAAATAAGAATTTTATTGACTGCGACTCTTTGGAAGCTTATATACTCTTTGCCGCTCTGTGGCGAATACTGGAGTTTTTTGATGTCAGTTAAAATTGAAAAAGCGGATCACTGTCGACACCCCTGTTGTCCTCGTACAAACGTACAGATATTTAGTATAACTGACAGCGCTTATATTTGAGTCTTTCATCATGTAACTGAAATTTAACGGATTTGTCTTAATACTCATGTGAATGACCTCTCGTGTTTCATTATTTAGGGTCAATTGCCACTTTTCGCACCATATATATGTGCTCTAAGTCATTTTGAAATTGGTTTTGATCTTCTGATGACTTCACTAGATTGTAAATTACAACATCATTCGCAAACATCAAAGTTGGTTTCTCGGATTGTCTCCAAAATCGTTTGTATGGTTTACAGATCATAGAGTAGTAACATCTTTGGAGTGAGTATTGCGTTCTGTGCATATTGTCAACATTAAGCTGGAATTGTCACGTGATCACGGGACAACATTATTTAAGGAAAATTCACATTGGTCGTCACGTCACGCCATATCAGTTCACGCCACATCAAAAGTATTTCACAGTGCATTTCAAATGGCAGCCTTCACACAGGCCGTCAAAGGACCGTCACGTCACATCACGACACGATGAGGTTTCTCGGAAAGAAGTTTTGACAGTGCTGTCGTCTGCTAATATCGTAAATTAAACTATCTTCACCGTGCTCACTCACATTCGTGGATTTCGTGCTTTCGAGTCTTCGTAATCTATTTTTTATTATGCTTTCTTTTCGTAACAAATTGTATATGTTACATGATGACTAGGATATATTTTGCTTTTGAATGTTCAACTACAAGCGAGGTCAGATGTATTAAAGCAAAAACTATCTAGCTTTGACAATAAAATACAGAGCTGACGCCCACAATGTACATAAATAAGACCATAAATTAACGAAGCAATTTCCATTAAATAAGGTTTTAAGTGAAAAAGTCTGCTTGAATGAAGAAAAATAGTTGTTTATGACGTTATCTGTTACGTAAGGGAAAAAACGTAATGGAGCAGGTAAACAAGTTCCATTTTTTTCCTTTATAGCTATTATCTGAGGTGTTTGTACATAGTTGCCCTAGCAAAAAATGTCAATGTTTTGAAATGTTTCGCCGCGCGAGGTAGGCGCGCGGTTTAAGGCACCATGTCACGGTCCGCGCAGCTCCTCTCCCCCCCCCCCCTCCCCCCCCCCCTCCCCCCCCCCCCACACACACACCAACCCTATCCACCGTCGGAGTCGGAGGTTCGAGTCCTCCCTCGGGCATTGGGTGTGTGTGTTGTCCTTAGCGTAAGTTAGTCTAAGATTAAGTAGTGGGTAAGCTTAGGGACCGATGACCTCAACAGTTAGGTGCCATAAGGCCTTACCACAAATTTCCAATTTGAAATGTTTCATTTCTCAGCACTTGAGCAAACGTAACTGCTGCGACCATTAATAAACGTTGTCGTTGTTAGTTCCTCCACCTCAGTACTATGGCTTTTTTGTATCACGGATGGTGATTCATTACCTCACTTTCGCCGTTCGGCATTGGGCTAAGTGAACTGACGTGACGTGACGGAGCGTACTAATGTCTGCCGACGTCACGGTGGCGTTACGTGACGCACGTTCATTTTGCTCTTCAAAGCTAAGCGACGACTTTATTATAGGTACCAAGTGCAAATTGTAATGGTGTCTGCAAAAACACCTATACCAAATCCATAGCAGGTACAGAGGGAATCTGTCTGCGCCAGCGATATAATGACGTTCAAAATTTGTAGGACGCATTACGGAGAAACCTACCCTGTTCCGAGATACGGTGACGACGGTGGCAGTATATGTTGACACAAAATCAATTCTGCACATATTTCTACTCGATGTTTTGATTAGGAACAGCAGAGGGCCTGTAATACTTCCTTGGTGAAGTTGGAAAAGGAGTCTACGGATACCAACGAGTTAAAATTTCATAGAGTGGCTGAGATACTAGTTACAGCGCTCATAGCGGCAACCAACGCTAACTCGGCCGCCATGTTCTCCTTAGTCAAAATATTAGGAAAGCGTTACTGTTGTTTGTGTTGGAAGTGTGTCAGCTGTTGTGATATTACTGCAATATTTAACTTTTCTAGTTGACTTTTTTGTTACAAAATATAAAGTCAACATGCCTGCAGTGTGTTCAGCGTTCAACTGCACAAATCGCAGCGATAAAACAACAAATATTTCATATAATAAGTAAGTATATTAGTACCGAAATACGACACACGTTTTTTAATGTTTATTAAAGAGTCATTTGCATTGGAACTGTAATTATGCTTAAGACAAATGCAGGAAAGTAATTTATTTATCGTTGATTACAGATTTCCTTTAAAAGATAAGGAAATTACAAAAAGATGGGTTATAAATATGAAGCGAGAAAACTGGTTTCCTACTACAGCCAGTTACCTCTGTTCAGCTCATTTTGAAGAGAAATATATGTACCACACAAATGTCCAGAGGCGCCTTTTGTCAAAAGCAGTACCTACTATCTTTAACTTTCCACCACATTTACAAAAGCAAGATAAAGTATTACGACCACAACCCAGAAAGCGATCTTTCGACAATTTGCAAGATACTGCTGTTACAGTGACATCATTAGCACAAAGTAAGTCAATAATGTAATTTTACTCCGTGTTCTTATTATTTTGAAGTACATACTTTCTATTATAATCTTATGGTGTAACTCTGTTATAAACTTATGATGTAACTGCATTCTTTCAGTGCCTATCGGACCCACATCTGTTTCTGCTGACCACAATTACTGTCTCCCAAGCCCTAAGAAGTTGAAAACACAATATAACAGAGTACAAGCAGAGAATGTGCGACTAAAGAAGCAGATAAAGCAAATGAAGCAACTTAGTGTACGACACAAAAGAAGAATAGTGCAGTTACAGACTTTAGTTGCTGGTTTGAGAAGAAGGCTATGTAGTTCAGTTTCTTATATGTTAAACAGTGAACATGTAGTTGGTTTGTTGAAGGAGCTATTGGAACTTCAATGCAGTGCTAAAGTATGCCATTATTCTCAGCAAATAAGGAAATTTGCCCTGACCCTACACTTTTATTCTGCCAAGGCATACAGCTACTTACGAAAATTTGTGAAATTACCCCACCCACGAACGCTTCGCCGTTGGGCAATGTAACACATATTTCAAATAACTGCCGGCCGCGGTGGTGTAGCGGTTCTAGGCGCTCAGTCCGGAACCGCGCGACTGCTACGGTCGCAGGTTCGAATCCTGCCTCGGGCATGGATGTTTGTGATGTCCTTAGGTTAGTTAGGTTTAACTAGTTCTAAGTTCTAGGGGACTAATGACCTCAGCAGTTGAGTCCCATAGTGCTCAGAGCCATTTGAACCATTTTTGGTACATAAATCCAATTTTGAAAGGTTAAAACAGCTAAACATTCGTACTCGTTTATGCAATCAGGTGAAATGTTAAAATGGCTTAAACTTCATACTTGCTAATAACAATTAGGTGAAATGTTACAGGCTTGAATTACAATGGTCATATTGGCTACAGCAGTAAAATCATACATAGATGACACTATTTGAAGAAAGAGAGAGAGAGAGAGAGAGAGAGAGAGAGAGAGAGGGAGAGAGAGAGAGGAAGGAGTGATTATATGAGAGCAAACATTTACATGGCAAGGAGTCTTAAGATTACATGTTGCATCTATTAGCTGCCTAAAGGTTGGGGTAATATACTGGTTAATGTTATAAAATATGCAGATAGTTCCTCCAAAATCGTAACACAACATACACACATATGTAATACTAACTAATGTAAATCCACCAGTTGATAGAGGTTTAATCCTTGGAAACTCGTCGTGGTAAAAAATAAAACGGTGACTGGTAACAGTAAACTTGTTGTTTCATTTAATGTGAGTAACAGTCACGGTAAAGCCTAACCTAAAAATGTTCGCATTTAAACCAAATTTAATACTAAAGTAATATTAAATAAAACGATGATGTACCGGGAGATAACATTCTAAATAGCCATTTGTGAAGTAAGCATATTCATATCGGTTATATTCTGCACAACAGTGTCATTATAGCCACTTTTATCTGGTGTGTTAGCAACACCCCGCGCGACTATTAACGTTTCGAAAAGCTGCGCTACCGCATAAGGGTTAAACGCCGAAAGGCGATGAGGTAGGAGGGGGTGAAAACCATTTGCGCATGTGCCGAATGAGTTTGTTTGGCTGACAACGAGCGGTTTAGCCGCGGCCGGAGCAGATTCCGCCAAAAATGAATCTAGTGCCATTTTAGCGGTGGCGGGCAGATGACACTCGGACGATGTGCTTCGTTCTGCGGTATTGCGGCAGCGCTCTGACCGGCCGCTCGTTTCCCCAGTCAGCGGCCAGTAGCTCGACTACATATTACCCTTACGATGTGACGCGATAATCTGTCCAACGCACGGCTTCAATGACAACACAGTCTAATAGCGAAATTAATTAAGAATGCAACGGACAACGCATGAATGGCAAGCCGCAAGGGAACTTCGCGCTGGGGAAGGTGGGGTAAAGTGGTCAGAACGGCCAAGATGGCCACTGCATATTTCTTGCCCTGAATATTGCTGCTGCCCACCGAGAAGTGACTGGGGAAGGTTGTAGCTTTCTGCTGGGTTCCGGGGCATGTCGGCATTGCTGGGAATGAAAGGGCAGATCTCGCAGCCAAGGAGGCGTGTCACGCCCCACAAGTATATCAGTGTGCTATCCCCTTGCACGCACTCACCTCGCTGTTGAGCTCACGGGTCATGCGCCGGTGGGAGGATGAGTGGCTGGAAGTGACTGACAATAAGCTCCGTATAGTCAATCCCACAACGCGTGTGTGGTGTACTTCCTTTCAGCCCCATCGACGGGACGAGGTTCTCCTCACTCGGCTTCGAATAGGCCACAGCCCTATGACGCACGGCTTCCTGCTCCGGCGAGAGGACCCTCCAACGTGTGGTGCTTGCGGCGTCCAGGTCACTGTGCGCCACTTTTATTGGATTGCGTTTTATTTTCTGACCAGTGGGTCGCGTCTGACTTGCCAGCGGACCTGCCATCTCTTTTAGGCAACACTCGGACGAATGTGGTTAAAGTTTTAAAGTTCTGTGCCCTGTCAAATGTTTTTACAAAGATTTTAGGGAGAGGATTTTAATTTGCTCACTGTGTGACAAGCTCGCCCATATTTTATGTAAGTGGCCAGCCAATAACAATTTCCTGTGACATTCTTGTTGCTATGTTTCCCCTTTCCTTAGGTTTTACTTTCTTACGTAGCATTTTTCTTCTTTTCCTGCTTTCTTTGAGTGTGTGCTTTAGTTTTCTTAGGTCTGTCCACATTCGTTCCTTTTAATGTGTGTCAGGGCACTGATGACCTCGATGTTGAGCGCCCATAAGCCCCAACACACCACCACCAACACCGAGAAGTGGTGAGACAAGCTCTAATATGCAACATCACTCTTGTCAGTGAGTGTGGCACAGGAAGTTTGTTCCATTATATGTAAGTGTGTATACTTTTCTGATTTTCAGTCGTGTGATGTAATGTAAGTTAGTTATACTAGTCTTCTTACGTCATTTATATTTAGAGTAATACTTTTTTAGCATATCAATGTTTCAAAAAAGTCTTTTGTACTGCAAATGTAGTTCCTTGTTGTTTGTTTCTGTTTGATAGTTTCATCAGTGATCCACTAATGCTGGCATGGTGTCGGATCGGGAAAAGTGGCCACGTTGTTACCCTTACGCTCGTAAGGGTTAGTTACTTTCAAATATCACGCATAATCAGGTCAGATTTACTTCCAATCCTTTTTATACAGAAAGCAATCGCCTGTCCTTCTATCTCGTGAATTATTTTACGTGGTTTTAAATTGTCTCCGTTCTGTTATATGTGGCCTAATACAAAAATCCGATTGGAAACGAGTCGCATACTAGAATATCAAGATGCCTATAAAGTACATATGTACGGAAATCAGAACAACAAACGTGGAATCCAGTTGCGATGGAACTGACCATTTTGTCCCTCTACGTAGGAAAAAGTGGCTACTTCGTAAGCCTTCAGAAAAATTCATACTGCTCCTATATATAATTTTAGTTTTTAGTTACAAGTATTTGGTGTGTACCGTGTAATATGTATAGTCAAAAAGTTTGGGCGGTAAGCTTCTATCGATAACCATAGTTCGACGAAAGTGCGGTTTCCCATAGAGTGGCCGCTTTACCCCATCTTCCCCTATAGCAGATGCATTATACCCCTTCCGTTAAAATGATGAACTAAATGTTTTGTCTTCCTGCACAGCAACTTCAATGGTAAATAAATCTCCTTGCAAACTACAGTCATTATGGTGGATAGATATTGTATTTGGATTATTACTAATGAGAGAGTGGTTATAAGTTTGCAGTGAAGAAAATCCGTTTGTAAAATTCATTTATTATGAGATGAGAACCAAATAAAACAGATCCACATTTAACTGATAATTGCGTTGAAAACTCTAATCCACAGAACCAGTGAAAATGACTTTACACAGTTAATTTGGTCTCCTAGTAAAGAAGGGGCATCTTGACACAGGGTCAGCAACAGGATCCGGGCAGAATCTGGTTATTATACTCATCAGCACATGAGGCATGCAGTTAGTACGACACTGGACGGGCCCTAGAGCTACATAATGTAATGAGCAAATTGAACAAAGTCACTACCGCTGAGCACCTGTATGAGATCGACATAACAAACATTAACCAGCTGATTCGCTGGCCACAGCCTCTGATAATCCACATACAAAGAGGCACCATGAAGGGAATAAATTTAGTTCATCACCAAACGTAATTCCAAACGAAACATTCCTCGGATTAAACAGCAGCAAGGAGGTAAAAACCTAATTTTTGGCTACATGGTCACATGCTTAATACATCCATATCATGGGGGTGAACTGAACTGAAATTGAACTAGTGAAATTATGATGCGGAATTGTCGTAGTTACTATTCAGATTTTATAGTCAGACACTTCGTACAAGGAGGTTCACATTAAACACACTTTTAGCGCACCAAACAGATAATAAAACAGAAATGGTGGGAGCGCATGGGCGAACATGACTTAAAGGAAACACACTAAACTGATAAAATTCTTATGCGACATAAGCATAGTTTAACTTATCTTCACTGAATTGAAGTCTGAAGCAGAAAAAAATACTTGGCTAATTGATTTGGCCACCGTTCACCTACCACACATCCAATGTAGATGGACACAACTTACAAACAAACCATAGTGTATTCAATAAAATTCCTACACAAAATGGTTATAGCCTCATTCACATTGAACTAAATAAATTTGTAAAGCAAGGAGGACCAGACGAAAACCTAATCTGGACATAGTCTAACACATTTCGAATGGGGAAACCATTTAGAGAAATCACGGAAAACCTAAATCAGGATGGCCGGACGAGGGATTGAACCGTCGTCCTCCCGAATGCGAGTCCAGTGTGCTAACCACTGCGCCACCTCGCTCGGTCATATTCAGTTAATTAGACTTTTGATGTAAGAACGATCTCACGAAAAGGTTATTTGGACATGGTTAATCTAACACACGACAAATGGCGAGAACATGTGGTTGAACACTACTCACAAAGAAACCACTGCATATTCGACAAAATTCCCACACAGAATTGGTGTAGTCTCACGCATATGCGGTTAATTAAACTTTTACCGCGAGAAAAACTAAGCCAAAAAGTAATTTGCACATTTACGGTAAATGACTGGAACATGTGTCCCAGTTCCACATACAAAGAAATACCCTTAATTTTCACAGTGTGTGGCGCATATGACGAAAAAGATGCCAACAGTGCATGATCATGATATTTTATACTTGATACAACACTTCACAACCGTGCTGTAAATGTAATTTGAGCGTAAGCTGATGGCTAACGGCCGACCTGGATGGCCACGAGTGAGTACTCTACCGTCTACACTACAAAAATGATAGTACACGCATACCTCAAAGTTTCTCTTTTTCTACTAATTTTGCCATCACCAGCGGACCAAAACACAGCCCAGCATTCCAAGACGGATATGAACAAAAAACGGCTGAAATTTTTACGATATATTCTTCAGATCCCGGTCTCGAGCAAGAGTGAAAATTTTTGTGCTATCTTTATCTGTTTCGAAGATACAAAGTTTCAAAATTGCATTGTTATGAATAGTGCTTCACGCCCTGTGTGTAAACATGCGCACGCCGCGCTGAGGCGCTCAGTCTTGGCTTGGCAGCCGTTGAGAATGGAGTTCCCGTTGGATGTTACCGCCAAGTGCGAACTGCGCGCAGTTATTCGGTTTTTGAACGAAAGGGCACTACGCCGATTGAAATCCATCGCCAATTGACGGAAGTGTATGGTGAGTTGTGCATGGATATCAAAAATGTTCATAAGTGAAACTTCCTGGCAGATTAAAGCTGTGTGCCGGACCGAGACTCGAACTCGGGACCTTTGCCTTTCGCGGGCAAGTGCTCTACCAACTGAGCTACCCAAGCACGACTCACGCCCCGTCCTCACAGCTTTACTTCTGTCAGTACCTCGTCTCCTACCTTCCAAACTTTACAGAAGCTCTCCTGCGAACCTTGCAGAACTAGCACTCCTGAAAGAAAGGATATTGCGGAGACATGGCTTAGCCACACCCTAGGGGATGTTTCCAGAATGAGATTTTCACTCTGCAGCGGAGTGTGCGCTGATATGAAACTTCCTGGTAGATTAAAACTGTGTGCCGGACCGAGACTCGAACTCGAGCGCCACTATGAGGATGCAAATCGGGTTTGCTTTAAATACACGCTGTAACGGTCGTGGACGTTAGTTACGAATGAGATTCGACGTGGTGAGCTGATGTTAGTCAAGAATGCCTTCAAGGGGACAAAGATGCCAACACCTCCCTGAGTTTGAAAGATATCGTGTAATGAAACTTCCTGGCAGATTAAAACTGTGTGCCGGACCGAGTCCCGACTTCGAGTCTCGGTCCGGCACACAGTTTTAATCTGCCAGGAAGTTTCATATCAGCGCACACTCCGCTGCAGAGTGAAAATCTCATTCATGTTCGTAAGTATTGTAGAGAGTTTGCAGCTGGTCGGACCGAAATTCACGACGAACAAAGGAGACGGTCAATTTCTGAGGAGGCAGTGTTGACGGTAGAGCAAACCATGCGTGAAGATAGGCGGATCACCCTGGATGATCTCTGCACGTTGGTTCCTGAGGTTCCCCGAAGCGCCGCTCACAGCATTTTAACGGAAACATTGAACTACCGGAAGGTGTGCACAAGATGGGTGCCACGCATGCTGACTGAGGACCACATGCGGCAACGAGTTGACGCTTCCCGCGCATTTCTTCACCGCCTTGCAGCCGAACAGGTCAACATTCTGGACTCAATTGTCACTGGTGACGAAACCTGGGCACACCACTTTAAACCTGAGACCAGCAACAATCACGCCAGTGGCGGCATCCTTCTTCGCCAAACCCGCGGAAATTCAAACAAACATAGTCTGCCGGTAAAGTCATGACAATCGATTTTTGGGAACGGTCGACTTTATGCCCGCTGGGGTCACAGTTAACGCTGACAGGTACTGTGAGACTGAAAAAACTCAAACGGATGATTCAGACCCGGAGAAGAGGAATGTCGAGCAAGGGCGTACACATTCTCCATGACAACGCTCGCCCCCACATCGCCAGGTACACCGTTGCTCTCCTGCAACAGTTTCAGTGGAACATAATCACCCACCCACCCACCCTATAGTCCTGGCTTGGCACCCCGTGACTATCACCTGTTCCCTAGGATAAAAGAAGATTTGGCCGGAAAGCGATTCAGCTCCGACGACGAGGTGAAAGAAGGGGTTCATAACTTTCTGAACAGCATGGCGGCGAGCTGGTATGACATGGGCATACAAAAACTGCCACAGCGTCTACAAAAGTGCATCGACAGAAATGGTGATTATGCCGAAAAATAGCTAAATGTTCAAGCTGTAAACTGATGTAAACCATTGTAGAAAAAAACAGGTCTATGTACTTGTAAAAAACTACGAGACCTTACTTTTGGGATTACCCTCGTATCTAGAAGAGACGACTACCCGTTTTGAAAAATATTTGCTGTCGAGAAACACCCTAACGCGTGTGTCCCAGCAAAGCAGGGAATTAGCTCCCCTTTGCAACGAATTCTGAAGGAATCTGGTTCATACGGGTTCCTTGTACTTACTAAAGAGCCATTCTGGGGGCAGTTTTAAAATGTCTTTGTCGCTTTCGTAGGTGGTTAATAACGGTAACGCCATTGCGATTATTGAATTTAGTGGTGGAAACGCGGAAAGACCTGTTAAGCTCTGTAGCGTTCTGGGTCTGGTCTGTGGTGGCAGAGTGCAAACCCGTGTTTGCTGTTATCTGCGGCGCTTTCGTTCAGTTTACTTTCCGCCCGGCGCTCTTACCGGTTATTTGCACTAAACAGTTCACATTACAGAGCCCAGCTCGAGCTGTGATAATAGACGTGCACGTAGATGTGCTGTTGGGTCTCCATTTTCTGTGGTTCTGCACTCCGGTCTCATTAAAATACCAATATCTGACTGTAACAAAACCGCGCTGTGCATTTCAAAAGGCTGTCACATCAATACATTTCAAGTACTGAGAATCATAAGGGCCTAAAGCGGAGAGTCTCGATTGTGAGATTTTAGCATGTTCAAATGTGTGTGAAATCTTATGGGACTTAACTGCTAAGGTCATCAGTCCCTAACCTTACACACTACTTAACCTAGATTATCCTAAGGACAAACACACAAACCCAAGCCCGAGGGAGGACTCGAACCTCCGCCGGGACCAGCCGCACAGTCCATTTTAGCATGCGTGGATGCTCCTGACATCTGCTGATCTTACGGTGAACGAGCTTTATCTGTATCTGTAGCCGCACAGTCTGTATGTGAACACTGCCGAAAAGGTGTCTCACCGATTTCTCGAATACTCATATCCATATGGGCGCGAAGCATGAAGTATAATTTCGTTGCTCCGCTGTGCTTAATTGTTATCTACGGTACAAAATATAATTTAGTGTCTACATCATGTACGTTGTAATAATACTTCACAATCGTAGGTGTATCAGCAGTTTTATCTGAACCTCAAATTACAGAATGGGCTTAATGAAAATAACGGGAACCATGAAGTGTTGTAATAGCTTAAATTGTATGCGTTGCATTTGGTGTTTGATCTTTATGTTCTGATTGTACTTTCACATTAATTGCGAACTGATCAACTGTCAAGACACTATTGTCACTAGCCTTTATATGGAAATATTGTGCATTCATATTAATAATAATTGTGTTCACTTACGTATGTTCCACTAGACGACGATTATTTGTTTTCTTGTTGTCAATGTGGTTTTTTAATTCGATGTAGATGTTCTTGAATTCCGCACACCACACATATTGTAAATAAATTACTGTGTCACACTTCATAATATTCTTAAAATGAGTGTCGAGCATCAAACATGTGCTATACACTGTTTTCGTTTACAATGCGAAGATTATTATTAATCAAACATTCAAAGATACCATACATTTCCTGTTGACCAAGGATGCAAACAGAGGAAAGATGACGTATGGGATGTGCAAAATGTAACATGTTAATAACAGAAAAAGTTTGCAATCTAAGCTTAAACTTATTATCAAAAGACACTGGGATAAAATGTTTTAGTAGGATTTTTTTTTTCCTTTTCCATCAGTGTAAATAATTGAAAGAAATAATTCGCCGCGCGGGGTAGCCGCGCGGTCTTAGGCGTCCTGTGTCACGGTCCGCGCGGCTTCCCCGTCGGAGGTTCGAGTCCCCCGGGCATGGGTGTGTGTGTCGTCCTTAGCGTAAGTTAGTTTAAGTTACATTACGTAGTGTGTAAGTCTAGGGACCGATGACCTCAGCAGATTTGATCCCATATTACCTTACCACAAATTTCCAAAGAAATACTTCAAAGTCAACCAATTACACATTATAAGGTAGAGATACATGCACACACATTTTTATTAATGAAACAACCTATAAAGTGGCACTAAATACTCAAATATTCTATCACAGTGTGGACGACATGCTGTTCATCAAAACATCTGTGTAACGACAAATATTAGCCATCTGAAGATGGGCATGTAGCCCGAAACCGATTATGACACTAAAATAAAGCATTTAAAAAGCGTTTGTGGCTGCTTACGTCATTCACCGACTATTAATTAATATTTCATAAGATATGTGGATACAATTGAAACGTCCTGCGAAACCCGCAGTACAGGACAGGTGGTAGCTGCAATTGTGGAAAAGGGCCAAAATGAGCGGCTGTTAGTTACACTCGAGCACATATAACTTTATTTGACCCAACATTACGGTACAAATTCTTGAACTTAGTTATCGGCTCAATACGCCACCCTGTCGTATGCCTTAAGGGCACAACCTCTTTAATTTTTTATAAAAAAACGGCTAAAAGCCATTAACTCAAAATTCAGACGCGAAAGAGAACATTTAGAAGGCAGAAGGCCTCACCTTAAATTAGTTTTATAATTTGGATGAAGGCCCAAAAGCAACAACCTTAATTTAAAGACGGCTGAAGGCCCATGATTTAAGACTCAAGGTAAAATTGAATAAAAAAACTCAAGGCAGAAGGCCTTATCTTCAATTAGGCTGAAGGCTCCAAACATTCTGATGCTCGAAAAACAAAGATCCTTACTTTAAAAACGGCTGAAGGCCCCATGACTTAAAACTCAAGGTAAAACAAATTTAAACAACAAAGCCTTATCTTAAATTAGGATGAAGGCCCCATACAATCTAACACTTGACAAGCAAGGAACTTAATTTTAAAACAGCTGAAGGCCCATGACTTAAAACACAACTAAAATAATTTTTAGTAGGCACAAGGCCCAAGGCTTTATCATTAACAATATATTAATCAGGCTGAAGGCCCAAACAATCTAACACCTTACAAGCAAGGAACTTTAATTTTTAAGTGGCTGAAGGCCCATGACTTAAAACAACACTAAAAAGAATTCAGCTTTAATTCAAAACCATCAGCTATGAGCCATACAAATACACACAATAGAAAATAAGAAAATGCAGTGCAGATAACATCATTCAGTAGTTTCGGGGGTCGGCCAGCACTTGAAATATTAACGTTCGCTTAGGTGAGACAGGCAGTCGGCCCAACCGTTCTCGATCCGACGACAACCCAACCAACAGACAGTCAACGGACCCACCGACAAGGTAACTTGCGCTCCACTCGACAAGCACACAACCAAGAGTTCAGTACAAACGTAAAAGGCATGGACGCCCACAACCAACCATACATTAAGCCAGGGCTTAACAACTGGCCGGTTTTGAGCGCGAGTACTCGCGTCTGCTCAGGCACGTGCTCGCGAGCAGGTGCAAGGTCGCGGAGTAGGGAGGGGAGGGAGCGGAAATGCGCGCGCACGTTTGAATAGGGCCGCAGCTTGCCTATTGAAATAGCGCTGACTGTGTAACGTTTAAAGTACTACGATCAGCTCTAACAGTCACTTCGCTGGTTAAGAATCATGTCACATCGCCGTTGTGTAGCCCCAACCATGCTTTCGCAGTTGGGAGGAATTGTATTTGTTTACAGAAAAAGATGGTGTTGCAAAATGTTTAGTAGGTCACAAAACGCTGAATTCTTTTACGAAATTTAATTTGCAGCGACATTTTATGTCATACCACGCGAAAGACTACGGAAGTGGAAAATGTGATGGACCAGATCGTGCACAGGAAGTTATTAAACTTAAAAGAAAGCTATCCGAAGAAGATCTGGACGACGAAGGAAAATCAACTGAGGCAGCTCTGAGAATGAGTTACAAAATTGCTTTGCTTTTAGCAAAATCCCTGCGCCCCTTCACAAATTAATACGAATGTAGAGGCACACACTAAGCTAATAAAATTATGAGGCACGTGTACATTCTCCTTTATTTGTTTCATTTGTCGCAGTAATAATTCGTGAGTGATATCCCTGCAGGTGGCCGCGGACTTACATCGACTGGCGGCAGCTGTTGTGTGCCCCACGTGACTCTCCCCACTCTCCGCTCTGGTCCGGTAGTGGGGATAGCGTGCTCGAGCTGCTCCGTGCTCGCGCCTTGCTGCTCACAGCTTGCTCCGCGAGCACGTATGTTGTGAAGCCCTGCATTAAGCTGTCGAACTACACACCGTGCTGGACAGCGACAACATGGTGAGGAAAGGACACTGCCTAAATGTACGTCAATGGCCAGGGCAGGTAACCGAAACGTTAACGGCCACAAGGCAGAAAATTCCGCTGGTGCACTTCAATTGAAAATAACCGAAAAGAGTCAGACTCCACCAGACGGTGGCTAAACCTTCTCCAACTCAAACACAGATTGTTGCTCGCGGGAATGTCCCAACAGCCAACAATGAGAACCAAACGGCACAATGTGAACAGTCTTGACTTGCTGCTAAATTAAATCCAAACTATGTGTCCAGCCACTGACCCCATAGCAATGGGAACAGCCCCACACACTCCGACACTGCAAAGAGACCACCAGCGGGCCCAGCCAAATTACGCCCCACGGAGATTTCCTTGCTGCTCCACGCCAACCGACCGACTGCTCGCACACAGCACATCCGGAAACTTTAAGCAGCAGACCAAAGATAGTACACACCGCTGCTGCCTCTCACGGAGAGAGCGTACAACAGCATAATCGCAATAACCGCGGGAAACCAAACACAGAATAGGAACCAAGGTTTAAACCCACGCATACATGAGCCCAACACAGCTCAACAATATTCTTTTCATAGGAGGTAAATGACGTTGAGACTTTGTTATAAAACAGTGTATACCTATGGTAGTTTGTGTATAGATTTGATTTTGTTTGTGTGATTTGGGCACTTGCGGTTCTCAATGCCTCTTTCTGTTTGAAATTTTTTAGGATATACACTGATCAGAAGTCTCTGGATACCTGTTACCGGATATCAACGTGAACTGCGTCCACCTTTCGTCTTTATGATGGTTTGAGCTCCGCTGGGAGCACTTTCAGTTACGTGTCCGAATGTCTGCGGAGCAGTGGCAACCCATTCTTCCTTAAGAGCAGAAACCAGAGAAGCAATGATTTTATACTCGGGGTCTGGAGCGAAAATGAGTTCTGCTTCATCCCAAAACTGTTTCATTGGCTTGAGGTGGCATCTTTTGGCAGGCCAGTCCAATCATTGCCTCACGGATGCTGCTTTATGGTTCAAATGGCTCTGAGCACTATGGGACTTAACATCTATGGTCATCAGTCCCCTAGAACTTAGAACTACTTAAACCTAACTAACCTAAGGACATCACACAACACCCAGCCATCACGAGGCAGAGAAAATCCCTGACCCCGCCGGGAATCGAACCCGGGAACCCGGGCGTGGGAAGCGAGAACGCTACCGCACGACCACGAGATGCGGGCAAACATCTGGTCATAAGTCCCGTAGAACTTAGAACTACTTAAACCTAACTAACCTAAGGACATCACACACATCCATGCCCGAGGCAGGATTCGAACCTGCGACCGTAGCAGTCGCGCTGTTCCTGACTGAGCGCCTAGAACCGCTAGACCACCACGGCCGGCTGCTGCTTTATGGCAACACGCATTTTCATGATGGTAAAGACAATCATCGTCTCCGAACTACAGTACACAGTACACAATGCTGCAGAAAGTGTTCATATTCTTCCGCATTTAGCGCTTTCTTACGCACAATAGGGGGACCTCAGCCAAAAACGAAAATACCAACACCTCCGTACTTCACTGTTACCACTGCACCTAATGGCAGGTAAACCCAACCCTTCCACCGGATTGCCACAGGTTACGGAATAATTCATTACTGCAAACGACTCGTTCCAGTAATGCAATGTCCAGTGACTCCGCTGTTTACATCATCTCAAGATTCAGTTTGCGGTGACAACAGAAATTAGTGGTGTTTGAAGAGCTGGTCAATCATCGTGCCCTATTCTTTTTAACTCACTACTCAATCATTATGGTGGCTACGCTGCTGGTGGCACTTTGGAATTCACTGTCACGAATGTGTTTTATGTGTTGTGTAGGTTTTTGGAGCCCCAAAACCTAACGTTGCAGCGATTTGTATGTCTAGGAATTTGGAACTTCATTTCATCTCAAAACAGTCCGTATTCAGCTGGTCTTTGTCATCATCTATGGAGGCCAGCATGGAACACGCGAATGCATACCGTTTGACTGCAATTCTTTGACCATTTGCAATTTGTACGTAAAATGGCGTGGCCACTTAAGTAACAATACTTTATGGGCAGCTGAACTTTCTTCATGCAATTTGCATGATGGACGATAAGCTGACTTCTGGGGGTCACATGAAAATGCAGCTTCCGCTATGTCAACCCGTGCTTGAGACGTAGGGCGGACGATCACTTCAAGAAAGGTCTTTGACACTGCCTGTCTCTTCAAACTAGTTGAACCACTTAACTATGCTTATTTTCGCCGGTGGCAGCCTCCCACACTGGCGTCCATAATTCCAAAGTACTGTAATCACAGATTTGAATTCTGTGTACCCGATGACACACTATGCTGTCTCCTGCTGTGTCCCCATTTTCATGGAGACCAAGTCAAATCTGCAACAAAGGGCAAAGGAAGAGAACTTTCAGAAATGGATGATCATTGGAGGACGTGGAAGGTTAGACCATATGTCTCTCCATTGCATCTCGCATGTGCTTGATGGGATTTAAGTCGGGGGGGAGCGTTCCAATATCTCCTCCACCTCCACTGTTCGGTCGCGCATTGTCATCCATAGAAATGATTTCAGGGCCAAGTGCATCCGTGAGGAGACGCACGAGGGGGAAGAGTACGGTGATGCAGTAATGCTGACTTGTGAGTTGACAAAGATTTGGAGATCATATCCCAATGCAACATTATGCCTCACCACATCATAACAACTGGAGCGCCAAAATGAACATGTTCGTCAGTGTTCTAGGGTGTATTACGCATTTCCACCTCTCGCCGTGTGAGGATACGCTCACAATCACTTCTCAGAGAAAGAGCCCGCGACCCCAATCTTCACTGCTCCAGTACCTAAGCTTTTAGCATCATGGCAAATCTATGAACACAGTATGGTCCCCAATCAATATTATTGTCACACTGTACACTTTCCACACCCGCATTCGGCACTGACTGCTTTTCTGTGGACGACAATGCTCCACCACAGCGAATAGCACAGGTGCGCTACAGTCTGGAACCGCGCGCCGGCTACGGTCGCAGGTTCGAGTGCTGCCTCTGGCATGGATGTGTGTGATGTCCTTAGGTTAGTTAGGTTTAATCAGTTGTAAGTTCTAGGGGACTGATGACCTCAGCAGTTAAGTCCCATAGTGCTCAGAGCCATTTGAACCATTTCGTCCTAACACAAGCACTGTTGAATCCTGCCTAGTCATCGAATATGGGGTGTCTAGGAAACTTGCATTCTCAGCTCACTAAACAACGCTCAAGCATATCATATTAGTGAATTTTATTACAAAAGGAAATGATTACGTTACTTAGCTTTGTAGTTACACAGATATGTCGCAAGCAATCGACCAGAAGTTAATTTAGAGATTCGCGATGCATGTAAAAGCAGAGCGCCGCAACTATAACGCCCAGTGGGCAAGGCAAAATAGCTAGAACGTCCTACTAAAATGAATGTACGAAAGCACGTTTCCAACTCCGTGATGCCAAGACAATAACTCACAGAGGTTCCCAGAGCCACTGTGTGCTTCCCAGAGTGCCCCTGAGAACTAAAACACCATGAATAATCGCTTCTTGGTTTTTGGCAAGTTCAATGTGTAGTAGTTTTTTTATTTTTAATTTTTTTGGAGAGACAAGAAATAAATAATTACTCGTCAGAATTGAGCTGCTTCTTTCTTCTTGTTGACAAAATAAATGGCTTATCTGAAATCAAAGTACCGATGGGACGTTAGCCAGTAGTCCTGAAGTCTCTGATGTACTCCAGGTCTTCCACGCTGAAATACTGTATGCTGTATTATAGACAACAATATGTAAATTCCTTATCTCCTTTCCTAATTCCGGATCTCTCCAAAATAAGCAAGTTCCTTCAGTATAGGCAATGCTACATGGTAGCTATTCTTGAATTGGGCGCGGCGCTTATGTTCTCTTCGCACAGAGGCCGCTACTGTCGCGTTGTCATCCTGGAAAGGGGTCAGTCAGCGTGCTATTGGCTGACATCTTCTCACAGCCCTCTCCCCTTAGTCGTTCCTGACTGGCGCGCCAGCGCTTTACTTTACGCCATAACAAGAACTGCTTCCCGACCATAGGAGCACGTTGCTGAGCACGCATTACCGTCCGTTTTGATCACACACGTTATTAAGAAGCATGTCTCGTCTTCTGTAATGCCCAGGGGGCCATCATAAATCGCGGTGACTTCATTGAAATTACTGTCTTTGAATAAAAGTGTCATTTCCGTTTGTCTCAGTTAGCTTCTCTACTAAACTGTAGCAGTTCTTTTTATGTATGGTCCTACTTTCATGGAGCAGCGTTACTTGCTAGTGACATATCATGCGGGACTTCAGTTTCGCCCATCAGTGTAGTTTACAAGTTATGCTGTTTTGAAACGGTAGCGGGCACACCATGTCGTTACACAGCTGAAGTAGTGTCCAAAGTAGCGATTTGGCGTAGTCTGGAAGACGCTGGAGAGTTGTGCGGCAGCAACAGCGTTCAAACCCGCGCCCGGTCACGGTGATTTGCAGTAGACGCTCGTCCCTTTCCCTAAATCACTTTACGCAATTTCCGGAGCGGCCGGCCGGTCCCCTATGCTCGGGCAGCTGAGTTAGTGTCGCGCCTCTAATGATCTGCAAGTGGACGCCCCATTAAACGGTGACCCCCCCTCCCTGTTCTTCCTCAGAGGCGTCAGGAGGGGGGGGGGAGGGGGAGATGCTGTGGTCAACCAGCCCTGCCGCTGTCATCGTCCGTACAGCCAAGGGGAAGGCAGCGTCTTCTTCTACACCGATGCCAAGGAGTTCCCGGCGAAATTCTGACTTTAACATGACTTGTTCTCGGCCATCACAGGATTTATTCAGATTTTATGTGCTGCTTTGCTAAGGCTGGTATTACACTATCAAATTTCTTTGTCAAAGATTTGAGCAAAGATGTGATCAAATATTCGTCAAATATATTTGACAAAGAAATTTGACGTGGCACTAAAAAGGGGTATTACACCGTCGTCATATTTTTCGTCAAAGTTCAAGATGGCTGACAACAACAACGTGTTACTAACCGCAGCAGTTGCATGTACCACAATTGCACTGTGGGCACATGCGGAAGAGAAGCGGGGGAAAAAAAGGAAACGTACCTGGGTGAAGCCGTGGTTTTTACGACGAGACGATAAAAGCTTCGAACAGAACTTGTTACGTGAGCTTGTAGTGGAGGACGTCAAGTCATACGTCAATTACTTTAAATTGGATGAGCATACATTTCTGTATGTGCTCTGTGAAGTGTATCCTCATCACAAAGCACTCACTTAAGAACTGCTACACCTGCAGAAGACAGGCTCATTGTAACACTCCGATTCCATGCTACAGGAGAAAGTTAGGTTAGGTTAGGATAGGTCTCCAATCTTCTTAATCTGTTTTTGTATTCAGGGTGCCTCACGTTGTAAAGTGCCTCATCAGCTTCATACATCTCTATTACTTTTGTAGTTGTCGGTACACACCAATTGTATTTACCGGAAATGTTTATAAAAACACTAAAGATGACAGAACGCTGCAGCGATGCTAGTGCTCCACGTGGTGACATGTCACATTTCAGTGAACAGAAGACAAGCGACTTCTTTGATCAAATCTACACCGAGGCCCTACATTTGATCAAATTTATTTGACGACAGACGAAATTTGACAAAGTTCCCTATTACACCATCAAATTTCTTTGACAAAGAAATTTGGTAGTGCTATACCGGCCTAACCGAGAAAACGAACAGATACCAATTTAGAGTAAAAAAATTTTAAAACTTTGTGCAGAAGAGGCTGTGAAGAGAAGAGCTACAAAAGTACGCGGTGACATTTCAAAATTTTGGGCCAAGGTTGGAGCACTGTACTTCAGTGAAAACGAGAAGCTGTAGTAGTTGAATAGCGTGCCACAATGGTTGAACGAAAGGGAATAGGACGGTGATAAAGATGAAAGGGGAGGGGTAGATGTTGCGTAAAGAATTGTTCCTAGAGTGGACGGCATTCCCCAGGATCATTGCGATCCTTGGGCGAGCCAGTCGTGACGAACAAATTAAACGTGGTACACAAGATACATGACACGGGCGAAATACTCTCAGGATTCAAGAAACATGTAATAATCGCAGTTCCAAATAAAGCAGGTGCTGACAGGTGTGAATACTAACATACAGTACTGACAATAACTGTTTGCCAGAAAAATGGAGAAACTGGTGGAAGTCGACCTCGGGGAAGATCAGTTTGGGCTCTGTAGAAATGCAGAAACACGCGAAATCGTACGACTTATCTAGGAGTACGTTTATGATTTTTTTACAGAACGCATTTGACGATGTTAGTTGGATTATACTCTTTCAAAATCTGAAGGTTATAACGTTTCGGTCGGATCGTTACATTTAACTTTCTGTTGCCTGGAGTTCATTTGATGAAAGAATATAACAGTTCCCAACTTCACAAAATTTATTGACAACTGAACTGCATACTCGTCACGTTAACAAAACACCAACTCACATACTTCACAGATCTCTTTGACTGACTGACAAAACAACTCAACAATTGACTCTCTCGCAGGATCGCTGCTTTTGTCCGCAGCTCGTGGTCGTGCGGTAGCGTTCTCGCTTCCCACGCCCGGGTTCCTGGGTTCGATTCCCGGCGGGGTCAGGGATTTTTCTCTGCCTCGTGATGACTGGGTGTTGTGTGCTGTCCTTGGGTTAGTTAGGTTTAAGTAGTTCTAAGTTCTAGGGGACTGATGACCGTAGATGATAAGTCCCATAGTGCTCAGAGCCATTTGAACCATAGCTGCTTTGCTTTATATATAATTTTAACAATGAATTTCAAAATAACCCATTATTAAATTTTTACCATTTCGATGTTACAATTATAATTTACAAAACGCAAAGAAACTGATGTTACAGCTGATTAGGTATAAAATACAATATTAATTGACATAATTTTTATAGTATCATCACTAGTTTTAAATATGAAAATCGATCTGAACTTTAATTACAATAATGTCTCTTGTATTATTTTAGTTACGTAATTAATTACAGTTTGGATTTGGTTACTAACATTCAATGACAGTACAAATCTCGTGCTTTATCCGACTACATACGTAAAATTTACAAGTAAGACCGCAAATTCGGAAAATCAGAAAGTTGTGTGATGTAAACAGTTGGAGAATTAATTAGAAATGTAATTACGAAGGATATTAATTACAGAGGAGGACATAAAATAGATAACAAATGAGAATACATTGCTTGGTAAGAAGTTTTAAGCAGTCTTAAGATAATGAGGTTCTCTGTGTCAACCCACCAATCAACTGCAATTAAGGTAACCAGAGGCGCCAGCCACTTATGCGAATATCTCCTCAGCCTCTTAATATTTGCCACCAGATATTTAACACTTCAGTTTCTTGATTAAACATCTAACTCAGCACCTGTACATAATTTTGTTAATGACAACAATCCCCTGACAATCATGATAATATACGTCCTATAGAACAATCTATATGGTTTCACCATAAGTATCAAGTGTTTTAGCAAATTGGACAGAATGATATATATAAGTCCCTGAAGTGTTAAATATATAAGTCCCTAGGACTCACTGACTCGTCCGACAGCCACCCGGATGAATACAAAAAAGGCGGTATCAGTCTCTTCATTAGTGTCTTGGGGAAGGCTGTATCGTTATAAGGTAAGCGGAATAAGAGACTGAGAGCGAAAGGTTATTTACAACTTTTACAGAAACAACACTGCAATCAAAAGGATCGAAGGACATAACTAGAAACAGCGATGGAAGGAAGGAAGAAAGATTGGATGTAACATCCCGTCGACGTAGAGATTATTCTAGACGGAGCACAAACTCTTATTGACGGAAAGTCATCGAGTAAAAGAGAAGTGATTTCAGGCGTTCCCTAAGGTAGTGTTATAGGCCCTTTGCTGTTCCTAATCTATATAAACGATTTGGGACACAATGTGTGCAGCAGTCTTATGTTATTTGCAGATGACGCTGTCGTTTATCGACTAATAAAGTCATCAGAAGATCAAAAGAAACTGCACAACGATTTAGAAGATATATCGGAATGGTGAGAAAAGTGGCAGTTGACCTTAAATAAGGGAAAGGTGAGGTCATCCACATGAGTGCTAAAAGGAACTCGTTAAACTTCGGTTACACGATAAATCAGTCTAATCTAAAAGCCATAAATTCAACTAAATACCTAGGTATTACAATTACGAACAACTTAAATTGGAAGGAACACACAGGAAAATGTTGTGGGGAAGGCTAACCAAAGACTGCGTTTTATTGGCAGGACATTTAGGAAATGTAACAGATCTACTAAGGAGACTGCCTACACTACGCTTGTCCGTCCTGTTTTAGAATACTGCTGCGCGGTGTGGGATCCTTACCAGATAGGACTGACGGAGTACGTCGAAAAAGTTCAAAGAATGGCAGCACGTTTTGTATTATCGCTAAATGTGGGAGAGATTGTCACAGAAATCATACAGGATCTCGGATGGACATCATTAAAAGAAAGGCGTTTTTCGTTGGGACGGAATCTTCTAACGAAATTACAATCACCAACTTTCTCCATCGAATGCGAAAATATTTTGTTGACACCGACCTACATAGGGAGAAACGATCATCAAGATAAAATAACGGAAATCAGAGCTCGTGCGGAAAGATATGTGTTCTTTTTTTTCGCGCGCTATACGAGATTGGAATAATAGAGAATTGTGAAGGTGGCTCGATGAACCCTCTGCCACGCACTTAAATGTGATTTGCAGAATATCTATGTGGCTGTAGATGTAGATTAGGGAAGTATGGGGAAGGAAATCAGCCGTGCCCTTTAAAGGAAACCATCCTGGCGTTTTCCTGGAGCGCTTTAGGGAAATCACGAGAAGCCTACATCTGGATGCCGGACGCAGCTTTGAACCGTCGTCCATCGGAATGCGAATCCAGTCTGCTAACCACTGCGCGACCTCGCTCGGTAATAGTGGTGGAGAATGGAGTAAGACGGGGATGTAGCCTATCGCCAATGTCATTCAATGTCTACACCGAGAAAGCAGTAAGGAGAATCGAGGAAAAATTTAGAAAGGGAACTGAGATTTGCCGATGACTTTGTAATTCTTTCATACGCCCAAGTGGTTGGAAGAGCAGTTGGAGTATGAACATCAGCAAAAGCAAAAGAAAGATAATGGAATATATCCGATTTAAGTTAGGCGATGCTGAGGATTAGGTAATGAGACACTAAAGCTACTGATGAGTCCTGCTATTTCGATATCGAAAGAGCTGTTGATGGTCGAGATAGAGAGCATATGAAATACGTACAGGCAATAGGAACAACAGGAATGTGCCCAACAAAGAAAATTATTCGCCCCCTTAAGAGAGCACAACGATCGCTTTGGAGCGCTGCAGTTGATGTATAACTGGTGCCAGGCAATCATGAGGCCTCCGCCAATCACGTCAGTCGTGGCAGTGAAGTAGTTTGTACACTCCTGGAAATTGAAATAAGAACACCGTGAATTCATTGTCCCAGGAAGGGGAAACTTTATTGACACATTCCTGGGGTCAGATACATCACATGATCACACTGACAGAACCACAGGCACATAGACACAGGCAACAGAGCATGCACAATGTCGGCACTAGTACAGTGTATATCCACCTTTCGCAGCAATGCAGGCTGCTATTCTCCCATGGAGACGATCGTAGAGATGCTGGATGTAGTCCTGTGGAACGGCTTGCCATGCAATTTCCACCTGGCGCCTCAGTTGGACCAGCGTTCGTGCTGGACGTGCAGACCGCGTGAGACGACGCTTCATCCAGTCCCAAACATGCTCAATGGGGGACAGATCCGGAGATCTCGCTGGCCAGGGTAGTTGACTTACACCTTCTAGAGCACGTTGGGTGGCACGGGATACATGCGGACGTGCATTGTCCTGTTGGAACAGCAAGTTCCCTTGCCGGTCTAGGAATGGTAGAACGATGGGTTCGAAGACGGTTTGGATGTACCGTGCACTATTCAGTGTCCCCTCGACGATCACCAGTGGTGTACGGCCAGTGTAGGAGATCGCTCCCCACACCATGATGCCGGGTGTTGGCCCTGTGTGCCTCGGTCGTATGCAGTCCTGATTGTGGCGCTCACCTGCACGGCGCCAAACACGCATACGACCATCATTGGCACCAAAGCAGAAGCGACTCTCATCGCTGAAGACGACACGTCTCCATTCGTCCCTCCATTCACGCCTGTCGCGACACCACTGGAGGCGGGCTGCACGATGTTGGGGCGTGAGCGGAAGACGGCCTAACGGTGTGCGGGACCGTAGCCCAGCTTCATGGAGACGGTTGCGAATGGTCCTCGCCGATGCCCCAGGAGCAACAGTGTCCCTAATTTGCTGGGAAGTGGCGGTGCGGTCCCCTACATCACTGCGTAGGATCCTACGGTCTTGGCGTGCATCCGTGCGTCGCTGCGGTCCGGTCCCAGGTCGACGGGCACGTGCACCTTCCGCCGACCACTGGCGACAACATCGATGTACTGTGGAGACCTCACGCCCCACGTGTTGAGCAATTCGGCGGTGCGTCCACCCGGCCTCCCGCATGCCCACTATACGCCCTCGCTCAAAGTCCGTCAACTGCACATACGGTTCACGTCCACGCTGTCGCGGCATGCTACCAGTGTTAAAGACTGCGATGGAGCTCCGTATGCCACGGCAAACTGGCTGACACTGACGGCGGCGGTGCACAAATGCTGCGCAGCTAGCGCCATTCGACGGCCAACACCGCGGTTCCTGGTGTGTCCGCTGTGCCGTGCGTGTGATCATTGCTTGTACAGCCCTCTCGCAGTGTCCGGAGCAAGTATGGTGGCTCTGACACACCGGTGTCAATGTGTTCTTTTTTCCATTTCCAGGTGTGTATGTGCCAGTCGGTTGTGTGGAATCTGTGCAGTTGAAATGGGTCTACGTGGAGAGATGACAGAAAGGAAGTACAGTGTGTCGACGCGCCCGTGACCACACACACGCAAGTTGCCCGATTTGCTGGTGTTTCAGTGCCGACTGTCCAACCTGTCTACAAGAAATGCCATGTAACTTATAGCCATGTAACACGGAACAAGGACAGTGGTCGTAAAAAGATCGTAACGGAGGTGTGTGCCACGCCTTGTCACTAGCAAACCGGACAAGAATTCCTACTGCCAGTGAATGCAGGCCCATCCAAACTGGTTTCCGAGTGATCATTGCGACTGTAACTGCATGCAGTGGGCATTTGGAGACGTGTACTCGCGAAAGGTCATCGCTCACGTAAAGAAATGCAAAAAAAATGTACAGTAGCTGGCTAAAGGCATGTAGTACAACTAGACTCTATTTTGCCTCTCTTTCACATCATGCAACGGACCGATTGTACCTATGGCCCATTCAGGCGTTTAACAGGCTTGAGGCAGAGGTTGCAGCTCAGGCCAGAGGTTGTCCTGTCAAGTTTTGGGGCTGTTTTTCATACTGTGACTTGGTCCCACTCATTCCGGTTACCGTGAACCTGAAACAAGACGTTTTTTCTAGCATTCTCGGTGGCCGAGACTTGCCCGTTCTTCTACATCTTCATGAAGAATATACCGTTGATGCTCCCTTCGCGGCCGGCCGCTGTGGTCGAGCGGTTCTAGGCGCTTCCGTACGGAACCACGCGGCTGCTACGATCGCAGGTTCGAATCTTGCCTCGGGCATGGATGTGTGTGATTTCCTTAGGTTTAAGCAGTTCTAAGACTGGGGGACTGATGACCTCAGATGTTAAGTCCCATAGTGCTTACAGCCATTTGAACCATTTTGAACAATAACTAACAGACATACAACAATAAAATTTCTGGTAGTTACACGTTAAACGCAGCCATGTATAGGGATGCCAACCGCGTTTCACTCCAACACACCATTGGCGCGAAATTACGAATGTTCAGGAATTTTTGAACAGATCATATATTTGTTAAAATGCTCTCCAACCATCAAAAATACAACAACTAATACTGTAATTTCTTACAGCAGCGAAAGGAGCTGACTGTCAGTTATCTGTGTACTCTGTAACAGTTTGTTTGCACATTTTTGACATGGTGGTTTTCGCATTTTCGAAAATACCATTTTTGACTACGTTACATAAGCTGTCAAACGAATTATTCTGTATTTTTGGCATCTAATATCTGTTTTGTACGTGGGTGCAAATTCGGTTTTCTGCTCTGTAGGGTATTTGGATCGCGGCTCGAAACTAGTGAATAAAAAGTAAAATTTGCAACTTTGAACTGGTTTCCCGTTGTACTGATTAACAGAAGTTGCTGACCCACAGCTGTACCAGCACGCTGCAAGTTCGTAGCTATGTTCATATTACATCTTATTTCTCCCAAAGAGTTCACCCGTAGCACGCGACTAATTTTCAATCAAAAATCACATGGGTAAATTAAATCAAATGAAGACTTACAGTATAGTGACTGCAATTAGAAGTGTACGGAATCTTCGTACTCGCTCACAGTTTGGCAACGTCACGAACTCTCGAGCCACGTGTCCACTTGGAAAACCTCTAACTGCTAACAAGTACCTCTTACAGTGGAAAGTGTTACGCCACGACGAGCACATTGACCGAACGCTACGAACTGCTACTACAGAATTTCCATGCCTGTTTGCTTCACCAAAACCTACCAGCAAGTTCTCTGCCCACAATTCTTTAAACAATCGATCTCCCATGTATAAAATCTGTCATTACGTTACAAATAGCACTGAAAGACCTACGTCGAAACAAGACCCCGGGAGTAGACAACACTCCATTAGAACTACTGATAGCCTTGGGCGAGGCAGCCCTGACAAAACTGTACCATCTGGTGAGCAAGATGTATGAGACAGGCGAAATACCCTCAAACTTCAAGAAGAATATAATAATACCAATCCCAAAGAAAGCAGGTGTTGACAGATGTGAAAATTACCGAACTATCAGTTTAACCCTAGGACGCCTAAGAGGGGGGTTCGCTGAACCCACAATTTTTTTATGTCCCCTGCTTTTGCTCAAGTACCTTTCATACTACATATTCCCTTTGAGTTATTGTTTGTTGGCTATTTTATGAAACGTTAGTGTCAATATATTTTATAGAAAACTCCTGCTTTGAAAGAAAAAATAAATAAACTTATTATGGGTCCAACAACCCCCCCCCCCCTTAGGCTTCCATGCTATAGAAAATTTCTCTTAGTAGGATTCGTATTTCTCTTCTCTACAACAATGCAAGTTAGTTTCTTGTTGGTTGGTATTCTTGATATTCACAACAATTGGTTTACTTTCAGAGGAAGTAATTGTTGATGTCAGTCAGCTGTTATTTATCTTGTAAACTTGCAGTGAGTTAGTGCAGTTTCCAACACGTAGGCCTCCAGGAACTTTGGTGTCCTACACAGCAAAAACGAAACCAAGTAAAAACTTACTGATGTTGTCAACAATCCACCAAGGTAAAGGCACTGTTGGAGGAGAGAAGAATAAAACCGAGATAAATGCATATTATAATTCCAGGAAAGGTGGAATTGATACCATTGATCAAATGGCGCGTATATACACCTGCAAGAGGGGAACAAAGAGATGACCTCTATCTGTATTTTACTCTCTCATCGACATTTGTGCTATCAATGCAACCACCATATTCATCCAGCAACATCCAAGATGGAATGAAAAGAAACACAACAAACGTAAACTTTATCTTCTGCAAGCTGGGATGGAACTAGTGAAATTGCAGGTAGAAGAAAGAAGTGCCAATGCAAGAGGGTTATCTAACCAAATTGTTCAATCAATGGAGACTGTTCCACAAAAGAAAATCAAAGAAGTGACAACAAAAGCACGTCTGCCTCCTGCAGGGAAAGGTCGGTGCCATATTTGTGTAAGAAAAGCTAAAACAAAGAAGCAGAAGTACAACAATCTAAGTATACCAAACAGTATTGTGGACAGTGACATAAACATGTGTGTAACACATATTCAGAAAAAATTGTGAAGTGTGTCTCTTGCCTTGAAGTTGATGACTCAGATTAGTCTATTGTATATGAACACATTTGTATTTTGTATTGTAATATGTCAATTTTTTATTCCCTCAATCCAATATTTATAACAATTAACAACATTTATAAACCGATGTCTTAGTTAAAATACATAAACCATTTTGAAAGTTGTAATTTTTCGTCAGTAAACTTATTTAATACCTGTGGGCCCCCATAGGCATCCAAGTTAGAAAAAAAGGCTTGGGCGTCCTAGGGTTAATAAGCTTCGGCTGCAAAATACTAACACGATTTCTTTACAGACGAATGGAAAAACTGGTAGAAGCCATCCTCGGGGAAGATCGGTTTGGATTCCATAGAAACGTTGGAACGCGGGAGGCAATACTGACCCTACGACTTATCTTAGAAAATACACTCCTGGAAATTGAAATAAGAACACCGTGAATTCATTGTCCCAGGAAGGGGAAACTTTATTGACACATTCCTGGGGTCAGATACATCACATGATCACACTGACAGAACCACAGGCACATAGACACAGGCAACAGAGCATGCACAATGTCGGCACTAGTACAGTGTATATCCACCTTTCGCAGCAATGCAGGCTGCTATTCTCCCATGGAGACGATCGTAGAGATGCTGGATGTAGTCCTGTGGAACGGCTTGCCATGCAATTTCCACCTGGCGCCTCAGTTGGACCAGCGTTCGTGCTGGACATGCGGACCGCGTGAGACGACGCTTCATCCAGTCCCAAACATGCTCAATGGGGGACAGATCCGGAGATCTTGCTGGCCAGGGTAGTTGACTTACACCTTCTAGAGCACGTTGGGTGGCACGGGATACATGCGGACGTGCATTGTCCTGTTGGAACAGCAAGTTCCCTTGCCGGTCTAGGAATGGTAGAACGATGGGTTCGATGACGGTTTGGATGTACCGTGCACTATTCAGTGTCCCCTCGACGATCACCAGTGGTGTACGGCCAGTGTAGGAGATCGCTCCCCACACCATGATGCCGGGTGTTGGCCCTGTGTGCCTCGGTCGTATGCAGTCCTGATTGTGGCGCTCACCTGCACGGGGCCAAACACGCATACGACCATCATTGGCACCAAGGCAGAAGCGACTCTCATCGCTGAAGACGACACGTCTCCATTCGTCCCTCCATTCACGCCTGTCGCGACACCACTGGAGGCGGGCTGCACGATGTTGGGGCGTGAGCGGAAGACGGCCTAACGGTGTGCGGAACCGTAGCCCAGCTTCATGGAGACGGTTGCGAATGGTCCTCGCCGATACCCCAGGAGCAACAGTGTCCCTAATTTGCTGGGAAGTGGCGGTGCGGTCCCCTACGGCACTGCGTAGGATCCTACGGTCTTGGCGTGCATCCATGCATTGCTGCGGTCCGGTCCCAGGTCGACGGGCACGTGCACCTTCCGCCGACCACTGGCGACAACATCGATGTACTGTGGAGACCTCACGCCCCACGTGTTGAGCAATTCGGCGGTACGTCCACCCGGCCTCCCGCATGCCCACTATACGCCCTCGCTCAAAGTCCGTCAACTGCACATACGGTGCACGTCCACGCTGTCGCGGCATGCTACCAGTGTTAAAGACTGCGATGGAGCTCCGTATGCCACGGCAAACTGGCTGACACTGACGGCGGCGGTACACAAATGCTGCGCAGCTAGCTCCATTCGACGGCCAACACCGCGGTTCCTGGTGTGTCCGCTGTGCCGTGCGTGTGATCATTGCTTGTACAGCCCTCTCGCAGTGTCCGGAGCAAGTATGGTGGGTCTGACACACCGGTGTCAATGTGTTCTTTTTTCCATTTCAAGGAGTGTATAAAGCCGCGGTGCGGACGGCTAAGGGATCGCCTGATCAAATCGGCTCTCCCGAATAGCCGCTGGGCTAGTAATGCACCACATTAAGTTATTGAATAAATCATAGCTCCTTTCGCTGATGGCCGATGAAGCTCTCAATTTAAATGTGTATTCAGCACACAGGTAAGTAATCATAATAAAAGTTTGACGTGGCTAAGTTAAATATTTTGGGCGAGAGAATTAATATAATTACACTGGACGCAGTAGACGAGCTCTGAACTTGCCCTTTGGAGATACGCTATCGCTATAGTTTTATAGTTATTCAAATGAAACTTTTCACATCTTTATGATTATAGCGGATCTCCATTCTACTTAAATATAAACATCCTAGTCTTGTTTATTAGCCTACTTAATCTATCTTGCTTCCTTAATTTTTAAGACAAAAACCAGAAAATTATGAATTTCAACTAAAATCTTAATTTGTGAGATCCAAAAGACTGTTTGTATTAAATAATTATGAAAAAGGAATCTAAATATAAATTTTTAAGTCTCTAGCTCTTTTCTGTTGCGCCAATGATTTTTACAGAAAAACGTCCAAATTTTGAAAATGGTTAAAGTTATCGAACTGATATTCAACACATATTAATTTAGTATTACTCCTGACATGCTAGAAACATTTTAGGTTATTTACGTGATTTTTAAAGTATTGCGCAACATTTATGACGTCAGAGCTAGTTATAGCGGACTGGCTGGCACACAATGGAAAGACTGATGTGAATTTACTATGGCGTGAGTAGGCTGCTTCCCTACATCACCCTCTACTTAAATTTTTTTTTAATGTTAATGAACGAAAGAAAAAATTTAGTTACAAAAAGGGAAGCAAGAGTACAGCTTAACTCCCTATGAAAAATTAAAATTGAATTGTAAACATATAGAAATATTAAAAGAAAACTGGTTACCTACTTTAATTATTTAAATTACTGGTATGTTCACTGCCTCTTAAGCAACGTTATCCCTCAAAATTTAAGCAAAATCAATGAAACACTTTGGCATACATATTGCCTTAGACAAACAAACACATAAAATATGTAAAATTATGAAAATCTTAAATCCATTAAATACATTTTTACATACACAAATTCAAAGAAAATAACAGTTATTCAAGATACATAAACAGATGATTATATCTTAGCAGTCTTTTCTAAACCTGAAAGAAAATTTCACAAATAATTTTTACACACGTGGTTGTAGCTGCTTTGGTTAGCGTTCTACACTTCCATTCACAAGGGTAGAGGAGGGGAAGTTGCTATGGTGTGCGTCCTTCACGTTCACTCTAAATTACATGGGGAAAGGGGAGGGGTCACTGTGAGTTGTGTCCAAGTCACTCCACGCTTTCACGCAGCTACCAGGCTGCCATTATCTGGTTTGTCCTGTAGAACAAACAGAAAGAGTGCCTCAGACTCTGTTCACTTAATATCTAAGGGTGGGTCACAATGAAATGGGGACATATACATGTTATCCTTCAATATTTTGCTGGAACAAAGTTAACAGAACTTTTTCAATTTTACTCTCGTGGTTACTTAATTGTCATAAAATCGGTAAACGAATGGCTCAAAACGCCGTTAGTCACGTACTAGAGAAAATTTATGCTCAAGTCATACAATCATAAATCCTATTTAATTTCAATTCATTATTTCTGGGCTGGAACACTGAACCAATGCTCGGTACATTCCTGATACATTTGTATTTTATTTACTTAGCTGAATCATCTTCGATTACCTTATTCTTAGAGATAGTATGAGTATATTTGATTAGTAGTTGTTTTCTCAGCTTCTTTGTACATGTGAGTAACTTTTGGTAATAGTACAGTTCTGAGTGTTCAAAACACACTACGCTTAGTTGACTATTAAATCCACTTATTGGTCCACTGCTGTTGTGTCAGTTCCACATCTGCAATTGTGTACTTACTTCATCGAAGTGTATTTATGCTGAGCTATAAATAATGTTTCACATCTGTCATTATGTTACTTATTTACTTTGCTAGTGTATGAACTTAAGTAATACTCACTCTATTAACATTTAAAGCATAGGATAGCACATTTATTGTATACCTATAGTGTATTGCAGCTGATCAGTTTGCTCACGTGGCAATCCATTTCCACTCGATCGGACGCTGAAACCACAGGTAGTCTCTCTCGACCTACCACTAAAGTGCATTAAGTAATTATGGACGAGCGCAATGCTAAATTGCTTAAACCTATAGGACACCATGAGCTGCTCTGTCTCATCTAACATAAGGGTACCTATGGTCGCATTCACGCCTCCAACTCATAACCTCAATACGTGTAGGTGTGTCCTGTCACACACTACACCAAATAACGGCCAGCTCCAACCTTATAAATACTTCTCAACCACAAACACTGCTCAATTCTATTACACTGCCATTCCTTGCTACACGAGGTGAGTTTATTCTTACGACTTATCTGCATATTTTTCATAAAGCAACCTCTTTTACTATTTAGTAGTTAGCTCTAATGCGTACACTAGGTTGCACTGCCACTTCAGATCGTGCTTGAACACGAATTTGTACATCTTTCTAAAATATTATTGTGGGACCATTTCCAATAAAACAACACTTTGTACTTACTATATTACCAGGGTTCTATACATAATTGTTACTCAAATACCTTTGTATCTTAATTACGTCATACTTCTTTATTGTTTATGTCACTGTTAGGTTTGTCACATTAGGTATTTTCTTCACTAATCGGTGGATAGAATGGTTACAGAACTCATGGCTTGATAGCCATGACGGAAAATTTTAGTATTTGAGAGTAAGCGCCGAAATTTTGGTGGATAGGAAAGATGAAGAATGAGTGAGATCTGAAATGGGAAAGAAGATCTCACACAGCTGGGACTGCACAGCTGCCACACTGTGTAGAGGTTACAGAACAACCTCCTCCCTACAGCATTCATTAGTTTATTAAAATTTTCATATTGGAAAGAAGGGGTCGAAATTTTTGTGGATAGGAAAGATGAAGAATGAGTGAGACGTGAAATGGAAAGAAGATCTCACACAGCTGGGACTGCACAGCTGCCACACTGTGTAGAGGTTACAGAACAACCTCCTCCCTACAGCATTCATTCACTACCTATGAATTTCTTTAGGTCGATCACGTTCCTGAGACCTAATAGCTTTTTACTTTTAGGGTACTCTAGCCTATATGCATTGGCATGTGGTTTTCCTATGATCCTGAAAGGTCCTTGGTATACGAACATGAATTTCTTAGTTTCTGCATTTATTTTCTTTGATTTTTCCTTGGTTTTGACAAGGACTAACTGACCTATTTCAAAACTAGTAGGTACAGCTTTTGCGCCATGACGCTTCTTCCTTTCCAACGCTCTTTTTCTTATATTTGTCCTAGCCTTTAATTTCTTCTCGTCTGTGGATATTTGCGTTAGAATAGGGAATTCTACCATATCTGCAATCACATTGTGCGGTTCTTGGCCAAACATCAATTCGCAAGGTGCAAAACCAGTTGCATCATGTCTTAAGTTATTAATTACATTCTCAAAATACGTCATGTGCTCTGCCCAACTTGAGTGTTTCCGAGCACAATAAGTCCTGCAAAGCCTATTCAATTCTCTCATAATACGTTCACTCATATTCCCTTGGGGGAAATACGCAGATATTTTCAGATGTTTCACTCCGGCCTTATCTAGACATTCCTTAAATATATCAGAAGTAAATTGAGGCCCATTGTCTGACAGCAAATTCTTCGGAACGCCAACGTTCACGAAGAAATCTTTTTCCAACTTTTCTACCAACGTTTTTGCATTTGCTCTTTTAATTGGGTACAGCTTAACATATTTACTGAATCCATCCACAACAACAAAAACATGGGTGCACCCACCTCTCGAAGCAGGAAGAGGGCCAAACAAATCACAAGCCAGTAATTCTAGGGTTTCAGTTGGCTCTACTGAATGCATATCCCCTTGTATTCTGGTGTTAGCAGCACGGACTTTCTGGCACACTACACAAGATGCTAGACGCTTGGCCACACGGCGGTACATGTTGTCAAACACAACCTTCTCTTTTAATTTTGCAATGCACTTCTTTGCACCGTAGTGCCCATACCTCAGGTGTACATAGTCGATTAGTAAGTCCACATGTTGTGAGGGAAAGCACAGCTTCCACTCAGAAACACCTACCTTTTTCCTCCTAAACAGGATACCTTTATGCAGACAATAGTATTGCGAAACCTTAGGATAGTTCGCATTTCCTAAATAGCTCTTCACTAATTTCAGTTGGTCATCTGCATTCTGCTCACGTCTCAAGTTCTTAATCACTCTCTTTAATGCACTTTCTTCCTTTACTTCGTGCAATGCAAACATTCGAACTTCATTTAGGTCTGTTGCTGTAATTCCCGCGTCATCACAGAGCTCCGCACTTCTAGATAACCCATCAGCTACCAGATTGTCTTTCCCTTGAATATATCTATCCTCAAGGCCAAACTGCTGGAGATACAATGACCATCTTACCAAACGAGCATTCCTCAACTTACAGGTCTTTAGAAAGGTCAACGCCTTCTGGTCACTGTAAACAATTATCTTGTGACCTAATAGATACTGCTCAAACTTCTGTACCCCAAATACAATTGCCAATGCTTCCAGTTCTGAGATGCCATAATTTCTCTCTGCTGCCTGTAAAGATCGACTTGCGAAAGCTATAGTCTTGTGCACTTCTTGTTCGTTCTCTATTTCTACTTGGAATATCTCCACAGCTATACCATAGCCACTAGCATCAACAGACATACAGAATGGTTTTTCAAAATCAGGATGATGTAAAATAGGACTATTAATTAAAGATTGTTTAAGCACCTCAAACGCCTGTTGACATTCTGCTGTCCAAACCCAAGGGGTATTCTTTTTCAGCAGGAGGTGAAGACAGGGCGCATTAAAAGCCTGATCACTAACAAAACGCCTATAGAAGCCGAAAAGACCGAACATCGATCTCAACTGCTTCTTGTTCCTGGGAGCCTCAGATTTTTCAATGACTGCTAGCTTGCCTGGGTCAGGCAGAATACCTTTTCCACTTATCATATATCCCAAGAAACCTATTTCCTCTTTAACACACTCTGTCTTTACAATCTTTAGTTTCATGCCACCTCTCTCAATAGCCTCTAACACTTCCTCTCATAAAGCTGTGTGTTCTTCCCAGGTAGGAGTTGCTATTAACAGATCATCTACGTAGACTGTTATTTTATTACTTAAGGCTGGTCCTAAAACATGGCACATCACACGTACGATGGCACAAACAGAGATATTAAGTCCGAAAGGTACCACACGGTATTGGTAACAAACTCCTTCGTACAAGAAAGCTGTGTACTTCCTTGAACTTTCCGCCAGTGGCAAATTCCAATATCCACACGTGATGTCCATAGAAGTTAAGAATTTTACTCCCCGGAACTTTTGCAGTAACTCGTCCATGTTCTGCGGTCTATCACTTTCCCTAACCACTATTTCATTCAACCAACGAGCGTCCAAGACCAATCTGACACTCCCGTCTGTTTTTGGTACAACAACAAGAGAATTATTGTACTCACTGACCGCTTTTTCAATCACACCCCACTCTAGCATTCTCTGTATCTCCTTTCGAACTGCCTCCTTCCTAGCTACATGTATTTGGTATGGCTTCCTGAAAAACACTTGGCCAGGTTTCACCTTTAATTGACATTCATAACCTTTGACCACGCCAGGTCGATCTGAAAATACCTTATGACGCCTTTTAAAAACCTGTCTCAGTTCTTCCTTCTGATTAGCTGAAATTTTATCGATTTCCTGCAATTTAGCTTCTATTTTGTCCAAAATAATTGCTTCTTCTTCTGTGTTTAGCTTACTTGTACTAAGATTAACACCTTCGTCCCAATATCTCCTATTTTTCAGAACTCGTATAGGCAGCTCCCAAGTTTCATCATTAGTTACTACATGTTTATCACTAAAAGGTACTGTAATTACTCCGGTTATTGGCATGACCATTTTTAACTGGCTTCTTTCAAAGTCAACAACACTCTGATATTGTGACAAGAAATCTATGCCAATTAAAACCTCAATACTGAGATTGTTTACAATTAAACATGGATGATCAATTAATTTACCATTAATGTTAAAGGGCAGCAAAGCTTCTTGCTTTACCCTTTTTGACACCTTGCCAGTGGCACCAATTATTCTTAGTCCTGATTCCCTCATTACTGTAAGCTTGACTTGACCAGGTAATGCATCAAAGAAGGACTGAGATATCGCACTCACCTCACTTCCACTGTCTAAGAGACAACGTACATTGATACCCAACATATTCACTATTATTATAGGGTGGCTTATTCTAGGTTGTACAGGTGGTTCCTCAAAATCATCCAATAGTTCCTTTTGGATTTGTCTCCAACTAAAGTGATCGACATCTGTATTCATTACATTTAGGTCAAAGTGTGTAGGGGTTTCCTGAATTACATTTTCAGCTGCCATTTCCAGTCGGTCTATTAATTTCAAATCGAAACACCTCACGACTTCATTACATTTAGTTTGTTGAACATGACCCAAATTACTGTAGTCTGAGCGATTCTGCGCCTCCAGACCGGGCATAACACTAGTTACAGCTAAACCACTTTCTCTATTATCGTTGGGTTCCTTCTCAAGTGACAACTGGTCACAGCTACTGGTTCATCGACCCCCAACAGGCTACCCTCTACATTCTCACTTACCTCCTGCCCTAAATCTATTAGTACAGTATCAACATCCCGCACAGGCACTTTAGATAAGAGCACATCATCCTCATCGTAAATATAAGCATGAATTTCTTCTGCTTCTTCACCTGACAATTCGGTATTTTGTAGCTCTTCCCTACCATTACACTGCTGCGCCTTCTCTTTCTCTTCCCACTTAGAAAGCGTCTCTAACACGGTATCTATCAAATACTGTGAGTGACCTAATATTTCTGTTGTATCCTTAGATGCTACCGACACTTCATCCACGTGTTCAGTTTGAGTATTCTGATCTGTCTTACCAATTACTGTAACTACTGGCTTAGGAAAAGTAACCGCCTGGTGAGCGCCAGTATCCTCATAGACGGGAGCTAGTTTTCCTGCCTCTGCCTACTACTGTTTCCTTTATTTATATTATAGTTAACTGGCACAGCATTGCTTTCCGTACTGTTGTTTACCTGCATAATTTTGTTTGGAACAAAATTACTATCATTTGGATGCCATTGTTGGTTCTGATAATTATTTCTCCAGTTCCTACCTCTCTTAGGATGGCGAACACCTACTGTTCTGATGTTTACGTTGCCATTCTGCTCGTTCTTAAAATTACTACTATTGTTATTAGCATTTCTGTTATTACGTGCTTGCTCCTCATTGGCAGCAACACGTTCTACACGTTCCAGATACTCAATGAAACGATCCAGATTGTCTCTAGGGGCAGATATAATTGTAGTTTGCCAATACCATGGCAGTTTGGCTTCAAGACCTAGTATAATCATTTCAGGTTTTAGCTTTTCGGCCAAATGTGACAAACGTGAGATCCATGACCTAGCAAACTCTTTAATGGATTCCTTGCCTGCATTGAAGCGTTTTCCACTCCAAAATTCTCTCAACACTTCATTTTGCTTATTACTAGACCAATACTCATTAATGAAAGCTGTTTTAAATTCCGCTAATGTTTTACACTTCAACATAACATCAGCTGACCAACGCATGGCGTCACCTGCTAAATGGCTTCTAATAAATGAGATTTTCTCTCGTTCACACCAAGTTGGTGGAATCACATCTTCAAAATCGTTCCAGAAATCTAGCGGGTGGATATTTTTATCTGGATCGAACTGCAAGAACTGCCGACACCCGATAAAAGCGGCGTTTGCAGCTACAACTTGTTGTATACTACCATTACCAGAAGTTACTGAAGCTACTTTACTCTCAATGTTAGCAATGTTAGTACTGATATTTTCTACTCACATTTCAACATTATCTACTCTTTGCACAATATGAGTAGTATCAGTTTTGATTGCATTTACTTCTGCTTGACATATGTTTACTTTTATATTAACATCTTTAAACCTATCTGAGCACAGTTCAGATTCCGCCTCGATCTTTTCTGTTAACTTGTGCTCCAGCTTCGCATCTTCCATTTGGAAGTCTCTGCGAACCTCAGCAACTTCGGATTTTACTGTTTTATACATTTCAGAAAATTTTTGAGCAACCTTTTTCTTAATATCCTCATGATTGTAATCAATTTTACAATTCAAACTGTCCAGATCCTCTTTCAACTTACTGCAACCAGCCTTGAAGGTATCGTCCATTACCTCCAATCGTTTATTAAAATTGGTTTGGCTGGCCACAATCCTGTTGTTTACCTCAATTATATCAGATTTTAACTCGGCTGTCATTCTAGCATTACTGGCAGCTATTGCTCGTAATATAACATTTAAATCAATAGCCCCAGTATCTTTGGGTTGCTCACTAGCTGGCTTTTTATCACCCTCAGGTGACGAAAAACTAGCACCAACACCAGAATCATCAAAACTAAATGAAACTTCTGATTGATCAGTCATATCTAACTTCTCCTGTTTAAACTCTACTACCTCTGATGACTGTTTCGTTTTTAACTCATCAGATAAACTATCATCCAATACATCAACAATTTCTGATTTCTGCTTTACTACAGGGGTCTCTATTATTGAATCATTGCCCCTTTTCACACTACTTTCAGGAGACAATACTTCATATTTCACTTTAACATTACTATTTTCATACATATTTACACTTGAATCGTTGTCTGGATTTACAGTTCCCTCAACAGACATAGGTTCTGATCTAAGTTTAACCTCAGTTTCTTTTGGCGGTTCCATCTCCGACAGTCTTTTAGTGCAGGTTAGTAGAATTTTTAACGGCTTTTCACTTAACTTAGTTCCTTCTGCACAACGTATGGTGTTGCCGGCGCAGCGTACCAGGATTACTGATGCGACGCGGCGCGTTGAATTGCAGACGGCACTCCAACGGATGTTGTGTGTTTGCGTGGCCCACAACTGCAGGCGCGGCTCCGGCTGCTCCGGCGGACGACTGCGGTGAGGCGAAACTGGCTTCTCGCGATGCCGGCAGCGCCGCTAGACTAAGTGCCAGCTCCGTCAATCCAGATGCGTTGTTAATCCAATTGCGTCGTCCACATGCAGACGTAACACATTCACTGTTCTATTACTCAGTTGCGTGTCGCATTTCATTCGCGAATCCGAATATTTAAAAATCACTTTCACTTTTACTCAGTTTTTCCCGGCCGATGCACCATTTGTGGGGTGGCGGGTGGAAAATTTATTAGGTGGTATAAAATGTTTGAATGTTGAAACACTTCCTGGCCTATTAACCATATGTGCGGCAGTGGGTGGAATTATATTGTTGTTGTATAAATGTTCCTATTATTTATTTAATGCTGTTGTTTGCCGTTCTCAACACTGGCTCTCTAACTACAATATTGGCAACCAGAAAGTGATTAGCAAAACGTGAAGCCTGTAATTAGAATTCCTAGTGCCCACTTCATCTGAGAAATACACTTACAACTACAGCTTATAGCTCTGAGGAATTAGGAGATTGTCTGGGATTTATAATCAAAAACGATCGTGAAAAAAAAAACTTTCTTTATATTCTGAAAGTCACAGATGATAAAAAAAGAATCCACACAATCTAACTAACAGAGCAGTTCAGAGTCTAATGCGCTGATGCCACTATAACTGTCCAAATTAAATATTTAAATGAATGCTCGCCATAATTTGATGATAATTCTCATCAAACTTCACGCTAAATAATGGTAGAACGTTTGTCCCGCGGCGGCACGTGAAAATACGACACACGCAAACTGAAGATCGATAATTAAAGTCAACCCAGAATTAACACTTCACTCGAAAATGATTTCATGGTTACGCGTATCCCGAGTAACTTAATACGGCATCCGAGGCTGTTTATAGCAATGATACCGACGCGACGCGACTCCCGACACAGATGGCGTGGTATTCAGCGTCTGGAGAGAACTGGGGCCTTGCTTCCTCGCGCAGCGTTCTTATATATAAAGCCGCGGTGCGGACAGCTAAGGGAACGCCTGATCAAATCGGTTCTCCCGAATAGCCGCTGGGCTAGTAATGCACCACATTAAGTTATTGAATAAATCATAGCTCCTTTTTCTGATGGCCGATGAAGCTCTCAATTTAAATGTGCATTCAGCACACAGGTAAGTAATCATAATAAAAGTTTGATGTAGCTAAGTTAAATATTTTGGGCGAGAGAATTAATATAATTACACTGCACGCAGTAGACGAGCTCTGAACTTGCCCTTTGGAGATACGCTATTGCTATAGTTTTATAGTTATTCAAATGAAACTTTTCACATCTTTATGATTATAGCGGATCTCCATTCTACTTAAATATAAACATCCAAGCCTTATTTATTAGCCTACTTAATCTATCTTGCTTCCTTAATTTTTAAGACAAAAACCAGAAAATTATGAATTTCAACTAAAATCTTAATTTGTGAGATCCAAAAGACTGTTTGTATTAAATAATTATGAAAAAGGAATCTTTTAAGTCTCTAGCTCTTTTCTGTTGCGCCAGTGATTTTTACAGATAAACGTCCAAATTTTGAAAATGGTTAAAGTTATCGAACTGATATTCAACACATATTAATTTAGTATTACTCCTGACATGCTAGAAACATTTTAGGTTATTTACTTGATTTTTAAAGTATTGCGCAGCATTTATGACGTCAGAGCTAGTTACAGCGGACTGGCTGGCACACAATGGAAAGACTGATGTGAATTTACTATGGCGTGAGTAGGCTGCTTCCCTACAGTAGGACATATCCTGAGGCATCAAGGGATCACCAGTTTAGTATTGAAGGGCAGCGTGGAGGCTAAAAATCGTACAGGGAGACCAAGAGATGGATACACTAAACAGATTCAGAAGGATGTAGGTTGCAGTAGGTATTGGGAGATGAAGTAGCTTGCACAGGATAGATTAGCATGGAGAGCTGCATCAAACCAGTCTCTGGACTGAAGACCACAACAACAACAACGCTACAAACGAGTTAATGTTTTAAATATTTGACGTAAAGCGTGGAAATGCATAAATAGTAGCTCATATTTCTGTACGGTGTGCAATGTCAGTTATGGTGGCACGCGTGTTTCTTTTTTAATTTTGTAGTCGTGGGCCATAAATGGTAGACTCGTATCACAAGTACCACCCAACACAGTTTTTTTAATTCTTTAAGTATTTGTACAACCAATATTGCGAGATATATTTACATCTTTCTGAAAAGCTTCTGTTTCCCCTAAACTATCTGTCGTACAATGACGTATTTTTGTAGATATCTTGAGTGGCACGAGGTGCATTCAAGTTCTAAGGCCTCCGATTTTTTTTCTAATTAACTACTCACCCGAAATCGATGAAACTGGCGTTACTTCTCGACGTAAGCGCCCTGCAGACGTACACATTTTTCACAACGCTGACGCCATGATTCCATGGCAGCGGCGAAGGCTTCTTTAGGAGTCTGTTTTGACCACTGGAAAATCGCTGAGGCAATAGCAGCACGGCTGGTGAATGTGCGGCCACGGAGAGTGTCTTTCATTGTTGGAAAAAGCCAAAAGTCACTAGCAGCCAGGTCAGGTGAGTAGGGAGCATGAGCAATCACTTCAAAGTTGTTATCACGAAGAAACTGTTGCGTAACGTTAGCTCGATGTGCGGATGCGTTGTCTTGGAGAAACAGCACACGCGCAGCCCTTCCTGGACGTTTTTGTTGCAGTGCAGGAAGGAATTTGTTCTTCAAAACATTTTCGTAGGATGCACCTGTTACCGTAGTGCCATTTGGAACGCAATGGGTAAGGATTACGCCCTCGCTGTCTCAGAACATGGACACCATCATTTTTTCAGCACTGGCGGTTACCCGAAATTTTTTTGGTGGCGGTGAATCTGTGTGCTTCCATTGAGCTGACTGGCGCTTTGTTTCTGGATTGAAAAATGGCATCCACGTCTCATCCATTGTCACAACCGACAAAAAGAAAGTCCCATTCATGCTGTCGTTGTGCGTCAACATTGCTTGGCAACATGCCACACGGGCAGCCGTGTGGTCGTCCGTCAGCATTCGTGGCACCCACCTGGATGACACTTTTCGCATTTTCAGGTCGTCATGCAGGATTGTGTGCACAGAACCCAAAGAAATGCCAACTCTGGAGGCGATCTGTTCAACAGTCATTCGGCGATCCCCCAAAACAATTCTCTCCACTTTCTCGATCATGTCGTCAGACCGGCTTGTGCGAGCCTGAGGTTGTTTCGGTTTGTTGTCACACGATGTTCTGCCTTCATTAAACTGTCGCACCCACGAACGCACTTTCGACACATCCATAACTCCATCACCACATGTCTCCTTCGACTGTCGATGAATTTCAATTGGTTTCACACCACGCAAATTGAGAAAACGAATGATTGCACGCTGTTCAAGTAAGGAAAACGTCGCCATTTTAAGTATTTAAAACAGTTCTCATTCTCGCCGTACGGTGCTGCCATCTCTGGGACGTATTGACAATGAACACGGCCTCATTTTAAAACAATGCGCATGTTTCTATCTCTTTCCAGTCCGGAGAAAAAAAATCGGAGGCCTTAGAACTTGAATGCACCTCGTATATGTACTGTCGGCAGAATGGGTATCGAATAGAATTAGTAATAAAAAATAATAAATAAAAACATCATGCTTGATGCTGATGTTTTACCACGTGAACAACGAACCTTTTGTAAGCGACGAATCGTTTTTCTTTCACGATTTTGTGTCGTGCAAGCCATAAAAAGCGTAGGAAAGATTTGAAATAATGTTTAAAGATCAAGAAATAATTTTCAACTCAGCAGCCGAGTGCGTAATAATATGAAACTTCTTGGCAGATTCAGACAGTGCCGGACCGGGATTCGAATCCATGCAACATCACTTCTTCCGGGAACAATAGTCCCGTAAGTTTCGCAAGAGAGAATCTGTGAAGTTTGGGAGGCAGGAGGTAAGGTACTGCCGGATATAAAGCTGTGAGGGGGTATCGTGAGTACTGATCGGGTAGCAGAATAGGAAAAGCACTTGCTCGACAAATGCGAAGGTCTCAGATTCGAGTTCCAGAGCCGGTCGTTGTGGCCGAGCGGTTCTAGGCGCTTCAGTCCGGAACCGGGTTGCTGCTACGGTCGCAGGTTCGAATCCTGCCTCGCGTATGGATGTGTGTGATGTTCTTAGCTTAGTTAGCTTTAAGTAGTTCTAAGTTCTAGGGGACTGATGATCTCAGATGTTAAGTACCACAGTGCTCAGAGCCATTTGAACTATTTTGAGTTCCAGTTCGGGACACATTTTAATCGGCCAGGAAGTTTCATGTTTAAAAGCTGGTGAAAGTTGCTGTGCTGTCATTCTGAAATACTGGCCGAATATAGTCGGGATAATTTGCGCGTTGTGAATTACACTGCCTCGGGACTCAAACAGTTTCGAACTTGAATATTTGACTTGCTGTGTTAAATGTTTAACGCAAGATTATACCTCCTAATGAGTAGATTATGACGGCATTTTAAGTTTTTAAATGCGGTCTAAAATTCTGCCTATATGGCATTTTTTTGCCCTCGTAAGCCGTTAGATGGGCTACCGGCAACTCGGACCGGCTGACCGTATCATTCGTTTAGCGATACAGATGTCAGTTTTCGAATGTTCTCCTCACTTGGATAAATTTCTGCGAAAGCCCGTGATTCGGATATCACTGTTGGAGCTTTACGTCCAACAAACAGCTGTACATTCAATTTCGCTTCTGGTAGATGAGAAAATTTACCACCAACTTAGTGTATGAGAGTAGTAATAGAATTTCTACGGCTTCTTCTGCCTTACACGAAAAATGGAGCGGAAGATAGTGTCGTAGCAGTTACTGGGAATGGTCAATGTACAGGGATGGGACAGATACGATCATTCGAACCAAAAATGTCTAGTAAACATGGTCTCTAAAATGCATACTTTAAGAGCTATGAGCACTTCATCTTCAATACGTGAAACAGTTCCTTTCTGTTGAACAATTGCTCATAGCTCTTAATGTATGCATTTTAGAATCCATGTTCATTAGACTTCTTTGCGCCGAATGATCGTTCCTGTTATATCCCTGAATATTGACCACCAGTATCAAATGTCCCGCCTCCCACACTGGAGACAATGTGTGCTCTAGGGGAGCCCACGGCACGGGCAATGTGGCGAGTTCTCGCCGTCAGGTTCTCTGCTATGTGACGAAGGACGTTCTCTTACAAAGCCAAAAGCGCGGCGCGTCCGTGGAGCACAGCGATCAACCGTCCTGGTTGCCAACGGACCAGATCCGCGCAGCCTGTGTTCTAATCGGACGAAAATGATGTGCGACGTCACGATTACGACAGGGATTCACCACGGCACCCACTTGCCAGTTTATTACACTACTGGCCATTAAAATTGCGACACCACGAAATTGACGCGCTACAGACGCGAAATTTAACCGACAGAGAGAAGATGCTGTGATATGCAAATGATTAGCTTTTCAGAGCATTCACGCAAAGTTGGCGCCGGTGGCGACACCTACAACGTGCTGACACGAGAAAAGTTTCCAACCAATTTCTCATACACAAACAGCAGTTGACCGGCGTTGCCTGGTGAAACGTTGTTGTGATGCCTCGTACAAGGAGGACAAATGCGTACCATCACGTTTCCGACTATGATAAAGGTCGGATTGTAGCCTATCGCGATTGCGGTTAATCGTATCGCGACATTGCTGTTCGCGTTGGTCGAGATCCAATGACTGTTAGCAGAATACGGAATCGGTGGGTTCAGCTGTGCTGGATCCCAATGGCCTCGTAACACTAGCAGTCGAGATGACGTTTGCAAGATAACAACCATCTGCACGAACAGTTCGACGGCGTTTGCAGCAGCATGGACTATCAGTTCGGAGACCGTGGCTGCGGTTACCCTTGACGCTTCATGACAGACAGGAGCGCCTGCGATGGTGCACTCAACGACGAACCTGGGTGCACGAATGGCAAAACGTCATTTTTTCGGATGAATCCAGGTTCTGTTTACAGCATCGTGATGGTCGCATCCGTGTTTGGCGACATCGTGGTGAACGCACATTGGAATCTTGTATTCGTCATCGCCATACTGGCGTATCACCCGGCGAGATGGTATGGGTTGCCATTGGTTACACGTCTCTGTCACCTCTTGTTCGCATTGACGGCACTTTGAACAGTGGACGTTACATTTCAGATGTGTTACGACCCGTGGCTCTACCCTTCATTCGATCCCTGCGAAACCCTACATTTCAGCAGGATAATGCACGACCGCTTGTTGCAGGTCCTGTACGGGCCTTTCTGGATACAGAAAATGTTCGACTGTTGCCCTGGCCAGCACATTATCCAGATCTCTCACCAATTGAAAACTTCTGGTCAATGGTGGCCGAGCAACTGGCTCGTCACAATACTCCAGTCACTACTCTTGAGCGGGACTGCTACGGTCGCAGGTTCGAATCCTGCCTCGGGCATGGGTGTGTGTGATGTCCTTAGGTTAGTTAGGTTTAAGTAGTTCTAAGTTCTAGGGGACTTATGACCTAAGATGTTGAGTCCCATAGTGCTCAGAGAGCCACTACTCTTGATGATCTGTGGTATCGCGTTGAAGCTGCATGGGCAGCTCTACCTGTACACGCCATCCAAGCTCTGTTTGACTCAATGCCCAGGCGTATCACGGCCGTTATTACGGTCAGAGGTGGTTGTTCTAGGTCCTGATTTCTCAGGATATATGCACCCAAATTTCGTGAAAATTTTATCACATGTCAGTTCTAGTATAATATATTTATCCAATGAATACCCGTTTATCATCTGCATTTCTTCTTGGTGTAGCAATTTTAATGGCCAGTATTGTATTTTAATGTGGTGTAATGCCACAGTCATTTTAAACTTTTTTGCAGATATAACGGCCATGTGCCTTTACAGCACGTTTTGTTCCACAATCTGGCTTTCGGCTATAGGCCATTATCAAGTGTTACAACTGAACAGATTAATGCACAATAAAAGTACAAAAATAAGAAAAATAGCGGGGCAGATAGTTAAATTAATGTATGGGTTGCATGAGTTGTTCTCTTACTTATCAAGTACGTTTACGAGTGGAATATAACTCATTGTCAAAATATGTATCTTCTGGTTAGATAAACCAGTTTTGCCAACAGTAAATGGGGGAACTTTAGTATAATAGGCTAATTTACTGGCAATTGGCATAACTTATTCACTTGATATTGTTATGGAATAAAATAGATGAGCAAATCACAGGCTTGTGTCTAGGCAGCCACTGACATAAACATAAGTGAAACGATCGTCAAAGACCATGATAAAGACATGCCAGTTTAATAACACCAGATTGTGCATTTAAACACATGCAAGTTCTCGATAGCACAGGACAAAATTGAGCCCTTTAGTGGGTGTCTTCTCAATCAAATATTTATTTCCAGTGGGCCCTGCACGGAGCGGAGCGTTCCCCAAGGGTGGCAGATAATCTCACTAGCGTGACGTCACAAGTTCGTTGCAGAGCCCGTATATCTCTGGTGTGTCCTCAGTATGTTGCAATTGTCAGTAGTCGTCAAAAGTGTTTTCTGTAGTTGTGAGTGCATTATATCGGAGCTAAGTGAAGTCGGAGTGCTTCCGTAAACAAAGTAGCCGAAATGTTCGGTGTTTCAAGAGACGGCGTATCGAAGATTTATTTCTACCTCGTAGACGGAAACGGAGAAACATTATCCGCTAAATCACAACGCGGACAGTCCGCCCCCGTTAGCTGACTGGTGAGAGCGGCGGAATGCCACGCTAAGGGGCCCGGGTTCGATTCCCGGCTCGGGTAGGAGAATTTTCTCCCCTCAGGGACTTGGTGTTGTGTTGTCCTCATCATCATTTCATCCTCATCTCCGACGCGCAAGTCGCCCAATGTGGCGTCGAATGCAATAAGTACTTGCCCTCGGCGTCCGAATGTCCCCGAATGGGGGACTCCCGGCCCACAGTGCAGTACACTCATTTCCATTTCCACAACGCGGACAAAAAAGACTGTTGAGTGATCCTGAAAGACGGTGATTGAAGAGGATTGTGAAGAAAAACAAAAGGGTCACAGCTGCAAAAGTATGTCGCACTCGCGAACCTTGTCACCTCCAAAAGCCGGCCGGAGTGACCGAGCGGTTCTAGGCGCTACAGTCTGGTACCGCGCGACCGCTACGGTCGCAGGTTCGAATCCTGCCTCGGGCATGGATGTGTGTGATGTCCTTAGTTAGGTTTAAGGAGTTCTCAGTTCTAGGGGACTGATGACCTGAGAAGTTTAGTGCCCTGAGCCATTTTTGATTTGCCAGCTCTAAAACAACACTAAGGGAGCTCTATAAGCGGGTAGAATTGCAAAATCACTCATCAGTGATGGAAATGCCCTTGGCAGGAAGACGTAGTGTCTAAGCCATAATACGTCAACCATGGAGTAATGGAAGAATGTGGTTTTGTGAGATGGGTCTTGTTTCACACAGTTTCTAACTTCTGGTCAAATTCAAGTCCCAAGAGTGATACATGGCGGTGGTTCGGTGATGATTTGGCCAGCCGCATCGTGGTATTCCATGGATGCCATGGTTACTTTGCGAGGTGCATTACTGCAAAGAACTGCCGGCCGTTGTGACCGAGCGGTTCTAGGCACTCCAGTCTGGAACCGCGCTACCGCTACGGTCGCAGGTTCGAATCCTGCCTCGGGCATGGATGTGTGTGATGTTCTTAGGTTAGTTAGGTTTAAGTAAGTAATATTCGGCGTTCCCCAAGGAAATTTTATAGGCCCTCTATTGTTCCAGATCTATATTAACGACATAGGAGACAATCTGAGTAGCCACCTTAGATTGTTTGCAGATGATGCTGTCATTTACCGTCTTGTAAAGTCATCAGATGATCAAAATGACTTGCAGAATGATTAGATGAGATATCTGTAAGGTGCGAAATGTGGCAATTCACCCTGAATAAAGAAAAGTGAAGTGTGAAGTTATTCACATGAGTACTAAAAGAAGTCAGCTAAATTTCGATTACGCGGTAAGTCGCACAAATCTGAGGGCTGTAAATCTAAATAAATACTTAGGGATTACAGTTACAAATAACTTAAATTGGAACGATCAGATAGATAATATTGTGGGTACAGCACATCAAAGACTGCGATTCATTAGCACTTAGAAGGTGCAACAGGTCTACCAAAGCGACTGCTTACACTACGCTCGTCCGCCCCATTCTGGAGTATTGCTGTGCGGTGTGGGATCCGCATCAGGTGGGACTGACGGATGACATCGAAAAAGTACAAAGAATCGCGAAATAGGGAAATAGTGTCACAGACATGATGCGTGAATTGGAGTACCAATCATTAAAACAAAGGCGTTTTTCGTTGCGACGGGATCTTCTCGTGAAATTTCAATCACCAGTTTTCTCCTCCGATTGCGAAAACATTCTGTTGGCACCCACATACATAAGGAGAAATGGTCATCACTATAAAATAGGAGAAATCAGGGCTCGCACAGAAAAATTTAAGAGCTCGTTTTTCCCGCGTGCAGTTCGAGAGTGGAACGGTAGAGAGAGAATATGAAGGTTGTTCATTGAACCCCCTGCCGGGCACTTTATTGTGAATAGCAGAGTAATCACGTAGATGCAGATGTAGATGTAATTCTAAGTTCCAGGGGACTGATGACCTCAGATGTTACGTTCCATAGTGCTCAGATCCATTTGAACCATTTGAAAAGGATTATGTGGTCATTTCGACTGATCAGATTCACCCCATGGTACAGTGTTTGTTCCCCAATAGTGATACTGTCTTCCAAGACGATACATCTCATATCGTCCAGGATTTGCTTCTTCACCACGAGGATGAATTGTAGCCAAGCCCTTGGCTACCTCAGTCACCAGATCAAGATATTATTCTTTGTGGTCTACTTTGGAGAGAAGAGAGCGTGATCGTATACACCTCGATCATCGTTACTTAAACTTGCACCGTTTTGCAGGAAGAATGGCACAAAATTCCCTTGAAAACCATACTGGAGCTGTATTTATCCATTCCGAGACGAGTGGAAGCTACTTTGAGTGTCAACGGGTTTCGTACCCCCTATTAGACATGCCATTTGTTTTTGTTGTTCCCATATTTTTGCCCTCCCTGTAACTTCTTTTCGGTCCGCATTCTTTGCGAAAATTGTTAATTGTCTTATACTTTTGAACAGTTTCTATCTGCATGTCTTATTTGCACGTAATTTCATAAATCAGTTAACTTCCACATAAATTTAAAGTTAATATTAATTGAAGTACTATACCAAATATACATAATTTAGGGCGCTGAAAAGGGATTTTAAAATGTCGCCTGTTTTCGTAAAATTACAATGGGTGATACGGTTTTTTTCGTATCATATTATGAATTAGCACACTTAAAATCACATGATGAATTTGTTTATTGTAGGCCTTGATAGTAGAAATCCGTGTCGTTAGTGTAAGTATCGAGTTGCTCCCGACCTCCGCATCAGAGGGCAGTCCCACCGGACTGCAGAATACGCCAGTATTCGGGTCGGCGGCGGAGTTCGTGCGTGTGCTAGGAGATGGCGCAGCCGTCGCCGTGGTGCGCGTGGCGTCGGACGCTGCGCTTGCGTGACGTCACAGGCGGCTGCATCCAGCGAGAGATGCGATCAGCGAGTGTGGCTGGCCATATACTGGCGAGTGTCGGGTGTCTGGTTTCCTGTGCTGCGCTGCAAGCGAGAGGGGGGGGGGGGGGGCTGTGTAGCAGGGAACCCGACACCCGCATTAGGCTGCAAATAGCCCGGGCTGGAGGGAGAGGGTTCGCGAAAAACGTACTGCGGCATACCAGTGCCGGCAGCACAGTGTACGTTACGTCCCGAAAAGTTTGTGCCAGAGTGACAGCTTTTAAATACGTTTTTCATTACATAAGGAAATAACGTTGCGTCATAGCAACATGTTTGGTAACAATAATGCAAAAAAATGTCCTTTAGATCATGGAAAAACTTGTAGAAGCCGACCTCGGGGAAGATCAATTTGGATTCCGTAAAAATGTTGGAATACGTGAGGCAATACTGACCCTACGACTTATCTCAGAAAATAGATTAAGAAAAGGCAAACCCACGTTTCTAGCATTTGTAGACTTAAAGAAAGCTTTTGACAATGTTGACTGGAATACTCTCTTTCAGATCTGTTGACTGGAATACTCTCTTTCAAATCCTGTAGATGTCAGGGGTAAAATATAGGGAGCGAGAGGCTATTTACTGCCAGATCAGATAGCAGTTGTAAGAGTCGAGGGACATCAAAGGGAAGCAGTGGTTGGGAAGGGAGTGAGACAGGGTTGTAGCCTCTCCCCGATGTTATTCAATCTGTATATTGAGCAAGCAGTAAAGGAAACAAAAGAAAAATTCGGAGTAGGAATTAAAATCCATGGAGAAGAAATTAAAACTTTGAGGTTCGCCGATGGCATTGTAATTCTGTCAGAGACAGCAAAGGACCTGGAAGAGCAGCTGAACGGAATGGACAGTTTCTTGAAAGGAGGATATAAGACGAACATCAACAAAAGTAAAACGAAGATAATGGAATGTAGTCAAATTAAATCGCGTGATGCTGCGGGAATTAGATTAGGAAATGAGACACTTAAAGTAATACAGGAGTTTTGCTATATGGGGAACAAAATAACTGATGACGGTCGAAGTAGAGAGGATATAAAATGTAGACTGGCAATGGCAAGGAAAGCGTTTTTGAAGAAGAGAAATTTGTTAACATCGAGTATAGATTTAAGTGTCAGGAAGTCGTTTCTGAAAGTATTTGTATGGAGTGTAGCCATGTATGGAAGTGAAACATGGACAATAAATAGCTTAGACAAGAAGAGAATAGAAGATTTCGAAATGTGTTGCTGCAGAAGAATGGTGAAGATTAGATGGGTAGATCACATGACTAATGAGGTATTGAATAGAATTGGAGAGAAGAGAAATTTGTGGCACAACTTGACTAGAATAAGGGATCGGTTGGTAGGCCATATTCTCAGGCATCAAGGGATCACCAATTTAGTATTGGAGGGCAGCATGGAGGGTAAAAATCGTAGAGGGAGACCAAGTGATGAAGACACTGAACGATTCAGAAGGATGTGGGTTGCAGTAGGTACTGGACGATGAAGAAGCTTGCACAGAATTCAGTAGTATGGAGAGCTGCATCATACCTGTGTCAGGACGGAAGACCACAACAACAAGATCATTTATGTGCGGTCTGATATCAAACGCGAAATAGCCAGTTTAGGAGCAGGAAACAAAAAGGAAATTCGCAGTTTGAGGACATATAACGGCGTTTGAGTGACTACAAGAGGTACGCAGTACGAGCCCTTTCGCCAATGTTACGTTGCACCCGTGGTCTAGGGGTACCGTCTTTGATTCATAATCAAATCGTCTTCGGTCCCGGGTTCGATCCCCACCACTCCCTAAATTTTGATAAATAATCAGCATTGGCGGCCGAAGACTTCCGGCATAAGAAGTCAGCCTCATTCTGCCAACGGCATTGTCAAAGAGGGCGGAGGAGCGGATAGAGGTTCAGGGCACACTCTTGTCCTAGGGGTGGGAAATTGCCCCTAAAGGCGGAAGAATCAGCAATGATCAACGACATGAGGATGCAGAAGGCAATGGAAACCACTGCATTAAAGACACGTAACGTGTATCCACAGGACATGTGGCCTGTATTTGAAGTGTCATGACGATCTCTCCATTGGCAAAAGATTCCGGAATAGTCCCCCATTCGGATCTCCGGGAGGGGACTGCCAAGGGGGAGGTTACCATGAGAAAAAGATTGAATAATCAACGAAAGGATAACGTTGTACGAGTCGGGGCGTGGAATGTCAGAAGCTTGAACGTGGTAGGGAAACTAGAAAATCTGAAAAGGGAAATGCAAAGGCTCAATCTAGATATAGTAGGGGTCAGTGAAGTGAAGTGAAGTGGAAGGAAGACAAGGATTTCTGGTCAGATGAGTATCGGGTAATATCAACAGCAGCAGAAAATGGTATAACAGGTGTAGGATTCATTGTGAATAGGAAGGTAGGGCAGAGGGTGTGTTACTGTGAACAGTTCAGTGACCGGGTTGTTCTAATCAGAATCGACAGCAGACCATCACCGACAACGATAGTTCAGGTATACATGCCGACGTCGCAAGCTGAAGATGAACAGATAGAGAAAGTGTATGAGGGTATTGAAAGGGTAATGCAGTATGTAAAGGGGGACGAAAATCTAATAGTCATGGGCGACTGGAATGCAGTTGTAGGGGAAGGAGTAGAAGAAAAGGTTACAGGAGAATATGGGCTTGGGACAAGGAATGAAAGAGGAGAAAGACTAATTGAGTTCTGTAACAAGTTTCAGCTAGTAATAGCGAATACCCTGTTCAAGAATCACAAGAGGAGGAGGTATACTTGGAAAAGGCCGGGAGATACGGGAAGATTTCAATTAGATTACATCATGGTCAGACAGAGATTCCGAAATCAGATACTGGATTGTAAGGCGTACCCAGGAGCAGATATAGACTCAGATCACAATATAGTAGTGATGAAGAGTAGGCTGAAGTTCAATACATTAGTCAGGAAGAATCAATACGCAAAGAAGTGGGATACGGAAGTACTAAGGAATGACGAGATACGTTTGAAGTTCTCTAACGCTATAGATACAGCAATAAGGAATAGCGCAGTAGGCAGTACAGTTGAAGAGGAATGGACATCTCTAAAAAGGGCCATCACAGAAGTTGGGAAGGAAAACATAGGTACAAAGAAGGTAGCTGCAAAGAAACCATGGGTAACAGAAGAAATACTTCAGTTGATTCATGAAAGGAGGAAGTACAAACATGTTCCGGGAAAATCAGGAATACAGAAATACAAGTCGCTGAGGAATGAAATAAATAGGAAGTGCAGGGAAGCTAAGACGAAATGGCTGCAGGAAAAATGTGAAGACATCGAAAAAGATATGATTGTCGGAAGGACAGATTCAGCATACAGGAAAGTCAAAACAACCTTTGGTGACATTAAAAGCAACGGTGGTAACATTAAGAGTGCAACGGGAATTCCACTGTTAAATGCAGAGGAGAGAGCAGATAGGTGGAAAGAATACATTGAAAGCCTCTATGAGGGTGAAGATTTGTCTGATGTGATAGAAGAAGAAACAGGAGTCGATTTAAAAGAGATAGGGGATCCAGTATTAGAATCGGAATTTAAAAGAGCTTTGGCGGACTTACGGTCAAATAAGGAAGAAGGGATAGATAAAATTCCATCAGAATTTCTAAAATCATTGGGGGAAGTGGCAACAAAACGACTATTCACGTTGGTGTGTAGAATACATGAGTCTGGCGATATACCATCTGACTTTCGGAAAAGCATCATCCACACAATTCCGAAGACGGCAAGAGCTGACAAGTGCGAGAAATATCGCACAATCAGCTTAACAGCTCATGCGTCGAAGCTGCTTACAAGAATAATATACAGAAGAATGGAAAAGAAAATTGAGAATGCGCTAGGTGACGATCAGTTTGGCTTTAGGAAAAGTAAAGGGACGAGAGAGGCAATTCCGACGTTACGGCTAATAATGGAAGCAAGGCTAAAGAAAAATCAAGACACTTTCATAGGATTTGTCGACCTGGAAAAAGCGTTCGACAATATAAAATGGTGCAAGCTGTTCGAGATTCTGAAAAAAGTAGGGGTAAGCTATAGGGAGAGACGGGTCATATACAATATGTACAACAACCAAGAGGGAATAATAAAAGTGGACGATCAAGAACGAAGTGCTCGTATTAAGAAGGGTGTAAGACAAGGCTGTAGCCTTTCGCCCCTACTCTTCAATCTGTACATCGAGGAAGCAATGATGGAAATAAAAGAAAGGTTCAGGAGTGGAATTAAAATACAAGGTGAAAGGATATCAATGATACGATTCGCTGATGACATTGCTATCCTGAGTGAAAGTGAAGAAGAATTAAATGATATGCTGAACGGAATGAACAATCTAATGAGTACACAGTATGGTTTGAGAGTAAATCGGAGAAAGACGAAGGTAATGAGAAGTAGTAGAAATGAGAAGAGCGAGAAACTTAACATCAGGATTGATGGTCACGAAGTCAATGAAGTTAAGGAATTCTTCTACCTAGGCAGTAAAATAACCAATGACGGACGGAACAAGGAGGACATCAAAAGCAAAAATGGTTCAAATGGCTCTGAGAACTATGGGACTGAACTTCTGAGGTCATTAGTCCCCTATAACTAAGAACTAGTTAAACCTAACTAACCTAAGGACATACAGCATTGCATGGTAGTGAAACATGGACTGTGGGAAAAACGTTACAGAAGAGAATCGAAGCATTTGAGATGTGGTGCTATAGACGAATGTTGAAAATTTGGTGGACTGATAAGGTAAGGAATGAGGAGGTTCTATGCAGAATCGGAGAGGAAAGGAATATGTGGAAAGCACTGATAAGGAGAAGGGACAGGATGATAGGACATCTGCCAAGACATGAGGGAATGACTTCCATGGTACCAGAGGGAGCTGTAGAGGGCAAAAACTGTAGAGGAAGACAGAGACTGGAATACGTCAAACAAATAATTGAGGACGTAGGTTGCAAGTGCTACTCTGAGATGAAGAGGTTAGCACAGGAAAGTAATTCGTGGCGGGCCGCATCAAACCAGTCAGTAGACTGATGACAAAAAAAAAAAAAAAAAAACGTTGCACCCTCTCTGGCCTTGATACACGCACTGATTCGGTTGGGAAGGGCGTCATAAAGCCACCGTATTCCCTGCTGTGGTAAGGCGCCACACAAGTGTTGTAACGAAGTGGTCCTTGATGTCTCGGATACTGCCTTTGGGACAGAGTTAACGCCCGAGTTGGTCTCAGATGTGTTGCATCAGGGACGGATCAGTGATCTTGCTGGCTACTGCAGTACATCACACCACTCAGACAGTTCATAGAGACACCTCGCATGTGTGGGAGAGCATTGTGCTGTTGAAAAATGACACTAGGATTCTGTCGCAGGAGGAGGACGCAGGCTGTCCGTGAAACACCGTTACGCCGTCAGAGTTCCGTCAATCACTGCCACCATTACACGGTAGCCCTAAACCGTACACCTATGCACCAGCGCTCCAAGCGTGCATATCTGTAACTACAGCCTGGTTCGCGTCGACCTATAACGCAATCCTCGCGGGATACACCTTGCGCACATACACAGTAGACGCTGATAACGCGCGAAACGCAAACTGATCTCTTGAAAAAATTCGGAACTTGATGAGGCTGTACGCGGCTTGTTTCGAGAAGCTGCTATCTATGATAACAGATGGAATTACGAAGTGTGATACAGTCGTGAGAGAGGCTGTCTCACATTCTCGAAAGTCAGAATTAAATCATATGTTTATACGTTATGAGATCATACCAGCCTAGATCACCGACAAAGTCTCGGTAGATGCCCTGTTATGTTGCAAGCTGGTTGTAACGTTACGTTTCCTGGTACTTAGAACAAAAAATATTTAACAGTCAAGAATCTTGCCTAAAGAAAATAGAATTTGATAGCAGATATGTAGATGACACACTACTGCTAGTTAAAGGGGATACAAAACACATCAGAGACATTCTACATTACTTTAATAATCTACATGAGAAAATCAAATTTACAGTGGAACATGAGCAAAATAAAAGTATCAACTTCCTGGACATAAATATTACCAGACACAACAACACATGCACATTCAAAATTCATAGGAAAAACAGAATGACTGACACCACAATCCCTGCTGCAACCTCATGTTACCAAAATATCCATAAACAGGCAGCCTACAGGTCAGTTTTACATAGGGCAACTAAAATACCATTGATCCAAGAAAACATGCAACAAGAAATAAACACAGTAAAAAAAAATTGCAGTTGCCAATGGTTGCAATGCTCCCATGGTTGACACGATCCTATACAAAGTGAAGAAAGACGCAGGTACAAACTGCACCACAGAAGAAAAAGAGAAAAACAAATGTGTATCTAATATCTCATACATTGGCAATGTATCACAGAAGATTGCAAATATTTTCAAAAACCACAAAGTAAAAATTGGGTTTTCTACATCTAATAAACTACAACAAAAACTAATACATAATACGAAGTGTAAGGATGATACATAGACTCTGTAATATACAAGGTCACATGTCAGGAATGTTCCATGTTCTACCTAGAACAAACAGGCCGAAATTTCAACACGAGGTACAGAGAGCACATAAAAGCCTACACACACAACAGACACACTGCATCAGCCATAGCAACACGTATACGTAATATGGGATATCCATTTGGAAAAATAGAGCAAAATGTCAAAGTACTCCACCCACTAAATAAATGACATAAAATGGATGGGCTAGAAGATCTGGAGGTATATTCACCTTACAGAAAATATGAAGATAAAATGTTAAACGAAAAACTTCAAAGTGAATCAGTGAATTTCTTCAGATGTTTCGATAGTATACTTAAGTAAAAATAGTAACACATAGAAATAAGCACAATTGTAAAATCGATATAAGTAAATTATGATCCAAATTGTTAAGGTAAATAACCTCTGCAACAAAGCATATCATACTCTGTGGAAGACCTATGATGTCATCTCTGTTGACTGCTTGTAGTAACATCTTTGTTTTGTTTATGTAAAATGTTTTCGATGTTTAAAAATGTACAAGTTGTGTGTGTGAGATTCTGCACAAATGGACCATAAGGAAACTGTAAGTACACGTTCTTCTAAATTTCACCACCAGCTTCAGAAAAAGAAAAAAAAATCGACAACCAACTAAAAATCGTGTGTTTTCTTATACATTGCAGTAGAGTCAACGAAATGAAGCAGACTTTCACATCGATAACATTACAGAGAAATGGCATAACAAACACAAAAAAACGCACTTATAAATGGGAATCATTTCTCGAAACGCGTCGTGCGAAAAATAAAATAAAGAAAATCGTGACTGGTAGCAGATGAGTTACTGATAAAGAAACTCAGTACTAAGTTCAAAATCCGCTTGTATCAGTCGACCATTGTACCAGTAACATTATTCGAATGTGAAGCACTAATATTTAGAAAGTAAGATGAAGAAAAACTGTTGGTATTTGAAAGAAAAATACAAGTATATGATGAAGATAACATGGAAAGGAGGATAAGAAAAAATGAAGAATTAAGAGAGCTGTACAAACACCGTAACATCGTAGATGTGCTAAAGAAGAGAAGGTTGAACTGCGCAAGAATGGTAGAAAACAGACTACCTAAAATAGCATTCGGAAGGACAATAAATGGAACGAGAGAAAGAGGAAGACCCAGAAGTAGGTGGAGAGATAAGATCCGGGAGGACATAACTAGAATGGACACGAACACTGGATGGACACACAGTGCACTCAACAGAAGGAAATGGAAGAGGCTTGTAGAGTGTATGGTCGATAAGGCCCTTGCCACTTGAAAATAAAATAAATACGCACATCAAAAAAAAGTTTTGCATCACGCTTATTCCAAGAACTCCTGAAGGTAGACGTTGACAGTGGACATTGTATCACAGACAAAGTCCCTTTGACTGTTCAGAGATGTCACTAAACCCGCCCAAAGATGTAAACAACCATGCGTGAGCAGCGCCTAATAGACGGAGGGGGTCAGACAGCCGATCAGTTCCAGACATTCCACCAGGAAGGAGGTACACGGCTCGTGTTGTCTGTAGTTCAACCACGCCTAGACGGTCAGTACCGCGGTTCGATCGCGTCCGCATTGTTACTTTATGCCAGGAAGGGCTCTCAACAAGGGAAGTGTCCAGGCGTCTCGGAGTGAGCCAAAATGATGTTCGGATATAGAGGAGATACAGAGAGACAGGAACTGCCGATATGCCTCGCTCAGGCCGCCCGAGGGCTACTACTGCAGTGGATGACCGCTACCTATGGGCTATGGCTCGGAGGAACACTGACAGCAAGGCCACCGTGTTGAATAATGCATTTCGTGCAGCCACAGGACATCGTGTTACGACTCAAATTGTGCTCAATAGGCTGCACGATGCGCAACTTCACACCCGACGTCCATGGCGAGGTCCATCTTTGCAACCACGACACCATGCACCGTGGTACAGATGGGTCCAACAACATGCCGAATGGACCGCTCAGGATTGGCATCAGGTTCTCTTCACCGATGAGTGTCGCATATGCCTTCAGCCAGAGAATCGTCTGAGACGTGCTTGGAGCCAACCTGGTCAGGCCTAACGCCTTAGACACGCTGTCCAGCGAGTGCAGCAAGGTGGAGGTTCTCTGCTGTTTTGGGTTGGCATTATGTTGGGCCGACGTACGCCGCTGGTGGTCATGGAAGACGCCGAAACGGCTGTACGATACGTGAATGCTGTCCTCCGACCGATAGTGCAACCGTATCAGCAGCATATTGGCGAGGCATTCGTATTCATGAGCGACAATTCGCGCCCGCAACGTGCATGTCTTCTGAATGAGTTCCTTCAGGATAACGACATCGCTCGACTAGAGTGGCCAACATGTTCTCCAGACATGTACCCTATCGAACATGCCTGGGATAGACTAAAAAGGGCTGTTTATGGACGACGTCCTCGGCCAACCACTCTGAGGTTCAAAAAATGGCTCTAAGCACTATGGGACTTAACATCTGAGGTCATGAGTCCCCTAGACTTAGAACTAATTAAACCTAACTAAACTAAGGACAGCACACACATCCATGCCCGAGGCAGGATTCGAACGTGCGACCGTAGCAGCAGCGTGGTTCCCGACTGAAGCGCCTAGAAGCGTTCGGCCACAGCGGCCGGCCCACTCTGAGGGATCTACGCCGAATTGCCGTTGAGGAGTGGCACAATCTGGACCAACAGTACCTTGATGAAGTTGTAGATAGTATGCCATGACGAATACAGGCTTGCATCAGTGCAAGAGGAAGTGCTACTGGGTAATAGAGGTACCGGTGTGTACCGCAATCTAGACCACCACCTTTGAAGGTCTAGCTGTATGGTGGTACAACATGCAAAGTGTGGTTTTCATGAGCAGTAAAAAGGGCGGAAATAATGTTCATGTTGATCTCTATTCCTACTTTCTGTACAGGTTCCGGAACTCTCTGAACCGACGAATTGCAAAACTTTTTTGATCTGTGTATTTTTAAAAAAAGATGTTAATATTTGAAAGAAAAATATTTGGATCTTTGTATGATGAAGATAACATGGAGGATAAGAATAAATGAAGAATTAAGAGAGCTGTATAAACCCCGTAACATCCTGGATGTGCTAAAGAACAGAAGGTGGAAATGGGCTGGCCATGTAGCGAGAATACAAATTGGTTCAAATGGCTCTGAGCACTATGGGACTTAACATCTGAGGTCATGAGTCCCCTGGACTTAGAACTAATGAAACCTAACTAACCTAAGGACATCACACACATCCATGCCCGAGGCAGGATTCGTACCTGCGACCGTAGCAGCAGCGTGGTTCCGGACTGATGCGCCTAGAACCGCTCGGTCAGCCCGGCCTGCGACAGAAAACAGTCTACCTAAAATAACATTCGGAAGGACAATAGATGGAACGAGAGGAAGGCAGGAAGACCCAGAAGTAGGTGGAGAGATTGAGAGGTGGCATGAGCCCCCTCTCATATTTCTATCTTACGATTCTCCTCTCTAGTTGCATGCGGTGGAGGGTTGCTTTTCCTTAACACGCGTACTTCCCACGCAGCGTCTCTCGTCACCCGGGTGGGCCGGTGACAGGCGGGCTCTGTGGAACGGGAGAGAGTTAAGCCGACGTGTGTGAGGCAGTCGAGTGAATGCTTTTCAGACGCCGACATTGTCAAGAGACACGCCCGCTGGGGTGTGAAGTAGCGGCTGGGCTAGAGGTTCCGTTACTTCAGAGAAACTTTGCGAAAACACTTTCTGGCGGGCTACCAGCGAGGCGTGGGAATGACTTGTGTACCCACGCAGTTGTGGCGGGAAAATTCCCGCACTTTCTGCAAAATCAGCACAGAAATTGGCGCCAAGAATCTCCATTGGTGGAATGGTAGTGCTCCGGCAATGGAGTGGAATTTCCGCCGGTTTTCGAGTTGCTGATTGGAACGTAACCACGGCCACTGTCGTGGGGGCGGGAATGTTCGGTGTTCGGACTGTACGGGTGCTCTGGGTAGTCGGCAGTCGCCTTTCGGTCGAGGACGTTGGAGCAACCAGCCCTCGCCTGCGGTACGCCAGATCGTGTTCTGGGAGATAAGAAGACTGTTGGTAATATACGTCCGCAGCACCGGCAGATAGGGATTTTCCTAGGTGATAATCAGAGCTCAGCAGAGCGCGCCTGTTCATCCTTTTCTAACTTTGTTCAGTTTCGAGTAGCAGCAATTACTATTGGGTTAGCTGTGTGTCCCTCTTGAGATTTGAGTGGAAAGGAATTGGCTCCACATACCACTTCGTCTTAAACCTCACGATCTAAGTTAGGGACAACTTCACCTTTACTGTGTTTGTATGAATCTCCAATTTTAGCCAATTTGATGTTTTATAATTCCTGTGTCTCTTTTACTATTCTGCGTTTAATCTTAATAAATCATATTGTTATTTTGGACAGAACTTTCTTTCTGTTAATCAATAGAGCAACCCTATCATTCCTCACTATGCTAATGAAACCTTTGTTTATTTAACTTATTTATCAAATTAAATTATTGCAGGTGCCAAACTCTCTTCTACTCCACTAGCAGGGTTGATTAGAGTCAGTTCGCGTATTTGTTTTATCCTTGTGCAACAGCAAAAGTCGGAGTTAGAATAGGGGGGGGCTTAGAGCATGATTTACACATGTGGATTCTAGTAGAATTTAGTGATAAATACACTACTAGCCCCGGCACCTCGCATAATATGGCGACCCTTGGCCTCGGATCTTTCCTGTGAATCTCTGATAAACAAACAGGATTCTTAGTAGGAACATTCAATTTTTTTTCTCTCTATTTTTTTTAATGATTAATACCCAAGTTTTTTTTTGGTAGTTCCGCGTTTAGTTTTAAGTAGCGGCGCATGACTACAGTTTTTGTTTTCAGTGTATATATTTTTTGTTCATTGTTTTTTTGTGTTTCGCTGATGTGGTGTCTGTACCGCATCGCACTTTGTCGGATTTGTGTGCGGTTTCTGTACCACATCAAATTGTGTTTGTGATTACAGCGTTGGAACAGCGTTGTTGAAATTTTATGTTTATGTGTAAAAAATATATGGAGTAGATTAATTTTATTGTGCATTTTAGATGAATTTGTTTTTATGAATGATAACGAGAAGTAAGGCACGACTATTATCGGGCGAAGCTAAAACAAAAGAAGATAGCATAATGGATAAGGGGCAGTTTACTGACGGGAATAGGTTCGGAGATGAGATGGGCACATTTTTAGCAGGACAGGACGCCAGGGGCATTGATGAGGAAGGTGATTTGGACGCGATCTCAGAGCAGCGTTGCGGCCGTGATTATGATAGTGAAGTAGAGGATGAAACAGAGACAGGCACACAGGTCGAGACGGTAGCAGAAGTTTATAGTCAAACGAACGAGTGCAGACAGAGGCCAGCTCGGTCACGTCAGAGCTCTAGCGCCCAGGTGTCCAGAGTTACATCGCCCATGTTTGAAGAGGATCAAGAAGATGACGTAAACCCAATACTGAGCTTCCTACGATCAATGAAAGAAGAAGAGGAGAAACAACGTAAGAAGGAGAAGGAAGAAGCTGACGAACAGCGTAAGAGGGAGAAGGAAGAAGAGGAGAAACAACGTAAGAAGGAGAAGGAAGAAGCTGACGAACAGCGTAAGAAGGAGAAGGAAGAAGAGGAGAAACAACGTAAGAAGGAGAAGGAAGAAGAGGAGAAACAACGTAAGAAGGAGAAGGAAGAAGCTGACGAACAGCGTAAGAAGGACACGGAGGCAATAATTTCGCATATAGGGGAAATTCGTGGGGAATTATTAACAATAAAGAAAGAATGTGGAGAAGCAAAACAAATGTCAATGGTAGCACAAAAAGTAGCAGGCCTAGCCAAAACTGCAGCAACAGGGGCAATGAAAATCGCAAGAGTAACTCTTAAACTCGCAGGGCGCTTGCGACGTGCGACACAAGTCCACTCGAAATCCCTAGCGGCCTTAAAGACTCAAGGTAATATTGCGGTTACGAACATCACGAAACGAATGAAAGAAGTAGAGAGTCGGATAGCAAAACTAGAGCGAAATGGGCACACGAGCACTGCGCGTTCGGATACCAATGATGGAGCACACAGGATTGTGTCTCCGAGGAAAAGCCGGCCGTGCTCTAGCCCAGTGACAGCGTGCGGAACAAACAATGCACACGCAGAAACAGCGAGTAATAGCTCCAATAATTGCAGCCCACTTAGAAGAGTGAATGCTGAATGCCACTTCCACTGTGATACAGACGTAGCACATCACACTTATCAGCAAGATAGATCAGGACACTCCGCAGACGTGCAAGTATCGGAAACGTCTGACAACACCAGTGCGAGGATCGGACAGAATTTTGATCACAATCACTTCCTGTCGATACTCAAATTCCAGAAGTTCAAAGATAATGGAGGGTCGATGCATCCGAAGAGCTGGGTGATGCAATTTACTAATTCATTACCGTCGTCATGGCCAACCCAGGCCAAATTAGAATTCATGTGTGGACACATCGAAGGCCAAGCCGCGGAAAAGATGCGGGGCGTGGCAGCGACGTGTCGGACTTATCAGGAATTTGTTGGTGCATTCCTGCGGACCTACTGGTCAAAGGAAACGCAAGACAGGATTAAAGAGGAAATAATATTTTGTCCTGAACTGGAAGTGTCCGGGCATAAGAGCGCAACCAAATTTTTTGATGACTTACTCAAGAAGAATCAGTTTTTAGATAGTCCATACAGCAACGGAGAAATTATTAAATTTTGCTTTTCGAAATTGCCAGTTAGGTATCAACAGACACTTGTCGGGAAGTGTGGATCTGACATAGATGCATTCAAGAGTCTACTGCGCGAACTCGAAGTAGTCTTCGATAAACAAGACGCAAAGGACAGGAAGAAGGCGCAAAATAACAAATACCACGGGCCAGCAAGGGAAGACGACAACAGATCGCATAATCGCACTGGTCAGTTAGGAAACCAGGGTTACCGAGATCAAGGTTACGCTATTCAAGGTTATGGAAACCAGAGACACGGAAACCAGAACGTCAGGGAACAGGGTCAATCCAGACAAGCAATCTGGGACAGGAGGAATGACGAACGGCAAAGCGACCGTAATTGGAGGGAGCGAAATCAAGGACAACAGGAGAACCAGGAGATTGAAATTAGACCTCCAAATCCTAATGCACGTCAGAGGAGGGGGAGTCTAAGAAGGGATTGACGCTAGTCCATAGGACTCCACCACTTCTCTCACATAAAGGAGTTCGTAGAATAGTAGTAGTGTAAGAAATGTACATAGTAGAATAGGCAAAGATATGAACCTTTTTTCGGGGAACAATAATCGTTACATTAATAGATTAAGATTGCTAAAGTATTAACACGCTGCGTTGTCTTGCATAAGAATTTACTGCTGCTATCCTCTTTTTGTTTATGTTTGCGATCTCCAATGTCGATGGAGTAGGAGACACTACCTTTTCATGAGCAATGTTTTTGTCCTTTCCTATCTGGTGTCCATGTTAAGGGATAAGGATGAGTGACGAGACGTCGCACAAACGGGCGCATACAAGAACGTGCTCTTAGAAGCGTTCTGAGAGGTCGTGATACGCTCCACAGCGGCCACAACCAGTTCGTGAGACGTTCATACCAATGCTTGCAGGCACGCGTCAGTGCACTGCACGATTGTGGTATATTGCGCGATTTCGAGGGTGAATATGGGCAGTATAGTTTTTGCAGAGCTGCGCCGGTATCGTTGTCTTGCAAGTCGGGGTGAACCTGTGAGCATTTGACTCTAATGGTGCCCTAGACGAGAGAAATGAGGGCATAAAAGCCTACCATGCTAATGTGCTGGTTGGGGATTTAGCGTGCTGCTCGTTTTTGTCGCAGATGAATCACCAAGGAATTGTACTTGGATATTCGTGACATACTGTGTAGCTGGCGTGTGTTGGGTGTCTGAATCCTCAACAGGAACCAGTCCTGGCTTGGTCATATTACATTGCTTCTGGAAAGGTGTACTTCGATCGCGAAAACCGCTTCACATAGAGAAGGAAGTTGCAACTATAAATTTATTGTCGTGTATAGCCATGGCTAACCCAGTCTCTGGAGTTTCAGTGAGGCGTAATGAAAACTCGGAGGTCATGTCGTACGGCGTGCACATCACTGTCGTCAATAGCGGCGAGCAGCAAGACATCTCAGCGTAACAGGAACTATGTAAGGGTATTGTATAAGGTAAATAAAAAAAAATAAATAAATAAATAAATAAAATAAAATAAATAAATAAATAAAGGGAAAGTACGATACTAGGATAAGTTAAACTGTAGGATTTAACAATAACTAGATTAATATTGTGGGGGTTTTCTACCACAAGTGTGGCGCGCGCCTGTTGAGTTGCTATTTTTCAGGTCACCAAACCACAGACCCGAGATGGAGGGACGACGGGCGAGCGAAAGTAGCGTAGTTGCATGTTCTTTATAGCACAGTAAAACTTAGACCTGCATAACAACATAATTTAATTAAAAGACGTAGAATGTAGATCGTTGGGATATGGTAGTTAATTCTTGAAGCATGTCTACTGTCGATCTATATAATTAATAGTAATATTAGTGCGGGCCCGCACATTTAGTTGTTCATCCATTACAAAGCATCAGTTATCACACACCATGTACTTACTGAGATCGGTCTCTACACGTATATCAAAATAAATTATTTCCATGTCTAGATTAGATGTTATAATGATTGCCATAGATTAATAACTATAAAAGTAAAATTAGAGTGTCTGAAATGACAGACCATCAATGTTTCATTAGGTAAATTTATTATAACATAGAAGGTCATGGGAAAAAGTTAGGGATAAGACTTTTGTAAGAATTGTACAGATGACGAGGAACGTGGCAATGCAGAGGCCAGCCAGCGCAAAAACAAGAGGTCTTCGGCTACCTGCTAGAGGGCGAGCGTCCCGTCCTACACGCTGACAGTCACCCGGCTGCTTACCTGAGGGATTACACGGGACCCTCGCCCCGCCACAAGCGAAAGTGGGGCTGGCCGTTGACCCTGACACGCGACAGCCTGCTAGCTCTCCGGACGCGGCAGCCGCTTGGAGGGATTCCCTGCGGCAGACCACGTTGTCGTGAGTACACGAAGAACATCACATATCGTGTCAGAACCTGCGCCTCGTGTGCCTCAGGACAGAAAGGGACGCTCTATACTCACCTGTTTGGGTTTTTTACAACTCACTAGCATTGGCCGATCTGCATACACAAAGCAGTATCGTGCCACACTAACAAATGTATGGTCTCATGTCTTACTTCTCCTCTCTATTAGAGAGCAGTTTTTAACAATAGTCGCTCCTAGTTCGATCCTGTATGGATGACCTCACACACTTGTGGAGTCACTCCACGTGCCATCATCCCTCGTCGAACTGCAATATTGGGAAACATAAAGTTCTGTCCAGCGAGAGAAGAGACCTAGACTAGTGATGTATCCCAACGAGTAGACCTCAGAGACAATTAATCGACGTGAGGAGAGCCTATCACTGTGTCTTCCTACCATACGGCCGTGATCATATGCGTGGGTCTGACTACAATCTCAACAGCGTACTGCAGACACTCCAGAACTCCCTATTGCTGTTGCCACAACGTAGCAACTACAACCGACGTTTAGCCTTATGTGATGTCAGTACAGTGGAATCAGTGAAGTGCCACGGATATTTCTAACAATGTGATTTAGTGCCTCATTCTCAGCACAGTCGTGAACTTTGTGCAATGTGCACGCACAATTTGATGCCCCATGAACCTTGTTTTTTTTGTTTTTCTTAAATTTCTTTCTCTTATGTTGTTTCTGTAATGTATGTTATACCTTGTATGCGTTTGTGTTTTACACTGTAATTCTTATTACAGATTACTGTATTGTTCTCCACATCATGTTTTTTTTTGTATTTTGTGTTTATTGTTGTGTGTATGCTAACAGTGTGCCTGAAGTCCCCATAAACTGAAGCAGATACCACCACTGTCATTGTGAATGGACCATCAGTTCAGGGAACATTTTGTAAAGGTTATTCTTGCTGCAGGGAGACAGAATGAATCGGAGGTTGTAACTAGATTCTGAAAACTCACAAAGAGATTGTTAACTTAAATATTATCATGTGTGAGTGAGGTCAGGTTAGTTTAATGATTAAAATTGTTGTAACATCTTGGGCATTTAATTGCGGAGCACTCCAACTCTGATTGTAAAGAATAAACTGCTCCATATTTGGCTCAGATGCCCGGGCCATGTTTAGAGCGTGAATGTCTGCGTGAATCGGTGTTCGGAAGGGGCTCCCTGGGTATGGATGTGTGATGTGAGTGTTAGTGTTCCATATTAAGAAGGTGAAGTTGGCTACATCATAAATAATCCTCCCTCTATGAGTTGCATTTTTCAGTTGCAATGATCTTTTTTATAGAGTGCGGTATGTGGAGTCACTTTGTAAGATTGTTCTTGGGCGATTGACTCACTACCTTGCTCCTAAGTGAGCCAACCGCTCACCAATTACAATCTAAAATGGCGTAGGGGCAATGAGAGGTGGCATGAGCCCCCTCTCATATTTCTATCTTACGATTCTCCTCTCTAGTTGCATGCGGTGGAGGGTTGCTTTTCCTTAACACGCGTACTTCCCACGCAGCGTCTCTCGTCACCCGGGTGGGCCGGTGACAGGCGGGCTCTGTGGAACGGGAGAGAGTTAAGCCGACGTGTGTGAGGCAGTCGAGTGAATGCTTTTCAGACGCCGACATTGTCAAGAGACACGCCCGCTGGGGTGTGAAGTAGCGGCTGGGCTAGAGGTTCCGTTACTTCAGAGAAACTTTGCGAAAACACTTTCTGGCGGGCTACCAGCGAGGCGTGGGAATGACTTGTGTACCCACGCAGTTGTGGCGGGAAAATTCCCGCACTTTCTGCAAAATCAGCACAGAAATTGGCGCCAAGAATCTCCATTGGTGGAATGGTAGTGCTCCGGCAATGGAGTGGAATTTCCGCCGGTTTTCGAGTTGCTGATTGGAACGTAACCACGGCCACTGTCGTGGGGGCGGGAATGTTCGGTGTTCGGACTGTACGGGTGCTCTGGGTAGTCGGCAGTCGCCTTTCGGTCGAGGACGTTGGAGCAACCAGCCCTCGCCTGCGGTACGCCAGATCGTGTTCTGGGAGATAAGAAGACTGTTGGTAATGTACGTCCGCAGCACCGGCAGATAGGGATTTTCCTAGGTGATAATCAGAGCTCAGCAGAGCGCGCCTGTTCATCCTTTTCTAACTTTGTTCAGTTTCGAGTAGCAGCAATTACTATTGGGTTAGCTGTGTGTCTCTCTTGAGATTTGAGTGGAAAGGAATTGGCTCCACATACCACTTCGTCTTAAACCTCACGATCTAAGTTAGGGACAACTTCACCTTTACTGTGTTTGTATGAATCTCCAATTTTAGCCAATTTGATGTTTTATAATTCCTGTGTCTCTTTTACTATTCTGCGTTTAATCTTAATAAATCATATTGTTATTTTGGACAGAACTTTCTTTCTGTTAATCAATAGAGCAACCCTATCATTCCTCACTATGCTAATGAAACCTTTGTTTATTTAACTTATTTATCAAATTAAATTATTGCAGGTGCCAAACTCTCTTCTACTCCACTAGCAGGGTTGATTAGAGTCAGTTCGCGTATTTGTTTTATCCTTGTGCAACAGCAAAAGTCGGAGTTAGAATAGGGGGGGGCTTAGAGCATGATTTACACATGTGGATTCTAGTAGAATTTAGTGATAAATACACTACTAGCCCCGGCACCTCGCAAGATAACATGCGGCAGGACACAACTAAGATGAACACGAACACTGAATGGACAAACAGTGCACTCAACAGAAGGGAATGGAAGAGGCTTGTAGAGCAGACGTATGGTCGATAAGGCCCTTGCTACATGTGAATAAAATGAAATAATACACTCCTGGAAATTGAAATAAGAACACCGTGAATTCATTGTCCCAGGAAGGGGAAACTTTATTGACACATTCCTGGGGTCAGATACATCACATGATCACACTGACAGAACCACAGGCACATAGACACAGGCAACAGAGCATGCACAATGTCGGCACTAGTACAGTGTATATCCACCTTTCGCAGCAATGCAGGCTGCTATTCTCCCATGGAGACGATCGTAGAGATGCTGGATGTAGTCCTGTGGAACGGCTTGCCATGCCATTTCCACCTGGCGCCTCAGTTGGACCAGCGTTCGTGCTGGACGTGCAGACCGCGTGAGACGACGCTTCATCCAGTCCCAAACATGCTCAATGGGGGACAGATCCGGAGATCTTGCTGGCCAGGGTAGTTGACTTACACCTTCTAGAGCACGTTGGGTGGCACGGGATACATGCGGACGTGCATTGTCCTGTTGGAACAGCAAGTTCCCTTGCCGGTCTAGGAATGGTAGAACGATGGGTTCGATGACGGTTTGGATGTACCGTGCACTATTCAGTGTCCCCTCGACGATCCCCAGTGGTGTACGGCCAGTGTAGGAGATCGCTCCCCACACCATGATGCCGGGTGTTGGCCCTGTGTGCCTCGGTCGTATGCAGTCCTGATTGTGGCGCTCACCTGCACGGCGCCAAACACGCATACGACCATCATTGGCACCAAGGCAGAAGCGACTCTCATCGCTGAAGACGACACGTCTCCATTCGTCCCTCCATTCACGCCTGTCGCGACACCACTGGAGGCGGGCTGCACGATGTTGGGGCGTGAGCGGAAGACGGCCCAACGGTGTGCGGGACCGTAGCCCAGCTTCATGGAGACGGTTGCGAATGGTCCTCGCCGATACCCCAGGAGCAACAGTGTCCCTAATTTGCTGGGAAGTGGCGGTGCGCTCCCCTACGGCACTGCGTAGGATCCTACGGTCTTGGCGTGCATCCGTGCGTCGCTGCGGTCCGGTCCCAGGTCGACGGGCACGTGCACCTTCCGCCGACCACTGGCGACAACATCGATGTACTGTGGAGACCTCACGCCCCACGTGTTGAGCAATTCGGCGGTACGTCCACCCGGCCTCCCGCATGCCCACTATACGCCCTCGCTCAAAGTCCGTCAGCTGCACATACGGTTCACGTCCACGCTGTCGCGGCATGCTACCAGTGTTAAAGACTGCGATGGAGCTCCGTATGCCACGGCAAACTGGCTGACACTGACGGCGGCGGTGCACAAATGCTGCGCAGCTAGCGCCATTCGACGGCCACCACCGCGGTTCCTGGTGTGTCCGCTGTGCCGTGCGTGTGATCATTGCTTGTACAGCCCTCTCGCAGTGTCCGGAGCAAGTATGGTGGGTCTGACAGACCGGTGTCAATGTGTTCTTTTTTCCATTTCCAGGAGTGTAGATAATAGGCGGCCGTCTTGCCTTATGGTAGAAATGGCCCTGGTTATGGCTTTTCGAAAAACCTGTTCAGACGCGCGCGCTCGCGCGTTTGTGTGTGTGTATTTCTGTGTGACTGTGTGTGTGTGTGGGGGGGGGGGGGGTCGTGTGGCAACCGTGCAACTCGGTGTTCGGCAGCTCATTACGAAATAAGCCTGCTGCTGTGTGGGCGGCAGTTTCTTTGTGTGCCACTGGAAGCCAGTTAGCAGCGGGCGGTTGGTCGCATTGTGCTGCATGTGCAGTCGCCGCTGACCAACAGCCCGGGCAGTAACTCGATTACGGCGCGGAGCTGCAGCCAAGCCGAGGGAGGCGAAGCACTGTGCACGCCTACTTCACGCCTCCCTCCCTGTCTGCCAGGCACAGCCGCTGCTAAAGGATCCCGACCACTACACCGCCCTAGCGTGAGTCCGGCGGATCTGGCAGAATAACAAGAATGGCGACGATGTCTGTCGTAAAATGGCGAACAGGCTCACCCGGTTGGAGTGGCACGTTGCCTATCCAGCGGTAACAAAACTTCGATTTTTCTGTATTATTGGCCGAATTAAAAAATTCAAAATGCTGTAGTAATCTACTCATTAAGACTCATAATCTTACCTTAAAGATGTAACACAATAAATCGAGACTTAAGAACTTACGTAGAGGGTGATTCCGTGATTATGTTACGAATTTTCAGGGATGATGTAGAAGGCCAGATTTGTTAGTTTGAGGCTAAGGACTCGTCCGGAAACGATCTAGTCGGAAGTTACAAGCAAAAATCGTACTGATTCGTCTAACAGTGAAATACACGTATCGGTAGTACTGTTCTTGCTAGGACTGTAGCGTAGGTCACTTTTAGGGGTGTATACTGGTATCTACGTACTCACGCATTAAGGAGGTGCGAATAATGTACTCTATTTCGCGGTGTGTGGTTGGCAAATACTTGCACTAGCAACAATTCTTGCGTGTAGGTTCACACCTCCACAATCTCTGGTTATGAAACAGTCTAAATTGATTGATATACGCTGTCTAATATTGTGTACCACCCCCTTCGAGCACGCAGAAGTGCCGCAACCTGACGTGGGATGGACTGGACTAATGTCTTAAGTGCTGGAGGGAATTGACAAGCCGCGCGGGATTAGCCGAGCGGTTAGAGGCGCTGCAGTCATGGACTGTGCGGCAGGTCCCGGTGGAGGTTCGAGTCCTCCCTCGGGCATGGTTGTGTGTGTTTGTCCTCAAGATAATTTATGTTACGTAGTGTATAAGCTCAGGGACTGATGACCTTAGCAGTTAAGTCCCGTAAGATTCCACACACATTTGAACATTTTTTTTGAACATTTTTGGAATTGACAACGTGAATGCTGCAGGGCTTTCCATAAATCCGTAAGAGAACGATGGGGTGGAGCTCTCTTCTGAACAGCACGTTGCGAGGCATCCCAGATGTGCTCGCCGGCGGGAGTGGCCGTGCGGTTCTAGGCGCTACAGTTTGGAACCGAGCGACCGCTACGGTCGCAGGTTCGAATCCTGCCTCGAGCATGGATGTGTGTGATGTCCTTAGTTACGTTTAATTAGTTCTAAGTTCTAGGCGACTGATGACTTCAGAAGTTAAGTCGCATGGTGCTCAGAGCCATTTTTGAACCAGATATGCTCAATAACGTTCATATCTGTGGAATTTGGTGGGCAGCGGAAGTCTTCAAACTCAGAAGAGTGTTCCCGGAGCCATGTGGGGTGTCGCATTGTCGTGCTGGAGTTGCCCAAGTCCGTCGGAATGCACAGTGGACAAGAATGGATGCAGGTGATCAGACAGGACGCTTACGTACGTGTCCCCTGTCAAAGCAGGGGTCCCATATCACTTCAACTGCACATGCTCCACACCATTACAGAGTCACCACCAGCTCGAACAGCCCGCTGCTGACATGCAGGTCCATGGATTCGTGAGGTTGTCTCTATACCCGTACACTTCCATCAGCTCGATACAATTTGAAACGAGACTCGTCCGACCAGGCAACTTGTTCCCCTTCATCAACAGTCTAATGTCGGTGTTGACGGGCCCAGGCGAGGCGCAAACCTTTGTGTCGTGCAGTTGTCAAGGGGCCTTCGACTCCGAAAGCCAATATTGATGATGTATCGTTGAATGGTTCGTACGCTGACACTTATTAATGGTCCAGCAATGAAATCTGCAGCAATTTCCGAAAGGATTGCACTTCTGTCGCGTTGAACGATTCTCTTCAGTCGTCGTCGGTCCCATTCTTGCAGGATCTTTTTCCGGCCGCAGCGATGTGGGAGTTTTGATGTTTTACCGGATTCCTGATATTCACGATACACTCGTGAAATGGTCGTACCGGAAAATCCCCACTTCATCGCTACCTTGGAGATGCTGTGTCCCATCGCTCGTGCGCCGACTACAACCCCACGCTCAAACTCGCTTGGCTCTTGGTAAGCTGCCATTGTAGCAGCAGTAAACGGTCTAACAACTGCACCAGGCACTTGTCTTATACAGCCGTTGCCGATCGCAGCGCCGTATTCTGCCTGTTTACATATCTCTGTAGTTAAATATGCATGCATATACCAGTTTCTTTGGCGCTTCAGTGTATGACCTTTTAATAGAGACATCTGCCTCTTCTTTCTTCAAGAATAATACAAGCATAAAATATGTCGTCTTTATATGCGATGATTACGGGCTGCGGTGTTTCCTTTTATCATTTTCAGGATGATTACTTTAAAAATGAAAGAAACTGCCGCTCTTTTCAGATGATATAGGGTAAGGTGGGGTAAATCCGACCTAGTAATTTCTTGTGGCTATAAAACACTTATCCGAGGTCGGGTCTTAACGTTATATACGTTAAATTATAGGTAATACAAAGGAGGAACTGTTTGCAAAATATTTTTGTTAAACCATCAATAGCTTTTGAGATATCGGTATTTTAAGAAACGTTCATTTTTGCCATTTGCAAAAATGGTGGGGTAAATCCGACCCCCTATTTGTTTGGGGGATTTTGCACAGAAATAGTTCTAAATGAACGGCTTTTTTGGGAAATAATTATAAGCAATTATGTTTTTTACATAAATGAACAAAATATATTAAAATAATAACAATGTTTAGAGTACTAAATGTACTGAAAGTTAAATGAATGTAAATTTTAATGGAAAAAAGATGATTTCATTGCACGTCGGTGCAACAGCAATATTTCAATCTCGGAATGTTAAAATCACGAGCGACAGCTCGTACAGACATTCCCATTTACATTGCAGCATCTGCTCGGCGAATAGCGTTTTGATTGCGTTTTGTCGTTTTTCGTTTGTAGTTTCATACCATTTTCCTAAAAATAAACAAAGATTCACTTTCTTTCCATAAATAAATAATTCCACGCACATAAACGACAAAAAATATGCGGTCGGATTTACCCCACCATTTAGCGGTCGAATTTACCCCACCATGCCATTCTTCATTTAACACACATAGAAACAATTTACACGAAATTTCCAACAAAAACGATACATACACTGAATAGGTCACTAAATGCACTACAAAACCACTTACCGTTTGTTTTGCGATCGTTTATTTAATACGGTAAATTTAGTGATGCAATTTGCACAAAAATTAAATTGAAACAATCGAAAACACACATGTTGTCTTTTGGGTGTCTAAATGTCAAATACGGCAAAGCTGTCAAGGTGACATTTTCGTTATTTCGAATGCTCTACACGGTACCACTAATGCGAAATCGCTCCGCTTTGCCGTTTATCACAAATAGAGGGCGGTCGGGTTTACCCACCCAGTCGGATTTATCCCACCTTACCCTATTCTAAAAAAATTTTACTCAGATTCACATGCGCAACATGTCCACCCAGAATGACGGACGGGAAGAGACAGATAGTTGACGGGAAGAGACAGATAGTTGACGGGAAGAGACAGATAGTTGACGGGAAGAGACAGATAGTTGAAGAGTGAAAATTCTGATGTCAATTTAGAATACAGATATACGTCCATCTTTCTTTTCGTACGTATCTCTTTTCGGCGCGAGCGTGTGTATTGCATCTTCGCCACGCACCGTATTCCGATACTTACTAAATGACACCTATTTTATAGCTAAAGCAACGAAAGTCCTATCACAGCTGGCAGCATGGCCAAAAATAAGACAAAAATGTCCAGTGAATATGGCCCCTTAAGTGCTTACGTTAAGAGCTATGAGCACTTGTTTATCTTCGCTACTGTGGAAAAAATTTCTGTTACTGAACAAATGGTCATAGTTCTTGGGGTATACATTTTAGAGGCTATCTTCACCACACGTTTTTTCTTGTTTTTGTCCGTACTACCACCTCTGAAACTTGACTACTCCATAGTCTTAGCAAGAACAGTAGTGATACATGTATTCCGCTATCAGAGGTACCAGAAGAATTTTCGCTTATTACTTGCGACTTAGCCGTAACAGGACCAGGGTGCCTTACTGCAGATTGATACACTTACCGTGCTCCGTCATCCATGAAAGTTTGTGACATCGCCACGGAGTCTCTCTGGAAATGTCTGGCGGCAGCGTAACGCACGGCGTGCAAATTTCCCAGCTTATCTTCATACAGTACTGCAAGCCAGCGTACCCGACTCCATAACGGAGGTCGCTGACCCGCGGCTGTGCAGAAGCTCTCGACTGGAAGGTAAGCCGGTTCGAATCCTGGTGGTGGGAAAAATTCTCACCGCCAACATTCAGCAAGTAGGGTAGATGGTTGCGTTAAGTTTCTGATAAGCATCTTTACGCCAATGTCCCGGACTAAATTCCAAACGTCTCCACAGTATTTGGTGAAGTGAAGGCATGCGATGCTGTTGGCGGCAATCCGTGCCTCGGATGGGGACGTTAAGGGGACATGAACGTGAAAATGACTGAAAAATCGAAAAAAATATTGTCTCCATCTGACAAATTTCTCCCGTTTCCAAACATGGACGGTTTATCAGCTTTTAAATTGTTAATTTGGTCTTAAACGCTCTTTGAACAATTGTCTGCGCACCGGCCACGCCTCCTTTCAGTTTCCTGACGCTGCTCTGTAAACATTCCTTGTTGTTACAGTCATATACACACGGACCTTGCAGATACAAAATTATTTAGCAGATGTTCATTTGGCCATACACGAAACCCTAACGAGAGTTTCAACAGCTGCGTGCGGCATCGAGTGCCAAAAACAGTGTTTGTTGGATGGACAGTACTCAAAATAGGTATGATGGATGCTGTCATGGTGCAGTTAGCAGGACAAGCGTAACGGATAGATTAGGTATCCAACCAGGAAATAATATAATAGCTGTTCTGACTGCCGCAGATCGTCAGCGAGTAGCTGAAGTTGAAAGGGCTGCGGAAACCACCACTAGAGTGTCCAGAGTGAGGAAAAGACTTTTGAAAAAGTCTGCAGAGGATAAAGAAGCAGCTGGCCAGCAAGAATGTGCTGCTACAATGTTCTGAAATAGGCAAGCGGCTAGTCAAAAACACTGTGAACGACCTTTTCTCGTTTTCTCGAAGTTACATTTTCAGAACGTTAGGTACATATACTGTAAGTAGGCAGTTTAGGTTTTTATGATGGTAACGCCACGTAATGCTCTGTATGAAAATCGCTGACTGTGCTGTGTGCAGTCTGTGGCTGGTTGGACTTATTGTTGGAATATTCGTTGTTATAGTGTTGGGCAGTTGGATGTGAACAGCGCGTAGCGTTGGGCAGTTGGAGGTGAGCCGCCAGCAGTGGTGGATGTGGAGAGAGAGAGAGAGAGAGAGAGAGATGACACGAGTTTTGAGCGGACGATCTGGACGTGTGTCCGTCAGAAAAAGGAAATTTGTTTAATTTTATGTCACAAAATTATATATATTATGACTTTTGAACGCTATTAAGATAAATACATTATTTGTTCTCTATCAAAATCTTTCATTTGCCACGTATGCCTATATGTAATTAGTGCCTTCAGTAGTTATAAACTTTTATTTAGCTGGCAGTATTGGCGCTCGCTGTATTGCAGTAATTCGAGTCACGAAGATTTTTGTGAGGTAAGTGATTCATGAAAGGTATAGGTTATTGTTAGTGAGGGCCATTCTTTTGTAGGGGTTATTGAAAGTCAGATTGCGCTGCATTAAAATATTGTGTGTCAGTTTAGTGATGATCAGAATAAGTAAAGAGAGAATTGTCTGAGTACGTTCAGTTTTGCTCAGCTGTTTGAAAATCAAGTAACGTAAGAGTTTTTCTAGCACTGCCATTCTTTACATTCAAAGGAGAAGTTCCAATACCTTCACGGTCGCCGGCCAGAGTGGTCGAGCGGTTCTAGGCGCTTCAGTCTGGAACTGCGCGACCGCTACGGTCGCAGGTTCGAATCCTGCCTCGGGCATGGATGTGTGTGCTGTCCCTAGGTTAGTTAGGTTTAAGTAGTTCTAAGTTCTAGGGGACTGATGACCTCAGAAGTTAAGTCCCATAGTGCTCAGAGCCATTTGAACCATTTGAACAAAACGTTGTAATTCTTAAACTATAATACATAATCAAATAAATTTCCGTCTACAGCTTTAAGTAATGCCTTTCAGTGTTGCTACAAAACCACAACTTCATCCGCGTTGTAGATCAATAGTAACGCGCACGGAAAGCGAGGCGTAAAGACGCAGCCTGTTCACATCAGGGTACCTTTAAGTTCGGTGGCCCGCTTGTTGCTGCTCAGGAGCAGCAGGCTATGTGCCCCTCTCCCACTGTTATCATATGACACAACACTAGACGCTAGGCTTACACTCACCTATGGTCTACAACTATACACAAGATCCAACTGTCACATATCAGCAACCACTGAGCGCATCAGATGAAAACCCCTTCCGACTCAGCGGCAGAACGGACGCATCAGGGTCTCTCAGCCAACAATGTCATGCCACTTTACTTGAGTTTCCAACAAACTTCACACACTGTTTCAAAACTTTTCGATACTTTATCACCTTGACACCAACCACAAAATAATGAAACGAAACAACTTAATCACTAGTAAATTTTCGCTGTTCATGCAGGAAAATACAGCCTCAGGCACGAGGTCTTAAACTGAAACTTCTTCAATAAAATGTTCTCGGTTTTTAAGTCGCGGCAGTTCAAATAAAATTGTCGACCATTCGATGGCTATCTCTGCGACAATCGTCAGGAGTAAAACCATCGAATTCAAACTGTGGAAGACGAGAAGATTTTATTTCAGACGTGCCATTATTTCAGACGTGCCACGGCGAAAGACTCCGAGGTTGATACTTATTTATTGCTAACTCTGTTCACAACAAATTTTTCCATCGATATCCACTTGTACCAGTCAATGTACATGCAAAATTATAACATCGTATGACAATTTGGCAGATGTGATGTCACAAACATTGAGATGCGTGAAAAAGTAGCTTCTGGCTGGAGTTCGATTCCGTGAAGGATTACAGGTGGGGTTACTGATTTGCCCGAAGAGATGTAGCTTCTATGACTGAATACAATGCGTTGTCTAAAAAGCTGTAATCAGGAGTTATTAAAAATTAACCTTCGTCCAAGTATCTTAGTGGATGTAAGTTGGAAGTGGAGGGGAGGAAAAGGAAAGGAAAGGGAAAGAATTGTAATTTTCAGTTGCATCGGGACTTTACGCGCAACCAGTGGTGACGGGTGGAAATCTACATCTACATCTACATTTATACTCCGCAAGCCACCCAACGGTGTGTGGCAGAGGGCACTTTACGTGCCACTGTCATTACCTCCCTTTCCTGTTCCAGTCGCGTATGATTCGCGGGAAAAACGACTGTCTGAAAGCCTCCGTGCGCGCTCTAATCTCTCTAATTTTACATTCGTGATCTCCTCGGGAGGTATAAGTAAGGGGAAGCAATATATTCGATACCTCATCCAGAAACGCACCCTCTCGAAACCTGGCGAGCAAGCTACACCGCGATGCAGAGCGCCTCTCTTGCAGAGTCTGCCACTTGAGTTTATTAAACATCTCCGTAACGCTATCACGGTTACCAAATAACCCTGTGACGAAACGCGCCGCTCTTCTTTGGATCTTCTCTATCTCCTCCGTCAACCCGATCTGGTACGGATCCCACACTGATGAGCAATACTCAAGTATAGGTCGAACGAGTGTTTTGTAAGCCACCTCCTTTGTTGATGGACTAAATTTTCTAAGGACTCTCCCAATGAATCTCAACCTGGCACCCGCCTTACCAACAATTAATTTTATATGATCATTCCACTTCAAATCGTTCCGCACGCATACTCCCAGATATTTTACAGGAGTAACTGCTACCAGTGTTTGTTCCGCTATCATATAATCATACAATAAAGGATCCTTCTTTCTATGTATTCGCAATACATACCAGGATTCAAACCTCGGGATCACCTGCTTACTAGGCAGTTACGTTAACCACTGCACCATCCAGACACAGTGTTTGTCGCAGTTGCGCGAGCTCCCGGTTATTCCTTCAGTACTCGTTAATTCCCAAAAATCACTCAGCATCATTTTGTGCAATGATGCCTGGGTCTTTGGCTTTTTGGTGGTGGCGAATGCACACGTTCGCACTGCTTGCTTTGCTCTTACGTCCTCGCTTATGATAGTGGCACGCCCAGCTCTCGTCGCCGATGGTTAGGTGGCCAAAGAAGTCGTATGGATTGCTCTGACACAGCAACTAACATTTCTGCTGCTGCCGTGAATGGAATGACAGTACGATACTCCACTGTTTTGTTTCGGGCCTTTGTTCTGCAGCATTATGGCACATGCATTTCACTGTCTCCCAGGACTTAGACACGTAACTACAACCGAACAAAATGTTGTGTAAATTTATTTTCTCAAAGTGATAGCTAGAACTTTCACATTATTGCGGTACTATGTTCAATAGAGACCCAATGCTACCGTATCGAGATATAAGATTCTGCATTTGTTTCGCCCTAAATTAGTTTGTACTCGCTGAATGGCCACATGAACTTGCAGTATAAAAATATTGTTTGTTCGAGAAACCGTCGACACCGTATCTTTTAATTGCAAATGATCTGCTGCTGACTGCCTGGGGGTTACATTTTTTGTTTGTTGGTTGTCTTCAGTCATGAGACTGGTTTGATTCAGCTCTCCATGCTACTCTATCCTGTGCAAGCTTCTTCATCTCTCAGTACCTACTGCAGTCTACATCCCTCTGAATCTGTTTAGTGTATGCATCTCTTGGTCTCCCTCTACGATTTTTACCCTCCACGCTGCCCTCCAATGCTAAATTTGTGATCCCTTGATGCCTCAGAACATGTCCTACCAACCGATCCCTTATTCTAGTCAAGTTGTGCCACAAATTTCTCTTCTCTCCAATTCTATTCAATACCTCCTCATTAGTTATGTGATCTACCCATCTAATCTTCAGCATTCTTCTGTAGCACCACATTCTATTCTCTTCTTGTCTAAACTATTTATCGTCCACGTTTCGCTACCATACGTGGCTACACTCCATACAAATACTTTCAGAAACGACTTCCTGACACTTAAATCTATACTCGATGATAACAAGTTTCTCATCTTCAGTAACACTTTCCTTGCCATTGCTAATCTACATTTTATATCATCTCTACTTTGACAATCATTAGTTATTTTGCTCCCCAAATAACAAAAATCATTTACAGCTGTAAGTGTGTCATTTCCTAATCTAATTCCCTCAGCATCACCCGACTTAATTCGACTACCTTCCATTATCCTCGTCTTGTTTTTGTTGATGTTCATCTTATATCCTCCTTTCATGACACTGTCCATTCCGTTCAGCGGCTCTTCCAGGTCTTTGCTGTCTCTGACAGAATTACAATGTTATCGGTGAACCTGAAAGTTTGTATTTCTTCTCCATGGATTTTAATTCATATTCTGAACTTTTTTTTTGTTTCCTTTACTGCTTGCTCAGTTGAATAACATCGGGGATAGGCTACAGCCCTGTCTCACTCCCTTCCCAACCACTGCTTCCCTTTCATACCCCTCGACTCTTATAACTGCCATCTGCTTTCTGTACAAACTGTAAATAGCCTTTCGCTCCCTGTATTTTACCCCTGCCACCTTCAGAATATGAAAGAGAGTATTCCAATCAACATTGTCAAAAGCTTTCTCTAAGTCTACAAATACTAGAAACGTAGGTTCGCCTTTCCTTAATCTTTTTTTTTTTAAGGTAAGTCGTGGGGTCAGTATCGCCTCACGTGTTTCAACTTTTCTACGGAATCCAAACTGATCTTCTCCGAGGTCGGCTTCTACCAGTTTTTCCATTCGTCTGTAAAGATTTCTTGTTAGTATTTTGCAGCCGTGGCTTATTAAACTGATAGTTCGGTAATTTCGACATCTGTCGACACCTGCTTTCTTTGGGATTCCAATTATTATATTCTTCTTGAAGTCTGAGGGTATTTCGCCTGTCTCATACATCTTGCTCACGAGATGGTAGAGTTTTGTCAGGACTGGCTCTCCCAAGGCCGCCAGTAGTTCTAATGAAATGTTGTCTACTCCGGGGGCCTTGTTTCGGCTCAGGTCTTTCAGTGCTCTGTCAAACTCTTCACGCAGAATCATATCTCCCATTTCATCTTCATCTACATCCTCTTCCATTTCCATATACTCCTTCCGCCTTTCTGCTTTCCCTTCTTTTGTTAGGACTGGGTTTCCATCTGAGCTCTTGATATTCGTGCAAGTGCTTCTCCTTTCTCCAAAGGTCTCTTTAATTTTCCTGTAGGCAGTATCTGTCTTACCCCTAGTGAGCTACGGCTCTACATCCTTACATTTGCCTTCTTGCCATCCCTGCTTAACCATTTTGCACTTCCTTTCGATCTCATTTTTGAGACGTTTGTATTCCTTTTTGCCTGCTTCATTTACTGCATTTTTATATTTTGTGCTTTCATCAATTAAATTCATTAAATCCAAGGATTTGTACTAGATCTCGTTTTTTTTTACCTGCTTGATCCACTGCTGCCTTCACTATTTCATCCCTAAAAGCTACCCATTCTCCTTCTACTGTATTTCTTTCCCCCTTACGGAGATGGATCATACACTTTTTTCAGAGACTTTTTTTTTCAGAAACAGTACCTTTTGTGTGTAAAAGCTCTGCTGCTGACGGCCTGCGGGTTTACATTATTCAAGTGAAAAGCTAGTGACACTGTCAACAGACGATTTAGTGGACTATACCCAGAGGTAACATTGTTTCTGTCTGTAACTGCAACAAGCTAAGAATTGCAATTTCGTAATTTCCTTACACATCGTAACGCATCACACCCTTTTCTTTCTAATTTGAAAAAAAGTGCGGAGTATGGTTCAGTGTGCTTCGCTGTGGTCGCGGTGTTGCCTCTCTGTATAGCATTCTATCTCTTCGGCGCACACGGAGCTCAGAACGCGACGGCGGGCCGTCAGTTCGGCAACGCCGCGCTCCGCTGCGCCGCCTCTCCCCGCTGCAGCCAGAGGCGCTGCACCCCACGACACGGCGCGGCCGGTCCACCCCCGCCCACCACCCCCACCCCACCGCCTCCCACTCGCACGCCCCCACACTGCACTGTGCACTCCACTCGGCCGGCCGTGGCGTAGCGGAGCGCAGAAAGCGGCCGTGCCCGCGTCCGCTCGCGCAGAACTGCCGCGTCCCACTCCGCACTCCAGGAGGAGGGGGTGGGGACCACTGCAGCGGACAGAGAGACAGAGAATATCTGTATGGCCTGCCCTCCATAGCGCCACCCAATACAACCCGCCCACACTCATCTGCAGCCCAACACCGGACTGTGTGCACCCGTCAGGGAAAATAATACACCGCTCTGCAAAACCTTAGGAGTAGGCAGATAAGATACACGACTGTTTGTAGGAAGTGAACCACTCACAAGGAAACCTCCCCATCGCACCCTCCTCAGATTTAGTTATAAGCAGGCACAGTGGATAGGCCTTGAAAAAGTGAACACAGATCAATCGAGAAAACAGGAAGAAGTTATGTGGAACTATGAAAAAAATAAGCAAAATATACAAACTGAGTAATCCATGCGCAACATAAGCAACATCAAGGGTAGTCTGAGCTCAGGAGCGCCGTGTTTATTTTCTTTATTTTCGCAAAGTTATGATCTAAAAAATGGTTCAAATGGCTCTGAGCACTATGGGACTTAACTTCTGAGGTCATCAGTCCCCTAGAACTTAGAACTACTTAAAGCTAACTAACCTAAGGACATCACACACATCCATGCCCGAGGCAGGATTCGAACCTTCGACCGTAGCGGTCGCGCAGTTCCAGACTGTAGCGCCTAGAACCGCTCGGCCACTCCGGCCGGCAAAGTTATGATCTGTCTGTTCGTTCATTGACGTCTCTGTTCACTGTAATAAGTTTAGTATCTGTGTTTTGCGACCGCACCGCAAAACCGTGCGATTGGTAGACGAAAGGACGTGCCTCTCCAATGGGAACCGAAAACATTTGATCGCAAGGTCATAGGTCAACCGATTCCTCCACAGGAAAACACGTCTGATATATTCTATACGACACTGGTGACGGCATGTTCGTCAGATTATACGAATATGTTCTCGACCCACCTAACTTGTACACTTGGCGAAAGAGTCTTCTACCTTGCCCGATTTAGGTTTTCTTGTGGATGTGATAATCACTCCCAAAAAAGTGATGAAAAAGAGTTTGTCACATAAACTGCAACAAATGAATGCAACAGTTTCACAGTCGCACAGTTTTCCCTGTGCTCTGTCAAAACATATGTTTTTAACGTTTTCAAATTCTTCCGTGTGTCGAGCGTCAAATCCTGCATATGTGCAAGCAAATCTGAACATGTCCTGGAATTTTGGAGAGCGAAGTTGATTATGTGTGAGTGCCTGAACTTTGATAATTGTCTGAAAATAAAGGAAGACTTGAACCAAGGACCTCTCGTACCGCAGCTGTTATGCATCACTCAGTCGGTGCGGAGTCGTCATGCGAAGTGGAATCTACATCTGTATATATACTCCGCACTCCGCTAGCCACCAAGCGGTGTGTAGCAGAGGGCACAATTCGCGCCAAAGTCATATTCCCCCCCCCCCCCAAACTTTCTATGAGATTTGTAACGCTCTCGCGATGGCGAAATGTACCAGTCACGAATCTTGCCGCTCTTCTTTGGACCTTCTCAGTCTGTTGAATCAGACCAAACTGGTAAGGGTCCCATACAGACGAACAATAAGACTCGGCGAACTAACGTATTGTAAGCTATTTCCTTTGTTGAAGGACTGCATCGCGCCAGGATTCTACCAATAAACCGAATCTAGAGTTTGCCTTACCCGTTACTTGTGTAATCCGATCATTCCATCTCTGAAGGTCTCGCTATGGTGGTACAACATGCAATCTGTGGTTTTCATGAGCAATAAAAAGGCTGAAATGATGTTTATGTTGATCTCTATTCCAATTTTCAGTACAGGTTCCGAAACACTTTTTGTGATGTGTGTATTAACAGCCATGTCCTGTCTTTTCTAATGCCCAGGCGACCATCGTGAGTCGCGTTCACTTGATTGTAATTATTATCTGCGAACAAGAGTCGTTTCTGAATCTTTCTGGCAGATTAAAACTGTGTACCGGACTGAGACTCGAACACGGGACCTTTGCCTTTCGCGGGCAGGTGCTCTACCGACTGAGCTACCCAAGCACGTGTCACGACACGTCCTCACAGCTTCAATTCTGCCAGTACCTCGTCTCCTACCTTCCAAACTTCACAGAAGTAGAGCACCTGCCCGCGAAAGGCAAAGGTGCCGAGTTCGAGTATCGGTCCGGTACACAGTTTTAATCTGCCAGAAGTTGCATATCAGAGCGCACTCCGCTGCAGACTGAAAATCTCATTCTGGAAGAGTCGTTTCTGTTCGTGTCATTGCGTATTTCTTTCTTTTGCACTCTGTACTGTTCTATAACAGGGTGCCAAAACAAAGACCTTGAACAGTATATTTTCCAAACTGTTATTTTATTTGGCTACCAGTTTCGACGATTTACTGCGCCACTTCAGATTTCTGAGAACCGACCGACGTGTAGGAAGATTCCAACCTCCATTCCAGCATTCAAATACTGACATCTGTATATTCCTGCTTGATACAACGATCACTTCAAACAGCATCTGCCGACTCAGTTGGGATCTTCCCTCACGTCCGTCAGGGGGCTGAAGATGGCAACCCCGCGGAGTGGCCGCGCGGTTAGAGGCGACATGTCACGGATTGCGCGGCTCCTCCCACCGGGGTTCGAGTCCTCCCTCGGTCATGGGTGGGTGTGTTGTTCTTAGCATAAGGTAGTTTAAATAAGTATAAGTAGTATGTAAGTCGAGAGACCGATGACCTCAGCAGTTTGGTCCTTTATGAATACACACAAATTTGATAATTTGAAGATGGCGTAATAAATTGCCGAAACTGGTAGCCAAATAAAACAACAATCTGGAAATTAGATGCTGCAAGGTGTTTTTTTGACATCCTGAACCGAAAAGCCGAGACCCGCAACCATCTCTGAAAACACGGTCATACAGGAACTGTTCTACAACAGGTCTTTCCATCTATGGTCTAGCTATTGTACTTGACCATAACACATCGTGCGAGAGTTATTTTCGTCTTTTAAGTTTTCCACACCAATGTGCCTAATAACAATAGGAGTAAGAGTTTTGTGATTAGAGTCTCTGTAGGTTCCTGCAGCAAAAAGTCATGCCCCAGTGGTTGGAAGAAAGCACAAGCCACGTGTGTCTACAAGAAGAGTAGCGGAAGTGATCCGTAAAACTATCCTTGACATATATTACTTGTAGAACCTAGAAACATATTCTCAGCTCAGACGTAAGGAGAATACGGAGACACATGCCCAAATTTTTTATATAAACTTAGTCACGGGGACCACTAATGTCCAGTGTGAAAAAGTCGCCTGAAGGTGGTGAATGGCTGTCAGCCGAAATATCGTTGGAAGACGAGGACGTGATTCGACTGCACAACGCACCGTTTATTTAGATTTCCTTTACCCAATAACGTTGCAGCACTTGTTGTGCTACCTTCAGCGGGCTTTTTTATTGGTCACTATAATTATAGGATAAAATTTGAATTTCGCTTCAAGTTATTTATATACCTTAGATGGCTGTAACAAGTTGTCTCGTGCTGGTAGCTTTTCAACTGTAACACATTTCACAGCCTGTGATCTGCAGGCAACAAAAATTGTTTCTTTTCTGCAACTGCGAGTACGAACAACAGTCAGCTGTCTAAGGGAACGGCGACATTGATGATTTTGGCGGTCTGCGACTCGAACCCGGACTTTTCGCGTAACCACTTTAGCTATCCGTGCACGATTCACGGCCAGATCTGTCACAACCGGTACTCCTACACATACTATGTAATTCCCGTACAGGGGAGGACATTTTAATTGATAGTCGCTGGGTGGGTACATGCAATATTGCAGTGCCTGTGTTTTTAAGAACTACACGCATGTATGTCTGAGATAACTTTGCATCGTTCTTAAAAACGCAGACACTGCAATATCGTGTCTCTTTTCTTCTGTTTTCCATCCATTTCAGACCGAATATCACGTTACGTAGCAACTTACTTATGATTTTTGATTCTCATTTTTGTTTATTTTGTCACAAACAACACAGGGTTTCAGTAGTCATCTGGATGCTATTCGTGCTGTATAAATTGATTTGTTTAGTTGTGTGTTTGTTTGAAGGGTTGTGAACAAATTTCAAAGTATTATTGACGTTCAGAATATTTATTGTGTGTGTGTGTGAGGGGGGGGGGGGTGACGGGCAAAGTAGTTTCAAGACTTTAGAATTTTCAAATTGTTTTCTTTGTTTGTTGGATGGTGATCCTCTGCCATGACGTAGTTTTGCTTTGAGATATCTGGCTGCGAAGTCTGTACACCATCCGTCCAAGAAGTTCCCTGGCTCATTTTTATGTCTTCGCAGAATCGACATGACCGCAGTAACTACAGTGGCTGGCTGAACTAACAAACGTAAACAACGGATCTGCATTCGAACAATCAGTTTTGCGAGCAGGCAGTGTTACGTAGTGGACTTGTGGCCCTGGTGTGTCAAGATTGTTGTGTCACAAGTCACGATAGAGCAGCATTTCTAAATCAAGTTGTAACTCTGCCACCCTCACATCGAAAATAAATATCCAAATGTCAGACTAATATGAGGGATGAGTGTAAGTTACACTAAAATAATACATAACCTCTTGTTTTTGTTGCTGCTTGCACCTTGTCGAATTCTTCTTTTGAAATTTGCCTGGATCTGAATTTGCATGTGGAATCTATGTAAATAATAGATTCAGGCGCATTTTCAATTTTATCGTCATTTATTTGTTCTCCACATGATATACACAGTATTCTAAAAGATCGACTGTCCAAAGCAGATCAAGGCAAAACACACTGAGAGAAAACACTGAAACTGAGACAAAAGCAGTGCTGCGTTCCTTTATATCGAATTTTAACAATGAATTTCAAAATAACCCATTATTAAGTTTTTACAATTTCGATGTTACAATTAAAATTTACAAAGCGTAAAGAAACTGATGTTACAGCCGAATAACGTATAAAATACAATATCGTATGACATAATTTTTGTAGTATCATCTGTAGTTTTAAATATGAGAGTCAATCTGAACTTCAATTACAACAATTTCTCTTGTACTATTTTAGTTACGTAATTAATTACAGTTTGGATTTGTTTACTAACATTCAGTGACACTACAGAACTCGTGCTTTATCCGATTACATAAGTAAAATTCACAAATAAGGCCTCAAATTCTGGGAATCGGGAAGTTGTGTGATGTAAACAATTGGAAAGTTAATTAGAAATGTAATTACAAAGAATATTAATCACAGAGGAGGACATAAAAATATATAACAAATGAAAATAAATCGCTTGGTTATAACTTTTAAGCGGTTTCTCAAGATTGTGAGGTTTTCTGTTACTGGATTTTTAGATTACCATTTTGTTAATTAGAAGCATTGATTTTTTCATTTTAACATTTCTGCAGTCTGTAGTCACTTATTGCTAAACACTTATTAATTCAATTTCTCAATTTGATATTTAAATGCATATGTACATAATTTTGTTAATGACAACAATATATTGACAATCACGAGGATTTATGTCATTCCAGAATATTCTATATGTGCTTACAAAGAATAACAGGCGTTTTGGCAAATTGAACTGAACGATACCTATGAAGATACACATAAAAGGCCTTAGGAAGCACTGAATCGTACGATGAATACACGGATGCATATAAAAAAAAGGTGGTATCAGACGCTTCACAATAAGGTTGTAGCGTTATGAAGTGAAGTGTTGAAGACATTGTCCAGAATGTTTGGAACATGAGAAAAGTGTCTGCAAAGTTTGTCGCGCACACTTCGACTCCGGAACACAAACGACAACGTGTGGACGCCTACCGCGACTTGGTTGAAATGAGACACGCAGACAATTTTTTTCTGGAAAAAAATCATCACGGGTGACCGGACTCGGTGTAATCGACACGGACATACCACAAAATTACAAAGATCAAAAATTGACAACCGATATTCAAGTCAATGTGATGTACGAGTTGACAGTCTGCTGATGGTTTTACATGGTTGTGTGAATGTTCTGTGCCCTGTAGTCGCATGGGGAATGCTGTGTGTAATAGGACAGCTGAAGCCGTCTTAAGTTTTCTTTATTTTTTATTAATCCGGTGTTGTAACTGCTTCGACTAACGGGGTACTTTGCTGCAAGCGGATATTTTACTTTGCAACAGAGAATCTCGCAACCTTCAGCCTCCTTTTCCTTTTTAGGTTTTGTGCTTTATTGGTAATGACGTTCGTAATGGCTCTGTATTCTTGCATTTTAGAATGGCCGAAGTACTCAACTGCAGAGAGTTATTTTCGTACTACACGGTATCAAGAGCCCGCTTTCTCTGGCGGTATAATACGAAAAGCGAAATGTAAAGGGGAGGAAACACGAACAGAACGTAGGTTTTCCCCCGCCCAGCGGCTGATGTTGCCAATTTTAAGCACGCACGACAGTCGATTGTGGCCCCGTAATAAGTCGGAAACATATGTATATATACTGCGCCGGGCGGGACGGCTGCTGGCCCTAATGCCACTTTGGAGTCTAAAATCGCTCTCGTAAATACGGGAGGAAATTGCACGGAAAAGTGGAGTCTGCGGGACGGGAGAAGCAGCAGCCGTAAAAAGATTTCCCGGGCCGGCGCGGCTGTTGCGGTGCTGGGCTTCTGTTCGCTGCCCCTGGCAGCGCAGCTACCCGCAACCCACGGCCCGTGGGGGGCGGGGGAAACGCAAAAAATGAAATTCAGATTCCGCAGGGGGTGAGGGGCTGTTTGTGTTTATATGTAAAGGACGGACGGGGGTGAGTGGCGGGAGGAGAATAATCGCGGCGACAGAAGCAGGTGCCTCCACTGTGGTTGCGAAATAATCACGTTTTTCCCTGCTGCCGCCAAAGGATCCCGACTTCGAAGAAGAGCTGCAAGCTGTCATGCACAGATATAATCATAGGCTTTTATTTATCCCACTGCAAAAAAATTTAAAATAGTAGTTCATGAAATTTGCTGATGGCGTTAGTCATTTTCTGCGTTTTCACCCGTCAGTGCGACACATTTCTCTCGTGATGTGCGCCGGGTATATTCCCAGTGGGAGGGAACTTACAAAATGGGAATATTGCCAGGAATATTTCTTTGGCCCGGGAAGATTCCCAAAAATTGGGAAGTCATGAAAATTTTTGGATATTGAATGTTTTAGCAGTTATTAACAGTTAGAGAACCTTAAAACTAGATTAACTAAGTAAATTCATACATTTGAATCCAAGACTTATCATTCCATGCATTAATTTCCGTGCAAATTCCAGGTAAAACATCATTTACAGTAAGTCTGGCCGAAAAAATAATGTAAAATATTCGCTAGGCCTACTATTTTTAGGTCAGTTGAAACCCCTCATTTCTCTGAATGAAACCTAAACTTACAAAATATTTCTCTGGAGGCGTAATTCTCAATCGGTCATTATCTGTAATATTTTTAATATTTCCAAACGAATGACTTTCAGATTTCAAAGACTCCTCATTTCCTGCGATGAATTATGAATTATTATTTATTTTCCGAAATATCGTTATCGCTTCCACTTTTAGAATTGTTAATTAATATTTTACCATGTTCTGTATCAATAAAATCACTCATACTTTCAAGTAAGTCATAAATATTGGCCGGTTTATTCCCATAATTTTTCCCCGAAATGCCATTTTCAATGACTAATGTTTACAAAATTCGCACGAGTTTCCAGAATGAGATTTTCACTCTGCAGCATAGTGTGCGCTGATATGAAACGTCCTGGCAGCTTAAAACTGTGTGCCGAACCAAGACTCGAACTCGGGACCCTTGCCTTTCGCGGGCAAGTGCTCTACCATGTTATTTTAAACCTTATAGCCTAAAATACCTCTAACACCGACAGAAAACTTAACAGATTGAATAAAGAAACTTCCCTGTGTATTTTAGTAACTTTAGTTACTAGATGGCATATCAATATTATAAACTCTGTTTATCTAAAGGTTGATTATTTCAACGTTGGCAGTTGTAGGTAACGTAAGAGTCGTAAATGTCTATGCTTGGAAATCCTAGGGCAAATTCTTTGATATTTAAAACATTGAACACCGTTTATTTCTAACAAGGAGGTTAAGTCCAGATCATATAGATTTGAGTTAACCATATAATTACTGCTTTTACCTATTTTTACCTATTAACAGTGTTTTGAGCTATCTTGCTAATTAATCGTAAATTCCCAGGAATTTATGAGTTTTGGGAATATTACCAGCAATATTCCCTGGGAATATTTCTTTGATTTTAAATTCCCTGGAATTTTACAACACTACATTTCTCCCAACTATGGATAATTTGGCAGATCCTTAGTTGTAGAAGTCTTAGGGATGGCGGTTATCGCTGAAACAGCGGGTTTTCGGTTATCTCGGTAATTTGAAGGCCAATTTAACGCGAGTGTTTAAACCGCTGATAATTACTTGTTTCTGAAACAACCAATTTCGGGTTTTTATTGCTATTCGTTTCTGTAATCAACATAGAAATCGAAGCAACATTAAAAAATTTTGACTCCGCCAGTTTGAAGACACATAGAATTCAAAAAAAATTACATTAAATAAGCAAAAAAAATCCTAGTCTTTTCTCGAAAAGTGGTTGAATACTACAAAAAAATAAACACCGGTATTCTAATTTTTAGACACTCAGCACAAAAATGAGCTGTGTTCGAGGATCGTACCACTATTTTGACACTGCGAATAGTCAATGTTAAAGGGTGAAAACCCTGGTTGAACTCTGTTTTTCTTGCTAATTTGTCCCTTTTCAGAAGCTACGACCAGATACATAATATATAGACATAGGCAACAGATTAGCTACTTTATGTTTTTATTGCAAACTGTGAATTTTCAGTTTTAAGTTTTCTGCGTATATGATTTCACAAGTTTGCTGGTAGTCCTCCCGTTTTTAATCTTTTGAAGCAAACGGGCCTTTGTACTTCATTCATACCACACTTCGTAAAATACGAGCACTTCCAGACTACAGACTAGGGATGTTGCCATTCTGTAATACAACTAATGTCCGAAGACAAGAGCGTAAAACTACAGTATAGCCCTGATAGAGCAAGTCTCGGACACTGCAAATACCCGAATACCATCTAGCAGGCCAGCCAATGGCAACAGGTACATTACTGTCTCAGCAGTGGTGTATCAGTTCTTCTGCCATGTGTTTGTTGCACAATTCTGTGGACATTGTTATTAAAAAAGCACTGATCGCTTTGCATTTTATATAATAACGCAAGATTTCAAAGCAATGGAAATTTTACGAATACATATTACTGTTTTTTAGAAAGTATTTATTTAAAAACAAAACATTTTAGCTCTGCTGCTACGGCTAATGGATATTTCGGTTTTTGTGTACCAGGCTCTGGTAAAAAAATTAATAACACCTGCTATAAACGAGACCAAAGTAATACCGAAAGCCGCGCAGGATAGCCGCATGGTCTCGGGCACTTTGCCACGGTACGCGTGGCTCCTCCCGTCGGAGGTTCGAGTCCTCCCCCGGGCATGGGTGTGTTTGTTGTCCTTAGCGTAAGTTAAAGTTAGATTAAGCAGTGTGTAAGCCTAGGGACCGATGACTCAGCAGTTTGGTCCCATAGGAACTTACGAACTTAACACAAATTTTCAAATTTTTTTTCTGATACCGAAAAATACCTGTTATCCAGAATTAAAATACCGGTATCGGTTTTAACCGGTCGGCCTTTCCCATCCCTGAGAAGTCTCCTTTTGGCTGTTGAAGAAACATTCCACCCCGGAGATCACCTCTTCGCCATTCTGAAAAAGCCAGCCATTCAGTAAGTAGTTTCTTCAGCCCGGGAGTGGGCGCCATGTTGCAAGATCTCCTTGCAGTACTGTACTTCAGTATATACAGGGTGATTCACGAAGATATGCAGATATTTTTGTATGTTATTCTACAAGTAAAACTAAAGAAAAAGTTCATATAAACATAGGTCCGCAATAAAAGATTTTGCCTAAAATTTTGCAACTTCACTAATATGAAGCCATCACAAAACTGTACGAGGTTAAAGTAAATATTTCACAAATAGATATTCTGCATATGTGGAGTAGGTGCATCCACTCTTCAATGGCCTTATACGAGGGTCGTTCAATAAGTAATGTCCCACTTTTTTTTCTCCCAACGTATTTATTCTTAAGAGTCATAATTTGGTGACAATATACAGCAACATGTTTTGTCCATTTCCTATTTTTCTACGTAGTCCCCATCACCTTCTATGGCCGTACGCCAACTTTGTGGAGGAGCATGTATGCCCTGCTGGTAAAAGCTCTTGTTCTGTAAGGGTAGCCATCTTTTCTCTCCTTGTCTGACGCTCTCGTCATCTTCAAAGTGTGTTCCCCGTAGACAATCTTTAAGCGGCCCAAAGAGCTGGAAGTCTGAGGGTGCCGGATATGGAATGTCGAGTGGATGACGCAATCTCCAACCCAATTTGCGATGCGTTCCCGAGTTCTCAGACTTGTGTGTAGGCGTACATTATCGTGTTGGAGCAATATTTCTGCTGGATTCTTGTCCGATCAATCATGTTGGAAAATTTTATCGATTTTACAATTCACTGATTTTTCGTTTAATATTTTCTCTTCATATTTTAATATTATTATTAATATTCTTAATATTTATATTCACATTACAGAAAATATGAAGATGAAATATTAAACGAAAAACCTGAGAAAGTGAATCAGTGAATTTCTTCAGATGTTTCGATAGTACACTTAAATAAAAATAGTAAAATATAGAAGTAAGCAGAATTGAACATCGATGTAAGTAATTTATGAGCCAAATTGTTAAGATGAATAACCACTGTACAAACGCATATCATAATCTGTGGAAGACCTATAATGTTATCTCTGTGGACTACTTGTAAGTAGGTCTTTGTAACTGTTTTGTTTACTGTGATCTTTATCTTAATTGTATTGTAACTTTATGTGAATGTAATAACACACATACATAGACACAAAGTAAAAAGAAACACTATACACACTTGATATGTTGCTATGTCAACCTACCTTACTGATATATTTTATTTTTATATAAACTCTTATATGTTAAGCACTATTTTTTTTTAAAAGCACACACAGTAAACATTGTGTTTTACTTGCTCTGCACCTTTCAGCATCCTTCCTTAAAATACAATATTTGTATTTTATGACTCTACATCACAAGATTCACAAATTTAGTTATCACTCAGTCATGGTAATTGTTTCATAATAGCATTTCTAAATTTCTCAAACTTTGATCTTTGTAGAGCTTTGGTCAGTATGTCTGCTAATTGTTCTTCCATATTACAATATTTTATCTCGAACAAACATTCTCTGTATTGTTCGATAACATAGTGAAATTTTACATCTCTATGTTTGCTTCGTCTAACCAACTGTCCTGATTTCATCATTTGGATAGCACTTTGATTGTGTACATGAAGAATGATTTTCGCTTTTCTTCTGGTTAACTCTTGTATTAGGGTATTGATGTGTTTTATTTCTTTGGTGCATTCTGCTGCTGAAATGTATTCTGCTTCAGTTGATGAAGTAGCTGTCACACTTTGCTTCTTCGAACACCAACTAGTGGGAGCACCATTATAAAGAACTATGTATGCACTTGCACTTTTTCTGTCTCTTAAATCTTGTGCATAATCGGCATCACAATAAACATTTAGATGAATACTGTCATCTTCTTCAATTTCTTTTTTCTTATAGAAAAGACCATAATTCTTGTAGATATCTAAGAGTTCTTTTTACATTTTTGTAATCCCTTTTCTTGGGGTCTTCTGTGAAGCGACTCTCATAATTTACTGTAAATCCAAGATCTGGTCGGGTTTTACATGACATATAAATAAGGCTTGCTATGGCCTCACGATATGCAAATTCAGTGTGTTCGTTTTCTTGATTTTCTTCATTTGTCTGTCCCTCTGGGACTAATGGAGTCTTCATGGCCTTCAGTCATATTGAATTTTTCTAGTACTTCCTTTGCATACTGTTCTTGGTGTAAAAATATTCCATCCTCTATCTTCATTATTTGTATCCCTAAGTACATATCCGGATTTTCTACCACAACCATTTCATATTTCTTCTTAAGTTTCTTTAATATATTTTCAATTTTCTCTAAGTCTTTTGCTATTATGATTCCATCATCAACAAGTATAGCCATGTACATTTCTTCAGTTGCATCTTTAAATATGCACTAATCTGATTTCAGTTGAATTAGTCCTTCTCATTTTAGGAAATCTGTCAAAGTTTTATTCCGTCTGGATGGGGCTTGTTTAAGTCCATACAGAACTTTCTTCCAAACACAGAGTTTTCCAGCTTCTTTGTATCCTTCAGGTATCTTCATAAAAATTTCTTCATCCAACTCCCACAGAGAAATGCTGTTTTGACATCAAACACTCTCATATGGAAATTTTTCTCTGCTGCCAGCGCAGACAACAGTCTCAATGAACATATATCTACTACTGAGCTGAATGATTCCTTGAAACCTATATCCTTTTCTTGTTGACAACCTCTGATAACTAGTCTTGCCTTATATTGTCCATCATCTTTGACTTTAAAGATCCATTTGCTTGTTAAGATTTCTTTTCCTTTTGCTTCCTCTGGACTAACCAACTTCCATGTTTCATTCTGTTGAAGAGATCTCTTTTCTTCTTCAATTGCTTTTAACCAATTTTATTTGTCTGGACCACTCATACATTCTTCATAAGTAAGTAAAGCTGTTTCATAACCATAATATTTTACAGGTTTTTTCAAACTAGTTTTTTTCCTAAGGTTGTAGTTTCTTGTGTCTTCATTGCATGGGGGACTGATGACCACAGATGTTAAGTCCCATAGTGCTCAGAGCCATTCATTGCATTACTTCTTAATTTTCTTCTCCTTGATTTTTATGGTCTTCTATTTCATTTTCTTGATTGCTAGTATCATTTGATAATTCATCAATAACAAGATTTTTCTGTAGAGTTCCTTTGTCACTTTCTGCTCAAACTCAATATCTCTTGACACAATAATACACTCCTGGAAATGGAAAAAAGAACACATTGACACCGGTGTGTCAGACCCACCATACTTGCTCCGGACACTGCGAGAGGGCTGTACAAGCAATGATCACACGCACGGCACAGCGGACACACCAGGAACCGCGGTGTTGGCCGTCGAATGGCGCTAGCTGCGCAGCATTTGTGCACCGCCGCCGTCAGTGTCAGCCAGTTTGCCGTGGCATACGGAGCTCCATCGCAGTCTTTAACACTGGTAGCATGCCGCGACAGCGTGGACGTGAACCGTATGTGCAGTTGACGGACTTTGAGCGAGGGCGTATAGTGGGCATGCGGGAGGCCGGGTGGACGTACCGCCGAATTGCTCAACACGTGGGGCGTGAGGTCTCCACAGTACATCGATGTTGTCGCCAGTGGTCGGCGGAAGGTGCACGTGCCCGTCGACCTGGGACCGGACCGCAGCGACGCACGGATGCACGCCAAGACCGTAGGATCCTACGCAGTGCCGTAGGGGACCGCACCGCCACTTCCCAGCAAATTAGGGACACTGTTGCTCCTGGGGTATCGGCGAGGATCATTCGCAACCGTCTCCATGAAGCTGGGCTACGGTCCCGCACACCGTTAGGCCGTCTTCCGCTCACGCCCCAACATCGTGCAGCCCGCCTCCAGTGGTGTCGCGACAGGCGTGAATGGAGGGACGAATGGAGACGTGTCGTCTTCAGCGATGAGAGTCGCTTCTGCCTTGGTGCCAATGATGGTCGTATGCGTGTTTGGCGCCGTGCAGGTGAGCGCCACAATCAGGACTGCATACGATCGAGGCACACAGGGCCAACACCCGGCATCATGGTGTGGGGAGTGATCTCCTACACTGGCCGTACACCACTGGTGATCGTCGAGGGGACACTGAATAGTGCACGGTACATCCAAACCGTCATCGAACCCATCGTTCTACCATTCCTAGACCGGCAAGGGAACTTGCTGTTCCAACAGGACAATGCACGTCCGCATGTATCCCGTGCCACCCAACGTGCTCTAGAAGGTGTAAGTCAACTACCCTGGCCAGCAAGATCTCCGGATCTGTCCCCCATTGAGCATGTTTGGGACTGGATGAAGCGTCGTCTCACGCGGTCTGCACGTCCAGCACGAACGCTGGTCCAAGTGAGGCGCCAGGTGGAAATGGCATGGCAAGCCGTTCCACAGGACTACATCCAGCATCTCTACGATCGTCTCCATGGGAGAATAGCAGCCTGCATTGCTGCGAAAGGTAGATATACACTGTACTAGTGCCGAAATTGTGCATGCTCTGTTGCCTGTGTCTATGTGCCTGTGGTTCTGTCAGTGTGATCATGTGATGTATCTGACCCCAGGAATGTGTCAATAAAGTTTCCCCTTCCTGGGACAATGAATTCACGGTGTTCTTATTTCAATTTCCAGGAGTGTGTTTCGTCTTTCTGCATCAAACAGTCTGTAGCCATTTGGTGTGTAACCAACAAAAATGTATGCATTACTTCTTACATATCGTTTCTTCCAATAGCCTAAATTTTTGGCAGAAACTCTGATCCAAAAATTTGAAGTCTTGACAGATCTGGTCTTTTCCCAAACCACTTCACTTTGATTGATAGTTGGGCTTCTATTGATTAAGTATGTAGCATCTCCCCATAGCTCTTTCTTTAGTTTGCTGTCGAATATCATAGCTCTTGCCTTGTTGAGTATTGTCAGATTTAGTGTCTCTGCTTTCCCATTGAGCTGAGGGCTATAAGGAATACTATAGTCTAGCACAATTCCTTTTCCTTCACACCAGTTCTTAAACTCACGACTGGTATTTTCACCACCTTTATCACATCTTATCTTTGATACTTTTGTATTGAACTTATTTTCACTTTCTAACACATTTTCTTATGAATCTTTCAGCCTCTGTCTTATATCTTAACAAGTAGGTTATACAGAAATGAGTGAAATCTTCTAACACTGTCATGTAGTACCCATATCCATTAAACGGTGGGGGTTCTATCTCTCCACAGATACCAGTATGTACGATTTCAAGAGGTCTTGTTGCTCTTTTTCTCACAGTAGAAAATGGTTTTCTTGTTAATTTAGCTCTCACACAGGCTTCGCACAATTGTTCTGCTGAGCATAAACTATTAGGAACTCCTTCGCACATTCTCTTGATATTTGAAGTACAGCATATGCCTGGATGACCTAGTTTCTTATGCCATTCTTGTTTTTCTCCTTGTGTCAGTAGTGATTGCGTTCCTGATTTAATGTTCACTTCATACAACCCATTTCTTGTTTTTTTGTCCTTTCAAAACAGGTATTTCACCTTTATAGATTTGAACAGAATGTTTAGTAAATACAACTGTACAATCTTTCTCAGTGATTGCATTTGCAGACATCAGATTTCTGCTTAGTTTGTAACGTGCGCGTGGGGCACACAATACTCATAAAAGCCTGTACTATGGTAAGTGAGTGGGGTTTACCTTACGAGACAGGATTTTTGTATAGATATTGACCGCGTGTACCTGAATGGTGGCAAATCAGACTTACACCCACTCTGTAATAACAATGGTATGTCAAGTAAGTTCAAAATGCAATTTCACGTCAAGATGGACCAAAAGTAACGCTGAAGATGCTACCAATTTGATAATAATACGGTCGCCAGCCTAATTAGGCATTAACTGAGTTTCTTCCCTGTACAAGTTGGTGTATATTCATGCAAAACAACATGTAATAACACTGCATAATATAGTAAAATTTTAGAACCAGAAAATCTATTGAACTAATAGTTTCACGTTCTATACTGATATGGAAAAACCATGCATACATAACACTACACTATAATGTATACTATAAAACTTCGTACTGTCTATTGATCTGATTAAAATCGGGCATAGGTTACCCTAGAAATAGTACTTTCGAGCCACACACAAAATGTCAATTTTAATAAAGATAAAACACTGATAAATTTTGGCTTTTATATTGACTTTTTAACTTTTGCTGGTCAAACCAATTTAGAACACTTCAGAATTCAAATGAATAAAAAGGGGAAGAGGGGGGGGGGGCCATGAAACTGTTATCATCACTGTATTAAAAAAATTGATTACTGAAATTATCATGCGTTCAAGATTTCCAGTATATGAGTTACTACTCTTTTTATCTTATTTACTGCTCATTTAAATACCTTTATATCTGTCTCGAAATAATTAAACTTCATTACTATATCAATATTAAAGTTATCTTTCAACTTCGTTAGACCTTCATTATTCATTTACTGGTTCATTAACAAAACAGTTCTTTAAACACCATTCTAACTTAGCTAAACAAAATTTAATTTTTCATTTCGGGACACTCGGATTGCACAACATTTGGAAAGGACCCTATCTAGGTTAGTTGTGAGGATAGTTAAATAATAGGAAAGTTCTGGTAAAATTTAAGTTGTTATTGAATAGTTCACTCTCTGGTCCATACGAATACAGTACTAAAAGTTTCAACCTGCTTGTATCGATGCGGCGGTCGGCGAGATGGGGAGGCACAGTGCACACATACAACCCCAACTACGGCTCTTGACGTATCTGCACTTTAATTCTTCTTAGCGTCGCAATACTTTTCCATTTAGTGCCTATGGAATTTTGCCATGCTGTGTGGGCGTTGGAACAGCATACCCGAGGCTCAATGAAACTACGTCTTCCAGGAGAGCCTCCTCGCTCCAGAACGTGTTGCTCAGACCAATGCCAAACTCCAACTACTACTGCTGAGCCCGTTGTGCCGTACAGTGCCCGCGTGCATTTTCCCGCGCTCACCTGCCATCCACCTTTTACCGCTTTCCTTACAGACAGGGTTTTCACCTGAGGTTTTGCATTTTACATATCCTAACACATTGCCTATGTATGGACCAGACGCACAATTACAATCTTAAACATCTTACAACAGTCTCAACATTTGTTACATTTCAATTCTATTACAATACTACTTGACATTTGACATAAACATTAATTTTCACATTGAAACTCGTTTACAGTTTTCTTAACACAATGACATGAAACAAAAAATAAATGAAATCAGAACATCAATTACACTAATTTATCGAAATATCAGAGGAAAAAAATTTACTTATATGTACAATAGTACAGCGTCGTTGTTGTTACAAGTTCAGGAACATACATAACATCGTTTAGAACGCAGTTATCTCCTACAAAGTTTCCTGTTGCTACTATTTTCATTGCTCCACCATGTTTGGCAACTTTTACAATACTATCATAATGTCTTAGATTTGTCAACTTGTCCACTTCATTTGAAAGGGTCCTGTAGCCACCTTTCATTGCCAACTCTCGTAGTGGTCAAGTCGGCAAAGAGGTTTCCGCTACCTGTAAGAAATCCACCTGCGTTAGGTTGGTGGCGGAAATGGCATCCTGGGGTTTTCCGGTCCACGCGGAGCGTGGAAGAGGCTGGAGAAGCGGGAGGCAGTCTGCCGCCGGTACGGGAAGGGTACACAGCTGTGCTCCAGTAGCAGAAGGGTGAGTTGGACTGACCGCGTGGCGTGTTGTCGCATAGAGAGGGGAGCTTTTAGCTTTTGGTCTCGAATCTCGTCTTATAAAGATTTATTTGCTGGGTTGCAGCAGGGAATGCAAGGCTTTTGTAAACTTTCAGTTTGATTCCCAATGCAGCCTTGACTTTGATCCGTGAGAGGAACGCAGCACAAAGGAGTTGCATATGTTGAATTGCCCTCGGTTCAGTGTGAATGTTTATGTGCCTACAATTGTGTGTGTATGCTTCTAATCTTTTCCGGATCTTGGTAATTTTTGTGTATTTGTGAATTTTCTTTGTCTCATGTGATTAAAATTTGGCCACAGTCCATAGAAATTGTCTCCGCGGACCGAGTGGGCCCGCGAGTCTGTTATGAAACGTGTCGTATTTCACAAGCAATTGTACATAGTTAGCATGCAACAGCAGGCTATAGATGCACTACATCAATGTTTTAAGGAATAAATAATTTTGCCTTCAATCTTATCTTGTGTACCGATGTTACGTCGCCGTTACCTTCGCCATTTACCTTGTAGTTTTCCTTGTTGGCCCACCGATAGCGTTTCCATGTGCACAGGTGTAGTGATTAGTGTCCCTTTTTTTATCTGAAGCAAATGCTCTGGAAGAGATTGTGTTTTCACGAATCTTGCTGCAGGCTGCACTTACGCATGGTGTTCACGTCCTATTTACTTTACTCAATATTTGATTCACGGGAAGAATGCCTGGATCATATTAATAACTTCATCCCATTCTTTATCAATGACTTTACAATGAATGTTCTTTTGTGAGTTTTTATTATTAATAAATTAAGTAATTTTCCGACTCAGTGCTACCTCTTTTTGTCGTGTGGCTAGAGTTGGTGGCGACCCTATCTTTTATATTGATTTCAGTGTCAAGTAGCATTTTCTTATTCAAAGTGCGCGTGGCTCTTTTAGCTATCAGGATACATTCAAAGGGCGCTTCATGCTTCTTGCACATAGCGTCCTTGTATTCACGCCACTTACACATGGCTTACCCTGCTCACGGATTTCGGTAAACCAGAGATCTTCTGATGCGCAGTGAGGATTAGTTATTTTCGGTTGGAAGTGCTAATTGGTATATTGTCTTTCTGTGATACTGAATTTACGTGAATTTGTGATATAGGTGTGCATTTTCTTACATGTTTTATCTTGTATATGTATTACTGTATAAATATTGTGATTTAGTATTCAATTGTGTTACAAGTTTGGGTTGATTCTTGTCCTGTGGCGTGTACCGGTGTCATATAGTAAATCTTGGGTGCTTTTTGGGGACTGTGAGTCCATTAGGAGACTTTGGCATTATTCTTGTTGTATTTTGGAGCACGGAGTAACTATCCTTATGATGGAGACGCGTAGCCGTTCAGGGAGCCGCGATAGGAAAAACCTGCCAGAAAATAACCCTGAACAAGGACGAGGTCAAAACGTCGAGTCCGACCAGGAACGAAACGCGGAAAACGCAAGTACAAGTGTTGTCCATCCTGAGCCCGCTGTAGTGATTTCGAATCATTCGATAGATGCAAATTCATTACAGGCTATGCTACGACAATTACTAGACAGTAATAGGAGACATATCGAGGAAGTGAATAAAAAACAAGCAGAAGAAAATAGGAGACATATCGAGGAAGTGAATAAAAAACAAGCAGAAGAAAATAGGAGATATAGCGAGGAAGTGAATAAAAAACAAGCAGAAGAAAATAGGAGATATAGCGAGGAAGTGAATAAAAAACAAGCAGAAGAAAATAGGAGGCATATCGAGGAAGCAAATAAAAGATTGACTAGTGAAATAGTACAGGGTGTTGGGGAGAAACTGGCGATCATTGACCAACGCATCTCCGCCTTAGAAGAGGGGCAGCAAGTCATTAGCAAGCAGGTGATGGAGCAAGAAGAAAGGTTCGCTGGGAATATACGTATACTAGCAGAACAATGCCAGAGTGAACGAGCGGCTCTTGAGTCCCGAGTAGGACAAAATTCCGCCAGGGATCTCCGCGCGTTAGCAGAACAATGCCAGAGTGACCACGCGGCTCTTGTGTGCCGAATAGAGGACACTGCGGCTAAGTGCCCGGTCCATATTAGCGCGCAGGTAGAAACCCTCAGCCAGGCGATAATAGCTCTCGAGCGAGAGCAAGGGCTTAAGCAAACACAACAAGACACGGCCCACCGAGAGATGCGAGAAGAAATAGCCAGGATCTCAGACGCAGTGGCGCGTAAGTCTGACAATAACTGGGAAACGATTACCTCGTCATCAGCGGATGCAGACGAAATACGGTCGATAACGAAATGTTCGCGTGGACAGTGTGAAATAAAAATACAACAAAGAGGGGTTACCGAGGGAATATGTGAGCGCATGGCCCGTTTAGAACTTCACCTAAAAGGGTTAAAGGCCCATGAAGTTGAAAGAAATGAACGAAAGGGCCATTATTCCGACGATGATTCCGGGAACGATGGCGAATTTGATCATCGTTATGATCACGGATCTCGTACCAGGTGGGAACGGCGCGGATCCCCTCAGGAACGTTCGCCAAGGGAAACTCACGAATTTGACTTTAAACATTTTCTGTCCGTGAGGAAGTTTGAAGTCTTCCGTAACTCGGCTACGGGGATTCACCCGCGGGCCTGGTTACAGCAGTTCGAGTTCTCCCTCCCTCCTACGTGGCCCAGTGCGCACAAAATAGAGTATATGTGCGGCTACCTCGAAGGTGAGCCAGCGGCGCGGATGAGGTCAATTGCACGCAATTGCTACACTGTCGGGGAGTTTCGCCTACACTTCCTGTCGATCTATTGGTCAGTGGCAGCGCAGAGTCGTGTAAAACACGGACTCATTAAGCTACCAGAGTTAAACAGGTCGAAATTCTCCAGCCCTGTGCAGATGTTCGAGCACATGCTGCAGGCGAATGAACATCTTGACGATCCTTATGGACCTGCGGAAATTATTCGTATTTGCCTGGGAAAGTTTCCAATGCAGTTGCGGCACGTTATCCTTGCAGGACGATGTAAGGATGACGTAGAGAGTTTTCGCAATCTTCTTTTAGAGCTTCAGTGTGATGCGAATGGCACCACGCAGAATTACGGTCAGAGCGCCTACGAGCAGCGGCCACGCAAGCGAAGCCGCAGCCGTAGAGACAGGTGGCAATACAGACGTAATGGGTCGTCTCAGAGTTACAGGGCGCGCGAGCGTTGGCAGCGTCGCGATTCCTCACGGAACGCGGGCAGAACGGACGATGCCAATCGTCATCATTCGCCGAGAGTAAATCAAAGACACCCCCGGGAGTTTAGAAGATATGGTAATGAGCAGAGATATTGGAGTAATTATAGCGGACCTAGGAACGGTAGTCGCAACCGACCACAAGATAATTATCGAACAAGCGACAACAGGGGTGCTTTAAACAGTACGGGTGGTCCGCCAGTGGGTGTTGAAATTCGTTCCGCAAACCCGCTGCACAATCAGCCAAATACCTCTAATCAAAGGAATCAATGACTATTGGCTGACTCGGTTGGCGTCAACTTAATGAGGACCGGTGCTATTGATGATACTGATGTGCATTTGATAAAGGAAGACGTTATTATGGAAGATTTGTTGAGGGAGGGCCACAGTATTGTTGTGCCTGCGGTAAACCCAGTCGTGTCTGTTTAGTACATTTACAGTGTATATTTTCCAATGTTTTGATTCACTCTGGTGTGTTTAAAATTAAAGTGTATATTTTCTGTGAATTGTAAAGGGTCCCCCAATATATGCGTAGTTATTTCTTCTTGTCAGCAGAAAGGAGTAATGTTGTGCAGTTTCAAAACATCTGAATGTAAATGATTATGAGGCTCAGATCAAGTGTTTCCTATTACAGTAAGATGGCTTTTGTTTTTTGATGACTAAAAAGGTATCGGACGTATTGACGTGGCGAGGAATTGGACGTAAGGTAATTCTTGATGATAAATTACAGTTGTAATGTTCTTATTCCCCTTAGGTGAGGATGATTCAGTGAGATTTTTGAAATGTACTGCGATGTTAATGAAGCAACTTGGTGACTTGTAGGTGAAGGACCTGTGTATGAAGGGAGACTAATAGTGTTTGATTTTCAGAGTTGCCATCTTATAAGATATTAGGAAAGTGTAACTTGCCGTCACATACTACTAGGTACGGTTGAGGACACCAGAATGTGAAACCCCAGAAGACGTAAATGGAAACAGCTTATTAACTCAAGCAACTTGATATTTAATAGAGAATCAGTGCGACTACCTCCAAGCTGAAATAACATGATGGTAGGTGAGGATCCCTGGGGACATGTGGTGAGTAAGTGTGTAATCATTATATCTTATGGTAGCAGTAAGTTGGGTACTCATGGCCCTGGACAATGGATTTCTTTTGACAGTATTTTTTTATGTACTTATAGGACGAAGTGTTTATGTGTTTGCTAATAGGATAGGATGATTTTTATTGCCATTTTTATGCCCACTGACCTTTTGCATTAGGCTGATGAATAGATGTTGAAACATTTACCATTTCAGATGTGACTTGAATGAACCTTCTGTGTCTCATTAATCATAACTTTTATTATGCAATGTCCATAGAAAAGAAGTCTTGGAAATTTTTCACAGATCAGCAAACATGTTCTGCAAACCTTGGAGGAGCAGTCAATGAACAACGATATGGGTATTGCTGTTGAAAGGAATATTTTGTTTATATGTGGGAATTGTAGTCGGGCTACATGGTGATGGTGACTAGTACGAGCTGTGTAGATTGTGCGTGAGAGCGTAGTTAGGAGTAGGTAGAGTTTTGTGTCTGTAGCTAGCAGCGGCGCCAAATCCTATCCAAATCCTGACCAAACCTTGTACAAGATCTACCCTGAATGATTGACAGCAGATGTAATGCTGGAACTATATTTTATAAAAAGGATTTTTTTGTTTGTTTGAATATTGGTTATTTAATTTTCTTCGTTGTTCTTCTTATTAGTAATGTTAAGAAGGCCCTTTTTGTCAAGTTAATTTTGGGCACTATTCCATGTATTGATCAGGAGTGATAAACTCCGAAGATTTTGTGGTAATCTGTACACATGATATTTTGTAACGATCCCTGTGAGCGCAGTTCTTAAGTGGGTGCAAGGCCGCCTAGGGAGCCTCCGCCTCAGAAAGCACAGGGCTTGGTCCACCGGCAGGCGTTGCCGAACCCTGGTATCAACGGCGAAGCAGTGATGCGGCGAGCGGTCACAGCTGTTTCCCCGTCAGAGGGGAGGGGATGCTGGTCTTCCCCCAGGCGCAGGCTCACACCGGAGCCCGCAGGCGTGTCACCACGGCAGCGCCAGCTGATGGCCGGCGTTCCACCCCATGCGCTAGTCATCTGACAAGCGAAAGGGAAAGTATGACGCACACCAGGCGAGGCCGCCGATCCCTGAGCGCCGCTAGTCCAGACGGCTGCTGCGGTGAGGTAACGCCCACTGCCCGGAGGGACACGGGTCCCACCACTGACGCATCAGCTGAGACGGTGCAAAGAGGTGATAAGCGGGTCTCAAGCCCGACACCCGCACGAGTTTACGTCGACCTCGATGCGACGCAGAAGAGCGCGTGTCTCCCCATTGACACGACAGGAGACGGGGGCGTGTGTCGGTAAAACACATTCCTCCACAACACACGGACGACAACCGCCAAGCCGCCTTCTCGATGATGAGGCAGGGCCCACAAGTGGCGATGTCCTGCAAATCTGCAACGCCGAACCATCCCACAGTATGGACGCAGAGGGTGGAAACGGGCACGAGGCAACGTCGCGGGGTGCTGTCTAGGATGATCAACCTGGGTTACAACGGATGTTACAATCAACGCCGCTGCGAACTCCCCAGTTCAGTGTTGTGGTCCCCTAGTAGCTTATCCTCCAAGTCGCCTTTAGAAGAGACGCCCACCCCAGCACCTAAAGAGAATACCCAGTGAAACAACCATGTGACGAAAATGAAAAATGACAGCGTGTCAACGAGTTGATTTCTGGATGTGTTTTTGTACTCATGTCTTATTTTCCATAGGTGATTATTTACCAGCTGTCATACCATTGGGTTCATTAATGATTTTGTATCACTGTATTTGTTGTGAATATTGTATTTTGCACTTTCACTTGCATGTTTTTATATATGTCAGCACCAGATGATACTGCTTTGGTTCGTGATAATGATTTTGCATCATTGTATTTGTTTATATATTTATATATATTATGTACCTGTTCACCTATGTCTCTATGTTAACTTTTGATAGTTGGTTAAGGCAATTTTAAAATAATATCTCATGGTTGTGGTCGTAGTAGGTCAGATGACATGATGTTAGCGTAGGATATCACGCTTAATTTAATTTGTTCTGTTTGCTTTGCGGACCGCATGAGGTCACAATTATTGACTAAGATCAGATAAAGCTCACTTGGATATAAGAGATTAATCAACTCTTTTGTGCTGCTGTTTACTGTTGCAATTGTTACTCGTTAGGGTATGTTTGTTTCGAAGACTGTTGGCGAATCTCCTAGCATGGCGAGAAAATTCGCGGCACAGTCTTCTCCGGGACGTTTGGGGTGATGAAAGGGTCCTGTAGCCACCTTTCATTGCCAACTCTCGTAGTGGTCAAGTCGGCAAAGAGGTTTCCGCTACCTGTAAGAAATCCACCTGCGTTAGGTTGGTGGCGGAAATGGCATCCTGGGGTTTTCCGGTCCACGCGGAGCGTGGAAGAGGCTGGAGAAGCGGGAGGCAGTCTGCCGCCGGTACGGGAAGGGTACACAGCTGTGCTCCAGTAGCAGAAGGGTGAGTTGGACTGACCGCGTGGCGTGTTGTCGCATAGAGAGGGGAGCTTTTAGCTTTTGGTCTCGAATCTCGTCTTATAAAGATTTATTTGCTGGGTTGCAGCAGGGAATGCAAGGCTTTTGTAAACTTTCAGTTTGATTCCCAATGCAGCCTTGACTTTGATCCGTGAGAGGAACGCAGCACAAAGGAGTTGCATATGTTGAATTGCCCTCGGTTCAGTGTGAATGTTTATGTGCCTACAATTGTGTGTGTATGCTTCTAATCTTTTCCGGATCTTGGTAATTTTTGTGTATTTGTGAATTTTCTTTGTCTCATGTGATTAAAATTTGGCCACAGTCCATAGAAATTGTCTCCGCGGACCGAGTGGGCCCGCGAGTCTGTTATGAAACGTGTCGTATTTCACAAGCAATTGTACATAGTTAGCATGCAACAGCAGGCTATAGATGCACTACATCAATGTTTTAAGGAATAAATAATTTTGCCTTCAATCTTATCTTGTGTACCGATGTTACGTCGCCGTTACCTTCGCCATTTACCTTGTAGTTTTCCTTGTTGGCCCACCGATAGCGTTTCCATGTGCACAGGTGTAGTGATTAGTGTCCCTTTTTTTATCTGAAGCAAATGCTCTGGAAGAGATTGTGTTTTCACGAATCTTGCTGCAGGCTGCACTTACGCATGGTGTTCACGTCCTATTTACTTTACTCAATATTTGATTCACGGGAAGAATGCCTAGATCATATTAATAACTTCATCCCATTCTTTATCAATGACTTTACAATGAATGTTCTTTTGTGAGTTTTTATTATTAATAAATTAAGTAATTTTCCGACTCAGTGCTACCTCTTTTTGTCGTGTGGCTAGAGTTGGTGGCGACCCTATCTTTTATATTGATTTCAGTGTCAAGTAGCATTTTCTTATTCAAAGTGCGCGTGGCTCTTTTAGCTATCAGGATACATTCAAAGGGCGCTTCATGCTTCTTGCACATAGCGTCCTTTTATTCACGCCACTTACACATTACACAAATGTCCTGTACATGCACTATCAACAACCATGACCATATCTTTTTTCCCATTGGCTTCTTGTGAAATCTTTGCTTTGTTATATTTATATGCAATATGTGCAATGTCTTCCATCTTCTTTTCTTCATCAATGTCTTGTTTCTTGTTTTCTTGAGTGACTAGATTTTCTTCTATGTCTTCAAAAGTGCAAAATGATATTCTTTAGCTGTCTTTGTTCTTAAAATAACCATCTTCTTCTTTGTGGTTAGTCTTTTTGCAATGAGGACAGGACTTGAAAGATCTCAATTTTGGTTCTTGAATTTTATTTTTATTTCTAAAGTAACACTCTTCTTCTTTGTCATTATTCCTCTTGCATATAGAACAGTGTTCTTTTTCTTAGGCTTCTTGCATTCTCTTGCAAACTGTCCATGACCGGCACAATATTTACAAATTATATCTTTTATTTTTGTTAAACCCAACATCAAAGGCAATACTCTCTTCTTGATTATTGTTTTTAAGTAGTTCCTCTTCTCTTATAAGCCTTGCAATTAGATTTTCCATCGTCTTCTCACAACTAGGTGATGAATCCCGTGCTGGAGAAAAGTGTTTGTATTCTCCTGGCAAAGTAGACAATATCTTGGGTATGATCATAATAACTGTCATCTTTTCTGACTGGAGACGATTTAGTTCAAATACTATATTCTGTAGTGCACTTATATTACTAGCTATGTCTCTGGTTTTATTGTACTTGCAACTATAAAATTCTTGAAGCAACTGCTGACTTCTTTGAGATGCATCTCTTTTATAAATTGATTTAAGTTTATCATACATTGCCTTGGAAGTTTCACAACACAGTACATGTGGCTTTACCTTTTTATCAGTTGTTCTCATTATAAAATTTTTTGCCTTGCTGTCCATCTTCTGCCATTTTTTCTGTTTTTCTAAAGTTTTGCAATTTTTCAGTGTTTCAGTTCCATCCATCTACAATATCACACAGGTGTTGCATATTAAATAGTATTCTAATTTCAACATCCCACAGATTGACTGTACTATCTTTAAGCACTTGTATATCACGAAATTCTCCGTTTTCTTGAAACAGCTTTAACTGTTTTTCTTCCTTATTCATGCCTTCTATTTTTTAGCTTTTTTATTTTCTTATTGCTCTGGGCCCATAACCTGCTGTGATTTTTATCTTAATTTTATTGTAACTGTATGTAAATGTAGTAACACACATACATAGACACAAAGTTAAAAAAAAAAAACACTATACACACTTGATATGTTGCTATGTCAACCTACCTTACAGGTATATATTATTTTTGTATAAACTCTTAGTTGTTAAGCACTATTCTTTTTTTTTAAAGCACACACAGTAAACATTGTATTTTACTTGCTCCGCACCTTTCAACATTGTTTATGTAAGATATTTTTGATGTGTAAAGTGTACAAGTTGTGTGTGATGTTTAGTGTGTGCGAGACTCTGCACAAATGGACCATTAGAAAACTGTAAGTACAAATTCTTATAAATTTCGCCACTAACTTCACAAAAAGAATCTATAACCAACTAAAAAAGTCGCGGGTTTCTCATACATTGCAGTAAAAGTTAAAGAAATTGAGCAGACTGTCACACATTGACAACATCAATAGAAATGGCGTAATACACACAAAAAACGCACTTGAAAATGGGAATCATTTCCCGAAACACGTCGTGCGAAAAGTAAATAAAGAAAAATCGTGACTGGTAGCAGAAGATTTATTTATAAATAAACCTATAGCGCATTGACATCCATAAAAATTCCGTCGTTGTTCGGGAACATCATGAATGGCTGCAAAATGTTTGCAGTAGCCGAACATAACCCTTTTCAGTCAGTGATCGTTTCAGTTACCCAGAGCCCACTCGATTCCATGTAAACACAGCCGACACCATTATGGAGCCACAGTGCCTTGTTGACAACCTGGATCCATGGTTTCGCGGGTTCTACGCCACACTCGAGCTCTACCATCAGCTCAGTTCTTACCAACTAAAATCTGCACTCATCTGACCAGGCCACGGTTTTCCAGTCGTGTAGGGTCCAGCCAATATGGTCAAGAGCCCAGCTCGTGGTCTTGCGGTAGCGTTTTCGGTTCCAGCGCACGGGGTTCGATTCCCGGCGGGGTCAGGGATTTTTCCTGCCTCGAGGTGACTGGGTGCTGTTGTCGTCTTCATCATCATTCATCCCCATTACGGTCGGAGGAAGGCAACAGCAAACCACCTCCACTAGGACCTTGCCTAGGACGGCGGTGCGGGTCTCCCGCATCGTCCCCAACTCTCTTCGGAGTATGGGACCTCGTCATCATCAGGGTCCAGCCAATATGGTCACGAGCACAGAAGAGACGCTGAAGACGATGTCGTGCTGTCTGCCATAACCCGTTAACGCCAGATTTCGCCGCAACGGGTACGCTCATCGTATGTCCCAAATTGACTTCCGTGGTTATTTCACACAGTATTGCTTGTCTGTGGCATTGACAACTCTACGCAAATGCCGCTGTTTTCGGTCTTTAAGGGGAGCCGGAGGTGGTCAAATCCAAAAAAATTACGATTTTTTTTTGCTACCGAAAATTAATTGGAACATTCCTCTTTAATGTAAACTTTGAATTATTGTTCTACTCGCCCTAGAAGCGGAGTTACTACCATTTTCCCCCACGCCTGCAGAGGAAATGGGCGGCCGCTGAATGCATCTAACACCCTCTCGTGACTTCCTGGTGAACTGCTTGGGATTTTCTCGGCCTGTTACTCATACAGCGCCTTATGTTACGCATACAGCGAGTGTGCAAGGGTTGGCTACATTGTTTTCTGTGACAAATATTACCCGTATTTCCTTACAGCTTACTCCCATTTTCCTCAGAATTTCGAACATCTTGTTCCATTTAATATTGTCGTACACTTTTGTTCTGGTTATGATGCCACGTTTTAATAACCGTGTATATAAGATGAGGAAGAACGTAGGGAAAAGAAAATTAACACTAATACCAAGTTGCGATACTACGATGAATAAGGGAGCGGAACATCGTCTCTTTGCTGTTTACCGTTTCGAATTAGTTCAGTGTTGCGCCTGTTGTTGGTAGTATTAGCCCTATACTTCTTGTGTAAAGCGGGTAATATGCAGTATGTACAAGAATCAGGAGGGAACAATAAAACCAATTTTTCATGACTTAGCACAGCCAGAATTGTTACACAAATGTCTACATGGAAAGACGCAGAATCCTAATGAGAGCGTAAACAATTTGATTTGGAAAGTGATTCATAAAGGGTGTTTGTAAGCATAAAAACACTGCACTTTGGCATTTATGACGAAATAGCAACCGACAAACAAGGGAACAGTGTGAAGTGTGAAGTTCTAAAGGCATTAGGATTTACAGCTGGGGTGAACACTGTACAAGCACTAAGAAATATTGACAGAGAAAGGATAAGAGGAGCAGAAAGAAGAGAAAGGCATATGAAGTATGATGGAACAACAGGCCAGAAAAGAAGACAGAAGAGGAAGCTTTTGGAGGATGAAAAAGAAGAGCCTGATAATCCATCCTATAGTGCAGGAATGTATTGAGAAACTTTGATAGCCATTTCCCGTAAATTAGAATTTTTCGCATATAAGGAACATTTTCTCAAAATCCACTCAAGCTAGAGAGATGAAATTTTTATACAGCACTCCTAGTGGTCAAACTTACATTGTAACACAGCCATTTGGCAATATGTTCAGTAGTTTCATTTCAGTTTAATTATAAAGCAATTATTTGTAAAAAAATTTGGGTCATTAATAAAAAAAATAATTGGAAGGAAACTAGAAAAGATACTCCAGAATCCCTCTGTCATAACTGCAATACTAAACCACTCTATATGTAAAAAAAATTCAAATTTTTCTATTTGGTAATTTATTCATAAATGTTCCTCAAACCTAGTGATTTTAACATGGGCAGCATAGGCACGTCCGGCTCCCCTTAAGTGAAGGCCCTCGGTTACTGCTTTGTCCGTGGCGAAAGATAATGCGTGTAATTTGGTGTACTCGACACACTGTTGACACTATGGATCTCGGAATATTGAATTCCCTAACGATTTCCGAAATGCACCGTCCCAGGCGTCTAGTTCTAACTACCATTCCGCGTTCAAAGAGTCTTAATTCACGTTGTACGACGTAATCACGTCGGAAACCTTTTCACATGAATCACCTGAGGACAAATGACAGCTCCGCCAACGCACTGCCGTTTTTTTATCTTGTGTATGCGATACTACCGTCATCTATATATGTGCATAGCGCTATCCCATGACTTTTGGCACCTCGGTGTAGATGTTACAGTGGAAGTGGAAGATTAGGGAAGGTAAACTTTCCCTATTGGATGTACACCATCACTAAAATAATCAGTAAGAGCTTAGCATAAACTGAAAATAACACATCCACTAGTGAAGATTAACCATCACTGTACTAGGCTAGGGGTTGTGTACAGTCGCATATTATCCATTAGTGAAGCTGTACTATCGCTGCTCCCGGGTTATTAACGGTGCGTCCAACAATGCTGCCATGCATCAGGTTGAATGTAGTTGTCGTCAGCTCGTTATTGTTATGTTATGGTTGAGAGTAATGCAGTTACGGTTCACATCAGTGCAGCTATGGTTGAATCAGTGAAGTTCTATGAACATCTTAGAGTGGAATGGGGAAATCTCAGTTAGAATTCTGTCTTCATGGACAGCGAAAAGTACGAGTCACTTATCAGCAAGGCTAAATCACTAAAATCTGGTCGAAAGAGGGACGGCAACAAGTTATTGAAGAGACATGAAGTGCTGGAAGTGAATGGAGTAACCAAATTAATACAACCTTTAACTGAAGAACCTAAGACGAAATACAATGTTTATGATAAAGAACTGTATGATATTCTGCATAGTGCTCATGTAATGACTGGCCACGGTGGACGCGACCGAATGTTTAAATGCTTGAAGTTCTGTAATATAGCCGGCCGGTGTGGCCGTGCGGTTCTAGGCGCTTCAGTCTGGAATCGCGTGGCCGCTACGGTCGCAGGTTCGAATCCTGCCTCGGGCATGGATGTGTGTGATGTCCTTAGTTAGGTTTAAGTAGTTCTAAGTTCTAGGGGACTGATGACCACAGATGTTAAGTCCCATAGTGCTCAGAGCCATTTGAACCATTTTGTTTTCTGTAATATAACATACAGAGATGTCCGAATTTCTCTTAGTTTGTGTGAGCCTTGTTTACAAAAGGAAAAAGATCAGAAAAAAGGAGTAGTAGTGAAGTCAGTGCTGTTCAAGGGGCTAAATTCCTGATGTCAAGTTGATCTCGTCGACTTCCAATCGCAACGAGATAGAGATTACAAGTTCGTAATGGTTTATCAGGACCACATCACTAAATATGTTCTTCTCAGGCCACTGAAGTCCAAAACATCTGAAGAGAAATGCGATAACATTGTTGTCTTTTTTATGTTGTTAGGCGCTCCCTCAGTATTGCAGTCTGACAATGGTAGAGAGTTCGTTAGCAAAATAATGAGCAGCTTAATTGAACTATGGCCCAGTTTTAAGATTGTCCACGGTAAGTCTAGACAAAGTCAGAGCCAAGGTAGCGTAGAGCGAGCAAATCAAGACATAGAGAATATGCTATTACACTCCTGGAAATGGAAAAAAGAACACATTGACACCGGTGTGTCAGACCCACCATACTTGCTCCGGACACTGCGAGAGGGCTGTACAAGCAATGATCACACGAACGGCACAGCGGACACACCAGGAACCGCGCTGTTGGCCGTCGAATGGCGCTAGCTGCGCAGCATTTGTGCACCGCCGCCGTCAGTGTCAGCCAGTTTGCCGTGGCATACGGAGCTCCATCGCAGTCTTTAACACTGGTAGCATGCCGCGACAGCGTGGACGTGAACCGTATGTGCAGTTGACGGACTTTGAGCGAGGGCGTATAGTGGGCATGCGGGAGGCCGGGTGGACGTACCGCCGAATTGCTCAACACGTGGGGCGTGAGGTCTCCACAGTACATCGATGTTGTCGCCAGTGGTCGGCGGAAGGTGCACGTGCCCGTCGACCTGGGACCGGACCGCAGCGACGCACGGATGCACGCCAAGACCGTAGGATCCTACGCAGTGCCGTAGGGGACCGCACGGCCACTTCCCAGCAAATTAGGGACACTGTTGCTCCTGGGGTATCGGCGAGGACCATTCGCAACCGTCTCCATGAAGCTGGGCTACGGTCCCGCACACCGTTAGGCCGTCTTCCGCTCACGCCCCAACATCGTGCAGCCCGCCTCCAGTGGTGTCGCGACAGGCGTGAATGGAGGGACGAATGGAGACGTGTCGTCTTCAGCGATGAGAGTCGCTTCTGCCTTGGTGCCAATGATGGTCGTATGCGTGTTTGGCGCCGTGCAGGTGAGCGCCACAATCAGGACTGCATACGACCGAGGCACACAGGGCCAACACCCGGCATCATGGTGTGGGGAGCGATCTCCTACACTGGCCGTACACCACTGGTGATCGTCGAGGGGACACTGAATAGTGCACGGTACATCCAAACCGTCATCGAACCCATCGTTCTACCATTCCTAGACCGGCAAGGGAACTTGCTGTTCCAACAGGACAATGCACGTCCGCATGTATCCCGTGCCACCCAACGTGCTCTAGAAGGTGTAAGTCAACTACCCTGGCCAGCAAGATCTCCGGATCTGTCCCCCATTGAGCATGTTTGGGACTGGATGAAGCGTCGTCTCACGCGGTCTGCACGTCCAGCACGAACGCTGGTCCAATTGAGGCACCAGGTGGAAATGGCATGGCAAGCCGTTCCACAGGACTACATCCAGCATCTCTACGATCGTCTCCATGGGAGAATAGCAGCCTGCATTGCTGCGAAAGGTGGATATACACTGTACTAGTGCCGACATTGTGCATGCTCTGTTGCCTGTGTCTATGTGCCTGTGGTTCTGTCAGTGTGATCATGTGATGTATCTGACCCCAGGAATGTGTCAATAAAGTTTCCCCTTCCTGGGACAATGAATTCACGGTGTTCTTATTCCAATTTCCAGGAGTGTACATGGATACAGGAGCACAACACCGCGGAGGGGAATCCGTGCATTAAGATTTATGCAGATAATTAAGAACAGCGCTGTATATTTTGGAATTAAAAAATCTCCGTACGAAGCGATGTTCGGCGGCTGTCCTAAACATGGTGTGTCTCCAGCAAGTTTACCTCCTGAAGCTTTGATGAACGTTCACTCTGATGATGGCTTTGAAAATACAGGACGTTTCAAAAAGAACATACGTATTTCGAATGCATATATTTATCAAACTTTAACATACGTACATGAAACTTTACACACGTATTTACGAACCTCTCAGATGTTCAATATGTCATCCATCAGGGACACAAACAATATCACATCGATACTCAAATTCCTCCCATATTCGGGCAAGCATGTACTTCGTCACTGATGTTATGGCAGTACGGATCCGGTTCTTGACCTCTTCCAGGTTCTGTGCGAGTGGTGGTACATAAACGTTATCTTTAACGAAACCGTACAGGAAGAAGTCAGAGGGTGTCAATTCCGGTGACCGTGGAGTCCAGCTGAGACATGTTAATTCGCCAGCTCCTTGACGATCAATTCAACGGTTCGGTAGTTTCATTCAGATATTCACGCACTTGGCGACTTCAGAAAGTGCCTCGTCACGTTGAAAGGAAGTTTTCCTCGTGCAGTCTCGGAAACATCCAGTTTTGTAACACAGCATGTAACATAATATGGAAAGCAGTTTGAATTTTTGCAACACTTTCTTTAGGAACGTGAGGGCGGCCAGGACTCTTTCCTTTTCATACACATCCTGCATCTACACTCATGCTCATAAATTAAGGACAATTGCCAGACAACGTGGCACTGCACAAAACTGGCGCTAATAGCAAAGGCACATGGGGAACACGCACGACACAGATCTGTAAGTCAACGGTATTGGTGATAAGTTGAGAAAACCGTCCCGAAACACATGGGCTACAAAACACCACTGTTTCCTGCGCATGTACCTCGACATCAATAGCGGATATGATCACCATGCACACGTACACAGGCCGCACAACGGGTTGGCATACTCTGGATCAGGTGGTCGAGCAGCTACTGGGGCATAGCCTGCCTCCCATTCTTGCACCAGTGCCTGTCGGAGCCCCTGAAGTGTCTTAGGGGTGTGAAGACGTGCAGCGATACGTCGACCGAGAGCATCCCAGATGTGCTCGATGGGGTTTAGGTCTGGAAAACAGACAGGCCACTCCATTCGACCGATATATTCTGTTTCAAGGTACTCCTCCACGATGTCAGCTCCGTGCGGCCGTGCGTTCTCATCTATCAGCAGGAAGGTGGGACCTACTGCACCCCTGAAAATGCGGACACAGTGGTGCAAAATGACGTCCCGTTACACCTGACCTGTTACAGTTCCTCTGTCAACGACATGCAGGGGTGTACGTGCACCAATCATAATCCCACCCCACACCATCAAACTACGACCTCCATGCTGGTCCCTTTCAAGGACATTAAGGGTTTGGTATCTGGTTCATGGTTCACACCAAATGAAAACCCGGCGAGAATCACTGTTCAGACTATACCTGGACTCGTCTGTGAACATAACCTGGGACCACTGTTCCAATGACCATGTACTGTGTTCTTGACACCAGGCTTTACGGGCTCTCCTGCGACCAGGGGTCAGTGGAATGCACCTTGCAGGTCTCCGGGCAAATAAACCAAGTCTGTTCTGTCGTCTGTAGACTGTGTGTCTGGAGACAACTGTTCCAGTGGCTGTGGTAAGGTCCCGAGGAAGGCTACCTGCAGTACTCCGTGACCGTCTGATGGCACTGATTGTGAGATATCGGTCTTCTTGTGGTGTTGTACACTGTGGAAGTCCCGTACTGTAGCGCCCGGACACTTTTCGTGTCTGCTGGAATCGTTGGCATAATCTTGAGATGACACTTTGTGGCACACGGAGGGCCCGTGCTACGACCTGATGTTTTTGACCTGCCTCCAGTCGCCCTACTATTCTATCCCTCAGACCGTCATGAATAAGTGTTCTTTGAGCCATTTTCAGCACACAGTCACCATTAGCATGTCTGAAAACGTCTGCACACTTACTCGCTGCACTGTACTCTGACATGCACCAACACACCTCTGCGTATGTGGACCGCAGCCAGCGTCACCGTTCGACGACCGCAGGGCAGATGCACCGCATGGTCATACCCCGAGGTGATTTAAACCCGCAAACCGCCCACCAGAGAGTTGTTTAACCATGTATCGGCATTATCCTTAATTTATGAGCATTAGTGTAGAAAACGCTGATACCACCTGCGAATGTCCCACCCATTCAGAGGATCAATTTGGTATCTCAACCTGAAACGTCTTTGCACTGTAGTCACGGAATTGCACTTCGCAAACTCGAGAACAGAAAATGATTTCTGCTGCGGAGTAGCAATTTTAAACATATGACGGTAACGAAGCAAAACAGAAGGCAACTGACATCTAGCGGCTGTTAATATAAACTAAATTATGTATGCGTTTCCACAATAGCTGAGCCGAGGCTCAGCGATCTATAGTTTGGACAAAATAATACTTAGTAATACGTATATTCCTTTTGAAACACCATGTATAATTAATAAAGTGAGTATTAGCAATGAGACAGGGACTGAAACGTTGCAGGATAACGATACAGTATATCTCCATTGACATACCAACAGGCTCAGAGCTTGAGAACACAGAGAAAGAAAGTATTCCTGACAATAATGACTGCTGCCTGACTGATTTAGACGAGTCAACTCGCGCTATTAAAAACCACGGAACAGAATCGTACAAGTGCTTAGAAGAACAAGAGCAAAGAATGCGGCAGTGTTTAGATCGCTGCTTTCCAACAGTGCAAAAGGGCTGTACTGTAGAGTTCCAGTTCACGACTTCGATAGAGGAAATGCTAGGTCGGTCTAGGGGATCGTTCTCGAGACAACGGCCGATGGCTTCTTCCGAATCGGGACGAGAATGGTGTGCTGAGAAAACTACACTACTGGCCATTAAAACTGCTACACCAAGAAGAAATGCAGATGATAAGCGGGTATTCATTGGACAAATATATTATACTAGAACTGACATGTGATTACATTTTCACGCAATTTGGATGCATAGAAACTGAGAAATCAGTACCCAGAACAACCACCTCTGGCCGTAATAACGGCCTTTATACGCCTGGGCATTGACTCAGAGATTGGATGGCGTGTACAGGTTCAGCTGCCCATGCAGCTTCAACGCGATACCACAGATCATCAAGGGTAGTGAGTGGCGTATTGTGAAGAGCTAGTTGCTCGGACACCATTGGCCAGACGTTTTCAATTGGTGAGAGATCTGGAGAATGTGCTGGCCAGGGCATCAGTCGAACATTTTCTGTATCCACAAAGACCCGTACAGGACTTGCAACATGCGGTCTTGCATTATCCTGCTGAAATGTAGGGTTTCGCAAGGATCGAATGAAGGCTAGAGCCACAGGACGTAACACATCTGAAATGTAACGTCCACTGTTCAAAGTGCCGTCAATGCGAACAAGAGGTGACCGAGACGTGTAACCAATGGCACCCCATACCATCACACCGGGTGACACACCAATATGGCGATGACGAATACACGCTTCCAATGTGCGTTCACCGCGATGTCGCCAAACATGGATGCGACCATCATGATGCTGTAAACAGAACCGGGATTCATCTGAAAAAATGACGTTTTGCCATTCGTGCACCCAGGTTGGTCGTTGAGTACACCATCGCAGACGCTCTTGTCTGTGATGCAGCGTCAAGGGTAACCGCAGCCATTGTCTCCGAGCTGATAGTCCATGCTGCTGCAAACGTTGTCGAACTGTTCGTGCAGATGGTTGTTGTCTTGCAAACGTCCCCAACTGTTGACTCAGGGATTGAGACGTGGCTGCACGATCCGTTACAGCCATGAGGATAAGATGCCTGTCATCTCGACTGCTAGTGACACGAGGCCATCGGGATACGGCACAGCGTTCCGTATTACCCTCCTGAACCCACCGATTCCATATTCTGCTAACAGTCATTGGATCTCGACCAACGCGAGCAGCAATGTCGCGACACGATAAACCGCAATCGCGATAGGCTACTATCCGACCTTTATCAAAGTCGGAAACTTGATGGTACGCATTTCTCCTCCTTACACGAGACATCACAACAACGTTTCACCAGGCAACGCCGGTCAACTGTTGTTTGTGTATGAGAAATCGGTTGGAAACTTTCCTCATGTCAGCACGTTGTAGGTGTCGCCAACGGCGCCAACCTTGAGTGAATGCTCTGAAAAGCTAATCATTTGCTAATCACAGCATCTTCTTCCTGTCGGTTAAATTTCGCGTCTATAGCACGTCATCTTCGTGGTGTAGCAATTTTAATGGCCAGTAGTGTATACGCCCGGTAATAAATTATTTGTTTTTAAATAATTATGGAAGGCAGGATACGATATGCCACTGCGTGTACAGCTACAAAATTTTGTTTCAGGTCCCAGTTCAGTACTTGCCCTCTGAGAATAGTCTCAGTAGTGGAAGTTCCAGCAGAGAAAATTGTTGCCTTGAGGACAGTTGCGAGTCTCAGTCGATGGGAAGCGGCCAGGGATTCTTCAAATGCAACTGCCAGCAAAAATGTCAGACTCTGAGAGGCTTTTGCACAATCAAAAATGTGTTGTGCAGTTCGAAGTGTCACGGTGCACGTCCTTGCTGCAAAACGACTGTTTTATTATTACAGCCATGGTTCACATTTCTCACCTCTTGACAGTGAAGATGTACATTCAGTAGTGATAGTGCACTATCCCTAGTCAGTGTGTATTGTTTGACAGAACTGGAATCAGTAATCCACTTTCACTAAATGGGCCAGTGGTGGTATACTTTCCCTGAAACCTCCTCTTCCAGTATAACATATACACTGCTAATGATGAGCACTGGAGGAGTGAATTGTTGTGCAGAGAAACATCAGCCCTTGAAACCTGATCCACATCTAACTATGGTTTTCCTTTTTTTGCAGGTGAGCTGCCAGGGATTGTCAACCTCACCCCTCGCTGCGCCAACGTGCAGAAGTGGAAGTCCCGTGAAATTCTGGTGGGAATATTTGTTCAAAGTAAGCTGTTGTCATTCTGCGGGAACTGTGCAGGGGATCGAAGTGACGTGTTTCGATGACTATAAATTTCGGTAGGGTCGAAAAGCAGCTGAATTCGGTTAGGTTGCCGGTCGTTCACGAGCTCATTAAAAAAATGATAGAGGCAGCAGAGCGCGAAGCGTGTTACAGCTCGCAGTTTCGGCAAAACGTTCTCCATTAAATTCTAACTAAATGGTTTGGGACACACAATAATATTTGTCTTGGCTGGCTTGCAAAGCTCTGGATGAAGGAGGCGATACGTGTCCGAGAATCTTCTGCTGAGTTTCTCTTTCGAGTGTTGTCAGCGCTTTCTCGGAGTGATCGTGAGTGTTTGAACCCGTTTGTTTATTGGTATCCTGAGAATGAAAGAGGCTGGATAGAACGCATACTTATGTGTTCTCTGCATTAGGAAAGAAACATTCTCGTTGCCAAAGAACGATATTGTTTGTTCCTGAACAAACTGCAGCAAATGGGCAGTTTAGTTAGGTTTTTTGGTATGGGTCGAGCTAGATATAACTCACATCATGTGGAACATATCAGTAGCTTCAAAAATAAAATACATTTTGTCCGTAAAAACATGGCTACATGTTGGCCATTAATGTAATTCCTTTTTTTTAAGATGTTGATCTACGACAGAGGTCGATAAATGTAACACAACCACGTGTGTATTACTAAACTACTAAAAGAAATCACGCAGTCGCCCTGTTCCAATTGCGTGTTGCCTGTCAAGCGGCTTGCAGGGGCAAAAATCTCATCTACACTATTTCACGTAATTATTGGTCGTATGTAAAGATTTAAGTGCTGTCATAACCTACTCATTGAGAGACGTAATCTGAGGTTAAAGTTTTGACAAAGTAAGTCTTGAGGCAGTGTAAATCACGACGCGCATATTACCCAGACTATATTCATCCATAATTTGAGAATGAAAGCATTTAGCGACTTTCAACAAACTTTACACATATTTTAAAACGTTTTCTAGACTCTTGTCGCTGACACCTCCAAGAAATAAAGAAACGAAAAAAGTTTTGTCGCTTACTTTATTTTTGCTGTTCACGGGGTAAAACTTCAGTATCAGGCATGGTGTTTCATTTGTTGTTTATTTAGTAGTTTTCGTCTCTATTCGCAATACGTTTTAGACCGTTGTACGACATACAGTTCAGGAAAGGACCCGCGAGAAATACGGCCCCTGCAACGAACATGTGACGTCACACTAGCCGCTTTATCCACCATACTTCGCGAACGCTCTGCTCCGTGCAGGGCCCACGAGTAATCAATGTGTCAGTCAAATGGTACCCACGGAAGTCTTAACTTTTTTTGTGTGCTATCTAGAACTTGCACGCATTTAAACGTGCAGGTAAGAATTATTAAACTTGTAAGAAATAGAGTTGTTTTTTGAGAGGGTCCGGCGTGAGCAAACCATAATTTTCATTTTTCTTCCTATTCCCCAGACATGATTCGCTGAAGTTTATGTAGTTTGTAAACATCTACATCTACATCTACATGGATACTCTGCAAATCACATTTAAGTGCCTGGCAGAGGATTCATCGAACCACCTTCACAATTCTCTATTATTCCAATCTCGTATAGCGCGCGGGAAGAATGAACACCTATATCTTTCCGTACGAGCTCTAATCTCCCTTATTTTATCTTGGTGATTGTTCCCCCCTTTGTACGTCGGTGTCAACAAAATATTTTCGCATTCGGAGGAGAAAGTTGGTGATTGGAATTTCGTGAGAAGATTCCGTCGCTACGAAAAACGCCTTTCTTTTAATGATGTCAATCCCAAATCCTGTATCATTTCTGTGACACTCTCTCCCATATTTCGCGATATTACAAAACGTGCTGCCTTTCTTTGAAGTTTTTCGATGTACTCAGTCAGTCCTATCTGGTAAGGATCCTACACCGCGCAACAGTATTCTAAAAGTTGGACAAGCGTAGTGTAGGCAGTCTCCTTAGTAGATCTGTTACATCTGCTAAATGTCCTTCCAATAAAACGCAGTCTTTGGTTAGTCTTCCCCACAACATTTTCTGTGTGTTCCTTCCAACTTTAATTGTTCGTAATTGTAATACCTAGGTATTTAGTTGAATTTACGGCTTTTAGATTAGACTGATTTATCGTGTAACCGAAGTTTAACGCGTTTCTTTTAGCACTCATGTGGATGACCTCACACTTTTCGTTATTTAAGGTCAACTGCCACTTTTTGCACCATTCCGATATTTCTTCTAAATCGTTTTGCAGTTTGTTTTGATCTTCTGATGACTTTATTGGTCGATAAACGACAGCGTCATCTGCTCAGATTGTCTCCCAAATCGTTTTTATAGATAAGGAATATCAAAGGGTCTATAACACTACGTTGGGGAACGCCAGAAATCACTTCTGTTTTACTCGATGACTTTCCGTCAATTACAACGAACTGTGAGCTCTCTGACAGCAAATCACAGATCCAGTCACATAAGTGAGACGATATTCCATAAGCACGCAATTTCACTAGGAGCCGGTTGTGTGGTACAGTGTCAAAAGCCTTCTGGAAATCCAGAAATACGGAATCGATCTGAAATCCCTTGTGAATAGCACTCAGCACTTCATGTGAATAAAGAGCTAGTTGTGTTTCACGGGAACGATGTTTTCTAAATCCATGTTGACTGCGTGTCAATAGGCCATTTTCTTCGAGGTAATTCATTATGTTCGAACACAATATATGTTCTAAAATCCTGCTGCATATCGACGTTAACGATATGGGCCTGTAATTTAGTGGATTACTGCTACTACCTTTCTTGAATATTGGTGTGACCTGTGCAACTTCCCAGTCTCTGGGTACGGATCTTTGGTCGAGCGAACGGTTGCATATGATTGTTAAGTATGGAGCTAATGCATCAGCATATTCTGAAAGGAACCTAATTGTTGTAGAGTCTGGACCAGAAGACTTGCTTATATTAAGTGATTAAAATTGCTTCACTACTCCGAGGATATTTACTTCTACGTTACTCATGTTGGCAACTGTTCTCGATCCGAATTCTGGAATATTTACTTCGTCTTCTTTTGTGAAGGCATTTCGGAAGGTTTTTTTTAGTAACTCTGCTTTGGCAGCACTGTCTTCTATGGTATCTCCATTGCTATCGTGCTATTGCCGCTAACATACTTCACATACGGCCAGAATCGCTTTGTGGCACTGAAAGTTATTTAGTGCAGACTTTCACAGAAAAACCAGAAGTAAATGAAACATATTGAAAACACATTCACAAAAGCTTCCGCTTTGTATTAGTGAATGGTAGGCATAACCGTAACATTACCACCGTAAAATTTCGAAGTAAGTTAACTGTTCTGCATTAAGTTCTTTATGGCGGCAGATGGCAATAAATAACATAAAAATGCAGGAAGTCCACAACACGTGGTAACAAGGTATATATACAAAACGTTGTATTTCGAATATGTAAGTAAAGTCTTAATTCAAATTTGTGTGTGTACAGGTAGTAAAAACATTTTTTGTGTTTTGTTGTGGGTTGGCAGGAGAGCCAACACCGGATACTAGAGGAAGCCGAAAGGCACGCAGGCTGGCGTGAGGTCTGGAACAGGACAAGGAAATTAGACTTTAGAAAAACGGACGTAGCTGGTGGAATAAACTTTAATCCATTAATGATGAGCGTCGCTCTTGACTGTACATGATTACAGTATCAATAGTAACTGGTAATGGCGCCTTGCTAGGTCGTAGCAAATGACGTAGCTGAAGGCTATGCTAACTATCGGCAAATGAGAGCGTATTTTGTCAGTGAACCATCGGTAGCAAAGTCGGTTGTACAACTGGGGCGAGAGCTAGGAAGTCTCTCCAGACCTGCCGTGTGGCGGCGCTCGGTCTGCAATCACTGATAGTGGCGACACGCGGGTCCGACGTATACTAACGGATCGCGGCCGATTTAAAGGCTACCACCTAGCAAGGGTGGTGTCTGGCGGTGACACCATATGTTTTATAGATGATGATGAAACTGCAGCGAAATACGCCTGGGAAACAAAAATAAAAACCTGTGTTTTGCGGACCCTCTCCAACAACAACTCTATTTGTAAGCAAACACGGACAGAAGAGCTTCAACCTGAAGATAATTATTGTATGAAACAGTTACTCGCTCCCCGCCAGAGAGCGCTGCTGGCACTCGAAAGCGCTACAGAGTCACGTGCTGTGATGTACGAGCCGCGGCCTGTTTTTCGCGTGCCCCTGCGTTCAGGAGATATGACGTAATGAAGATTAACATGTGTGAAAAACCACAATCTGTTCAACTATTAAGATCTTTCATGCTTAACGTCACATTTTTAAGGTGTTAATTCATTCGCAAGGTTATCAGACGCTTGAAACCATTATATACAGTAAGTCCGTTTCTGTAACCAACAAAGGGTTCTCAGGAATACATGTATAAAGTCATTGTCATGTTGGGGTAATATCAGTTTTTTTTCAATTTTTGTTATGTGGTAGTACTTGTAATCTGTTGTGGGTTGGCAGGAGAGCCAACACCGTATTATTAGAGGAAGCCGAAAGGCACGCGTTTTAGCTCACGCAGGCAGGCGTGAGGTCTGGAACAGGACAAGGGAATTAGAATTTAGAAACACGGACGTAGCTGGTGGAATACTTAACTTCAATCCATTAATGATGAGCGTCGCTCTTGACTGTACATGACTCAGCATCAATAGTAACAGGTAATGGCGCCTTGCTAGGTCGTAGCAATTGACGTAGCTGAAGGTTATGCTAACTATCGTCTCGGCAAATGAGAGCGTATTTTGTCAGTGAACCATCGCTAGCAAAGTCGGTTGTCCAACTGGGCGAGTGCTAGGAAGTCTCTCTAGACCTGCCGTGTGGCGGCGCTCGGTCTGCAATCACTGATAGTGGCGACACGCGGGTCCGACGTATACTAACGGACCGCGGCCGATTTAAAGGCTACCACCTAGCAAGTGTGGTGTCTGGCGGTGACACCACATAATCCACAAGAGTTCTGGTCAAATATTTATACTAATGAGCCAAAACATTATAACCACATGGTTCATAGCTTTTTTGCCCGTCTCTGGAAGGAAATAGATAATTGATTCTGCGTATCGTGGATTCGGCAGTTTGTTGACAGGTTTGTGGAGGACGTACACGACATTATCTACGCACAGATAATTCAATTCGCTTAAATAACGGGCCACTGGTTTGCGTACGCGGTAAGGGCGCCCGATAGCTATGCAGCTAGGTTCCATAGGATTTACATCAGGCGTATTTGGTCGCCGAGACATCAACATGAGTCCACTATAATGCTCCCCAAACAACTGTAGCACGGTTCTGGCTCCGAGACACGGACAATTATACTGCTGAAAGATGACACAGTTCCGAAGACGGCAAGAGCTGACAAGTGCGAGAATTATCGCACAATCAGATTAACAGCTCATGCATCGAAGCTGCTTACAAGAATAATATACAGAAGAATGGAAAAGGAAATTGAGAATGCGCTAGGTGACAATCAGTTTGGCTTCAGGAAAAGGGACGAGAGAGGCAATTCTGACGTTACGGCTAATAATGAAGCAACGCTAAAGAAAAATCAAGACACTTTCCTAGGATTTGTCGACCTGGAAAAAGCGTTCGACAATATAAAATGGTGCAAGCTGTTCGAGATTCTGAAAAAAGTAGGGGTAAGCTATAGGGAGAGACGGGTCATATACAATATGTACAACAAACAAGAGGGAATAATAAGAGTGGACGATGAAGAACGAAGTGCTCGTATTAAGAAGGGTGTAAGACAAGGCTGTAGCCTTTCGGCCCTACTCTTCTATCTGTACATCGAGGAAGCAATGATGGAAATAAAAGAAAGGTTCAGGAGTGGAATTAAAATACAAAGGATATCAATGATACGATTCGCTGATGACATTGCTATCCTGAGTGAAAGTGAAGAAGAATTAAATGATCTGCTGAACGGAATGAACAGTCTAATGAGCACACAGTATGGTTTGAGAGTAAATCGGAGAAAGACTAAGGTAATGAGAAGTAGTAGAAATGAGAACAGCGAGAAACTTAACATCAGGATTGATGGTCACGAAGTCAATGAAGTTAAGGAATTCTGCTACCTAGGCAGTAAAATAACCAATGACGGACGGAGCAAGGAGGACATCAAAAGCAGACTCGCTATGGCAAAAAAGTCATTTCTGGCCAAGAGAAGTCTACTAATATCAAATACTGGCCTTAATTTGAGGAAGAAGTTTCTGAGGATGTACGTCTGGAGTACAGCATTGTATGGTAGTGAAACATGGACTGTGTGAAAACCGGTACAGAAGAGAATCGAAGCATTTGAGATGTGGTGCTATAGACGAATGTTGAAAATTAGGTGGACTGATAAGGTAAGGAATGAGGAGGTTCTACGCAGAATCGGAGAGGAAAGGAATATGTGGAAAACACTGATAAGGAGAAGGGACAGGATGATAGGACATCTGCTAAGACATGAGGGAATGACTTCCATGGTACTAGAGGGAGCTGTAGAGGCCAAAAACTGTAGGGGAAGACAGAGATTGGAATACGTCAAGCAAATAATTGAGGACGTAGGTTGCAAGTGCTACTCTGAGATGAAGAGGTTAGCACAGGAAAGGAATTCGTGGCGGGCCGCATCAAACCAGTCAGCAGACTGATGACCAAAAAAAAAAAGGCATCGTCGTCGGGGAAGACGTGAAGCATGGTTCGCAGCTGTCAGCGTCTCTTCGGTTACTACCATACTTCATATGCAGGCATAGGAGAATGTCTCCCATGACGTAATATTGCTCCCACCAGCGTGCGTCCGTGGCGGGCTGCACGTTTCGAGCCGCCGTTCATCTCGATGACCCCGTTTGTGGAGACGATCATCCACCTAACGTAGCAAAAATGTGGTGCACCCGAAGAACCGACACGTTTCCATTGATCGACGGTCGAACCCGATGGTCCCGTGCCCACTGCAAATCGTATCGTTTCGTCAACATGTGAACATTTAGGGGTAGTGTGACATAGAGCTCCGTGTTCAACAACGTACGATGAATGATGTCCTCCGAAACACTTGTGCGTGCACCAGCATTGTGCTCTTTTGGCAGAGACGTAACAGATCGCGATCTATCCTAATTTAGAGAGCTGACAAGCCTCCGAACTCCACGTTGAGTAAAAAGTCGTGGACTTCCAACCATTTAACGCCTAGTGGTAGTTTCACTGATCTATCTCTTTCCGCAGATGTTCACGACAGTAGCACGTGAACATGCGGCCAGTTTTCCCGTGTTCGAGATATTCGTTCACAAGCTCTGCGTAATAATTACCTGCCCTTTGTCAAAGTCGCTTATCTCAATGTTGATACTTTTGTTAGCGCGTCACATGCTCGCAACGTCACCTGGCGGCAGCCAACGTCGCGATGGACAAAATGGTTCAAATGGCTCTGAGCGCTATGGAACTTAACATCTGTGGACATCAGTCCCCTAGAACTTAGAGCTACTTAAACCTAACTAACCTAAGGACATCACACACATCCATGCCCGAGGCAGGATTCGAACCTGCGACCGTAGCGGTCGCGAGGCTCCACACTAAAGCGCCTAGCACCGCTCGGCCACAGCGGCCGGAGCGCGATGGACAGCGGTCACAGTGTTTCGGCTTATCAGTGTGTGTGATCGCATACGTTGCTCCTTTTGTGGGTAATGGAGGCTATTTTTGTTCCTAGTCTTATATATATGAATGCAACTATTATTATCCTTCTTACTGAGCCCGATTCTTCGCTACAAACTTTAAAAGATGCTACTCCAGGCGGGTGTAAAATGAATGGGCGCAACGGAAAATAATAAACGCTAAAATGAAGATTTGACCATGTCTATCCCCTGAAGCGGATCTTAGGATCTCTTAATTCTACAAATTACAATCTAAACATAAACGAATGATGAAGGCGACTAATCCTACTAAATGATAGACGTTGTTCCTGCTCATATGTTTATTGCAGATTACAAATTACTCATCAATTGCCAACTGCCCAACTCTGCCCCTTATTATGACTGCAGTCTAATATCAATAACGCGAAATGACTGACATCATCTACGTACGAAACACTAGAAGACACTACTTTCAAAGATGATCTACGGTGGTGTGGAACCTCAGTGGAAATAAACTAACGTGATCACAGCTGTTTAGCTTTATAGCCCTAATAAGCCGAAGCAATTTGCTGTATCACCGTATGTACTGCGTCCAGTGCGTCGAAGTGATGGTTCTCGTACTCGTCTGCGACGATGGAAGAACAGCCACAAATAAACTCTTTCATACACTAGGATTGCTGAAGGCGGTCCTCTGACTAACATATTCTAATACAGTCTTCTTCACTCTGTGTTCACTGACGAGAAATGCGAACTCCCCGCCACAAGGACGGAGTTAAGATAACGTGTCAACGTAAGTGTAGGAAGAAGAAGTGCTCTCAATTACTGAACGCTGCGTACTCATGACGACTTCCAACCCGGGGGTGAAGTCCAGAATAGACATCAAGTCTTGTTGCAACCCTTATTCACTCAAGTACGAGCAGCCCTTATTTACAACTATTCATGACGTCGCCTTTCCGGCTTAGATATTTTTTTTTTAATGTGGCTTGTAAGTACTGCATCTCTTTCCAGTCAGTACAAACTTTAATTTTATTAATGTATTATATACCTAATATGTTTTAGAACAGTTAGTTTAATTCTGAAGACGACGCTCATAGTAGCGTCTAAACCTGGTCAATTTTGACTTAATATTTGTGACAGAGGGCTTACTTGTTATAATATAAGACATCAAGTCCGTCTGTACCAACAAAGCTGATACCGAGCGACCGTCACTTACGGGCGCTCACAACAGAAGACCTCGTCTCTCCACTGCTGGCTTCCCAACAAGGCTCGGTTCGCCACCCTCGTACGAGGTGCATTCAAGTTCTAAGGCCTCCGATTTTTTTTCTCTGGACTGGAAAGAGATAGAAACATGCGCATTGTTTTAAAATGAGGCCGCGTTCATTGTCAATACGTCCCAGAGATGGCAGCACCGTACGGCAGATGGAATTTTACCGCCAGCGGCGAGAATGAGAACTGTTTTAAATACTTAAAATGGCGACGTTTTCCTTACTCGAACAGTGTGCAGTCATTCGTTTTCTGAATTTACGTGGTGTGAAACCAATTGAAATTCATTGTCAGTTGAAGGAGACATGTGGTGATGGAGTTATGGATGTGTCGAAAGTGCGTTCGTGGGTGCGACAGTTTAATGAAGGCAGAACATCGTGTGACAAGAAGCCGAAACAACCTCGGGTTCACACAAGCCGGTCTGAAGACACGATCGAGAAAGTCGAGAGAATTGTGTTGGGGGATCGACGAATGACTGTTGAACAGATCGCCTCGAGAGTTGGCATTTCTGTGGGTTCTGTGCGCACAATCCTGCATGACGACCTGAAAATGCGAAAAGTGTCATCCAGGTGGGTGCCACGAATGCTGACGGACAACCACACGGCTGCCCGTGTGGCATGTTGCCGAGCAATGTTGACGCGCAACGACAGCACGAATGGGACTTTCTTTTCGTCGGTTGTGACAATGGATGAGACGTGGATGCCATTTTTCAATCCGGAAACAAAGCGCCAGTCAGCTCAATGGAAGCACACAGATTCACCGCCACCAAAAAAATTTCGGGTAACCGCCAGTGCTGAAAAAATGATGGTGTCCATGTTCTGGGACAGCGAGGGCGTAATCCTTACCCATTGCGTTCCAAAGGGCACTACGGTAACAGGTGCATCCTACGAAAATGTTTTGAAGAACAAATTCCTTCCTGCACTGCAACAAAAACGTCCGGGAAGGGCTGCGCGTGTGCTGTTTCACCAAGACAACGCACCCGCACATCGAGCTAACGTTACGCAACAGTTTCTTCGTGATAACAACTTTGAAGTGATTCCTCATGCTCCCTACTCACCTGACCTGGCGCCTAGTGACTTTTGGCTTTTTCCAACAATGAAAGACACTCTCCGTGGCCGCACATTCACCAGCCGTGCTGCTATTGCCTCAGCGATTTTCCAGTGGTCAAAACAGACTCCTAAAGAAGCCTTCGCCGCTGCCATGGAATCATGGCGTCAGCGTTGTGAAAAATGTGTACGTCTGCAGGGCGATTACGTCGAGAAGTAACGCCAGTTTCATCGACTTCGGGTGAGTAGTTAATTAGAAAAAAAATCGGAGGCGTTAGAACTTGAATGCACCTCGTAATTCCGAAAAAGAATCATATTCCCGAAACCACGGAATATTATCCCTCTCTACAGATTCTTCCAAACGCCGACCAACCATATTTTAGTCTTTTGTCGTCCAGTACAGAAAGTTTGCGAGGAAAAACCGATACTCGTACAATGGTACGCTTCTGAGTAAAAATCGGCGGAAATAACCCAGCCTGTGTGGTTTCTGAGGTGCCACTTTTTCGTTCCTCTCACCTGATTTTCAGCGTTTCCAAAATAAAATCCTTCCGGTTCGACTACAAGACTGGCCGGTCGCGACTGTATAGTGCCCCAGCGCTCAGGTGTCCCAGCGTCGTCTTGCTATTTCCCATGTTTTAACAGGACCAACACACCTGTGTGGGCCTTCCACCCACGGCCTGTCGTTTCATTTCCAGAGTCGTTCCAACGTCAACTAGTGTAGGCAATCATTCATTGTGCCGTTCTGATAACAAAGCTATTCCGTCACCTTTCATGCTATAAGCGTTAACAATTATTTACTAGGCGTACGTGACAACGTCAGTCTCCTTTATATATTCATATATACGAGGTACAGCCTGTCAAATCATACCTAATTGTGTTTGTACATCGCGGCAAAGTATGTGGATGAGTGCTTGTAAGGTGCGAAATTGTACCCACCTTACAACTTTATAAGAGAGTATATATATGCTGAGGCTGCTGTTAGTACGCATAATTTTTTTTAGTCAGTTGTCTACACGAAGTCCACCGTCGGACACTAGATGTTGTGCTTACAACACATTTCTGTCAAATGAATATATGTGTGAATATGGAAATTTGCAAGAAAATTATTCACAGAATGGATTTATGCAAAATAGGACTACTTCGCCAAACTCAGAAATTAGGCGTAGAGCATCAAACGCTGCGGAACTGGTTAAGAAGAGATGAATAATATACGGTTTGCGATTCCATTTATGAACAATGTTCACACCCAGGGATGTTCAACGATCAGTTTTACGCGAATTCTTTTGGCCAACCTGCGTGATTATTATTATTATTATTATTATTATTATTATTATTGATGAACGATATATCGTTCCTTGTATAGAATTAACTGACCTGTGTTTAACTTAAATAGCATTCACCGAGAACCAATCAGTAATCATTTTGAGTACTTCATTCAGAGGAGGTGTAAACCACAAATAAACTCGTTTACTCGGAACAGCTGGGGCCTGCGAGGTCATCTGGATTATCGACAGTACGGGTAATCGGGAAACATAGAAAACTTGATCTTGAGACAACTTTTCAATGGAAGTAAAATTTCGAATTTTTAAAAATTTCCGGCAGTTACTGTATCTCTCGAAAGGTTTTTCACCGGTTACTTAAACCTGGCGGATTCCATGTCGACTTTGAAATCAAACCAGCCCGCCTGTGAAATTAGCATCACCATTAGAAAGCTTCTTGTTTGAAATTTTCTCTTTTTCCTGCGATATTAGGCCTGAAATATGGATGCCACTGTTCTTCGTAGCATTAAACCACGTGTACAGTTCATCGCCTAGCGGTTCATCCGTTGTCCTGCATCTGTCTCAACTGTGCTTTGTCATCAGTTTGAAACAAAAGTCTTTAATTACATTGCGGTTATTCTTCCGAAATGTTACCGTTCAAGTTCCAGCACCAAATTCGGCAGCAATCTTTCTCAACAATCTTTCCTTTATCCATAATATGCAGTGCGTGAGACTTTTTGTCGATGAACACCACCTTTAGTGTCTATACGCCACGGGACAACCGGGAAATCCGAGAAAACGCGGCATTGTCTTAGGATTCTGGGAATTTTCCATTGTTTTAGTATACAGTTAAATGTTTGTAATTTTGACTAGCAAAAACAGACATTTTAACAAATAATTTTATTTTAACTCGGCCGGCCGTTGTAGCCGAGCGGTTCTAGGCGCTTCAATCCGGAGCCACGCTGCTGCTACGGTCGCAGGATGTCCTTAGGTTAGTTAGATTTAAGTAGTTCTAAGTTCTAGGGAACTGATGACCTCAGATGTTAAGTCCCATAGTGCTCAGAGCCACTTTGAACCAAAAAGCGTTGTTTCTTCCTCGATATCGTTTCCTAAAGTGTTGGAAAGTTCTACAACGGAACGTATATTGTCACTTAACACAGGAAAAAATTTACGAGGGTTGGAACTTTAATAGCGGCAACTATTTATTTACAGCTCGTACAAAATAGATACGTGTTTCAAAGTTTTACTGACCTTCAAAGTAGTCACCAGCATTGTGTATAACCCGTTGCCAGCTATGTGGAAGTCGTAGGATACTCTTAGCAGTACCAGCTGTGTTGACAGTTCGAGCAGCGCGGTCTATTGCTCGAGGAATTTGTAGCAGTTCTGAAGCAAATGCCGTGAAGTGTTTCCTTCAGTTTATAAATCGAGACGAACTTACGAGGGCTTAAGTCAGGGGAGTGCAGTAGGTGGTATAGCACTTAGAAGCCCCATCAGTCAAACAAATCAGTAACTGCTTGCACTGTACGTGCTTGAGCATTGCCCTGCAAAATGATGGTCAGGTCCTGCAGAAAGAGTCATTACTTCTCTCTCTAAGCTAGTCATGGGTTGTGTTCCAGAAATGAACTGCATAGAGACAGAAGTGATGACACTTTCTGCAGAAGCTGACCATCATTTTGCAGGACAATGCTGAAGCACGTGCAGTGCAAGCTGTTATTGATTTCTTTGACTGATGAGGCTGCTAAGTGCTATACCACCTACTGCGCTCCCCTGACTTAAGCTCTCGTGACTTCAACTCGATTTATAAACTGAAGGAGACACTTCACGGCATTCGCTTCAGAACTGTTACAAATTCGTTGGGCAATAGACCGCGCTGCTCGAACTGTCAACACAACTGGTACTGCTAAGAGTATCCTACGACTTCCACATCGCTGGCAACGTGTTATCCACAACGCTGGCGACTACTTTGAAGGTCAATAACGAACACAACAACAACAACAGTAAATCAATCAAATCGGTCATCTGTTCTGTATGATCTTACTTGTTTGTATAGATTCGAAAGAAAGAAAATTATGGGAGCAGTAATAAATTAAAAAGTTAACAATTTCATAGAATACAGTAAAAATAGAAAGTAGCTGATGTGTTGCCTGTGTCTATGTAATATGCTTTAGCCCTTAGAAACGAAAAAGGTAACACTGAAAGTAAGAGTTCTCCGTAGTTTTCCCACTATAGCACTGACTATTGGTATCATCTTCAATTACAATATGATGTTCAGCAAACTTTCAAAATATTAGAATCAGTAAGAGAATACAGGAGTGGAGAATGGTGGACTGAGAAACTTTTCTTTCACTTCCCTACTTTATTTGATATTTTGCTTCTATGTATCTTGAAATGTATAATGCAGAAGTCTGAGGGAGTGTTACAATTTTTCAATCTTTGTTAGATATCTACGTTTGTTACGAAAACGTTAGGAACAAAAAACCGAAAACCGATAATTTCAGTAATCGGTTACTTTGAGTGGAATTAAGCGTCTTGTCAAACTGAAGATGAAAAAATCTGTGTAACCGGTAACTGGTTGTTTCGGTTGAAACCTTCCGTCTCCTCTGTATCGCTTTTCTTAATGATAACCTTCCCTCCTACTATAACCTATGAAACCTTCCCTTAGGATTTCTATCTCTTGCTTAATAATAACAAATGAAATCTTCCCTTTGAAATTAATTCTCTTTCTGAATAATAATAAGTGCAATCTTCGTATACAAATTTAAATGCTGCTTATTAAAAATGATTTTCTGATTATTTCGACGAAACATAGAATGTTTCGTCGTCGTGGCCCTCAGTCGTTATCTGCAATAACCCAAAACTGTTCCTTAGCTTTTTTACTGTTACTGGATCGCCATCTGACTGCTACATCGAACTGCGACATGAATATACTTACTCTGTTTTACTACACTCTATTAGCTGCTGGTGGGCTGTCATAAGTGGCTGTATTTGTTACCAAAGCTGACGTCATTCCTTAATAGCAAAGCTGACGTTATTGTTTAATTAATTTGACTGAAGTTACGTAATTCATAGTTAAACTTTTTCTTGACAACAATAAAATTTTGCAAAGTTTTACGTTGATGGTTTTTGCGATGGATTATAATCAGTAATGCAATATTGCTGGCAAAAATCAATTATATTCTGCATGAAATGATTTTATAAACGTTTAAATGGGACTTAGACTTTTTACAATAATCTTACAACTAGTATTGCGCAAACATACCGTCAGCAGTCTTGAGTTTCTCAAAAAATTAATTCAATAATATTAGTTCCTCTTATTATAATAGTTAGTGGCTCAAATGGCTCTGAGCACTATGGGACTCAACTGCTGAGGTCATTAGTCCCCTAGAACTTAGAACTAGTTAAACCTAACTAACCTAAGGACATCACAAACATCCATGCCCGAGGCAGGATTCGAACCTGCGACCGTAGCGGTTAATAGTTAGTAGATGTCTCTGTACAGCCGGCCGAAGTGGCCGTGCGGTTAAAGGCGCTGCAGTCTGGAACCGCAAGACCGCTACGGTCGCAGGTTCGAATCCTGCCTCGGGCATGGATGTTTGTGATGTCCTTAGGTTAGTTAGGTTTAACTAGTTCTAAGTTCTAGGGGACTAATGACCTCAGCAGTTGAGTCCCATAGTGCTCAGAGCCATTTTGTCTCTGTACATCCGTTTATAATCTCTTGTAAATCATAGCTGGTGGCTAGCCGGCACACCGCTCCTCTCAACCTCTCGCTTCAGACCTGCTACCGACTCGCTTCACATCTCGCTTACTACTGACTTCCTACGAACGCTAAAGTGCGGTCTCTCCCGCAACAATGCTTTCTGGTGCAGACCTTTCCTGCTACCACAATTATTTCAGCACGACAAATATTAATTATTCCTACTTAATCCTATAAATAAAATATAAATATCTTTCATAAAATGTGGTTTGACAATAGACAATAGAAATATGCACGTCGTATACAGTATAACCGCCATCCTAAGTACGAGGCTTCGGAAGCACCAGCTAGGCCGTGTAGAGCGGGCCTTGAACACAGAGATGATACCTGAACCGGGAGGCACGACTCGCGGCTGGCGTTTCGATCGCAGAGTAAACACCATCCTCGGCGCTGCTGCGCGGTCCGCATAGTAACGAGGTGCTGAGCCCCGCCGTTCCGTTATGCGGTGTGGCGCCCTCTGGCGCGGACCGAGAATGTAAACGAGCTCGCGTGTGTGTGTCTGCCTATCCGGTATACTCCGTATGTAGCGCCGTGAGGGATACGTCCCCCGGGCCGTGGAGACGCCGAGGGCAAGAGGGGCAACATCCTTCTTTGCTGCTGCCGCACCTGTCACATCCGTAGCGGCGCTTTTCTCACGGCAGCGAAGTCAGTGAAGCCCTGCTCTCGGGTCGTTGTCTGATATGAGCTGCCGTGATACCACAGTCACATACTCAAGAGTCTCTCTAGACCTGTCCAAAGCCTGCACCAGCGAACGACTGTAGGCAAACAGTTCGTCACTGTTGAATACCGTTCAACTGTATCCGTGAACAAGCGTATACCCTGAACAAAACGGATGGGGACATCAGGTAACGAGCATGGTCTTTCAACGCTGCGTTGTTCTTCTTTGTTATACAGGATACAATACTTACAGGCTGTAAACGACAACTTCAAATGGTCCTAAGCACTATGGGACTTAACTGCTGTGGTCATCAGCCCCCTAGACTTTGAACTACTTAAACCTAACTAACCTAAGGACATTACACACATCCATGTCCGAGGCAGGATTCGAACCTGCGACCGCAGCAGCCGCATGGTACCGGACTGAAGCGCCTAGAATCGCTAGGCCATCGCGCCCGGCAGAAACGATAACTGGTTGGTTGGTTTGTGGGATTAAAGGGACCAGACTGCAATGGTCATCGGTCCCAGAAACGATAACTCTTTACGACGTGCGACAGTAGTGTAAATGAAGTTGAGACGGACAATTTGATACAGGTAGTTAATTTCATGTCCCGTGAATCATTTGCACGATAAATTGTAACGATGTGCAACACACAAATCAAAAAACGTTTTGCGTCATCTCGGTTCCGAGAGTTCCGGAACCTGTACAGAAAATTGGAATAGAGATCAACATACACATCTTTTCCGCCCTTTTTATTTCTCATGAAAACCACACATTGGATGTTGTACCACCATACAGCGAGACCTCCAGAGGTGGTGGTCCGCATTGCTGTACACACCGGTACCTCTAATACTCAGCAGCACATCCTCTTGCATTGATGCATGCCTGTATTCGTCGTAGCAAACTATCCACAAGTTCATCATGGCACTGTTGCTCCAGATTGTCCCACTACTCAACGGCGATTCGGCGTGGATCCCTCAGAGACGTTGGTGGGTCACGTCGTCCGTAAACAACCCTTTTCAATCTACACTCCTGGAAATTGAAATAAGAACACCGTGAATTCATTGTCCCAGGAAGGGGAAACTTTATTGACACATTTCTGGGGTCAGATACATCACATGATCACACTGACAGAACCACAGGCACATAGACACAGGCAACAGAGCATGCACAATGTCGGCACTAGTACAGTGTATATACACCTTTCGCAGCAATGCAGGCTGCTAGTCTCCCATGGAGACGATCGTAGAGATGCTGGATGTAGTCCTGTGGAACGGCTTGCCAAGCCATTTCCACCTGGCGCCTCAGTTTGACCAGCGTTCGTGCTGGACGTGCAGACCGCGTGAGACGACGCTTCATCCAGTCCCAAACATGCTCAATGGGGGACAGATCCGGAGATCTTGCTGGCCAGGGTAGTTGACTTACACCTTCTAGAGCACGTTGGGTGGCACGGGATACATGCGGACGTGCATTGTCCTGTTGGAACAGCAAGTTCCCTTGCCGGTCTAGGAATGGTAGAACGATGGGTTCGATGACGGTTTGGATGTACCGTGCACTATTCAGTGTCCCCTCGACGATCACCAGTGGTGTACGGCCAGTGTAGGAGATCGCTCCCCACACCATGATGCCGGGTGTTGGCCCTGTGTGCCTCGGTCGTATGCAGTCCTGATTGTGGCGCTCACCTGCACGGCGCCAAACACGCATACGACCATCATTGGCACCAAGGCAGAAGCGACTCTCATCGCTGAAGACAACACGTCTCCATTCGTCCCTCCATTCACGCCTGTCGCGACACCACTGGAGGCGGGCTGCACGATGTTGGGGCGTGAGCGGAAGACGGCCTAACGGTGTGCGGGACCGTAGCCCAGCTTCATGGAGACGGTTGCGAATGGTCCTCGCCGATACCCCAGGGGCAACAGTGTCCCTAATTTGCTGGGAAGTGGCGGTGCGGTCCCCTACGGCACTGCGTAGGATCCTACGGTCTTGGCGTGCATCCGTGCGTCGCTGCGGTCCGGTCCCAGGTCGACGGGCACGTGCACCTTCCGCCGACCACTGGCGACAACATCGATGTACTGTGGAGATCTCACGCCCCACGTGTTGAGCATTTCGGCGGTACGTCCACCCGGCCTCCCGCATGCCCACTACACGCCCTCGCTCAAAGTCCGTCAACTGCACATACGGTTCACGTCCACGCTGTCGCGGCATGCTACCAGTGTTAAAGACTGCGATGGAGCTCCGTATGCCACGGCAAACTGGCTGACACTGACGGCGGCGGTGCACAAATGCTGCGCAGCTAAGGCCATTCGACGGCCAACACCGCGGTTCCTGTGTGTCCGCTGTGCCGTGCGTGTGATCATTGCTTGTACAGCCCTCTCGCAGTGTCCGGAGCAAGTATGGTGGGTCTGACACACCGGTGTCAATGTGTTCTTTTTTCCATTTCCAGGAGTGTATCTCAGGCATGTTCGATAGGTTTCGTGGAGAACATACTGCCCACTCTAGTCGAGCGACGTCGTGATCCTGAAGGAAGTCATTTACAAGATGTGCACGATGGGGACGCGTATTGTCGTCCATGAAGACGAATACCTCGTCAATATGCAGCCGAGATGGTTGATCGAAGGAGGTTGGCATTCACGTATCGTACAGCCGTTACTGCGCCTCCCATGACCACCAGCGACTTACGTCGGCCAGACATAATGCCACCCCAAAACATCAGGGAACCTCCACCTTGCTGCCCTCGCTGGACAGTGTGTCTTAGGCGTTCAGTCTAGCCGATTGTCTGCTTGAAGCCATATGCGACACTCATCGGTGAAGAGAACGTGATCCCAATGCTGAGTGGTCCATTCGGCATGTTGTTGGGCCCATCTGTACCGCGCTGTATGGTGTCGTGGCTGCAAAGATGGACCTCGCCATGGACGTCGGGAGTGAAGTTGCATACCATGCATCCTATTGCGCATAGTTTGAGTCGAAACACGACGTCCTGTGGCTGCACGGAAAGCATTATTCAACATGGTGGCATTGCTGTCAGGGTTTATCCGAGCCATAATCTGTAGGTAGCGGTCACCGCGCGGGATAGCCGAGCGGTCTTGGGCGCTGCAGTCATGCACTGTGCGGCTGGTCCCGGCGGAGGTTCCTCCCTCGGGCATGGATGTGTGTGCTTGTCCTTAGGATAATTTAGCTTAGGGACTGGTGACGTTAGCAGACGTTCACACACATTTGAACATTTGTAGCGGTCATCCACTGCAGTAATAGCCCTTGGGCGGTCTGAGCAGGCATGTCATCGACAGTTCCTGTCTCTCTGTATCTCCTGCACGTCCGACCAACATCGCTTTGGTTCACTCTGAGACACCACGACGCTTCCCTTGTTGAGAGCCTTTCCTGGCACAAAGTAACAATGTGGACGCGATCGAACCGCGTGTTGACCATCTAGGCATGCTTGAACTACAGACAACACAAGCCGTGTACCTCCATCCTGTTAGAATGACTGGAACTGATCGGCTGTCGGACCCCCTCCGTGTAATAGGCGCCGTTCATGCATGGTTGTTGACATCTATGGGCGGGTTTAGCGACCTCTCTGGTCAGAGGGACTGTGTCTGTGATACAATATCCACAGTCAACGTCTATTTTCAGGTGTTCTGGGAACTGGGATGATGAAAAACTTTTTTTGATGTGTATATTTTACATTCGCATCACAAATTAATTTGTAAATGTGGATACATGCTGAACATTTTTAATTTGATATATACTGCGTTTCTCCCCTGTTTCTTTTGTCTTTCGACAGATATTCGCAATTTTTTCGTTGTTTGGTAGAGTCAGCCCAAACAAATATAGATCATCGTGTCTTTCAAGCGACAACCAGAGTCGACAGAAGATGTCGATTCATTTCTCATTACAACCAAAATTATTTTATGTAAGTCTGCAGGCTTTCGTGGCCGTTGTCACTGAAGTTAAAATCTTCTGAGTTATTAGGTCGCGTCATGTTTCTTCTAAAATGTTCGACCCTTCGACCCCTCTGCTGGGATCTTCCTCAGGATCTTTTGGTGTCCACTACTGCTAGAACACTGCGTGTGTAGTGGACACCAAAAGAACGTCGAACAATTTAGAAGAAACATGACGCGGCCTAACCCAGAAGATTTTAACTTAAAATTATTTTAAATCAGAATTTTACGTGCTCATACAACAGAGGATTCCCAAATTAGGCTAGTGGGATACTCGCTTTAGCCACATGTATTAACAGGGACAGTATAAGACGAAGAATAACCATCTGCTGTCTGTACACCAGCAGCGACTCTGTAGCGCTGCTGCGTGGTTGGTGGTAGCAGTCAACGCGGACCAGGACGGTGGCTCTCACTGCTGGAGTACTGGTATTTCTTCCAGTTTTCCCTGCCCCTGTTAATACTAATCGATAAAACGACTATCGCCCTAGACTAATCTGGGAGCGTTTTGTCGAATGTTGTTGTTGTTGTGGTCTTCAGTCCTGAGACTGGTTTGATGCAGCTCTCCATGCTACTCTATCCTGTGCAAGCCTCTTCGTCTCCCAGTACCTACTGCAGCCTACATCCTTCTGAATCTGCTTACTGTATTCATCTCTTGGTCACCCTCTACGATTTTTACCCTCCACGCTGCCCTCCAATACTAGTGATCCCTCGATCTCTCAGAACATGTCCTAGCAACCGATCCCTTCTTCTAGTCAAGTTGTGCCACAAGCTCCTCTTCTCCCCAATTCCATTCAATACCTCCTCATTAGTTATGTGATCTACGCATCTAATCTCAGCAGTCTTCTGTAGCACCACATTTCGAAAGTTTCTATTCTCTTCTCTTCTTGTCTAAACTATTTATCGTCCACGTTTCACTACCGTACATGGCTACACTCCATACAAATACTTTCAGAAATGACTTCCTGACACTTAAATCTATATTCGATGTTAACAAATTTCTCTTCTTCAGAAACGCTTTCCTTGCCATTGCCAGTCTACATTTTATATCCTCTCTACTTCTACCATCATCAGTTATTTTACTCCCCAAATAGCAAAACTCCTTTACTACTTTAAGTGTCTCATTTCCTAATCTAATCCCCTCAACATCACCCGACTTAATTCGACTACATTCCATTATCCTCGTTTTGCTTTTGTTGATGTTCATCTTATATCCTCCCTTCAAGACACCATCCATTCCGTTCAACTGCTCTTCCCAGTCCTTTGCTGTCTCTGACAGAATTACAATGTCATCGGCGAACTTCAAGGTTTTTATTTCTTCTCCATGGATTTTAATACCTACTCTGAACTTTTCTTTTGTTTCCGTTATTGCTTGCTCAATTGAATAACATCGGGGAGAGCCTACAACCCTGTCTCACTCCCTTCCCAACCATTGCTTCCCTTTCATGTCCCTCGATTCTTATAACTGCCATCTGGTTTCTGTACAAATTGTAAATAGCCTTTCGCTCCTTGTATTTTACCCCTGCCACCTTCAAAATATGAAAGAGAGTATTCCAATCAACATTGTCAAAAGCTTTCTCTAAGTCTACAAATACTAGAAACGTAGGTTCGCCTTTCCTTAATCTTTCCTCTAAAATAAGTCGCAGGGTCAGTATTGCCTCACGTGTTCCAACATTTCTACGGAATCCAAACTGATCTTCCCCGAGGTCGGCTTCTACCAGTTTTTCCATTCGTCTGTAAAGAATTCGCGTTAGTATTTTGCAGCTGTGGCTTATTAAACTGATAGTTCGGTAATTTTCACATCTGTCAACAGCTGCTTTCTTTGGGATTGGAATTATTATATTCTTCTTGAAGTCTGAGGGTATTTCGCCTGTCTCATACATCTTGCTCACCAGATGGTAGAGTTTTGTCAGGACTGGCTCTCCCAAGGCTGTCAGTAGTTCTAATGGAGTGTTGTTTACTCCGGGGGCCTTGTTTCGGCTCAGGTCTTTCAGTGCTCTGTCAAACTCTTCACGCAGTATCGTATCTCCCATTTCATCTTCATCTACATCCTCTTCCATTTCCATAATATTGTCCTGAAGTACGTCGCCCTTGTATAGACCCTCTATATACTCCTTCCACCTTTCTGCTTTCCCTTCTTTGCCTGGAACTGGGTTTCCATCAAAGCTCTTGAAATTCATGCAAGTGGTTCTCCTTTCTCCAAAGGTCTCTTTAATTTTCCTGTAGGCAGTATCTATCTTACCCCTAGTGAGATAAGCCTCTATATCCTTACATTTGTCCTCTAGCCATCCTTGCTTAGCCATTTTGCACTGGTCGATTTTATTTTTGAGACGTTTGTATTCCTTTTTGCCTGCTTCATTTACTGCATTTTTATATTTTCTCCGTTCATGAATTAAATTCAATATTTCTTCTGTTACCCCAAGCGTTTCTACTAGCCCTCGTCTTTTTACCTATTTGATCCTCTGCTGCCTTCACTACTTCATCCCTCAAAGCTACCCATTCTTCTTCTACTGTATTTCTTCCCCCTATTCCTGTCAATTGTTCCCTTATGCTCTCCTTGAAACTCTGTACAACCTATGGTTCTTTCAGTTTATCCGGGCCCCATCTCCTTAAATTCCCACCTTTTTGCAGTTTCTTCAGTTTTAATCTACAGTTCATAAGCAATAGATTGTGGTCAGAGTCCACATCTGCCCCTGGAATGGTTATTCTTCCAGTTTACCCGCCCGCATCTCGTGGTCGTGCGGTAGCGTTCTCGCTTCTCACGCCCGGGTTCCCGGGTTCCCGGGTTCGATTCCCGGCGGGGTCAGGGATTTTCTCTGCCTCGTGATGGCTGGGTGTTGTGTGCTGTCCTTAGGTTAGTTAGGTTTAAGTAGTTCTAAGTTCTAGGGGATTTATGACCACAGCAGTTGAGTCCCATAGTGCTCAGAGCCATTTGAACCAGTTTACCCTCCCCCTTTTAGTTCTAATCGATAAAACGAGTATCTCCCTAGAGTAATGTGGGAGCGCTTTGTCGAAAGGGCACGTAGAGTTCCCGTTTAAACATCATTTTGTCCGTAACGGGTTAACAAACCGACACTTTACGTCGGCTCTGGTCGTCGCATGAAATTTTTAAAAATTATATAGGTTTACAATCATTTAACTACACCTCGATAGAGGGCACCACACAGCTCTGACGTCACATTTTGCTCCTGTTTGACCATGCAAGCAACGGCTTTAGTTCATGTTGGACTCTTGTACAAAGTATGCTCTACAGCAATATTGTTTATTAGGAGACACTTTGGACTAATGTCACCTGTTGGTACGTGGTATGAAACTGTATGGTGCTTATGTTTGGACTTACGACACGTTGTCAGCTGTCTTACACTCGTTTCTGATTGTCCTATTTTGCAAATTTTTGCAATGAAGATAGCTATGTGATAGTTGAAATTTGGATCTGCTAGAACTAAAGGACGGATTTCGCGATCGATTGCTGTTCTTTTCTCCGTTGCATATATTCAGCGATCGCTGCGCACAACGGGATCACATACATTGATTTAAAAAAAAAATTAATTTTTAAAAATTATATTTTCAGATCTCCTGGAGGAGACTGCGAAGTAGTATGTGACTATGAGAAAAGACAGAATAACCAACGAAACGATAACGTTCTACAAGTCGGGGCGTGGAATGTCAGAAGCTCGAACGTGGTAGGGAAGCTAGAAAATCTGAACAGGTGAAATTCGATGGCTCAGTCAGTGAAGTAAACTAGAAAGAAAGCAAGCATTTCTGGTCAGATGAGTATAGGGTAATATCAACAGCAGCTGAAAATGGTATAAAGGGAGTAGGATTTGACACGGACAGAAATGTAGAACAGAGAGAGAGAGAGAGAGAGAGAGAGAGAGAGAGAGAGAGTGTGTTACTGTGAACAGTTCAGTGATAGGGTTGTTCTCATCAGAATCAACAGCAAACACCTGCAATGATAGTCCAGGTATACATGTCGACGTCGCAGGTGGAAGAGGAAGGGATAGAGAAAACATATGAGCGTATTGAACACGTAGTTCAGTGTGTAAAGGGAGATGAAAGTACAATAGTTGTTATATTAATACGGTTGTGGGAGCAGAAGAAAGGCTTACGGGAGGCTTGGTAGTAGGAATGACAGAGGAGAAAAACTAATTGAATTATGCAATAAATATCAGCTACTAATAGCGAATACACTGTTCAAGAATCACAAAAGGAGGAGGTACACTTGGAAAAGGCTGGGAGATACGGGAAGATTTCAATTAGATTACATCATGGTCTAGCAGAGATTAGGAAATCAAATACTGGATTGTAAGGAGTGTCCAGCTGCAGATATAGACTCAGACCACAACGTAATAGTGATCAAGAGTAAGCTGAAGTTCAAGACATTAGTCAGGAAGAATCAGTACACAATAAAGTGGAAAACGGAGTGCTAAGGAATGAAGAGATGCGCCTGAAGGCTTTAGATAAGGAATAGTTCAGAAGGCATTTCAGATGAAGAGGAATGGACATTTCCAAAAAGGGCAATCACAGAATTTGCGAAGGTACAAAGGAGGTAACTGCAATGAAACCATGGGTAACAGAAGAAATACTACAGTTCATCGATGAAAGAAAGATGTACGAAAACGTTCAGGGAAATTCAAGAACTCAAAAATACATGTCACATAGGAATGAAGTAAATAGGAAGTGCAGGGAAGCTGAGGAGAAATGACTGCGTGAAAAATGTAAAGAAATCTAAAAAGAAATGATTGTTAGAAAGACTGACTCAGCATACAGAAAAGCTAATATTTTGAAGAATCAGCCTCAGCTGCGCAAATTTTCTGGTCTTTCCCAGGTTTCGGCTAAATTAATGTAGCCTTCTTCAGAAGCATAAAATTACTATAACATTCCAGAGTAAGGCACAGCCAACATTAAAATTAAAACCTATAGTACCGTGGTACCATGTCGAATCAAAACTACTTAACTGAAGTCCAGCCCCGAAATCTCTTCACCACGCAGTCGGTTGGCAGCGGCAACTACGTTGGCACTCCGCGCACTAGAGCGCCGTTGTGGTGCAAAAACAGCTCCTCAAACAGCTTCGCGCGTCGCTTCGTCCTCTCAGTTTCCCGTTACCTCTTCGGAAGATATCGGTGCTGTATTCCTATGGCGGATTGCCTCTTCCGAGTATAACGTTTTAGCATCACGCCGTAGCAGTCCCAGAACACAATCAGAATTACTTCATCACGATCGTTGTGTTCATGCGCTCTCTCTCCCTTCTCCCTCTCACTCTCTCCCTCCCCCCTTTCCTCCGCCCATCCCTCCCTCCCTCCCCCCTTTCCACCACCCATCCCTCCCTCCCTCCCGCCCCTTTTTTTATCTACCCAGAGGCGTAGCGCTGTGGCTAGCTCACTGGGCTCGCATTCGGGAGAATGAGCGCGACTCCACCCCTTGTCCACCCATCCTGATGTAGGTTTTCCGTGACTTCCCTAAATCGCTTAAGGCTGTAACGTCCCCATGGAAAAATTATTGAATTACTGTGCTGATAAACCTCTTACATTATTTGATTTTCAAACAGCTGAGCAGAACTGAACGTACTCAGACATTTCTCTCTTTACCTATTCTGATCAACCCTAAACTGACCACAATATTTTTAGCGCAACGCAATCTGACTTTCAATAATCCCTACAAAAGAATGGCCCTGCGTAACATTAACCTATACCTTTCACAAATCACTTACCTCACAAAAATCTTTGTTACTCGAACTACCGCAATACAGCGAGCGCCAACACTGCCAGCTAAATAAAGGATTCTAACTACTGAAGACACTAACTACTGATAGGGATACTTAGCAAATGAAAGATTTTTATAGAGAACAAACAATGTATTTACCTTAATAGTGTTCAAAAGTCATAATATATATAGCAGTTCATGACATCCAGTCTTACAAATGTACTGTTTCTGATGGACACACGTCCAGATCATCCGCTCTCAAAAATCCGCCGTCTCACTTCCCCACATCCGCCACTGCTGGCGGCTCACCTCCAATTGCTACGCGCTGTTCACAGCCAGCTGCCCAACCCTACAATAGCGAACAACAATGCAAACCAGCCACAGACTGCGCACAGCACAGCCAGTGATTTTCATACAGAGCGCTACGTGGCGGTGGCGTTACCAATATAAGAACGTAAACAGCCTACTTGCAAGGCGAATGCCAGGATGGCTCCTCCGAAAAGGCACGGCCGCTTTCGTCTTCCACCCTTCTCTAATGCGAACTCGTGCTCCGTCGATAACTCATGTCGAAGGGACGTAAAACACTAATCTTATCGTCCTTCTTCTTCTCCTCCTCGTCCTCTTTATTTATTTATTTATTTATTTTTCAGTTGTGAATCCACAATTTTCCTCTGCTCGCTTTGCTCCTTTTGTGACCGAATCGTAGTACAGCGGTAGTTCCGAGTCTCGTCCGTGGTGATTAGGCAACGGAAGAAGTAATCTGGACTTCCCGAACGTTCCAGACCGCGGGCGCGAGATTGCAGCTGCACCCCTAGACAGCCGCACGCTCTCATTACGGCCCGCGGGCGCTGCTTGAAAACCAATACGGCGTCTGCCGCCATTCGCTGTGCGCTGCGTGCTCGCCAGCCCTGGGGACACGGGTCTAGACTGACAGCGCCGCACTGCTCGCTCTAATGAAAGCGAAAGCCCGCCTCAGGCCACGTGGGAAGGGTGAGCGTGGGGGGAGGGTGTAGGCGGGGGGGGGGGGGGGCGAAGCAATCGACGCCAAGGGGAAGTACCCACCACTGCCAATGAGGAACCATCCGAACAACTACACCACTCTCAGCAAATAATGTTTCACTTATAGTGCGGCTGCAGTGTGCAAAAGGACAAGAGTAACTTCACTGCTAAGTATCATAGCTCGAAGATACACTACTAGCCCTTAAAATTGCTACGCCACGAAGTTGACGTGCTACAGACGAGAAATTTACCCGACAGGAAGAAGATGCTATGATATGCATATGATTAGCTTTTCAGAGCATTCACACGAGATTGGCGCCGAAGGCGACACCTACAACGTGCTGACATGAGGAAAGTTTCCAACCGGTTTCTCATACACAAACAGCAGTTGACCGGCGTTGCCGGTGAAACGTTCTGTTGCCTCGTGTAAGGAGGAGGAATGCGTACCATCACGTTCCCGACTTTTATAAAGGTCGGATTGTAGCCTATCGCGATTGCGGTTTATCGTATCGCGACATTGCTGCTCGCGTTGGTCGAGATCCATTAACTGTTAGCAGAATATGGAATCGGTGGGTTTAGGAGGGTAATTCGGAACGCCGTGCTGGATCCCAACGGCCTCTTATCACTAGCAGTCGAGATGACAGACATTTTATCCGTAGGCTGTAACGGATCGTGCAGCCACGTCTCGATCCCTGAGTCAACAGATGGGGACGTTTGCAAGACAACAACCATCTGCACGAACAGTTCGACGACGTTTGCAGCAGCATGGACTATCAGCTCGGAGACCGTGGCTGCGGTTACCCTTGACGCTGAATCACAGACAGGAGAGCCTGAGATGGTGTACTCAACGACCAACCTGGGTGCACGAATGGCAAATCGTTATTTTTTCGGACGAATCCAGGTTCTGTTTACAGCATCCTGATGGTCGCATCCGTGTTTGGCAACATTGCGGTGAACGCACATTGGAAGCGTGTGATGATACTGGTGTATCATCCGGCATCATGGTATGGGGTGCCATTGGTTACACGTCTCGGTCACCTCTTGTTGGCATTGACGGCACTTTGAACAGTGGACGTCACATTTCAGATGTATTACGACACGTGGTTCTACCCTTCATTCGATCCCTGCGAAACCCTACATTTCAGCAGGATAATGTACGACCGCATGTTGCAGGTCCTGTACGGGCCTTTCTGAATACAGAAAATGTTCGACTGCTGCCCTGGCCAGCACATTCTCCAGAACTCTCACCAACTGAAAACGTCTGGCCAATGGTGGCCGAGCAACTGGCTCGTCACAATACGCCAGTCACTACTCTTGATGAACTGTGGTATCGTGTTGAAGCTGCATGGCAGCTGTACCTGTACACGCCATCCAAGCTCTGTTTGGCTCAATGCCCAGGCGTATCAAGGCCGTTATTACGGCCAGAGGTGGTTGTTCTGGGTAATGATTTCTCAGTTTCTATGCACACAAATTGCGTGAAAATGTAATCACATGTCAGTTCTAGTATAATATATTTGTCCAATGAATACCGGTTTATCATCTCCATTTCTTCTCGGTGTAGCAATTTTAATGGCCAGTGGTGTACTTGGAGCACAGGTAGAAAGAATTGCTGTAGTATAGTACAGAAGGTAACTAAAAGAAATAAGCGATCAGATGAAAAGATACTAAACTCTAAACTCCACTCGAATAAGCCATGAAGCGCAACGGTACCGACCGCCTGCCGTGTCTTCCTCAGCCCACAGGAGTCACTGGATGCGGATGTGGAGAATCATGTGGTCAGCACACCGTTCTCCCGGCTGTATGTCAGTGTACGAGATCGGAGACGCTACTTATCAATCAAGTAGTTGGCCTCACAAGGGTTGAGTGCACCTGGCTTGTCAACAGCGCCCTGCTGACCGGATGGTCACCCATCCAAGTTCTAGCCCAGCGCGACAGAGCTTAACTTCGGTGATCTCACGGGAAACGGTGTTACCACTGCGGCAAGGCCGTTGGCTCATATGAAGATATTCGGAGACAATAATTATACTGGAGTCAATGCGATTTGTGATGGTCTCCTAGACATTGCAAGATGCCGGACATGGTTCGTAATAGACGTGCGATCACAACGGACGGCAATGCATGCTCTGTAAAGTGCTCCCATGCTTTCCAGCACGTTGGTAAGGAGTCCTCGTGTTGGGGCCTTCAATTCCTCCACCAGCGTCGTTGACAACTGCTGCATTACGTCTCTCACACGTGCCTGATGGCATTTAAGTCGGGGGAACGGACATACCAACGCTTTTGCCAAATATGCTCTCATTCCAAGAACTCCTCTGCCTACGCTGTTCAATGTGGTCGCGTGCTGCCGTACATAAAAATAAAGTCAGGGGCGAATGCACCACTGAAAAGACGCAAATGTGGAAGGAGAGTGTACCGCATTGAAAGGTTTGGAGGTCGGTACACCCACGCAACAAGACGCCTCCCCACACTTCAACACATGGAGCAAAGAAACGGCCATGTTCGACAATGTTCCTGGGTGCATTGCATGTTCCCATCTCTCGCCAAATGAGGCTACGTCCAGAGTCACTGCTCAGACTGAATCTGCTTTCGTCCATGCCCGAGGCAGGATTCGAACCTGCGAACGTAGCGGCCGTGCGGTTCCAGGCTGAAGCGCCTAGAACAGTTTGGCCACATCGGCTGGCCGAAATCACTGTCCTGCCTCATCCTCCGTACTCTCCAGACCTGACCCCTGCAGAAAAAACCTTTGAAGGGACGAAAATTTGCAACGACAGACGAGATAAAAGAAAATCCGCAGATGGCGCTTCTCTCGGTCAAGCAATAGGCGCACCAAGACTACTTCCGGAAGTGGGAACGGCGTTTGGAGCGCTGAATCAATTGTGGAGAAAAGTATGTCGAAGGAGACCATGCACAATAAGTAAAAGACAAGCATAGAAAAATTTTGTGGAGAAAGTTGTGGAATTTTTTGAAGAGACCTCGTATGTGGACAGAGATGTAGGTAATTTATGGGGTACAGTCTGCGGAATCAAATACACTGGGCTGCCAACTGAGGCACTGTTTAACGCAAATGCTGGTCCCCAGCCGTTCCCAAGCGGGGGTCCTGCTCATTCATTCTTGGTCTCGTCGGTGGCGGAACGGTTTCTCTATTCCTTCTTCTTGGTTTTTCCCTTGTCACACTAGAGACGATATAGGGGATTTCGCAGTGCAGTCCAGTAGGACAAAAGGAAAGTTAAATAACGAGATTGAGTCTGTGGCACTCCAAAATTTTTTTCTGTGAATTTAGATCAACATTTCATCTTTGCCAAGTCATTATGTAAGTTTCTTCATTGTACTCTCAACGCGGGAAGATGGGTATTTTTCGGAGACTAGATGGATTTTAGACGAAGAAATAAATGTGATCTAACGTGCTGTAGTCTTCAGCCGGAAGGCTGCCGTGATGCAGCTCTCCATTCTACACTACTGGCCATTAAAATTGCTACACCAAGAACAAATGCAGATGATAAACGGCTATTCATTGGACAAATATATTATATTAGAACTGAGATGTGATTACATTTTCACGCAATTCGGGTGCATAGATTTACATCTACATCCATACTCCGCAAACCACCTGACGGTGTGTGGCGGAGGGATGTTTCTGGATGGTAATACATCGCATGTGTCAGTGCCCCTGAATCAGTTTTGTGCAGTTTTTGTTATATCCAAAGACAACACACATTTTGCAGCCTATGAATGTTGCTGTGTTCCGTACCCAATAATGTCTTGGAAGCAAAATGTACAAAAATGACACATGGAGAAACGACATTTAAATAAACAAAACTGCGCATGTGCTCAGTTTCGTTCTAGATGGTATAATACTTAAGATCCTTCAGAAAGGGTTCCGTGAATGTCCCTATAAGAAGCCCATTTTCTGCTCCTGAACTGGACAGTTTTATATTATCAGTTTTGTTAATGTTTAATTTGTGTTATGCTTTTGAAATGTTAGAACTGAATAAAAATAAATCAGTAGTATTTTCCTTGTTCATTTTCTCACCTTTTCCTGAGAAATCAGTACCCGAAACGACCACCGCTGGCTGTAATAACGGCCTTGATACGCCTGGGCATTGAGCCAAACAGAGCTTTGATGGCGTGTACACGTACAGCTGCCCATGCAGCTTCAACACGATACCACAGTTCATCAAGAGTAGTGACTGGCGTATTGTGACGAGCCAGTTGCTCGGCCACCATTGACCAGACGTTTCAATTGGTGAGAGATCTGGAGAATGTGCTGGCCAGGGCAGCAGTCCAACATTTTCTGTATCCAGAAAGTCCCGTACAGGATCTGCAACATGCGGTCGTGCATTATCCTGCTGAAATGTTGGGTTTCGTAGGGATCGAATGAAGGGTAGAGCCACGGGTCGTAACACATCTGAAATGTAACGTCCACTGTTCAAAGTGCCGTCAGTGAAAACAAGAGGCAACCGATGCTTGTAAACAATGGCACCCCATACCATCACGCCGGGTGATACGCCAGTATGGCGATGACGAATACACGCTTCAAATGTGCGTTCACCGCGATGTCGCCAAACACGGATGCGACCTTCATGATACTGTAAACAGAACCTGGATTCATGCGAAAAAATGACGTTTTGCCATTCGTGCATCCAGGTTCGCAGGCGCTCCTGTCTGTGATGCAGCGTCGAGGGTAACAGCAGCCATGGTCTCCGAGCTGATAGTTCATGCTGCTGCAAAAGTCGTCGAACTGTTCTTGCAGATGGTTGTTGTCTTGCAAACGTCCCCCGTCGATTGACTCAGTGATCGAGACGTGGCTGCACGATCCGTTACAGCCACGCGGATAAGATGCCTGTCATCTCGACTGCTAGTGATACGAGGCCGTTGGGATCCAGCACGGCGTTCCGTATTACCCTCCTGAACCCACCGATTCCATATTCTGCTAACAGGCATTGGACCTCGACCAACGCGAGCAGCAATGTCTCGATACGATAAACCGCAATCGCTATAGGCTACAATCCGACCTTTGTCAAAGTCGGAAACCTGATGGTACGCATTTCACCTCCTTACACGCGACATCTCAACAATGTTTCACCAGGCAACGCCGGTCAACTGCTGTTTATGAGAAATCGGTTGGACACTTTCCTCATGTCAGCACGTTGTAGGTGTCGCCACCGGCGCCTGCGTTGTGTGAATGCCCTGAAAAGCTAATATCGGAGCACCTTCTTCCTGTCGGTTAAATTTCGCGTCTGTAGCACGTCATCTTCGTGGTGTAGCTACTTTAATGGCCAGTAGTGTACAATCGTCAGATTTGTTAAGTCGAGTGATCTTTCTTTCAGATCTACATTTTATTCTCATTGCTAATATTATTTTTCTTGCTACATACAAGGTAAACTCCCCATCGCACCCCACTCAGATTTAGTGGTCAGATGGCCCAGTCGGTAGCCCGTCAAAAACTGAACACAGATCAAGCATGAAAACAGGAAGACGGTGTACTGAACAGTGAAAAAAGAAGCAAAGTAGAAACAATGTTCAACATTGAAGATGTGCAGCCTTGAGCGAATTGAAAGAATCACGCATCGTGGTTGTGTGGCCTCTGTGTTGCACTGCAGAGCAAGTGAACCGTGTTCAAATCTGTTGTGCGCCACTTTTTTTTCTCTAAATTATGAACTATGTGCCCAGTCATTAACATTTTTTTCCTTCTGTGGAACTGGCAATTGTCATACTATGGTTATAGAATATGAGTCTTGTGGTACGAAATACCAGTCCCGCATAGTGAGAGCAGGTGACATACCGTATAGACCTCTAACGGAAATGAAAAGAGAAATAAACGGGTTCGAACTACACTCCTGGAAATTGAAATAAGAACTCCGTGAATTCATTGTCCCAGGAAGGGGAAACTTTATTGACACATTCCTGGGGTCAGATACATCACATGATCACACTGACAGAACCACAAGCACATAGACACAGGCAACAGAGCATGCACAATGTCGGCACTAGTACAGTGTATATCCACCTTTCGCAGCAATGCAGGCTGCTATTCTCCCATGGAGACGATCGAAGAGATGCTGGATGTAGTCCTGTGGAACGGCTTGCTATACCATTTCCACCTGGCGCCTCAGTTGGACCAGCGTTCGTGCTGGACGTGCAGACCGCGTGAGACGACGCTTCATCCAGTCCCAAACATGCTCAATGGGGGACAGATCCGGAGATCTTGCTGGCCAGGGTAGTTGACTTACACCTTCTAGAGCACGTTGGGTGGCACGGGATACATGCGGACGTGCATTGTCCTGTTGGAACAGCAAGTTCCCTTGCCGGTCTAGGAATGGTAGAACGATGGGTTCGATGACGGTTTGGATGTACCGTGCACTATTCAGTGTCCCCTCGACGATCACCAGTGGTGTACGGCCAGTGTAGGAGATCGCTCCCCACACCATGATGCCGGGTGTTGGCCCTGTGTGCCTCGGTCGTATGCAGTCCTGATTGTGGCGCTCACCTGCACGGCGCCAAACACGCATACGACCATCATTGGCACCAAGGCAGAAGCGACTCTCATCGCTGAAGACGACACGTCTCCATTCGTCCCTCCATTCACGCCTGTCGCGACACCACTGGAGGCGGGCTGCACGATGTTGGGGCGTGAGCGGAAGACGGCCTAACGGTGTGCGGGACCGTAGCCCAGCTTCATGGAGACGGTTGCGAATGGTCCTCGCCGATACCCCAGGAGCAACAGTGTCCCTAATTTGCTGGGAAGTGGCGGTGCGGTCCCCTACGGCACTGCGTAGGATCCTACGGTCTTGGCGTGCATCCGTGCGTCGCTGCGGTCCGGTCCCAGGTCGACGGGCACGTGCACCTTCCGCCGACCACTGGCGACAACATCGATGTACTGTGGAGACCTCACGCCCCACGTGTTGAGCAATTCGGCGGTACGTCCACCCGGCCTCCCGCATGCCCACTATACGCCCTCGCTCAAAGTCCGTCAACTGCACATACGGTTCACGTCCACGCTGTCGCGGCATGCTACCAGTGTTGAAGACTGCGATGGAGCTCCGTATGCCACGGCAAACTGGCTGACACTGACGGCGGCGGTGCACAAATGCTGCGCAGCTAGCGCCATTCGACGGCCAACACCGCGGTTCCTGGTGTGTCCGCTGTGCCGTGCGTGTGATCATTGCTTGTACAGCCCTCTCGCAGTATCCGGAGGAAGTATGGTGGGTCTGACACACCGGTGTCAATGTGTTCTTTTTTCCATTTCCAGGAGTGTATGTTACAACGCCCGCCCGACTAGCTGCGCGGTCTAACTCGCTGTTTCCCGAGCGGGAAGGCGTGCCGGTCCCCGGAACGAATCCGCTCGGCGGATTAGTGTTGAGGTCCGGTGTGCCGGCCAGCCTGTGGATGGTTTTTAAGGCGGTTTTCCATTTACCTCGGTGAATGCGAGCTGGTTCCCCTTACTCCGCCTCAGTTACATTGTGTTGGCGATTGCTGCGCAAACACTATTTCCACATACGTGTACACCATAATTACTCTACCATTAAAACTTTTGGAGTTAGATTCGTCGGGTATGAGACGATCGCGGGGCGGATCCACTGGGGGCCGAACCGCACAATAACCCTGGGTTCGGTGTGGGGCGGCGGTGGGGTGGGTGGACCGCTGTGGTCTGTTGTGGGGTTGTGAACCACTGAGGGCTACGGCGGGACGAAGCCTCTCCGTCGTTTCCAGGTCCCCGGTTCAAGACACACTACACAATACACAATGTACAACAAAGGAATTAGAGAGTGAAAATTTCCAATACAGGACACAAGAGTCGTAACGAGTGGTACTTGTGTAGAACAAATCAGACGTACGTACGTCTGAAGGTCCCTTCGTTGCACCTCGCTGTTGCAAACGGACGCTACACTACGACACAGACATAAATCTGAGTACAGCAAAGGGACGTGTCAATGACTGGGTGGACAGTTCATTCGAACACAGATCTCCGCATTCGCAGTCGTACACCGTGGCCAGGTAACCACGACGCCGTGGCCTTCAAATTCACTCGATGTTACCCATCTTGGACAATTCACTGTTTCTATTTTGCTTCTTTTTTCACAGTTCATTACATCTTCTGTTTCGATGTTTGATGTGTGTTCTGTTTTTGACGTGCTATTATTCACTGGGCCATATTACAACTAAATTGAGTACGCGAAAGAACTTGCCCCCTTTCTAACAGCCGTGTACCGCAAGTCTCTAGAGGAACGGAGGGTTCCAAATCATTGGAAAAGAGCACAGGTAATCCCAGTCTTCAAGAAGGGTCGTCGAGCAGATTCGCAAAACTATAGACCTATATCTCTGACGTCGATCTGTTGTAGAATTTTAGAACATGTCTTTTGCTCGAGTATCATGTCGTTTTTGGATACCCAGAATCTGCTATGTAGGAATCAACATGGATTCCGGAAACAGCGATCGTGTGAGACCCAACTCGCGTTATTTGTTCATGAGACCCAGAAAATATTAGATACAGGCTCCCAGGTAGATGCTATTTTTCTTGACTTCCGGAAGGCGTTCGATACAGTTCCGCACTGTCGCCTGATAAACAAAGTAAGATCCTACGGAATATCAGACCAGCTGTGTGGCTGGATTGAAGAGTTTTTAGCAAACAGAACACAGCATGTTGTTATCAATGGAGAGACATCTACGGACGTTAAAGTAACCTCTGGCGTGCCACAGGGGAGTGTTATGGGACCATTGCTTTTCACAATATATATAAATGACCTAGTAGATAGTGTCGGAAGTTCCATGCGGCTTTTCGCGGATGATGCTGTAGTATACAGAGAAGTTGCAGCATTAGAAAATTGTAGTGAAATGCAGGAAGACCTGCAGCGGATAGGCACTTGGTGCAGGGAGTGGCAACTGTCCCTTAACATAGACAAATGTAATGTATTGCGAATACATAGAAAGAAGGATCCTTTATTGTTTGATTATATGATAGCGGAACAAACACTGGTAGCAGTTACTTCTGTAAAATATCTGGGAGTATGCGTGCGGAACGATTTGAAGTGGAATGATCATATAAAATTAATTGTTGGTAAGGCGGATGCCAGGTTGAGATTCATTGGGAGAGTGCTTAGAAAATGTAGTCCATCAACAAAGGAGGTGGCTTACAAAACACTCGTTCGACCTATACTTGAGTATTGCTCATCAGTGTGGGATCCGTACCAGATCGGGTTGACGGAGGAGATAGAGAAGATCCAAAGAAGAGCGGCGCGTTTCGTCACAGGGTTATTTGGTAACCGTGATAGCGTTACGGAGATGTTTAATAAACTCAAGTGGCAGACTCTGCAAGAGAGGCGCTCTGCATCGCGGTGTAGCTTGCTCGCCAGGTTTCGAGAGGGTGCGTTTCTGGATGAGGTATCGAATATATTGCTTCCCCCTACTTATACCTCCCGAGGAGATCACGAATGTAAAATTAGAGAGATTAGAGCGCGCACGGAGGCTTTCAGACAGTCGTTCTTCCCGCGAACCATACGCGACTGGAACAGGAAAGGGAGGTAATGACAGTGGCACGTAAAGTGCCCTCCGCCACACACCGTTGGGTGGCTTGCGGAGTATAAATGTAGATGTAGATGTAAATTTCAGGGGGGGGGGGTGCGGTGGGGAGTTTCCGTTGTTAGAAAGCCTAAAGAGAAGGTCCAGCCCGTTCCACACGACTTTCTGGATGCGGTCTTGGTTTGCTACCAAGCCACCTGCAATGTTTCGAAACATTCCTGAGCCGTGGCGGCTCATATCGATAGTGCCACGGTCAGGGCGGTAAGCAGCGCCCTCTGGGGCCTACGCGAGGAGTAACGAGGCGAGGTCCTGTGGGGGGTGTGCTCCGGGACGTGGTGGAAGACGGTTGTCGGGTTGACGCAGCGAGTGTGGGATCGGACCTATCGCTTGGAGATATACAAGTTGGCTCTGAACGGAAGGCGCCGTAGCAAGCAGTGGGAAGCGGGCGACCTGTAATTTGTGTGAAGGAGTGACGATTTTGCGTTGGATGTCCTAGTGGTTTCCGAGAGTTGCGGTGGCTGCTTTCGGGGAAGAGAATTGGTAAGAGCTCGTGTCGACGCTCTTTTCCGTACGATGTTGCTGCCTGCCGTTATAAACGGGTGAAAATCAGGCGCTTGTATTGACTATTCGGGAACTGGTGATGAAAATTACATTTGTGATTGAGTCTCACTTGAACTGTGACAATTTAGAGGCGAAAACTGTGGTTTCATTAGGTGCAACTAAGGGAGTCAGTTATTTGGGGTAATTGATGGAGCACCATTATGTTGGTCTAAGTGATATACGTTCTCCACGTTTTGTCTATGGCTTTGCTAATCGGAATCGTGTGGGAGTACACGTGTGAGTAATTTGCTATTGTATTGATGGTTATGTTGTAAAGACTGTTCTCTGGTGTGTTAAATCACGCGCTGATTTGTAGCCAATCTAAGCAGAAGTTACCATTGCTACTTACTTACGTGCTACTGTCCTTGTGACTGGCGTTGTTTGTCTTTTGATTGTGGGTGTTCTCACGTTAAAAAAAAAATACTGCTACTATTCATAAGGGTTGTCTAGTAAGGAAATTGCTTAAGCTTTTATCATATGCTGGTCTGTTTGCCTATCACATTGGCTTTCTATGCAGTAACTGAAGGAATGTGTATGGTGGTTCAAGTTTGTAGGCTGACTAGTATTTGAACTGGTGTTGAGGTTAAGGGCGAGATCAGCATCCCGCAAACCCGCACGCTGCGCGTGGTTAAACGTTCCGCTATTGGGGAGCCGGCTCTCTGTTCTTGGATTTTGTAAGGATACGTGATGAGCGCATCGCTGTAGTTTTTCGCGTGCTAAATTGGGGGGTGTTGGAGCCGTCCTGGGGCTAGACTTGTGATGTATGTTATGTTGAAAGGGAATTAACTGTACCAAACTTAAGAGAGCTTTTAACTTTTTTTAGGTCTGATGTTGGTATTTTGTCGATTGCGGCAATGATTTCCTGTGTGGGGAGATCCTCTGAGGGACTTGTACTGTTGCAGTGCAGTCCATCTGATACGTGCTGCTTAAGACTTGGGACTGCAGCTCTCTGATGTTATATATTACTGTTTAATCTTAAATGTCTTGGATGTAATATGGTTGTTGAGGATTATGTAATTAATTTTGATCGCTGGTTCCTTAAAGGAAGTATTTCGTTTTAAAATATGTGCTCGGTCAGAGCCTATTTAAATATGATGTTAACTCATCATTCAAATTTTCTAGTTTTGCTTTCTTAAAAGGCTTTCAGTTAAATGATTGCTGTTTGCCTGTTTAAATGTTTGAGGGACTTAAAGGAAAAGAATATTATTCGTAATTTGTACTGATTGTTCGTTTTTGGTAATACCTGACTTGACAAACTGCCTATTGGCTTCTGTCTCGGGTTCTTCGGCCGACGTTCATCTAATGATTTTTCTGACGTTTCGCCAGCACGAGTGGCTGGCATTGTCAAAGCTTCACCCTCCATTGCCGGTGGTGAGGGTGAAGCTTTGACAATGCCAGCCACTCGTGCTGGCGAAACGTCAGAAAAATCATTAGATGAACGTCGGCCGAAGAACCCGAGACAGAAGCCAATAGGCAGTTTGTCAACAAGTGGCCACGAAAGCCTCAACAATTTTGTAATACCTGACTTGCGTGTTCAATAAATGAGTGTCTAGTTAATGGTGATGCACTGTTCTATTGCTAGCCTACCCCTTCCACTCCACAGCCTACTGAGCTGCTTTGTGTCGAAATTGTGTTCAGAACACCCCTCTGACCTGACACCTCAATTCCTACACATTTTAGTGCAAAAAAAAAAAAAAAGACAAACAAACAAAGTGAGTACGCTAGCATAGTTGCTCGAGGCGTGTAACAGATGCACCAAGTGCTGGTATGGGATATGTTCAATTATCCGCTGATAGCGGCTAGTTTCCTACGGGATGTTGCTCACGGTTTTTGTGTTTTTTTTATTCCTACTATGACTGGCTGCGTGGTTGTGCCGTGGTCGTCGGTCGCGTGATTCGGGAAGAGGGGGAGGGTGTTGGCGGTGAAGGGTGTTGCCTATATGGGACAGGGGACGGGGGAGGAATCCCCGCTGTGCCTGTTTCAGTTGGGGGCTTATCGCCGTTAATCGTTGTTTATCGCGAGAGGCCAGGGTTTTTTAATCCCGCCGGCTTTAGCGGAACAATGGACGCGTCTATCGCCGAATTATATAGCTCTGTGTCAAGCGCCGCGGGAGGGGGAGGGGCGGTCAGTAAAAAAAGAAAAAATGAAAATAAAAATGTAGGCGGGGTAGGGGCGGCGCGCGAGGTGACACGAACTAAAGCACGGCGAGGCACCGGCTGGGCCTGCCCGCTGCACCGACACACCCGGCTACTGGAGGCTGGGAGGCTTAACCCCTGTGCCCGCAGGCGACCCTTAACGTACTCCCTCTCATTAAAAGTACCCGGACACCAGCTAGTGGACATCAATATGTTCTGCGTCCACCAGTCGCCTTTATGACGGCTAGAACTCGGCTGCCGACACTTTCAATGAAATTTCTCTGGATGAATGCCGGCCAGTTCTTGCCAAAGCTAGTACTATAGTAATGTTTGACACTGGACTGTGAAGTCAACATGCTAACTCGTGCAGAGTGAGCCGTGGCGCGGTTCTCGGGCGCAAGACGCTATCGATGACTCCTCTGGTTGAGGTTGGCACTACGTGCGATCGCGAGCGCCTCGTGTCGGAGCGGGTCCTAACGAGGGAGTGAGTGCGAGTGCGGGAGTCGGGGGCGGACAGCAGGGGAGAACGGACATTGCGGCCGCACTCTGAGGCGACGAGAGAAGAGTTGTTGTGCACGGCCGAGGAGGGGGCGTTGAGCAAGGCGGCAGTCAGCATCGCTTTCCGGGGGACAGAGTTGCGGCAGTCCAGCGAGCAGACACCAGCTCCGGGAGCAGTGCTCCGGTTTGTGGACGTGACGTGGGTCGTATTTTGGCGCAGTATAGTTTGCTTGGTACCCATCTGCTGCTCCCTTTATGCCCACGTGTGTTGTTCTGTCCGTATGTGCATTGAAAAGGTTACGCTCCGGCAGGAACAGTGGCTTGTGCTTTACGTTCATGCACCCTGACTCATTTGTTTTGCTGCAGACAGCTGTAATTTCAGAGATTTTTTTCGTCGCGATTGTCTTAGCCCGGTGGTGCCTAGTATCCGAGAACAAGACAGCTAACGTGTGACCTGTTGTTTTGAGTTTTTGAGTCCTATTTGGGCAACCTAGTTATCACGCACAAAAATGTATTGCTGCCGAGTGAGGTTAGTCCTAATCTTGTGGAACTGAGCTTTCAGTGACCTGCTCGTCTGCAAATTAATTAATTTAACCTTTGTGATCTGTTGTTTTCTTGCTTTCAATGGTGAATTTCTTGTCATTCATTTGTGTATGTTTCGCCGTTAATGATAACTGTGAGTAAGATAGCAAGGTCTTGAAGGGCTTGCTTATCGTGACTGTATTTTTGGCAACTGTTTAATTTGATTTCTTGTTTATCGGTCTGGTGAAAAATTATGCCAAGTTTACTAATTTCCGCCTGTGGTCCGGAAGTTGGTTTGAAGGTAAATCCGTTGGTTAATCTTTACTGGACTTATCTGTTAACTGATCTTGCGTTGAACTAATGCCATTATTAAATCGTTTCTTGTGTGCTATAAATTGTATTACCATAGACAAGGAGACAGGGCACATTTTGTGGTCGAGGGGTAGGCACGGTTGCTGCTTTGCGCGTGGCGTCTTGTCGCTCGCTATCATTTCCCGCGTTAGTACGGGCGGCGTGAGATTTGTTTGCTCGCGGTTGTATGGCCGCTAGTCAGCTGTGCCTGCTCCCGCTTCAGGGTGTGCCGTGTTTCGTAAGGCGTACGCCGACTTTCAGTCACTGTTACTCCTGTGTTGCTGTCGGTCGCTTACCGAAACGTTAGTCTGTTTTAGTACGGTGGCCACTGGGCCGTAACGATGTCGGTTGATGACCAGCGTTGGGGCGGTCGTCCGCTCTGAGTGGCTTCGGTCGCTTGGACTTGGCAGTTACCTTCTGGTTAAACAGATCAAACTTGTTTATTTGCAGTAAATTCCTAAGTAGTTTGTGAGAAAGGTTGTAACTCGGCTTTTCATGATTTTACACAATTCAAGCATTTTGGTAAGGCATTTTCCTATCTATGTTCTATTTAAATGAGAATTCTTTATTGGGGTTATTTACCTGTTGAAGCTTAACATAAAATTTGTAACTTAGCTTTCATGATTTTACTTAAATTAAGCATTATTGTAAAACAGTCCTTTATCTATGTTTTATTGAGTGGTAATTCTTTGTTGGGGTTATTCACTGGTTGAAGGTTAACAGACACTCCTGGAAATTGAAATAAGAACACCGTGAATTCATTGTCCCAGGAAGGGTAAACTTTATTGACACATTCCTGGGGTCAGATACATCACATGATCACACTGACAGAACCACAGGCACATAGACACAGGCAACAGAGCATGCACAATGTCGGCACTAGTACAGTGTATATCCACCTTTCGCAGCAATGCAGGCTGCTATTCTCCCATGGAGACGATCGTAGAGATGCTGGATGTAGTCCTGTGGAACGGCTTGCCATGCCATTTCCACCTGGCGCCTCAGTTGGACCAGCGTTCGTGCTGGACGTGCAGACCGCGTGAGACGACGCTTCATCCAGTCCCAAACACGCTCAATGGGGGACAGATCCGGAGATCTTGCTGGCCAGGGTAGTTGACTTACACCTTCTAGAGCACGTTGGGTGGCACGGGATACATGCGGACGTGCATTGTCCTGTTGGAACAGCAAGTTCCCTTGCCGGTCTAGGAATGGTAGAACGATGGGTTCGATGACGGTTTGGATGTACCGTGCACTATTCAGTGTCCCCTCGACGATCACCAGTGGTGTACGGCCAGTGTAGGAGATCGCTCCCCACACCATGATGCCGGGTGTTGGCCCTGTGTGCCTCGGCCGTATGCAGTCCTGATTGTGGCGCTCACCTGCACGGCGCCAAACACGCATACGACCATCATTGGCACCAAGGCAGAAGCGACTCTCATCGCTGAAGATGACACGTCTCCATTCGTCCCTCCATTCACGCCTGTCGCGACACCACTGGAGGCGGGCTGCACGATGTTGGGGCGTGAGCGGAAGACGGCCTAACGGTGTGCGGGACCGTAGCCCAGCTTCATGGAGACGGTTGCGAATGGTCCTCGCCGGTACCCCAGGAGCAACAGTGTCCCTAATTTGCTGGGAAGTGGCGGTGCGGTCCCCTACGGCACTGCGTAGGATCCTACGGTCTTGGCGTGCATCCGTGCGTCGCTGCGGTCCGGTCCCAGGTCGACGGGCACGTGCACCTTCCGCCGACCACTGGCGACAACATCGATGTACTGTGGAGACCTCACGCCGCACGTGTTGAGCAATTCGGCGGTACGTCCACCCTGCCTCCCGCATGCCCACTATACGCCCTCGCTCAAAGTCCGTCAACTGCACATACGGTTCACGTCCACGCTGTCGCGGCATGCTACCAGTGTTAAAGACTGCGATGGAGCTCCGTATGCCACGGCAAACTGGCTGACACTGACGGCGGCGGTGCACAAATGCTGCGCAGCTAGCGCCATTCGACGGCCAACACCGCGGTTCCTGGTGTGTCCGCTGTGCCGTGCGTGTGATCATTGCTTGTACAGCCCTCTCGCAGTGTCCGGAGCAAGTATGGTGGGTCTGACACACCGGTGTCAATGTGTTCTTTTTTCCATTTCCAGGAGTGTATGTTTGTAACCAAGTTATGTCCTTGCTTAATTGAGATTTCTTAAGAGCCTTTATTGCTGGAAGATCATTAAAGCTTGGGTGCTTGTAATTGTGAATACTGTTGTCTGTCTATGTTGTGGGCTACCCTTCTACTTCCACAGCCAAGCTGTCCTACCAACCAGTACAGAGCCTTCCGAGTCGGGCTCTAAGCAGGCGTGCCCATTTCAGGAATGCTGTTGTCCGTAAACCATTGCCTCACAGAAGCTGCTTTATGGCAAGGTGCATTGTCATGCTCATACAGTCATCGTCTGCTGACGGTTCCTCTGCTGTACGCAGTACACAGTACTGTGAAATGTGTTCGTGTCCCTCGGTATTTAGGGTTTTCTTAAGCGGAATAGGGGTACCACTCCGTCACCAAGGAAAACACACCAACACTGTAACACCACGTCTTCCTGACTTCACTGTTGGCATTACACATGATGGTACGTGTCTCCAGGGTTTCATGAAAGGCAGACCCTTTCATGAGACATTTCCAGGAGATACAGCGTCATTTATCAGGCCAAATAAATCGTTTCCGCGTCATCCACTATGGAGCGGCAGCGCTTTTAACAGCACCTTAAGCGTTGCTTATCATTCCCTACAGGAATTTTTGGCTTATGACGAGATGATCGACCGTTGCGCTCCATTCTTTTTAACTCCTTACGCAGTCATTATGCTAGATGGACTGCTGACATCACTTCGGAGCTCACGAGTAATTATCCTTCCACTGATATTCATCTTTTGGATCTGCAGCTCTTGTCTTTCTTCTCGCGTTTGCAGTTAAAGTTATTGGATACAGGTTCTGCCTTTTGTACAAACACACTGTTGATACGCCCGCTAAATCCGCTGGACAGAACAGGTAATAGGATTGTGGAAAGGGCCAAGGGTTGAGTTCAGTATCTGCTTCTAATTGTCATTCATTGTAATTTAGCAACTCTTTCACGGCTGAAGGCCTCCAACAAGAAATCTTCACAAGATAAAAATCCAATTAAGATAACAATAAATTAATTCAAGAAACAACATACGCAAAGTGCAACACAAATGGCTGAGGTCCACAATTAAATTACAAGACTTCAGAATATATTACCACATAGAGTTTTAAAGGCAGAAGGCCAGCATGTTTAACCACAAGAAATCTTGAAAATCAACAAGATAAAAATCCAGTTAAGATAACAATAAAATAATTTAAGGAAACAACATATGAAAGGTGCAATACCAATGGCTGAGGGCCACAATCAAACTTCAAAATTTCAAAATATATTACCATAATCTTCAAAGGCAGAAGGCCGCAGTGTTGAAGGTTGAAAGGTAAATTTAAAAATTAATTTCACAAAATTTTAAGAAACAAACAATAATCATAAGCCAAAAATGTAAAATAGCTGACAACAGATAATTAAACACCGGTGGCACTCAGAAGGCCTCAAAATGGTTCAAATGGCTCTGAGCACTATGGGACTTAACATCTGTGGTCATCAGTCCCCTAGAACTTAGAACTACTTAAACCTAACTAACCTAAGGACATGACAAACATCCATGCCCGAGGCAGGATTCGAACCTGCGACCGTAGCAGTCGCGCGGTTCCGGACTGAGCGCCTAGAACCGCTAGGCCACCACGGCCGGCTCAGAAGGCCTCCAGGGAGGTCGGTCTGCCCTCGTTCACTTAGGTGGTGAGCCGAACTATACTTGATCCGGCGGAACCCAACCAGGAGACAGCCACGGACCGACCGACACATCGACTTTCTTCCCGTCAATCAGTACATGAGAACTCAAACCGGAACAGTTAAAAAATGGTTCAAATGGCTCTGAGCACTATGGGACTTAACATCTAAGGTCATCAGTCCCCTAGAACTTAGAACTACTTAAACCTAACTAACCTAAGATCACACAACACCTAGCCATCACGAGGCAGAGAATATCCCTGACCCCGCCGGGAATCGAACCCGGGAACCCGGGCGTGGGAAACGAGAACGCTACCGCACGACCACGAGCTGCGGGCCGGAACAGTTACAAACGTGATAATCCGCAATGGAGTATGTATTAGCTGTCAAAATTACACACCATGTTGGGCAGCGACAACACGTGAGGAAGGGACACTGCCTGAAATTACGTCAGTGGCCAAGGCAGGTAACTGGAACACTAACGGACACTAGGCAGAAAATTCCGCTGGTACACTTGAATTTGAAACACGGTAATATAGTTAAGGGGCTCCGGAACGCCCTATACTTGCAATGTTAAAATAACGCTTATAAATTACATCTTTCCTCACAAAGTATTTGAGGTAGGAAGTTGAACTTTTTACAGATTATTTATTGGAATATGGGCTACAACTTAACACAGGGATTTTACAAAATTTTAGTTCAGTTATTAAAGATTTTTTTCAATTGTAATGAAAATTCACAACTTTTTTTGCAATTTTTTATTTATATATTCAAAAATATACAGTTTTTTGGAAAAAGGCTGTGTTAAATTATGCAGAAGGTACTGTGTAACATTTACTGAAAGTTTGAAACAAATATGTTTGGAAGATCCTTAGAAAACATGTAATTAGTATGAGAAAATAAAAGTTTTGGGAATCGAGCGAAAAAGATTGGATTAACTTTTTAGTGCATTCCAGGTCCATAGGATGGATTATCTTCATCCTCTGCAAACTCCTCCTCCAGCTTCCTCTTTTTCCTCCTCCTGTTTACTCTTGCTTGTATTTCTATACTCTTTACAGCCCTGCCTGCAGCCCGAAGGCGTTCCTTGTCTAAAGCAAGCATCGCTCGTACCATGTTAGAACCTATCTTCATTCCCATATTTCTAAATACCTTTGGCTTTCCAACATTTCTCCTTTTCTTAAAAGCCTTCAGAGGATTTCTAATAACTTTACTTTTACTCATTATTATACTTCAACAAAACAGATACTCAAGAAACAGCATTAATTACGAATATTTTCGAGATAACGACAGAGTAAATAAACATGAAACAATCGACAATCACACCAGCGATATATATTGAACCATCACAGGTTAGCCACAACACATACTTTATCTCACATCACTAAAATGTACCTGATGAACACGGACGTTAATAATAACACCATTTGACAGCAGTTTAACAGCGCCACAGTGGGTCACGCCCATGTAGAACACATTTCAAAAAATTTTTAAAAATAGTTGTAGTCTTCGGAATTGAATAAATTATATATCTATTAAAAGGTAATAGTCTGCAGATTCAGAAAACGCAAAAAAGTAAAAATTGAACTTTCATGATTTTGAGCCTTTCCGGAGCCCCTTAACTTCACTCAAAGAACGCTGCCTGAATTAACGTCAGTGCCCAGGGCAGGTAACGAGAACACTAAAGGCCACAAGACAGAAAATTCCTCTGGCGCACTCAAATTGTAGTCGACCAAAATAGTTAATTGCACCGCATGGCGGCTAAATCTCAGCTGTAGGTCCACTTGGTGTTGCTCACCGGAAAATCTCCCCAACAGCGAACCACCGAAGCGGACCACCACAACATGAATAGGCGTGGCTTGGGTAGTACCACTATGACGTCCTGGGTCGGTGAACCACGGCGCTCGTAGCGACTGGACAGCACACACGCTCCGACATTGCGCAGGGACCGCCAGCGGACTCAGCCGACTGCACAGCGCGGAGATAACGTCCCTCGTCCGCAACAACCGGCCGACTCACTCCAGACCCCCTTGCCGGAAACTACACTCCTGGAAATGGAAAAAAGAACGCATTGACACCGGTGTGTCAGACCCACCATACTTGCTCCGGACACTGCGAGAGGGCTGTACAAGCAATGATCACACGCACGGCACAGCGGACACACCAGGAACCGCGGTGTTGGCCGTCGAATGGCGCTAGCTGCGCAGCATTTGTGCACCGCCGCCGTCAGTGTCAGCCAGTTTGCCGTGGCATACGGAGCTCCATCGCAGTCTCTAACACTGGTAGCATGCCGCGACAGCGTGGACGTGAAACGTATGTGCAGTTGACGGACTTTGAGCGAGGGCGTATAGTGGGCATGTGGGAGGCCGGGTGGACGTACCGCCGTAGGGGACCGCACCGCCACTTCCCAGCAAATTTGTTGCTCCTGGGGTATCGGCGAGGACCATTCGCAACCGTCTCCATGAAGCTGGGCTACGGTCCCGCACACCGTTAGGCCGTCTTCCGCTCACGCCCCAACATCGTGCAGCCCGCCTCCAGTGGTGTCGCGACAGGCGTGAATGGAGGGACGAATGGAGACGTGTCGTCTTCAGCGATGAGAGTCGCTTCTGCTTTGGTGCCAATGATGGTCGTATGCGTGTTTGGCGCCGTGCAGGTGAGCGCCACAATCAGGACTGCATACGACCGAGGCACACAGGGCCAACACCCGGCATCATGGTGTGGGGAGCGATCTCCTACACTGGCCGTACACCACTGGTGATCGTCGAGGGGACACTGAATAGTGCACGGTACATCCAAACCGTCATCGAACCCATCGTTCTACCATTCCTAGACCGGCAAGGGAACTTGCTGTTCCAACAGGACAATGCACGTCCGCATGTATCCCGTGCCACCCAACGTGCTCTAGAAGGTGTAAGTCAACTACCCTGGCCAGCAAGATCTCCGGATCTGTCCCCCATTGAGCATGTTTGGGACTGGATGAAGCGTCGTCTCACGCGGTCTGCACGTCCAGCACGAACGCTGGTCCAACTGAGGCGCCAGGTGGAAATGGCATGGCAAGCCGTTCCACAGGACTCCATGGGAGAATAGCAGCCTGCATTGCTGCGAAAGGTGGATATACACTGTACTAGTGCCGACATTGTGCATGCTCTGTTGCCTGTGTCTATGTGCCTGTGGTTCTGTCAGTGTGATCATGTGATGTATCTGACCCCAGGAATGTGTCAATAAAGTTTCCCCTTCCAGGGACAATGAGTTCACGGTGTTCTTATTTCAATTTCCAGGAGTGTATATGCACGGCGCAAATACCGATACACATCACTGCTGCCACACGTAGAAGGAAGAAGAACCACGACGTAACCGCGACAAGGGCGGGAAACCAAACGCAGATAGACAGCGAAGTTCACGAAAACGCATAGTTGGGAGGGAATACGGCTCAACTGTATTTCCTTGCTACCCAAACGCGTTACGGGGCTTCGTTTTACTGAAAACTGTAAAAAATGCACAAATTTTAGATTGTAACTGATCTAACGAAATGGGGTCTAAAGACAGTTTACCTTGATTTAACATTATATGGTTTTCGTGGCCCATCTGTATGGTGTCCTGCACTGATAGCTTGTCAAACGTTGTAAACGCGAATTTCGTCTGCGAGTTAAAAAAAACGCAGTTTTGTTGTGGCAAAATGTTTTGTGTATATATTTGTTATTACACGCGTTTTGTTGTGATTAATCCTTCCTTTTTTTGCGTCCTAAGGGCACTGCACAAACATATTAGTGTGTGTGTGGTGTGTACTAAACCGGGAACCTAGAAACGACGAAGAGGCTTCGTCTCCGCTGTAGCCCTCGAACATTCTGCGTGGTGTCTGTTTGTTCTATATCGTGTCTCCCTACCACTTTCGCGCAACGACGCTCTGAGCGTGTTTTTTAGGGAATTGACTAGTTTGAACCTGGGACCTGTTGCTGGTAAGGAGACGTCAGACCACACATGACATGTGGAGTTCAGAAGAGTTCAGTGAGACTAGCGATGATATAACCAAATACTTAATGATTTCAGCGTCAGCTCCACTGCACTCCCTGTAAAAGAATCTTGATACTAACTAAATGTAGTGGAAGGGGTTTTAGTTAGCTAGTAAAATAACGTCGAAAAAGCAGTTAAGTTTAGCATTGGAAATTTTATTCTACTCACAAAACATTGTTTATAAATTGCACTATTGATAATAGGAAATATTTTAATACAGGATGATAAAAACCAACTGCGTTCAACAAAAATGTGAACGAATATTCCCGGAATGGGTTTCCAAGTTCTACAATGGATCGAAGGATGACCTATGCCATATCACATCTATAATCTAGATTTAAGTCAAGTTTCATAAAAGAGAAAACTATCAAAATGGTCTACAGTGACCCTCAATTATCTTTAATTACTTATCTAACTTGTAAATTACAGTGGCTTCTCAATAACTATATAACAGAAAAATCATCGCGTTTCAGATTTTAACTTCAAGTGGCAAATGTGAATACCATGAGCTTTAATTGACGATCGACACTAGTATTACGCAAAAAGGGGGTGTAACAGATGAGGCTTCTGAAGTTCTGAGTGAAGCTTTATGCGCTGTTATGCGGCATCGCGTGCGTTCATTACCTTGTCGGTGTTCGTCAGGGGGCGGCAGGCAGCATAGCTCCGCTCACCTCGCCGTCTCGGAAGCAACTATCTCCTAACTTCTCCTTATTAAAATTTACCGAAGTTGGTTTAAAAAAAAATATCTGGCTGTGTTTTCCTCCGACCAATCAGGGTCTCAATGTTAACCTTAAGCTCCGCCTACAAAAATTCTGTCTATCCAATGAGAAACGTTATACTTTTCGTGGTGGGGCAATGTTTTTAAAGTTTGCAACGTAACAGAGACGCGAAAAATTCTCACGCTAAAACTTGCGGCTGGGGTGTGGTCCTAGCGGTTAGCTGGCGACGTAGGTGTCCGTCCCTTATCGTAGGGCCTTCCAGCTGAACACGGTTCTGCTCTCGGCTTCTCGTTTCTCCCCTCGGAACTGCGTCTGTCTCACGGTGGGAAGGTATGACATGCATTTAGGCATTCTTGTGTTAGTCTGTGGTATCCCATTTGCTCACTCGTTACTCGTATTACTTTGGTTAATTTAATGTCACGGTTTATTCGGAGCTATGTGACATGCTACTGGATTTGCTTATCATGTCAGTGTTTTCATGGAAGGTGTTGGATTTGCCTGACACCTTACAGCCCTCAGTGGTACACAACCCCACAACAGGCTATGAATTTAATTATATACATATTAGTTCCTTAGACTAGCCTAGATATACAAGAAGAAGCGAGTATGGGACATCAGTTTACATACGTAAAGAAAGAAAATTTAACAAGACTTTTTTATTTACTTACTAAAACACGAATACAACTTGCATTTTATGGTTGTATGCAGTAATGTTCATCTATTATGCTTCTGACGGTTGATGTTGCCAATATTTTCAAATGGCAAAAGATGTTTGTTACGTGATATACATTGAAGACCCAGAGAAACTGGTACACCTGCCTAGTATCGTGTAGGCCCGGCGAACACGCAGAAGTGCTGCAACAGGACATGGCATGAACTCGACTAATGTCTGAAGTAATGCTGAAGGGAATCACCACCATTAATCCTGCAGGGCTGCGCATAAATCCGTAAGAATACGAGAGAGTAGAGATTTCTGAACAGCACGTTGCAAGGCATCCCAGATATGCTGGTAATGTCTGGAGAGCTTGGTGGCCAGCGGAAGTGTTTAAACTAAGTGTTCCTGGAGCCACTCTGTAGCAATCCTTGACGTGTAGGGTGTCGCATTGTACTGCTGGAATTGACCAAGTCCGTCGGGATGCACAATGGACTTGAATGGATGCGGGTAATCAGACTGGCCGCTTACGTACGTGTCACCTGTCAGAGTCGTACCTAGACGTATCAAGGGTTCCATATCACTCGAACTGCACACGCTCCACACTATTGCAGAACCTCCACCAGTTTGAACAGTCCTCTGCTGAGATGCAGGTTCCATGGATTCATGAGGTTGTCTCCATACCGGTACTCGATACGATTTGAAACGTCACTCGTCCGAACAGCAAAGATGTTTCCAGTCATCAACAGTCCAATGGCGAGCCCAGGAGAGGCGTAAAGCTTTGTATTGTGCAGTCATCCAAGGTACACGAGTGGGCCTTCGGCTCCGAAAGCCCATGTCGATGATGTTTCGGTGAATGGTTCGCACGCTGACACTTGTTGATGGCCCAGCACTGAAATCTGCAGCAATTTACGGAAGGGTCCCACTTCTGTCACGTTGAACGATTGTCTTCAGTCGTCGTTGGTCCCGTTCTTGCAGGATCTTTTTCCGGCCGCAGCGATGTCTGAGATTCGGTGTTTTACCGGATTCCTGATATTCACGGCACACTCGTGAAATGGTCGTACGGGAAAATCCCCACTTCATCGTTAGGTCGGAGATGCTGTGCTACATCGCTCGTGCGGCGACCATAACACCGCGTTCCGTGTCACTTAAATCTTGATAACCTGCCACTGTAGCAGCTACAACTGCGCCAGACAGTTGTTATCTTATATAAGTGTTGTCGATGGCAGCGCCATATTCTGCTTGTTTACGTATCTCTGAATACTCATGCCTGTATCAGTTTCTCTGGCGCTAGAGCCGGCCAAGGTGGCCGAGCGGTTCTAGGCGCTACAGTCTGGAACCGCGCGACGGCTACGGTCGCAGGTTCGTATCCTGCCTCGGGTATGGATGTGTGTGATCTCCTTAGGTTAGTTAGGTTTAAGTAGTTCTAAGTTCTAGGGGACTAATCACCTCAGAAGTTGTCCCATGGTGCTCAGAGCCATTTGAACCTTGTTACTAGATTTTAGTTTTCACCCGCACAAACACAGCCATTATCCCTCGGTTGTCCCGTTAGCTGCAATATTTTTTATTAAGAACTTCTAGAACTCTGTATTTGATGTTCATGTTTCACCGCCACGCATACACTTCATGTTATTGGTCACCATGTTAAAATCAAGTGTCTTTGCATTTTGAGGCTTGTTATGACGCCACTCGTCAAAGTCAAGAGATGATATCAAAGGCTATGCAGACATTTACCGTGCAGACTAAGAGAGAATTGATTACATAGCTTTGATTATTCGTGCAGACTACTTTCACCTGCGCTGATACGCTGCTACTGCCGTGGGCTCCTGTCATCTGTCACAGCGAGACAGCGGGCTCTGTAAACCGGCAGGCCCAGCTCAGGCCGGCGGGTATCGGAGCTGCTGTAGGAAGAGACAGAGAGAGAGTCAGAGAGAGAGAGAGAGAGAGAGAGAGAGAGAGAGAGAGCGCGCTGAGTGTTTACTGAGGCGGCCCTCAGACAGCGACGCGGCCAGTTGCTCGGCTTCCCCACGCCGCCGCAACTTGCGTCTGCCGCGTGGGATGGGGCTCTGGTGACCGAGACTTTGCGGCCTCTGCTGGCTTCTCAGCCGTGGGCGCCACCCTGCAGGCCGCTGCCGGCCCCGCGGCGCTCACACTCGCTTTCCCACACACCGTATCTCCGTATACCACGTCCCGGAACTCACTTTATATACAGGGTGGTCCATTGATCGTGACCGGGCCAAATATCTCACGAAATAAGCATCAAACGATGTAACCTCCCCGTGAAAATATGATTGTCAATGTTAAGTGAAATGTTGTCTTCCCACAAAACTGAATAATAAAATGAGCCAAGCGTAACCTCCTTGCAAAATTAAAGAATAATAATGATCATATGTAAACTCCCCACAAACATTAACTAATGAAGATTACTCATTAAATCAACAATAATATTAATTAAATAATGAACCATGAACTGTATGTAACATCTCCACACAAATAATTAAACCTGATAAATTTTATAAGGGCAGCTGCGCTGACCTTCGGCCCTGTGAAATAATTAAACCTGATAAAATTCTTACCTCAGTAAAACTGCATCTATATCTGCTCTTATTTTTCGGCACAGCTCCGTGCAATGCTGGCGTATATTTAATTTTGATTCTTGGAGGAAATGCATAGGAAATATTCTTTAAATTGAAATGAATGCTTTTTCTTCAAAAGGGTGGAAAAATTCTTTAAATTAAAATGATTACTTTTCTTTAAAAGATTTACTTTATAAAAAATTATTATTGGGGCATTTCTTGAACAAATTAATTACAATTACCATACATTATTAGCTGAGCGCAATGCTGCTTCATTACCTTCTACAATAATATACATATAGTCCACCACATTCCTGACCAGATTCGGAAGAACAGCACGCCGTCGACGCATGCCGACGCCCGCTCAGTACAACCGTCCACTCGCTACATGCAACTGCTCCAGACTGCTACTACTATCCAACAGTCTACTCTCTCTGCCCAGTCGCCACACACTACTGAACTCTCGCGTGGTCAAGCGCAGACTAGCAACGATAAATAACTCTCTGGTCAGAGATTCTGTCATGCCTCGCCATCGCTGGTAATGAATACATACGTGTTTCAACGAAAAAACTACAAAGAACGAAGCGTGAAGGAGGAATCGCAGGTGACGTGTGTGTGCTCCGAAGTGAAGCTTACGTGTGAATGCCTCTGACGTGAGGTGGAGACAAACACCAAGGCCTATTCGACATGTGTGCGTATCACGTTGGGGCAGTGGCGGGACGAGGGACGCTTGTATGTGTGAATCGACAACCATAGCGCTGCCCGTCAAACGACGAACGGCAACATGGCAGTCCCACGGGCAATCGGAACGCGTGGCGCCAAGTTTCCGTGGTTTAAAAATGGTGCGTTGTCGACGTACACAACATCAGTAATTTCGGTTCCTACTGCCATCAGCTATTCAGGCTTAAATTTTCGTGACAGAAATTTTCTCATCCCGTATACAGGCTGGTCCATTGATCGTGACCGGGCCAAATATCTCACGAAATAAGTGTCAAACGAAAAAACTACAAAGAACGAAACTTGTCTACCTTGAAGGGGGAAACCAGGTGGCGCTATGGTTGGACCGCTAGATGGCGCTGCCATAAGTCAAACGGATATCAACTGCGTTTTTTAAATAGGAACCCCCATTTTTTATTACATATTCGTGTAGTACGTAAAGAAATATGAATGTTTTAGTTTGACCGCTTTTTTCGCTTTGTGATAGATGGCGCTGTAATAGTCACAAACATATGGCTCACAGCCGGCCGGTGTGGCCGTGCGGTGCTACGCGCTACAGTGTGGAACCGCAGGACCGCTACGGTCGCAGGTTCTAATCCTGCCTCGGGCATAGATGTCTGTGGTTTCCTTAGGTTAGCTAGGTTTAAATAGTTCTCAGTTCTGGGTGACTGATGACCTCAGAAGTTATGTCCCATAGTGCTTAGAGCCAGCCATTTGGCTCACAATTTTAGACAAATACTAGTAGTTGGTAACAGGTAGGTTTTTTAAATTAAAATACAGAACGTAGGTACGTTTGAACATTTTATTTCGGTTGTTCCAATGTGATACATGTACATCATTTCTGAGAACGCATGCTGTTACAGCGTGATTACCTGTAAATACCACATTAATGCAATAAATGCTCAAAATGGTGTCCGTCAACCTCAGTGCATTTGGCAATACGTGTAACGACATTCCTCTCAACAGCGAGTAGTTCGCCTTCCGTAATGATTGGACATGCATTGACAATGCGCTGACGCATGTTGTCAGGCGTTGTCGGTGGATCACGATGGCAAATATCCTTCAGCTTTCCCCACACAAAGAAATCCGGGGACGTCAGATCCGGTGAACGTGCTTCGACGACCAATCCACCTGTCATGAAATATGCTATTCAATACCGCTTCAACTGCACACGAGCTATGTGCCGGACATCCATCATGTTGGAAGTACATCGCCATTCTGTCATGCAGTGAAATATCTTGTAGTAACATCGGTACAACATTACGGAGGAAATCAGTATACATTGCACCATTTAGATTGCCATCGATAAAATGGGGGCCATTTATCCTTCCTCCCATAATACCGCACCATACATTAACCTGCCAAGGTCGCTGATGTTCCACTTGTGGCAGCCATCGTGGATTTTCCGTTGCCCAGTAGTGCATATTATGCCGGTTTACGTTACCGCTGTTGGTGAATGACACTTCGTCGCTAAATAGAACGCGTGCAAAAAATCTGTCATCGTCCCGTAATTTCTCTTGTGCCCAATGGCAGAACCATGCACGACGTTCAAAGTCGTCGCCATGCAATTCCTGGTGCATAGAAATATGGTACGGGTGCAATCCATGTTGATGTAGCATTCTAAACACCGACGTTTTTGAGATTCCCCATTCTCGCGCAATTTGTCTGCTACTGGTATGCGTATTAGCCGCGACAGCAGCTAAAACATCTACTTGGGCATCATCATTTGTTGCAGGTCGTGGTTGACGTTTCACATGTGGCTGAACACTTCCTGTTTCCTTAAATAACGTAACTATCCGGCGAACGGTCCGGACACTTGGATGATGTCGTCCAGGATATCGAGCAGCATACATAGCACATGCCCGTTGGGCATTTTGATCTCAACAGCCATACATCAACACAATATCGACCTTTTTCGCAATTGGTAAATGGTCCATTTTAACATGGGTAATGCATCACAAAGCAATTACCGTCCGCAATGGCGGAATGTTACGTGATACCACGAACTTATACGTTTGTGACTATTACAGCGCCATCTGTCACAGAGCAGAAAAAGTGGTCCAACTAAAACATTCATATTTCTTTACGTACTACACGTATATGTAATAAAAAATGAGGGTTCCTATTTAGAAAAAACGCAGTTGATATCCGTTTGAGCTTTGGCAGCGCCATCTAGCTGGCCAACCATAATGCCATCTGGTTCCCCCCTTCAAGCTAGACGAATTTCATTTTTTGTAGTTTTTTCGTTTGACGCTTATTTCGTGAGATATTTGGCCCGGTCACTATCAATGGACCACCCTGTATATAAGGGATGAGAAAATTTGTAAAATTAAACCCTGGATAGCTGATGCCAGTAGGAACCGAAATTACTAATTGTGTAGGTCGATAACGCACCATTTTTAAACTACGGAAATTGGCGCCACGCGCTCCCATTGGCCGTGGGTTTGCCCTGTTACCATTCGTCGTTTGACGGGAAGCGCTATGGTTGTCGGTTCACACAGACAAACGTCCTCGCCCCGTCACTGCCCCAACTTGATACGCACACGTGTCGAATAGGTCCTTCTATTTGTCTCCACCTCTCGTCAGAGGCATTCACACGTAAGCTTCTCTTCGGAGGACACCCATGTCACCTGCGGTTTAGTCATACAGTAAGCATGTCGACACAGTATTCGTTCGAAGACAAACGAGATATTGTTTTCGTTTGTGGACTAGCCGACGGTAACGCGCATGTAGCTCGCCAGATGAGGAACGGTACCCAGCAAGACGCCACCCACACCTGCAAATGTGCACAGAAAGTCACCGGGGTAGCAAAAGAAATACTTCAGTTGATTGATGAAAGGAGGAAGTACAAACATGTTCCAGGAAAATCAGGAATACAGAAATACAAGTCGCTGAGGAATGAAATAAATAGGAAGTGCAGGGAAGCTAAGACGAAATGGCTGCAGGAAAAATGTGAAGACATCGAAAAAGATATGATTGTCGGAAGGACAGACTCAGCATACAGGAAAGTCAAAACAACCTTTGGTGACATTAAAAGCAACGGTGGTAACGTTAAGAGTGCAACGGGAATTCCACTGTTAAATGCAGAGGAGAAAGCAGATAGGTGGAAACAATACATTGAAAGCCTCTATGAGGATGAAGATTTGTCTGATGTGATAGAAGAAGAAATAGGAGTCGATTTAGAAGAGATAGGGGATCCGGTATTAGAATCTGAATTTAAAAGAGCTTGGGAGGACTTAAGGTCAAATAAGGCAGAAGGGATGGATAACATTCCATCAGAATTCTAAAATCATTGGGGGAAGTGGAAACAAAACGACTATTCACGTTGGTGTGTAGAATATATGAGTCTGGCGACATACCATCATCCACACAAGAATAATATACAGAAGAATGGAAAAGAAAATTGAGAATGCGCTAGGTGACGATCAGTTTGGCTTCAGGAAAAGTAAAGGGACGAGAGAGGCAATTCTGACGTTACGGCTAATAATGGAAGCAAGGCTAAAGAAAAATCAAGACACTTTCATAGGATTTGTCGACCTGGAAAAAGCGTTCGACCATATAAAATGGTGCAAGCTGTTCGAGATTCTGAAAAAAAGTAGGGGTAAGCTATAGGGAGAGACGGTTCATATACAATATGTACAACAACCAAGAGGGAATAATAAGAGTGGACGATCAAGAACGAAGTGCTCGTATTAAGAAGGGTGTAAGACAAGGCTGTAGCCTTTCGCCCCTACTCTTCAATCTGTACATCGAGGAAGCAATGATGGAAATAAAAGAAAGGTTCAGGAGAGGAATTAAAATACAAGGTGAGAGGATATCAATGATACGATTCGCTGATGACATTGCCACCCTGAGTGAAAGTGAAGAAGAATTAAATGATCTGCTGAACGGAATGAACAGTCTAATGAGTACACAGTATGGTTTGAGAGTAAATTGGAGAAAGACGAAGGTAATGAGAAGTAGTAGAAATGAGAACAGCGAGAAACTTAACATCAGGATTGATGGTCACGAAATCAATGAAGTTAAGGAATTCTGCTACCTAGGCAGTAAAATAACCAATGACGGACGGAGCAAGGAGGACTCGCTATGGCAAAATGGCATTTCTGGCCAAGAGAAGTCTACTACTATCAAATACCGGCCTTAATTTGAGGAAGAAATTTCTGAGGATGTACGTCTGGAGTACAGAATTGTACGAGTATGGTAGTGAAACATGGACTGTGGGAAAACCGGAACAGAAGAGAATCGAAGCATTTGAGATGTGGTGCTATAGACGAATGTTGAAAATTAGGTGGACTGATAAGGTAAGGAATGAGGAGGTTCTACGCAGAATCGGAGAGGAAAGGAATATGTGGAAAACACTGATAAGGAGAAGGGACAGGATGATAGGACATCTGCTAAGACATGAGGGAATGACTTCCATGGTACTAAAGGGAGCTGTAGAGGGCAAAAACTGTAGGGGAAGACAGAGATTGGAATACGTCAAGCAAATAATTGAGGACGTAGGTTGCAAGTGCTACTGTGACATGAAGAGGTTAGCACAGGAAAGTAATTCGTGGCGGGCCGCATCAAACCAGTCAGTAGACTGATGACCCAAAAAAAAAATAAAATCTAGGGAACCGATGACCTCAGGTGTTAAGTCCCATAGTGCTTAGAGCCATTTGAACCATATGAACCGATATTTTTAAAAAATATCAACAGTCCTAGGCACCAGCTAAGCGCCCATTGTTCAACATTGGACTCTGTAGCAGACGACACCTATGTGTTCGCATGTCGACCCAACGAAATCGTAATTACGATTGCACTGCGCACGGGATCATCGAGAACTGACTGTGTCGCGAGTTCGGATGAATCACGTTTCATGTTACACCGGGTCAATGGGTGTGTCACCGTCAACATACAGAGGCAGGCCAGTGGGGGCATTATTATGCTACGGGTGACATTGTCTTTGGCTTCGATAGGACGTGTCGTAATAATCGACGTCCTGTGAAAGATCGTGACAGATGGTGGTACAGCATAGTGTAGGGTCTCTGTCGTTATGGGTGAAGGGAAGGGAGAGGGCGGCACGTAGCCTGCTGCTCTCGAATAGCACGTCGCGGACTGCCGTGCTTAACGGACGGGTAGCCATCAGCAATGTCACGTGGCTCCACGTCGTGACAGACGGCGGAGGGGCTTAAAATGTAAACCAGCACATTGGCGCAAAGTTTGGTGATCAGGGACTTTCATTACCCGGCAAATATTGGCAGTGAAAATTTTCCCACAATCAGCATTCGAAGCGACCTACCTCCGTTTCGAGCGCCAACGCGCAAGCTTGAGTTTGCGACATCGGTTACGAAATAGAAATTCTTAAAGAAACGGCGCAAATAGCAATTCATCCAACAGCATTTCAAAAAATGGGAGCATTCTACATGTCTAGCAACAACTTGCCATCCAAAATCCTGAAAACTAATTACGGTAAAATCGAGAGAGTTTCTCATTCCAAATATTTCGGCGTAACCATTGAGGACACTTGCATGGAAAAGTTTAGATGCAAAATTCGTTACCAAAAAACTGAAACAGACTTCATATTTATAAAATATATCTATAACGAAAAATTAAACTCAAAATACACCAAACTGAAAAACAACACAATCGTCAAAGCAGAGTATCTTCATAGGGCTGTGACACTAATTTTAAAGAGAAACAGGGAGATAGTGTTTCGTTTTGTCCATTAGAATTCTTCAGTCAGGAAAAGTATTGGTCCAAGTTATACTGAAGATGGGAGATACAGACTAAGAGAAAATAAATAAACTTAAAAGTATACCATCGTTAATTCGAATATGAAAAAACGTTGTTTAACATTCTCTGCGCATATTGAAAGAATGGAACCAACCAGACTTAACTGTGTAGGTCGTGTAATTCTTGAAACCCGTAGCAAACCTAAAACTGAAACAGAAAAATGGGTCATGCAGGAAAAGGAAACGTGAAGGAAGCAGGAATAAGACAACACAGGAGCGGAAAATAGGCTATTCCGAGAAAATGAATGTGATATGTGCACAAACAAACACTGAGCGAAAACTCTGAAGATACCTTTTGCTCTACATAGGGAGGTCCAGTAGGTCCCGAACTTGACTGATAATATGCATACCACATTGTGAGCTGGTGAATTATTACAGAAATGCTCGATGAACTCATAGGGACGCATATAGACAGACGTTTTCTCCCTCCCTCTGTTTGCGAGTGGAACAAGTAAAGGAGTGACTAGCAGTAGAAGAAGGTACCCTTCGCCGTGCACCGCGTGTTGCTTTGCAGAGTACATATCTACAACACGTAAACGATAGTAGTTTGTAGCATACCGCAGTGGTGTAGAGATAGTACAGAAGAACAATTTGGTTTGGACACTTGTACTGCATCAAGTCGGGAAACTAACTCAAACTGGCCTACAGAAGCCACGTAACCTACAGCGCATGCGCCTCGCTCGACATTTTCAATAATCTCTTACTGTCTTCGCGCAAGATATTAGTCACGGGAAAAAGGGAATAGGACCTTTTTTGTGGGAAATTTAAGCTTACTTAATTTTGTACTTGGATACGTTTTCGCTGAAGGCCGCGGGCTTCAAGTTATTAACGAAAATCGTGTAAAAGTGACATTCAGATGCAAACCCACGGCCATACTCATTCCGCATCGGTCAGGACGTTGGGTATGTTATTTGTGGAACTGCCTTCTACCAGCGTACAAAAATCCACGTCTGTACCAGTCGATCTTCTCTTGTTTTCGTTGACTGGTCTGTTATGGCACCGGCTTAGTCGTGCACTTACAAAATGAAAATCAACGTTTGTGTAAACTTTACTTCACAGTTACGTGCATTACAACAGCATAACACCGAGCGAGGTGGCGCAGTGGTTAGACACTGGACTCGCATTCGGGAGGACGACGGTTCAATCCCGCGTCCGGCCATCCTGATTTAGGTTTTCCGTGATTTCCCTAAATCGCTCCAGGTAAATGCCGGGATGGTTCCTTTCAAAGGGCACGGCCGACTTCCTTCCCCATCCTTCCCTAATCCGATGAGACCGATGACCTCGCTGTCTGGTCTCCTTCCCCACAACAACCAACCAACCAACCAACCAACCAACAGCATAACATTTGCAATTACATCGTTTTGTTTGTGTGACCTTCTTCCTACAAAGCCACTATGCTTGTGAGGGTGAAGTTTACATTATATTGTAAACGTAACGAATTTTTGCATAACATGTACGAGAGTCTTTTTTGTTTCATTATCCCCACGGAAAAATTTAAACTAATAATGTTAACGAAATAGAAGACGAAGCCGGTAGCGAAATAGCCCGGTCAGTGAAGGCCAAAAATGGTCGAATATCGCAAATAGTTCGTGTAGTCGTATAAATTTTTGTGCAGTGATAGCACCGAGTGCCACTTATAATATTCTGACCGCTTTGAGGTTAGTGTGGCGGTGGGGGTTCGTTGGAAGGTCAGTTTTGTACATTTTTCTTGAACAGCTCGAAAACTGTGGCCGGACGCGGTGGCCGTGCGGTTCTAGGCGCTCAGTCCGGACCGTGGGACTGCTACGGTCGCAGGTTCGAATCCTGCCTCGGGCATGGATGTGTGTGATGTCCTTAGGTTGGTTAGGTTTAAGTAGTTCTAAGTTCTAGGGGACTGATGACATCAGATGTTAAGTCCCATAGTGCTCAGAGCCATTTGAAAACTGTGGCCTCTAGCAAAACTAATCTCGGTAAAAAAATTAAAATGCATTAAATTTTGCACAAAAGGTTCTCTGTTCGCTCTTTCTCTAGGACTAACAGTTTGCACGAAAGGAGCAAATGAATATTGAGTATCTCGAGCGTCGCGCATACCTTGTGGCTTAGATAGTTTTTGTAGGCCAATTCGAGGTGTAGTTTCCTAACCTGATACACAGCAAGTACCATACCTCAACTTATTCGCCCCGACTTCCTCTTCACAACTGTGGAACGTTGTTAACATTTGTCGTTTACTCCCTATAGTAGATGGATATGTATCTTTTTTGGGGTGTAACACCATACATTAAGGGTCGACCTGCGACAGCAATCGCACAACTTGCGTACGGGCCGCTAGACGCCGCCGCGAGCGCTGAGAGTGCATTGCGATCCCAGCGCGCGTGTTGCGTACGGGCCGCGAGGTGCCGCTACGAGCGCAACCGTATATAAGAGCCGACGGAGTTCGGCCAGCTCTCATTTTGTTGGCATCTCATTTTTGCCTATTCTCTTATTTGCTTAGCTCTTATTCGTTTATGGCTCATGTTATTGTGCTGTCTTTCAGCCATTCTGATTGTTTTGATTTACTCCCAATTGAGAAGTGCTCATTTTGGCATTTCACTTTTGCATATTTCTCATTTTGCTAATAATGTGCTCCTTAGCTCTTTACAGTTGAACTGATTAACATAGTCTCATGTACTATTTGTTCATTTCAGCCTGTTCATATTTTGATGTTCTTTAAATACTGTAATAATTATCGAAATCATTTCTTCCGTTAAACTTGTGTATTCTCGTTGTAGGATTTGTTCTGTGACACAGGTGTAAGGTTTTGAATATAAATTATATACGAAACTGTGCTTTAAAAGGAATTTATTTTTTCAGTTTGTACTACATCAGAGAGACAATTTTGTGATACGAGGGAGAAATTTGAGGGGCGAAATAGTCTTAAGTGATCCCCTTTAAAAATAAAACTTTTGTGTGATACTGAAAGACGTGACACTGCAGGCACCGAAAATTTATATGTATAAAATTATACGTCACAGGGGGTAATTTGCACCACGACTGCCATGATTCCCCCGCCCCCTTTCCGCTGTTGGATTCACGCTTGACGTATATAAGTTTACAAATTCTGTGAAGTCTCGATTGTCGTGAACGAGGGAACACGTGAACTGTCGCCCAATTGTTCTGTTTTCGTCGCCGGTCTACATCCCACCCCGCCCCCTTTGCGCTGTGGTAGAGTGAAGAGTGGGCCCAGACTATTGTCTGTCGTAAACGGCAAAACTCGCGCGCCGAACGAGATGAGCAAAATTCCCCTCCCGCGCTTCCTCGCGGGCGGCGCGGCGCCAGGAAAGTTGGCGCTCCTGGCGCGGCCAGGGCTGCCACCCTCTCCTCTGGCTCCGGGCGGTAATCCCGACGTTTATTGGGGGTAATATCGTGGCGGCGGGCCATCACGGCGAATGGCACCGAGAACTGCGCCCCTCCAAGGATGTGGTTGCGGCAGCTGACGGAGAACACCGCGCCACGCTCTGTCCTCATATGAGACCAAGCCTCCGATTTCTCCTCAAGTTGTGAGGTGTCGATCAACGGCGATGCAGCGAAGCTCTCGTCACCTTAATGACCAGCTAGCAGCAGGAAACTGCTGTTCTCTGTCTCCTAACTCTGTCCGTTATGTCAAGCAGAGCTATGAGGAAATAACGTAGCGATTGTCAAGCAAGTAATTCACTGGTTGTATGATTACCTATATTACACTACTGGCCATTAAAATAGCTACACCACGAAGATGACGTGCTACAGACGCGAAATTTAACCGACAGGAGGAAGATGCTGTGGTATGCCAATGATTAGCTTTTCAGACCATTCACACAAGGTTGGCGCCAGTGGCGACACCTACAACGTGCTGACATTAGGAAAGTTTCCAACCGATTTCTCATACACAAACAGCAGTTGACCGGCGATGCCTGGTGAAACGTTGTTGTGATGCCTCGTGTAAGGAGGAGAAATGCTTACCATCACGATTCCGACTTTGATAAAGGTCGGATTGTAGCCTATCGCGATTGCGGTTTATAGTATCGCGCCATTGCTGCTCGCGTTGGTCGAGATCCAATGACTGTTAACAGAATATGGAATCGGTGGGTTCAGGAGGGTAATACGGAACGCAGTGCTGGATTCCAACGGCCTCGTATCACTAGCAGGCATCTTATCCGCGAGGCTGTAACGGAACGTGCAGCCACGTCTCGATCTCTGAGCCAGCAGATGGGGACGTTTGCAAGACAACAACCATCTGCATGAACATTTCGACGACGTTTCCAGCAGCACGGACTATCAGCTCGGAGACCGTGGCTGCGGTTACCCTTGACACTGCATCTCAGACAGGAGCGCCTGCGATGGTGTACTCAACGACGAACCTGAGTGCACGAATGGCAAAACGTCATATTTTCGGATGAATCCAGATTCTGTTTACATCATGATGGTCGCATCCTTGTTTGGCGACATCGTGGTGAACGCTCATTGGAAGCGTGTATTCGTCATCGCCATACTAGCTTATCATCCGGCGTGATGGTATGGGGTGCCATTGGTTACACGTCTCGGTCACCTCTTGTTCGCATTGACGGCACTTTGAACAGTGGACGTTACATTTCAGATGTGTTACGACCCGTGGCTCTACCCTTCATTCGATCCCTACGAAACCCTACATTTCAGCAGGATAATGCACGACCGCATGTTGCAGGTCCTGTACGAGCCTTTCTGGGTACAGAAAATGTTCGACTGCTGCCCTGGCCAGCACATTCTCCAGGTCTCACACCAATTGGAAACGTCTGGTCAATGGTGGCCGAGCAACTGGCTCGTCACAATACTCCAGTCACTATTCTTGTTGAGCTGTGGTATTGTATTGAAGCTGCATGGGCGGCTCTACCTGTACACGCCATCCAAGCTCCGTTTGACTCAATGCCTAGGCGAATCAAGGCCGTTATTACGGCCAGAGGTGGTTGTTCTGGGTACTGAATTCTCAGGATCCATGCACCGAAATTGCGTGAAAATGTAATCTCATGTCAGTTCTGGTGTAATATATTTCTCCAATGAATACCCGTTTATCATCTGCGTTTCTTCTTGGTGTAGCAATTTTAATGGCCAGTAGTGTACTAAGAAGGAGAGGTACCAGCGATGGTATCGACTTTTTGAAAAGGTCTATATGGTTACGTAGGTTAAGGTTCCAGCCACTCACCCTGGTGTGTCCTCATTTGCGAGTAATTGACGAAAAAAATTCTGAATTTTTCGTGGTTCTCAATAACATTAAAAAATAGTAATTCATAGTCTGGTTGCGTGGTGTAATGGATAGGATAATAGCTTCACATGCAGTATGTTGTGTGTTCGAATCTCATTACATACAGTAATCTTCTTTTACTTTTAAGTGTTTATCGACATGCCTTGATCATAATTTTTTATTCAGTTTGGTTTAAATGTAACTTTTTAATTTCCCTTCCCTTGTCACGTAATTTTAATCATAATATCAGCTTCTTCACATGCTATCATTTCTGTTTCTATCACTCTTTTTTATTTGAAATCTTTGTTCATGTGTTTTTGAAAAAATTTGGAAATTTGTGGTAAGTTCTATGGGACCAAACTGCTGAGGTGATCGCTAGGCTTACACACTACTTAATCTAACTTAAACCAAGTTACGCTAAGGACAACACACACACACACACACACACACACACACACACACACACCCATGTCCAAGAGAGGACTCGAACCTCCGACGGGGAGGGTGGTGGTGTCGGGGGGGGGGGGGGGGGGGGGGGAACGCGAACCGGTAAAAGGCGTCAGGACCGCAAGGCCACCACGCGCGCGTCATGTGTTTTAATTAATTTTTTGTATTAATTTTGATTTAATTTCTTTTGTTTTATCACGCTGTTTTTTCGTCCACATTATTACGTTCATTTTATATATTTCTCATTTCGCTTGAATTCACTTGTAAACCCTACTTTTATTTAAATATTCATCTGCGTTATTTTGTTCATAGTGCGATAGGTATTTAGGTTATGTTTTAAATGTTTGTATGACGTTTACCGTGCAAAAAATGCACATTTGGTAACGAAAAATACATTGTACACATAATGTAAATAATTTCGCCTTTTGTTTTTTATCTGATGGATCGGAATTTTCAGATAATTTAATATTAGATAAATATAATTAAATTCATGTTCACAGAAATACCGATCCTAAAAAGAATGATATAAAGAAGAAAATGAAACAAATGAAAAAGTTCCTACGGTGATTAAAAGGATGTGACACAGGAATAGAAATAAAACATTACATTTACACCAATTAACTGAATAAAAATAATGATATGTCATTTCGATAAAATTTAAAAATAAAACAGTCGTTTCGATAAAAATTTAAAGCTAAAAAAAAATACTATACGCGGTGAGATTCGAACGCATTACCTTCTGTTATGCTATCCACTACACAAGAAAACCAGACTCAGTAGCTCAACATTTTTAACGTTATTAAGCACCACACAAAATTCAGAAATTTTATTTCTACACTTACTCGCAAACGAGGGCTCCCTATGGTGAATCGCTTCAGTGTGTGATACCTGGAGTATTAATCTACATCACCGAAAACTTGATTCTAAAAAGTCGATCCTACCAAAGGGGACCTCTCCTTGTAAGTGGCTAACCCGGTTCAGGGTTTATAGTTCGCAGCTCCACTCACTGCTTGCTATCAGACGGCATTGACCGGCAGCAAAAATTTGACTTCCGTTCACTGGCACTGGCGGGCTCTTCGGAACCGACCGATCGCCGTGTCATCGTCTGTCAGTGGCGTCACTGGGAGCGGTATACGAGGTTTGTCCGGAAAATACGTATAAAAGTTGAATAATAACTTTATTTTACAGTTATTCAGGTATTACAATATAGTCTCCTTCAAGGTACTCGCCCTGAGACGCGATACACTTCTGCCAACGCCGTTTCCACTGTTGATAACATTGCTGAAAGTCTTCAGTTGTGATGTTGTTCAGTTGCCGTGTCGTTTCCGCCTTGATGGCTTCCACATCTCCCAAGTGCCGTCCCCGAAGCACCATTTTGCATTTCGGGAACATGAAGAAGTCACACGGGGCTAAATCGGGTGAATAAGGCGGGTGGTTTGTAACGGTGATTGAGCTTCGGGCCAAAAACTCGCGCACAACGAGCGACGTGTGAGCGGGCGCATTGTCCTGATGAAGGATCCACCTGCCCCCTTTTGCCAACTCCGGTCGAACTCGGGCCACACGAGCTCTGAGACGTGTCAAAACTTCAACGTAAAAATTTCCGTTCATTCTCTGGCCGGGAGGGACAAATTGCTTGTGAACAATGCCCCTAGAATCAAAGAAAACAATCAACATTGTCTTCACATTGGACCTTGATTTTCGCGACTTTTTTTGCTCTCGGTTCTCCTACTAGTTTCCATTCCTTGCTTTGAGATTTAAACTCCACATCGAATTCGTAACCAATCCTCACAGCACTCAACCCTCTTTGCTTTCTGTTCTGGCGTCAAGAACTTCGGTACGAATTTCGCACACAATTTCTTCAAGTTTTTGTGTCAGGATTTCGTGAACGATTGTTTTGGGGATCGACAGTTCGTCAGCAATCATTTTGACTGTCCGTCTACGGTCTTTAAGACAACAAGCCCGAATTTGTTCAACATTTGCTTCGGAACTCGATGTCGACGGGCGTCCTGGGCGAGGGTCATCGTTCACTTCTTCTCGGCCATCCGGGAACCTTTTTAACCACTTGTTCACGGTTGGTCCCTTCAGAGAATTGTCTCCGTAAACGTGTTTCAAACACTCAAAAATCTCACGGCCATTCTTGCCTAGCTTTGCAAGAAACTTGATGTTGACGCGCTGTTCCTCAATCAGAGAAAGCTCCATGCCGACGGCAGGTGAAAAAGGGTAACTGTCAACAAGCTGCCGCACACTCCCACCTTCACGCGGAGTGCTCTGACTCGAACTGAGCATTGATGGGATTGATTACAGCAGTAGTCCCTCCTGGCGGTGACTGCAACTTGTAACAAAAGGACATTATTCAACTTTTATACGTATTTTCCGGACAAACCTCGTACATCGGAGTGGGGTCGGCACTTTGCACTCCAGGTCGTTGTCAGTTTTCGTGACCTGGAATCGCTACTAATCGGTCAAGTAGCTCCGCAGCTCGAATCAAGAGGCTGAGTACGTTCCGGCGCAGTTCTTCCACCAAGGATAGGTTCCTGGCAGTATCGGGAATCGAACTCGGGTCCTACACATGGCAGTCAGCGGCTCTGACCACTCTGCTACGGAGGCGGCCCGAATTTATAAATTTAAAATGCTTTTGTAATCCACGCATTGAGGTGTACCATCTTGTGTTATATGTTTAACAGAGCAAACAAGTGTAGCTTATCTACAAAGGAGACCGCATATAGAGCACTAGTGCGATCCATTCTTGAGCACTGCTCGAATGTTAGGGATGGCCACCAGGTCGGATGAAAGAAAGATGTCGAAGTCATTCAGAGCCTGGCTGCTAAAACTGTTACGGGTGGGTTCGATCAACACGTGAGTATTACGGAGATGCTTTGTGAAATCAAATGAGAATCCTTGGAGGGAAGACTGCGTTCTTTTCACGAAACAGTACTGAGAAAATTTAGAGAATCGGCATTAGAAGCTGACTGCAGAACGATTCTACTACCGCCAACGCACATTTGGCTTAAGGACCACAAAGACAACAGAAAACAGCGATCGTACGGCGACAGATAGGCGGGCGGTTTTCCGTTGCTCCATTTGCGAGTGGAATGCGAAACGAAATAACTCGTAGTGGTGCAAAGTATCCTCCACCACACACCGTAGGTTAACTTGCGGCGTATGTAGACAAGTATTGCAGTTAGAAAATGTATGTTATGAGGCTTAGGAACTAACCACGCAAAAAATTCCAGGTTACATCGATCCAGTATTTGAGAAAGAGAGCACTTGGCAACCTCGAACAAATTTTACACATAAAAACAAACTTTCACGAAGCTTTTTCTCACCGCCCCCCCCCCTCCGCCCGCCCCTAGCCTAGAAAGATGAAAGGAAAAAAGTTTATCGATTACTGTATTTTCGTTGCTCTGCAGTAAAACTGTCACATCACGCATGGCGTTTTAATTTATTGCTTCTTCATTACTAACACCATTCGCAACGCAGTTTGCAGACACTATCGACATGTACTACTAAATGTACTTGCGGAATTATATCGTTAAAGGACACGCACTTGAGTCATAGACATTGAGATGCGTGAAAATCCACCCAGGAAACAGTGTTTGATAACGAGACCACTTAGTGACTTCAAACAAATTTCACTCATTGTTTCAAACCTTTCTAAAGTTTTTCTTATGCCTAACGTAAAATATTTCACTCGTTAAGTCATTTATGAGGTAATCAGAAGTTTTAACCCTCCAAGAGTCTAGTGGATCTTGGGGGCCGATCTGCTTCCTGCAATCAGACTGATGTGTGCTTAAATATTCCGATTTCCACGTGTCCTTAGTTTCATTCATTTCCACGAGTTCCTCGTTCAGTGCCTCATCTACAGTTTTTGTACTTCACGTCGTGATCCGAGCTAGATACAAGCATCGGCATCTAACTTGTTACTTGAGCACCTATAGTTTGGTAGTTCTGCGGGATAACAGTAGCCTGTTTTGCTTGTGAGGACCGCGTGTTGATCAACCACTGGGACCTTCAGCTTTCGTGGTCTCGTTGATCTGTTCGCCGTTCATCATCATTTAATCTAACCTTTGTAGTTGTGTACGCTGTACTCAGTGATTTTTGCTGTTTCATCAAGGTGTTTCTCGAGGAGTGATTTATGCACCCTCGTGTTCTTTCCTTTACTCATACATGGTGAGCCGGCCGTTGTGGCCGAGCGGTTCTAGTCTCTTCTGCCTGGAACCGCGCGACCGCTACGGTCGCGCGGTTCGAATCCTGCCTCGGACATGAATGGCTCAGAGCCATTTGAGCCAAACTTGTGAGCGTGAATTCCCACATCTTATATCAGAAAAGTTGTTTCATTCGGAATGAATCTCTTCCCTCTAGTTGCATGCTTGTGGTGATAGTCGATTGCTCTCCGGACTTTACCTACCTGTGTGAGTCCAGTCTGAGTGCATAAAACTCTACGTTCCTTTTCCCATCCTTTCAGCTTCGGTGCGATCGGTTAAGATTTACATACAAAGTGTGTTATTATAACGTGACCTGATTAGTGGTTTCATGCTCAAGCACCAGCCAGCTACTGAGTTAGAATTATTTCTCATACACTGAGGAAACAAAAGTCATGGAATTCTTCTTAATAAAGTTTTGAACCTCCTTTTGCCCAGCGTAGTGCAGCAACTGAACTTTGCATGGACTCCACAAGTTGTTGGATGTTGAAAGGTCTCTGTTGGATTCCTTTCATGTTAATTTCTTAAAACTGTTGTCATTTACGGCATACATTCCACTTCTAAATTTACTCTGATGTTTCTGACTATCTGGGAGGAGACTGAGCAGTGAAACTTGTTACTTTTACACGTAAACAAGAACGATCTGTCACACTACTACACTTTAAAACACAGTTTATATGTAATTCGTGTCACACAGTCTCATACGGAACCTATATCCGCTTTCTTTTATATACCGTATATGATAAGATAATGTCATCTCCCTTCCCTTCTGTGCGAAAGGATGAATGAGCAAATGTGTTTCTTGTCGCATGCTAGATGGTAGCAGACAAGCCTGTCTTCCAGAGAACAGTAGGACCAACGTCGGAACAGGTAGCTAAGCTTTCTAAAAGCAAAGAGGTTTCTATTCTTGGTATGGTCCGTCCCTTGTCATGTTGGTATAGGAAGCTGCCTCTCTGGTCACTTCCGTTTGTATCTGTGAAGCACCCTCGGTAGGGGCCCACAGCAGTCTGTCCGCGGCGAGCGTCTGAAGTGGTAAGATCTCCAGCTAAGCGCATCTCTGCTAAGTCCATAGGACAATGGATTTCTTAAGTTCAGCCTAACTGAAAATTTAATTACCTTTATTTCAGGTTTAAATCTAAAATATCTTATGTTATCTTAAATTGCAACGCAGTGTAATTCGAGCGTGAATTTCAGAATATCTTCCAGTAGTTGCTTTGTCACTATTTCGTGAGTAAAGTGGAACCACGTGTTCATGAGCCGTAACTCAAACGAAGATCATCAATCTTAAATGCGAATGTGCGTGAGATAATAACGTCTCGTCTTGACAATATTTTTCAATACAGCAACTTTTCTTTATGTTCAACCCACGTGGGGTGTACTTTGTGAGACCAGTACCACGCGCTCATACAATTGTTTGACCCATCAGGTTAATAGTAAGACGATAGCAATCAGTTCGAGGTTTTTATTTTGTGAATTGCGTTTCGATATAATTTATTTTAATTATCAAAATTATTATGGAGTTACACTCTTTGTGTAAACAAAGTTGACCACGTGAAGCATGTTGTGTAATGATCAAAGTAGCCCTCAGCTATTCTTTTCGGGAAGATTTCACAGAGAGTTAGTACGAATTTAGTATACCAGTGTGTGGTAATTTCATGACGGACAGGATTGCACTACGAACGTAACTTCTTTGGGTGAAAATTGAATCGGTTGGTTGTGGTTAATTTCCTCTTGCATATGTTTCAACGTTCTTTGTGTGTTATTTTATGAATGCAGTGTTGTATGCAGCCTCCCAATCTTGGCTCCATATTTGATGTGTTCCGTAAGATTACAAACTCACATTTTCACAATTCTAAATCAGGCACCAGTTTAGTTATGAATCAAGTTTAACGTGCTGAAATTTTAACGGAACAGTGATCAATTTTAAAATATTTGTCCAAATATAAACTGATTTATTTCTTTTTATTTAAATTCTTTATATATATATATATATATATATATATATATATATATATATATATATATTACCAGTTGTCGTAAAATGGCTATTAAAAGATTATAATTAATGTTAGTCTGGTTGGGAATTTGGTAAGCTAGACTGGATACCTGGTGAAACAGTTGCTCAGTAATGCAAGGTTAACTTCCCCAGATAGCTCACAGCTTTTAACCCAGTTTTATTGTCTTGAGTATCAGCACCGCTTTGAGAACAACTTAATGCATCAACATTACAATGTCCCCTGCAAAATGACCCATGCTGCCTCTGTCGCCGTCCATAATTACGAAAGTGTTCCTGATGCAAGATGTTGTCCACAAACTGGCCTCTCGATTATGTGCCATAGGTGTTCGATGTGGTTCATGTAGGATGTATGAACAAATGTGTTTCTTGTTGCATGCTCGATGGTAGCAGACAAGCCTGTCTGCTAGAGAACAGTAGAACCAACGTCGGAACAGGTAGCTAAGCTTTCTAAAAGCAAAGAGGTTTCTATTCTTGATATGGTCCTGCCCGTCCCTTGTCATGTTGGTATAGGGAGCTGGCCAAATCATTTGCTCGAATTGTCCAGAATGTTCTTCAAACCAATCGCAAACAACTGTGGCACGGTGACATGGCGCAGTGTCATCCATAAAAATTCCATCGCAGATGGCTGCAAGTGGCGTTCAAATAGCCGTAGATAGCCGTTTCCAGTCAGTGATAGGCTTAGTTGGACCAGAGGATACAGTCCATTCAATGTTAACGCAACCTGCACCATTATGGAGCCACTAGCAGCCTTGTTCACAACTTGGGCCCATGGCTTCGTGGGTCTACGCCACACTCGAACATTACCATCAGTTTTTACTAAATGAAATCGTGACGCATGCTGTTTTCCAGCACTCTAGTGTCCGATCGATGTCGTCACGAGCCCATGTGAAGCGCAGCAGGCGATGTCGTGCTGCTGGCAGAGGCTCTCACATCGGTAGTTTACTGCTATAGCTCATTAGCGTCAGACTTCGCAGCACTTCCCTAACGGACACGTTCGTCTTACGTCTCACATTGATTTCTGCCGTTATTTCACACAGGGTTGCTTGTCTGTTAGCACTGACAACTCCATGGGAACGCCGCTGTTCTCGGTCGTTAAGTGAAGATCATCATCCAGTGCGTCGTCCATTGTGAGAGGGAAGGCCTGAAATTGGGTGTTGTCAGCACACTCTTGACGCTGTGGATCTCACAATATTGAATTCCCTAACGATTTTCGAAACGGAATGTCCCTTGCCTCTAGTTCCAACTACCATTCCGCGTTCGAAGTCGTCTGACTAAAATCACATGGGAAATCTTTTGACGTGAGTTACCTGAGTATAAATGACAGCGCGGCCAATGCACTGCAGTTTCATACCTTGTGTACGCGATACTGCGGGCACCTGTAAATGTGCGTGTCCTATGACTTTTGTCACCTGAGTGTAATTGATTTTATGTGATACGGTTCAAATGGCTCTGAGCACTAGGGGACTTAACATCTGAGATCATCAGTCCCCTAGAACTTAGAACTACTTAAACCTAATGTGGTGTGCGTACTGTAAGACTTGTGGTACACACACCATCAGATTATTGGACTTGTCGCTCTAACGAAGTAGGCGAGTTTCAGCAATATGTCTCGTGGCCTTATCGTGGCGTGTTTATCTTCTGCCGTTAGGTCAGACGATGTAAATGCCACTTGCACGCTTAGAGTAGCAGATTGACGGTGACCAACTTTAAACAGAACTTGATTAATTTTCACACACATTTATTAAAATAATAACAATCATAAACCGTACTTAACTTGATTCTGGAGGCTATTTACAATTGACAATCTGAAGTTCCTTTGCTCTTGGTACGTTAATCTTATTCTCACATATCTCTGATACTTGACAAAGTGTCTATACATTTATCTTCATGGCTATGTACAGGAATGTGATAATCTTATTAGGCGCAGGGTGAAACTTGACTATAGACTGGTAAAGACTAATGCAGACTCGTACATACTGGTGCAGACAAATGCAGACTGACTAATCGGAGGTCTGTACACTCGTTATAATACCTCGCACATTCAGGTATCACTGCGCGAGTGTGATCCGCGACGAGAAAAGGTTCTACGTTAGCAGCAATCTCATTGGCTGCGTTACATATTAATACGCGGATCGGCGGAAGCAGAATTTGGTCCGTATCTAAGACAGCGCCATCTCGTAGTGCGGAGACGGACGAGCGCTGCGCCTGCGCTGTTGTGCTTAGCGGGGCCCGCTCTAGTGGGAAAGTTGTGTACGCGCTGACTACGTGGAACTATGTACACAACACATCCTTACTGCTTGTACACAACACCTAACTAAGCTAAGGACATTACACACATCCATGCCCAAGGAAGGATTCGAACCTGCGACCGTAGCAGTCGTGCGGTTCCGGACTGAAGCGCCTAGAACCGCTCGCTTACAACGGCCGGCTTTTCTGTGATAACAGATATCACACAAATGAGATATAACGCAGTATGGAGAGATTTTAGCCGCGTGGGATTAGCCGAGCGGTCTAGGCCACTGCAGTCATGGACTGTGCGGCTGGTCCCCGCGGAGATTCGAGTCCTCCCTCTGGCATGCGTGTGTGTGTCCGTCCTTAGGATAATTTAAAAGTAGTGTGTAAGCTTAGGGACTGATGACCTTGGCAGTTAAGTCCCATAAGATTTCACACACACATTTTTTTAATTTTTTTTATTTTGAGAGATTTTATAAACAATGATATCGAGTACTGCACTGATACCGTGTGTATGGCAACCACTTGTCCATTTTTTTTGCCCTCGCAGTACATTGCACCTGGCAGACTACCCCTGTTTGCGTGTGAGTAGAGCGTTGCCCTAGCGATGGGTGGACACCGGACACTGGACAGCCCTGCCCCAAACCTCTGCGACGCTCTGGCCTGCAGCGACGGCGGCAGGAAAAGTTGTCCGTCGCGACGCTTGTTAGCCGGCCCGGGATTGCCTCAATAAATACGGCGGCGGCGCTGGCACAACCTCCCCCCCCCCCCCTCCACCCCACTCACTTCCACCCACACACAACACAGACAACTGGCCGTCGTTACGGCCCCTCTCCTCTGCTGGTAGCCGGCTCTCAAGGACACCGGCTGTTATCTCGCTGCCAACTTTCCTACACAGACGCGAGTTAGGGAGTCCGCTATAATCCCCCAGCCCACGGCCGGTGCGCTCTGCATCTCGCTAGCTACTTTCACGGATTAATGCAGTTATATATTAGTCTAAAGTGTTGCGGTATCACCACTGCAGACTTGTACCACTGACAGAGCCACATCTACAACTACAATCTGGAATCCACCTTACGGCGTACGGCAGAGGATACTTCAGGTAACACAGGATTCTCCCCTGCCCCATTAGCGAATAGCGCGAGGGATGAATCACTGTCGTTAAACCTCTGTATAAGCTCTGATTTTGTCGTTGTGGTCATTTCGAGATACATATTATAACATTATTTGTTTATGGATCATTTAAATTTTTATAATTTTTTTGCTTTAAAATATTCGCATTTTGGTGCTATATTTTCTGTAGATGTAAAGTGTGGTACACTGAAGTTCTTTCCATTGTATGTGAGTAATGTATGTAAAATACAATTGAAACGTCCCCTTAGAAAAATTATGAATTACTGTGCTGGTAAACTTATACGTTACTTGATACAAAGACAGCTGAGTACAATTGAACGTACTCAGACAGTTCTCTCTTTACTTATTCTGCTCATCACTACACTGACACCAATATTTGTTTTAGCGCAACGCAATCTGACTTTCAATAATCCCTACAAAAGAATGGCCCTGACTAACAATAACCTATAAATTTCATTAAGCACCTACCTCACAAAAATCTTCGTTACTCGAACTACTGCAATACAGCGAGCGCCAGTATTGCCAGCTAAATAAAAGATTCTAACTACTGAAGACACTAGTTACTGACAGGCATACTTAGCAAATGAAAGATTTTGATAGAGAACAAATAATGTATTTACCTTAATAGGTTCAAAAGTAATTATGTGACATCCAATTAAACAAATTTCCTTTTTCTAACGCACACACGTCCAGATCGTCCGCTTTCAAAAATCTGGCATCTCTCTCTCCACATCCATCACTGCTGGCGGCTCACCTCCAACTGCCCAACGCTACGTGCTGTTCACATCCAACTGCCAAACACTACGATAGCGAATATTGCAACAATGCCAACTAGCCACACACTGCACACGGCACAGTCAGTGATTTTCATACAGAGCGCTACATGGCGTGACCAACATAAAAACCAAAACAGGCCAATTACACTGTGGAAATTGTTTATTACGTTAAATAATTTTCTGATGACCTTTTGTATTTAAAAATATTTGTGTGTATAAATTGTTCATGTTGATGTAAATTTGACAATTTAAGAAATGGTCACGCTTAGGAACAATGTAAGATGTAGGTATTATGTAAAAGCCAGTGTGCTTTTGTTTGAAACGAAAGTGGCTCTGGGGACTGGAAAAGATGGCAAGGCCGAATTGGCGCAGGAAGTAAGTCACACAATCTGTAGGCAGCAGTGATTGAGGCAACACCTTGGTGCAGCAGGATAAGCTTTGGCTGCAAATTTGCACAAAAATGCCTCGAATGAAGACTGCAAGTGGCTTACGGCTTAGTTATGAGTTTCTGCTGGACCTGACCATCATTTTGCAGGACAGTGCTCAAGCATGTACAGTGCAAGCTATTAATGATTTATTTGACTGATGGAGCTGCTAAGTGCTATACCACCTACTGCATTCCCCTGACTAAGCCCTCGTGAGCTCAACTCAATTTCTGAACTGTAGGAAACACTTCACAGCATCTGCTTTTGAACTGCTACAAATTCGTCGGGCAACAGATCGCGCCGCTCGAACTGTCAACAGAACTGGCACTGCTAAGAGTATCGTACGACTTCCACATCGCTGGCAACGGGTTATACCCAATGCTGGTGACTACTTTGAAGGTCAGTAAAACTTTGAAACGGGTATCTACGTATCTATTCTGTACGAGCTGTAAATAAATAGTTGCCACTATTAAAGTTCCAACCCTCGTACATGCAGTTTGATATCGTGATGATAGAAATTTTAATCAACAATAGCGACAGATAAATGTATCAATTAGAGATATCAGTCCCAGGTTCGGAAACGACCAGTCGACAGTTACAAGCGAAAATCATTCTGATACCTCTGACGTGTGTGTACCGGTATCGTTGTTGCTAAGATTGTGGGGTATGCAAGTTTCAAAGGTGATGGTGTGGACCAAGACGAGGAAAAATGTCGAGTCAACACGAGCTCTAAAATGCATACCTGAGGAGCCCTGAGCACTTGTTCATTTTCGCTGCTGTGAAACACACCTCCTCTATTGAACGGGTGTTCATCGGTCTTAACGGTATGCATTGTAGAGCCCATGCTTACTGGGCATTTTTTTTTTCGGTCGATACTACCACCCCTGAAAGTTTTCTACCCTAAAATCTTAGCAACTCCAGCACATGTAAATCACTGTAAGAGGCATCAGAACGATTTTCACTTATAACTTTCGACTCATTCATTTCCGGTACAGGGACCTTTACCTCAAATTGACACATTTATCCTTCTCCATCATCCTAAAAAGCTTATAACATCATCACAGGATCACCCTGTATACAGGGTGGTCCATTGATCGTGACCGGGCAAAATATCTCACGAAATAAGCGTCAAACGAAAGAACTACAAAGAACGAAACTCGTCTAGCTTGAAGGGGGAAACCAGATTTCACTATGGTTGGCCCGCTAGATGGCGCTGCCGTAGCTCAAACGGCTGCCAACTGCGTTTTTTTAAAATAGGAACCCCAATTTTTTGTTACATTTTCGTGTACTACGTAAAGAAATATGAATGTTTTAGTTGGACCACTTTTTTCGCTTTGTGATAGATGGCGCTGAAATAGTCACAAACATATGGCTCACAATTTTAGACAAACAGTTGGTAACAGGTAGGTTTTTTAAATTAAAATACAGAACGTAGGTACGTTTGAACATTTTATTTCGGTTGTTCCAATGTGATACATGTACCTTTGTGAACTTATCATTTCTGAGAACGCATGCCGTTATAGCGTGATTACCTGTAAATACCACATTAATGCAATAAATGCTCAAAATGATGTCCATCAACCTCAATGCATTTTCCAATACGTGTAACGACATTCCTCTCTACAGCGAGTAGTTCGCCTTCCGTAATGTTCGCGCATGCATTGACAATGCACTGACGCCTGTTGTCAGGCGTTTTCGGTGGATGACGATAGCAAATATCCTTCAACTTTCCCCACACAAAGAAATCCGGGAACGTCAGATCCGGTGAACACGCGGGCCATGGTATGGTGCTTCGACGACCAATCCACCTGTCATTTAATATGCTATTCAATATCGCTTCAACCGCACGCAAGCTATGTGCCGGACATCCATCATGTTGGAAGTACATCGCCATACTGTCATGCAGTGAAACATCTTGTAGTAACATCGGTAGAACATTACATACATTGCACCATTTAGATTGCCATCGATAAAATCGGGGCCAATTGTCCTTCCTCCCATAATACCGCCCCATACATTAACACGCCAAGGTTGCTGATGTTCCAGTTATCGCAGCCATCGTGGATTTTCCGTTGCCCAATAGTGCATATTATGCCGATTTACGTTACCGCTGTTGGTGAATGACGCTTCGTCGCTAAATAGAATGCGTGCAAAAAATCTGTCATCGTCCCGTAATTTCTGTTGTACCCAGTGGCAGAACTGTACACGACGTTCAAAGTCGTCTCCATGCAATTCCTGGTGCATAGAAATATGGTATGGGTGCAATCGATGTTGATGTAGCATTCTCAACATCGACGTTTTTGAGATTCCCGATTCTTGCGCAATTTTTCTGCTCAACAGAGCATTTCGTACATGGAACATTTGTGAGGTACCAAATAAGTCATACGATACTTCTTGGTTTACTTCCGATAAACCATTGTGTTTGAGAACAAGGAGTAAACGTCGTGTTACTGCTGATGGAGTACATGTTTGGTTCAACGTCAGTAGACCATTTGAAGACAAGTTTTATTTGCAGGGAGATATTATCATCATTAAATAGTTATCCTTTCCTTATCTATCCCGCGACAGCAGCTAAAACACCTACTTCGGCATCATCATTTGTTGCAGGTCGTGGCTGACGTTTCACATGTGGCTGCACACTTCCTGTTTCCTTAAATAACGTAACTATCCGGCGAACGGTCCGGACACTTGGATGATTTCGCCCAGGATACCGAGCAGCATACTTTGCACGCGCCCGTTGGGCATTTTGATCACAATAGCGATACATCAACACGATGTCGACCTTTTCCGCAATTGGTAAATGGTCCATTTTAACACGGGTAATGTAGCACGAAGCAAATACCGCCCGCACTGGCGGAATGTTGCATGATACCACGTACTCATACGTTTGTGACTATTACTGCGCCATCTATCACAAAGCGAAAAAAGTGGTCCAACTAAAGCATTCATATTTCTTTACGTACTGCACGAATATGTAATAAAAATGGGGGCTCCAATTTAAAAAACCGCAGTTGATATCCGTTTGCCCTATGGCAGCGCCATGTAGCGGGCCGTCTGGTTTCCCCCTTCAAGCTAGACGAGTTTCGTTCTTTGTAGTTTTTTCGTTTAATGCTTATTTCGTAAGATATTTGGCCCGGTCACTATCAATGGACCACGCTGTATACCTACATATACAGGTACCGGCGGTTATCTCTCTGACGCTCTGTAACGTCATTGGATGACTTTTCCGGACGTGGGTTCCTAGGCAAAATTCGATCTACTAAGTCCCCTCTAGACGTGTGTAACATGAATTGTGAATCACCCTGTACAAATCAAAATATCCACGGGTGTACTGCCGGTCTACAGTGTCCAACGGGCACAATATTTCGGCGATCATACATGTCGCCATCATCAGGTGAACTGACGGACTGAGCTCCTGTGAACGTGCCGGCACGGAGATCCGTACACTATGGCTGCTCAGGTGGAACTGGGTTCGGTCGCGGCGGCGGCGGATTTAAATACCCTCCGCCCGCGGCGCGCTCACTCCGCCGTCCGCGCCCCGCGCCACGGTCGCGCGGTGGAACAGATTGCGACGGCGTCTGAGATGACGTCGGTGTGATGGCTCCGTCCGCCGTGGTCGTCACAACTATACATTTGCTCGATTTACTCTTGATTAACCCAATCGCTGGTTCCCAAGCCTTGCTAAGATTATAGCCACGGTCACGATTTATGAGGTCGTCATTGGTGCGAATTTCGATGGCCTCTCTAACAACACTGTCCCAGTATCTCGACGTCTGTACCAGAATCCTCGTGCGTTCATACTCCATAGCGTGATTTTCCGACAAACAATGTTCAGCGACCGCCGACTTGCTCGGATACATCAGTCGAGTGTGCCTCTGGTGTTCACGGCATCGATCCTCGACGGTACGCATCGTCTGACCAATATACGACTTGCCACATTGACACGGAATCTGGTACACGCCGGCCTTCCTCAAACCGAGGTCATCTTTGGCGCTCCCCACCAGTGCACGAGTTTTATTCGGAGGACAAAACACCGTTCCGACCCGGTGTTTCTTCAAAATGCGGGCGATCTTTCCCGAGAGTGCGCCTGTATATGGGATAAACGCAGTGCCTACCTCCTCCCTCGTGATTTCATCCATATCCACAGGTTGTGCTGTAGTGGTTGGGCGGAGAGCACGTTGAATCTGCCACTCTGAGTACCCATTTTTTCGAAATACAGTTCTCAGATGTTCCAATTCCTGGGGTAGACTCTCTGCGTCAGAGATAGTGCGCGCCCTATGTACTAGAGTTTTAAGTACCCCATTCCTCTGTGAAGGGTGGTGGCAGCTGTCTGCGTGCAAATACAGATCAGTGTGCGTTGACTTCCGATACAGCCGGCCGGTGTGGCCAAGCGGTTCAAGGCGCTACAGTCTGGAACCGCGTGACCGCTACGGTCGCAGGTTCGAATCCTGCCTCGGGCATGGATGTGTGTGATGTCCTTAGGTTAGTTAGGTTTAAGTAGTCCTAAGTTCTAGGGGGACTGATGACCTTAGAAGTTAAGTCCCATAGTACTCAGAGCCATTTGAACCAACTTCCGATACACCCCATGACCTAGGGTGCCGTCAGGCCTTCTCTTGACCAAGACGTCAAGGAAAGGTAGTTTACCCTCCGTTTCAGTCTCCATAGTGAATTTGATGTTGGGGTGTATGGAGTTTAGATGTGTAAGGAAGTCAAGGAGTTTATCCATACCATGTGGCCAGATGACGAAAGTGTCGTCCACGTAACGGAAAAAGCAAGTAGGTTTCCATTCGGATGACGACAGGGCTTCCTCCTCGAAGTTCTCCATATACAAATTCGCTACCACCAGTGAGAGTGGGCTACCCATGGCGACTCCCTCCGTCTGTTCGTAGTATTCTCCATTAAAAAGAAAATACGTGGAAGTCAAGACATGCCTAAATAGTTCAGTGGTCTTCTCGTCACACTTCTGACTAATCAATTCTAGTGACTCTCGCAGGGGTACCCTCGTGAACAAGGAAACTACGTCAAAACTCACCATGATATCTGACTCACCCAACGTGAAGCTATCAAGGCGTTTAACAAAATCCACGGAATTACGGATGTGATGAGGGCATTTACCCACGTAAGGACTTAATATTCCCGTCAGGTATTTGGCCAACAAATATGTAGGTGCCCTGATGTTGCTGACAATGGGGCGTAATGGTACCCCCTCTTTGTGAACCTTCGTGAGTCCATATAGTCTAGGCGGTACCGGACCTTGGGGTAACAATTTCTTAGCGTCACCCTCCGGTAATTCTGCGTCCTTGAGAAGCGACCTCGTCTTGTTGTCCACCTTCTTTGTAGGGTCAACGCTGATCTTCCGGTAGGAATCGTCATTTAGCAGGCTCTGCATCTTATCAGTGTAGTCCTTATGGGAGACAACAACTGTAGCATTGCCTTTGTCAGCCGGTAAGACAACAATTTCAGAGCGCACCCTCAGATCACGAATGGCCGCCCTCTCTTTACTAGTGATATTTGACTTCCTCGGCTTGGATTTCGTCAACGCACGACAAGTTTCACGACGTATTTCCTCAGCTGATTCAGGCGGAAGTCGAGCTGCAACCTGTTCAACAGCACTAACAATTTCTGCGACCAGAGTGAACTTGGGGGTGGGAGCGGAGACCTTTCTGCAAAACCGAGACCGCATCATCACTCAACACCATGCCACTCAAATTGATGACAGTCTTGCCCGGAACCGGAAGATCAGCGTTGACCCTACAAAGAAGGTGGACAACAAGACGAGGTCGCTTCTCAAGGACGCAGAATTACCGGAGGGTGACGCTAAGAAATTGTTACCCCCAAGGTCCGGTACCGCCTAGACTATATGGACTCACGAAGGTTCACAAAGAGGGGGTACCATTACGCCCCATTGTCAGCAACATCAGGGCACCTACATATTTGTTGGCCAAATACCTGACGGGAATATTAAGTCCTTACGTGGGTAAATGCCCTCATCACATCCGTAATTCCGTGGATTTTGTTAAACGCCTTGATAGCTTCACGTTGGGTGAGTCAGATATCATGGTGAGTTTTGACGTAGTTTCCTTGTTCACGAGGGTACCCCTGCGAGAGTCACTAGAATTGATTAGTCAGAAGTGTGACGAGAAGACCACTGAACTTTTTAGGCATGTCTTGACTTCCACGTATTTTCTTTTTAATGGAGAATACTACGAACAGACTGAGGGAGTCGCCATGGGTAGCCCACTCTCACCGGTGGTAGCGAATTTGTATATGGAGAACTTCGAGGAGGAAGCCCTGTCGTCATCCGAATGGAAACCTACTTGCTTTTTCCGTTACGTGGACGACACTTTCGTCATCTGGCCACATGGTATGGACTTCCTTGACTTCCTTACACATCTAAACTCCATACACCCCAACATCAAATTCACTATGGAGACTGAAACGGAGGGTAAACTACCTTTCCTTGACGTCTTGGTCAAGAGAAGGCCTGACGGCACCCTAGGTCATGGGGTGTATCGGAAGTTGGTTCAAATGGCTCTGAGTACTATGGGACTTAACTTCTAAGGTCATCAGTCCCCCTAGAACTTAGGACTACTTAAACCTAACTAACCTAAGGACATCACACACATCCATGCCCGAGGCAGGATTCGAACCTGCGACCGTAGCGGTCACGCGGTTCCAGACTGTAGCGCCTTTAACCGCTTGGCCACACCGGCCGGCTGTATCGGAAGTCAACGCACACTGATCTGTATTTGCACGCAGACAGCTGCCACCACCCTTCACAGAGGAATGGGGTACTTAAAACTCTAGTACATAGGGCGCGCACTATCTCTGACGCAGAGAGTCTACCCCAGGAATTGGAACATCTGAGAACTGTATTTCGAAAAAATGGGTACTCAGAGTGGCAGATTCAACGTGCTCTCCGCCCAACCACCACAGCACAACCTGTGGATATGGATGAAATCACGAGGGAGGAGGTAGGCACTACGTTTATCCCATATACAGGCGCACTCTCGGGAAAGATCGCCCGCATTTTGAAGAAACACCGGGTCGGAACGGTGTTTTGTCCTCCGAATAAAACTCGTGCACTAGTGGGGAGCGCCAAAGATGACCTCGGTTTGAGGAAGGCCGGCGTGTACCAGATTCCGTGTCAATGTGGCAAGTCGTATATTGGTCAGACGATGCGTACCGTCGAGGATCGATGCCGTGAACACCAGAGGCACACTCGACTGATGTATCCGAGCAAGTCGGCGGTCGCTGAACATTGTTTGTCGGAAAATCACGCTATGGAGTATGAACGCACGAGGATTCTGGTACAGACGTCGAGATACTGGGACAGTGTTGTTAGAGAGGCCATCGAAATTCGCACCAATGACGACCTCATAAATCGTGACCGTGGCTATAATCTTAGCAAGGCTTGGGAACCAGCGATTGGGTTAATCAAGAGTAAATCGAGCAAATGTATAGTTGTGACGACCACGGCGGACGGAGCCATCACACCGACGTCATCTCAGACGCCGTCGCAATCTGTTCCACCGCGCGACCGTGGCGCGGGGCGCGGACGGCGGAGTGAGCGCGCCGCGGGCGGAGGGTATTTAAATCCGCCGCCGCCGCGACCGAACCCAGTTCCATCTGAGCAGCCATAGTGTACGGATCTCCGTGCCGGCACGTTCACAGGAGCTCAGTCCGTCAGTTCACCTGATGATGGCGACATGTATGATCGCCGAAATATTGAGCCCGTTGGACACTGTAGACCGGCAGTACACCCGTGGATATTTTGATTATCAAATACGCCGGGAGAAACTCAAGAATCACACCCTGTATAAATGTTCTCGTGTGACTGTCACGTTGACCACGCAAACATCCTGCACATATTTCGCGTGTCCGATGTAACACAACTGCAATTACTCAGCACGGTTGCAGTTTATTTTACTCGTGGGGGTGGGTAACTGGATGCTGTACGACAAAATGACTTCAGTGAGTGAAGAAGCCATTCTGTGAGCGGCACCGCCCTTGTGCAAGCACTGGAAGATCCTTTGCTGGGGCGGCGGAATCGGCTTATAAAGGAGGCCTGTCTGCTTAGCGGCTTAGGGACGTAGCTGTCCCGGCACTGTTCGTAAAATAAATCTTTCGAAGAGGCTTCCAAAGTCTGCCGTCTTCCCAAAGCCGGCAAATGCGTCTCCTCGCCGCTCTCTGCTTTACTACTGTTAGTCTGCTGTTCGTCAAGTTTCCCGTGGTTACCTCAACTTCGTCTGACAACTTGGAACTTGTTTATTTTTTCATTGTTCTTCATCGTGTTCCTCGTTTTGTTATCGGGTTCACAGCAGCTAGAAAGCTGCTCTCTTCATTCGCACCGATTGTTTCTGTAAAATAATATGTTTAGAAACAAAAATCCGCTAAAACTAGCGGAGAAAATAATTATATGTTTGTGATTGTGGTGTGTCGTCGTACTTAATGTTTGGTAATGCTGGTGGGGAAATTGTCGTTACTAGTTTTACGCATGAAGGTGATAATCAAGTTGCTTAAGTGAATGCTTATGTAAACTATAGTAAAGAACTGATTTGTTAGACAGTTGGTGGGCCGAAAAAGGAAGCAAAATTTGAATGCTTACTTCGAAATGCAGCATCTAATCAAGCAATTCACAATGAAAAGCGAATAGAGGCAGCAGGGAGGTGTGGAAGAAATAAAAGGGAAGTCATGAGGAGAAATATAGAGGACATGGAAGGACATTACTTTAGGAATGAAAACAGAATGAGAAATATAGAGGACATGAAAGGCCATTAGGAATGAAAGTAGAACGTTTTATAAGAAAATTGAGGGAGGAGCTCAGGAATACAGATCTAAAATAACGATATGTAACCATTAAGAGAGAAATTTACTGCCAGATAAACATCGTGTTCTGGGTGGATGGAGAGAGTGTTCTAATGGAATTTTAGCAGGCAGATGCAAAATAATTGAGCAACTCATTATAGAAAAAATATGGAGAAGATCACCAGAGTGAAAATTATTGAAGTTTGTGGATTGTCTAAAAAAATTACAAACCACCAGGAACTGATGGAGTACATGTGGAATTGTTAAAAACTAGGGAATCCAACTCCGTAAGGGAATCCAGAAACTTATTGATGTCCGCAGCTCGTGGTCGTTCGGTAGCGTTCTCGCTTCCGGCACCCGGGTTCGATTCCCGGCGGGGTCAGGGATTTTCTCTGCCTCGTGATGACTGGGTGTTGTGTGATATCCTTGGGTTAGTTAGGTTTAAGTAGTTCTAAGTTCTAGGGGACTGATGACCATAGATGTTAAGTCCCATAGTGCTCAGAGACATTTGAACCAAACTTATTGATATGGAATCAAGAAATAAGGGTGAACTATAATTGTGATTCAGGCCATACATCATAAAGTGGGAAAGACCATCTGTTCCAGCTACTGAGGAATTACCCTATTGAATGTCACCTGTAAAATTGTCTCGTATTGTCTACAATTAGCAGAACTGATTTCGGGAGAATCAGTAAATCACCGATTCTGCAAAAAATAGAACTCCTATGTGTAAAACAACTTCCGACGTGTAAGATTTCTGGCTTAGTCAGCCATCATATTAGGCTCCAAGAAGCTGTTCCCAGAGCAGTGGAGATGCAACAAGTATATAGATTACGAAATGTGGTGTGAGGTACATGTGACAGACGTTAGATTCGGTACCATTCCCGTGAGAAAGACCGCCTGCATAATGCTATTGCTCTGTGATTGGGTTCTGTGTTCGGAGCAAGGGCGCCAAAACGATAAAGTATAGTTATTATTATTAGTTAAACTACTCATTGGAATGACTTCACTTTTTAATATAAATATCTCTCAACAGCTGACTATCAATCAGTCATTTTAGAATTATTAAAAACAATTTAAATCAAAAGCCGGCCGCGGTGGTCTAGCGGTTCTGGCGCTGCAGTCCGGAACCGCTGGACTGCTACAGTCGCAGGTTCGAATCCTGCCTCGGGCATGGATGTGTGTGATGTCCTTAGGTTAGTTAGGTTTAAGTAGTTCTAAGTTCTAGGGGACTTATGACCTAAGATGTTGAGTCCCATAGTGCTCAGAGCCATTTGAACCATTTTTAAATCAAAAACAAAGCCGGCCGGAGTGGCCTAGCGGTTCTAGGCGCTACAGTCTGGAGCCGAGCGACCGCTACGGTCGCAGGTTCGAATCCTGCCTCGGGCATGGATGTGTGTGATGTCCTTAGGTTAGTTAGGTTTAATTAGTTCTAATTCCCATGATGCTCAGAGCCATTTGAACCATTTTTCAAAAACAAAAGACTGACGAAATTGCAGACGAAGCACTTCGGAAGCGTTGGGGTCACGCCTTTTCTGGTATGGCGCGCGAAGTGTTTCGGGCTGTTCGTCACTCTGGATTAGGCAGTCGAGAAGAACAGACATGTTGTCTGTCGTAGGATGTGTTTCCAATTTCTATTTAAGTTCCTGTTCGTCACTCTGGATTAGGCAGTCGAGATGTTCAGTCATATTGTCTGCGGCAGGATGTGTTTGCCAGTATTCAGTATTAAAAGATTCACTCCGGTAGTCATGAGGCACAGACATGTGTCACAAATAGTGTTAAAGATACATTTCTGTAAACATTGTGTTTGACCATGTACTTTGCTGCATCAGAAGGTGTTGTATTTAGATCATGTAGTCTTCTGGTGTGGCTATATTAAAATACGCGGGTGGCGTTCCAAAGAAGTGATGCATTATTTCAGAACAGGACCTCGCTAAAAGTCAGTTTCAGCCTCAAGATGCAGAACCTACGACCTGCGTGCTGTTTTCTGCGCTGGGGACAACAACTTGAAGACAGCAGGTTAGTGAACTGTAGCAGAACCTTCGTATTCCTCACTGTGCAGTGAAAGCTACTAGGCGCCTCACGTGTACTGCATGCGCAGAACAAATGTGCTGAGTGAGACGTCATCTGCGGTAATGCAGAGGAGGTAAAGGAGGATGATCGTTATTAACGCCAACAATCGATTCATTCTTCCTTTCTTGCCGTAGACGCCTGATTACTTTACAAACGAGTTGACGTATTAAATACACTGACGCACAAAGAATCGTAACACCGCCGGCCGGAGTGGCCGAGCGGTTCTAGGCGCTTCAGTCTGGAACCGCACGACCGCTACGGTCGCAGGTTCGAATCCTGCCTCGCGCATGGATGTGTGTCATGTCCTTACGTTAGTTAGGTTTAAGTAGGTGTAAGTTCTAGCGGACTGATGACCGCAGAAATTGAGTCCCGGAGTGCTCAGAGCCATTTGAACCACTTGAATCGTAACACCAAAAAATAATTAATGTAGCGTAGTGAAATTTCGAGAGTACTTATACCTAGATAACATTGTAAGTCGATAACATTGCAAGATAAGCCATTGCAAATGTATGAAACGCTGGTACATTAGTAACCGCCAGAATATTCAATGCAAGCATGCAATTGTGTTGTTCAAGTGCCGGATGCCAGTTCGTGCGATGGAGTTCCATGCCTGTTGCACTTGGTCGGTCAGGGGCGGTTAATCCAGTTGGTGGTTGACGCTGGAATTCTACATCTACATCTACATCCATACCCCGCAAGCCACCTGACTGTGTGTGGCGGAGGGTACCTTGAGTACCTCTATCGGTTCTCCCTTCTATTCCAGTCTCGTATTGTTCGTGGAAAGAAGGATTGTCGGTATGCCTCTGTGTGGGCTCTAATCTCTCTGATTTTATCCTCATGGTCTCTTCGCGAGATATACGTAGGAGGGAGCAATATACTGCTTGACTCCTCGGTGAACAAAAATGGCTCTGAGCACTATGGGACTTAACATCTGTGGTCATCAGTCCCCTAGAACTTAGAACTACTTAAACCTAACTAATCTAAGGACATCACACACATCCATGCCCGAGGCAGGATTCGAACCTGCGACCGTAGCAGTCGCGCTCGGTGAACAAAAGCCCGTACCGAGCTACTGAGCGTCTCTCCTGCAGAGTCTTCCACTGGAGTTTATCTATCATCTCCGTAACGCTTTCTCGATTACTAAATGATCCTGTAACGAAGCGCGCTGCTCTCCGTTGGATCTTCTCTATCTCTTCTATCAACCCTATCTGGTACGGATCCCACACTGCTGAGCAGTATTCAAGCAGTGGGCGAACAAGCGTACTGTAACCTACTTCCTTTGTTTTCGGATTGCATTTCCTTAGGATTCTTCCAATGAATCTCAGTCTGGCATCTGCTTTACCGACGATCAACTTTATATGATCATTCCATTTTAAATCACTCCTAATGCGTACTCCCAGATAATTTATGGAATTAACTGCTTCCAGTTGCTGACCTACTATATTGTAGCTAAATGATAAGGGATCTTTCTTTCTGTGTATTCGCAGCACATTAAACTTGTCTACATTGAGATTCAATTGCCATTCCCTGCACCATGCGTCAATTCGCTGCAGATCCTCCTGCATTTCAGTACAATTTTCCATTGTTACAACCTCTCGATATACCACAGCATCACCCGCAAAAAGCCTCGGTGAACTTCCGATGTCATCCACAAGGTCATTTATGTATATTGTGAATAGCAACGGTCCTACGACACACCCCTGCGGCACACCTGAAATCACTCTTACTTCGGAAGACTTCTCTCCATTGAGAATGACATGCTGCGTTCTGTTATCTAGGAACTCTTCAATGCAATCACACAATTGGTCTGATAGTCCATATGCTCTTACTTTGTTCATTAAACGACTGTGGGGGAACTGTATCGAACGCCTCGCGGAAGTCAAGAAACACGGCATCTACCTGAGAACCCGTGTCTATGGCTCTCTGAGTCTCGTGGACGAATAGCGCGAGCTGGGTTTCACACGACCGTCTTTTTCGAAACCCTTTCTGATTCCTACAGAGTAGATTTCTAGTCATTATACTCGAACATAATACGTGTTCCAAAATTCTACAACTGATCGACGTTAAAAATATATGTCTATAGTTCTGCACATCTGTTCGACGTCCCTTCTTGAAAACGGGGATGACCTGCGCCCTTTTCCAATCCTTTGGAACGCTACGCTCTTCTAGAGACCTACGGTACACCGCTGCAAGAAGGGGGGCAAGTTCCTTCGCGTACTCTGTGTAAAATCGAACGTCGTCCGATGATGTGACATACGTGATTGGAGAGAGAGAAGGTGACCGAGCAGGCGAAGGTAACATATCGACACTCTGTAGAGTACGTTGGGCTACAGCAGCGGGTTTTTGGGCGATCGTTATCCTGTTGGAGAACACCCCCTGGAATGCTGTTCATGGATGGCAGCACAACAGGTGGAATCACGAGACTGACGTGCAAGTTCATAGTGAAGGTGCGCGGGATAACCAGTAGAGTGCTCCTGCTGTCATACGAAATCGCACCCCAGACCATAACTCCAAGCGTAGCTTCGGTATGTCTAGAACGCATACCAAGTACTGGCAGAACTGAAGCTGTGAGGACGGGTCGTGGGTCGTGCTTTGGTAGACCACTTGCCCGCGAAAGGCAGGGGTCCCGAGTTCGAGCCTCGGTCTGGCACACAGTTTTGATCTGACAGAAAGTTTCAGGTTGGTCGCAGGCCCTCAGCTGGGCTCCTCTTAACCAACCCACAACCATCAGTGGCATCGAAACACAACCAACTCTCATCAGAAAACACCGCAGACCTCCACCTTGCCTCCCAGTGACTTCTCTCTTGACACTGAAGCCGTAAATGGCCACGGTTTGGGATCAGTGGAATGCACGGTCAAAGGTGTCCTTGAACAGCTGGTTGTGTCCCAGTGGTGCCAAGCTCTGCACAGATTGCTGCTGCAGATGCAGTACGATGCGCCAGAGCCACACACCGAATACTATGGTCTTCACTCTCGGTAGTGCCATGTGGCTGTCCGGAGCCCGGTCTTCTTGCGTACATTCTGGCGACCACTGCTGCCAGCAACCGTGTCCAGTGGCTTCATTCCTGCCAAGTCATTCCGCAGTGTCGCAGAAACAACATCCAAATTCTCGTAGGCCCACTACACGACCCGGTTCAAACTCTGTGATGTGTTGATAATGGCGTCTTTGTCGCCTTAAAGGCATTCGTGACTATAGTTCAATTCATTTATCTTGGCGGTTCGCGCATGCCCGCCCAGACGCGGGTGATTGCTGCGTTGCCAGTTGTACGCGCCAAGAGAAGCAGCGCCATAGTATAGTTCGCAAACTTACGTTTAGGGGGGAGCGCGCAGTTTATGAAGTAAAGCCACCACGGACGCATTAAACCTTTCGCTGCTACAGAGACGTGCTCCCCGCATTCCGCGATGTGCGCGATTTTGTCATCATTGCACTGCTCGCCTGTGCAGACACATGCTGTTTCGACTGCTTTGACACACTTTATCATTCGATTTCACAAAAACTATTTGGCCCAAAAATTTGATTTTTACACATCTTCTTGACTGGTACCTTCCCCCCCCCCCCCCCCATAAATGACTTAATTTTGTTCCGAAGTTCAACGCACTTATTGTGCAGCATTATATGTAGTAAACCATTGCACGAAATTTTGAAGAGTTTGCAGAGGTAAAAGTCCATAGCGAATAATTTCCGTACAGTCGATTTTAGTTGTCACTAGAAATTTCACAAAATTACATTCAAACGAATAAAATTCATGAAGTAAGACACTTCGATATTGTTTTTAAATAAAGAAAATATTTAGTACTGAACAAGGCTTGAACTCAGAACCTTTGGTTAGCAGCCCTACACTTTAACCATTATGCTAATGCAGCTTGTCATTCAATATATCTCCCAACATATCACGCAAAATACCGACAAACACTGTTGGTATGACTATGAATTATTCACGTTTCGTCGAAGTACAATAGGAAATAAACAATCACCGTTGTTCTTTATTGCGAAAAAGCGGTTTGTGAGAATGATACAAACACCTTTCCTTGCTATCGCCTGAATTAGGAGGCTTATTGCTTGTTTGGTTTAATTAATTAATAGAATATGAAGCAACTGGTATAAAGAATGCTTTTTCCAAACTTTCTATAAAAGAAAGTCTGCTATCAAGACACTGCTTTTGCTCAGTTACTTTATTTATGACTGAAGGTTTCTAAAACTGAAGGCACTCGTCCGTGCTCTGCACTGCAATCCAGCTCTGGCAACGTCGTTCTCTGTTCATTGGCTGACTGTGTTTCGCGACGTCAGATGCGCAGAACGAACCTAAACTCGGCCGCCGTCATAAATGACGCGCAGTTTAACATCAACGCACAACGTACGATCTCAAAGCTACCTAACGCTCACGACCGTTACAGCGTGTATTTAAAGCAAACCTGATTTGCATTCTAATGGTGGAGCTACTACCGCCACTCTCACTTGACTGGCTCGAAATTTCAACAGTCGTCATCTCTACGGCAAGAAAGGAAGAATGAATTGATTGTTGGCGTTAATAACGATCATCCTCCTTTACCTCCTCTGCACTACTGCAGATGACGTGTCACTGAGCACATTTGTTCCGTACATTCAGAACAAATGTTGTTTCCGCTGCACTGTGGAGTACAAAGGTTCTGTTATAGTTCACTAACCTGCTGTCTTCAAGTTGATGTCCCCAGCGCAGAAAACATCACGCAGGTCGTAGGTGCTGTATCTTGAGGCTGAAACTGAGTTTTAGCGAGGTTCTGTTTTGAAATAATGTATCACTTCTTTGGGACGCCACTCGCGTATTTTAATATAGCCACACGAGAAAATGGTTCAAATGATTCTGAGCACTATGCGACTTAACTTCTGAGGTCATCAGTCGCCTAGAACTTAGAACTAATTAAACCTAACTAAGCTAAGGAAATCACACACATCCATGTCCGAGGCAGGATTCGAACCTGCGACCGTAGCGGTCGCTCGGCTCCAGACTGCAGCGCCCAGAACCGCATGGCCACTCCGGCCGGCGCCACACGAGAAGACTACATGATCTTAATGCAACACCTTCTGATGCAGCAAAGTACATGATCAAACACAATGATTACCAAAATGTATCTTTACACTATTTGTGGCACATGTCTGTGCCTCATGACTACCGGAGTGAATCTTTTAATACTGAATACTTGCAAACACATCCTGCTATAGACAACATGACTGTACATCTCGACTGCCTAATCCAGAGTGACGAACAGGAACTTAAATAAAAATTGTAAACACATCCTACGACAGACAACATGTCTGTCCTTCTCGACTGCCTAATCCAGAGTGACGAACAGCCCGAAACACTTCGCGCGCCATACCAGAAAAGGCGTGACCCCAACGCTTCCGAAATGCTTCGTCTGCAATTTCGTCAGCCTTTGTTTTTGATTTGAATTGTTTTTAATAATTCTAAAATGGCTGGCCGGAGTCGCCGTGCGGTTCTAGACGCTACAGTCTGGAGCCGAGCGACCGCTACGGTCGCAGGTTCGAATCCTGCCTCGGGCATGGATGTGTGTGATGTCCTTAGTTAGGTTTAATTAGTTCTAAGTTCTAGGCGACTGGACCTCAGAAGTAAAGTCGCATAGTGTGGTGTGACCGCCAGACACCACACTTGCTAGGTGGTAGCCTTTAAATCGGCCGCGGTCCATTAGTATACGTCGGACCCGCGTGTCGCCACTGTCAGTGATTGCAGACCGAGCGCCACCACACGGCAGGTCTAGGGAGACTTCCTAGCACTCGCCCCAGTTGTACAGCCGACGTTCATAGCAGTGGTTCACTGACAAATTACGCTCAATTGCCGAGACGATAGTTAGCATAGCCTTCAGCTACGTCATTTGCTACGACCTAGCAAGGCGCCATTACCAGTTATATTGAGCTTATTATAAAACCTGTACCATCAAGAGCAATGTACACCAGTTATGGATTAAAGTTAAGTATTACATCATCTACGTACTTTATTTGCAATTCTCAAGACATTGTCCTGTTCCAAACCTCACGCCAGTTAGCGTGTAATTAAACGCGTGCATTTCGGCCTCCTCTAGCAACACGGTGTTGGCTCTTCTGCCAACACTACACATAGTGCTCAGAGCCATTTGAACCAGCCAATTCTAAAATGACTGACTATAGTCAGCTGTTGAGAAATACTTATTTTAAAAAAGTGAAGTCATTCCAGTGAGTAGTTTAACTAATAATAATAACTATACTTTAACGTTTCGGCGCCCTTGCTCCGAACACAGCAGCCAATCACAGAGCAGTAGCATTATGCGGGCGGTCTTTCTCACGGGAATGGTACCGAATCTAACGTCCGTCACAGGTACCTCACACCACATTTCGTCATCTATATACTTATTGCATATCCACTTCTCTGGGAACAGTTTCTTATAGCCTAATATGATGGCTGACTAAGCCAGAAATATTACATCTATCAGGTGTAGAAACACGCCTACGAACTTTCTCTTATGTCGCACAACTCCTTCCTGGGATATTTTTTCCTCCATTGTATTTCACGCTATGCATGTAAAGTAAAAATAGTATAGGAGCGCTTCAAAATTATGCTTTAAGTTTCTTGTAAGACCATAAGTACTCTCATTATGAAACACTGATCATGATGATGGGGTTCCATACTCCGAGGAGCATAGGGAACGATGCGGGAGACCAGCACCGCCGACTAGGCAAGGTCTTAGCGGAGGTGGTTTGCCATTGCCTTCCTCCGACCGTAATGGGGATGAACGAGGATGATGATGACACAACAACACCCATTCATCTCGAGGGAGGGAAAAATCCCTGACCCTGCCGGGAATCGAACCCGGGACCCCGTGCGCGTGAAGTGAGAACGCTACCGCAAGGCAACGAGATGCGGACTGTGAAACACTGGATGAATATTAACTAATTTGCACTGCATTTTAAGCAAAGGCTAGTTTTTCACACATCCCAAAGTTTATGACATCATATTTGAACTATGTGTCGTATAGCGATGTGATGTAATTTAAGTCGTACATTTAGATACTGTACGCAAAATGTGGTACGAATAGAATTAGTAGTAACGAAGTAATAAATAAAAACTTTATGCCCGATGCTGAAATTTGATGTACTGAGGATGGCTATATACACGGAAGAGCCAAAGAAACTGGTACGCCTGCCTAATATCGTGTAGGGTCCCCGCGAGCACGTAGAAGTGCCGAAACGCGACGTGCCATCGACTCGACTAATTTCTCAAGTAGTGCTGGTGAGAATTGACACCGTGAATCCTGTAGCGCTGGCCACAAATCCGTATGACTATGAGGAGGTGGAGATCTCTTGTGAACAGCACGTTGCAAGGCATCCCACATATGCTCAATAATGTTCATGTCTGGAGAGTTTGGTGGCCAGCGGAATTGCTTTAACTCGGATGAATGTTCCTGGAGCCACTCTGTAGCAATTCTGAACGTGTGGGGTGTCGCATGGTCCTGCTGGAATTGCCCAAGTCCGTCGGAATGCACAATGGACATGAATCGATAGAGGTGATCAGACAGGATGCTTACGTTCGTGTCACCTGTCAGAGTCGTATCACACGCCCCACACCATTACAAAGAATCCACTAGCTTCAACAGTCCCCTGCTGACATCCATAGTCCATGTCTCCATACACGTACACGTCCGTCCGCTCGATACCAGGCAACATATTTCCAATCATCAACAGTCCAATATCGGTGTAGGGGGGCCCGGGCGAGGTGTAAAGCTTTGTGTTCGTGCAGTCATCAAGGGTACACGAGCGGGCCTTCGGCTCCGAAAGCCCATATCGATGATGTTTCGTTGAATGGTTCGCACACTGACACTTGTTGATGGCCCAACATTGAAATCCGCAGAAATCTCTCACGTTGAACGATTCTCTTCAGTCGTCGTTGGTCCCGTTCTTGCAAAATCTTTTTGCGGCCACAACGATGTCGGCGTTTTGATGGTTTACCGGATTCCTGATGTTCTCGGTACACTAGTGGAATGGTCGTACGGGGAAATCCCCATGGAGTTGCTGTGTCACATCTCTCGACTATAACACCACGTTGAAACTCACTCAAATCTTGATAACCTGTCATTGTAGCAACAGTAACCGATCTAACAACTGCGCCATACACTTGCTGTCTTACGAGTATATAGGCGTTACATATCTCTGTATTTGAATAGGCATGCCTATGCCAGTTTCTGTAGCGCTTCCGTGTAGTTAGGTAGCATATACTGAACTTGCTCAACCTTACATTTAAAACTAGTGCACTCTTTCGGGTTGACAACAACTTTGCAGCCGACGTTGGAATATTTCCGTTGACCAGTGTGCTGATAAAGGATTTTTGTCGTGCATTTTACCTGATACATGAGAACAGTAGATGATTCACGTCTGCTTCATTATTGCATAAATCGCGTAATGGAGATTCCTTCAGTCCTATTCGGGAACATGTGGGTTACAATATTGCCAAGATTTAAGCGCATGCGCGTATTCGTTGTTATGAATCGTCTGCTAGTGTTCCATTCAGTAAACGAAGAGGATAACTTCTTTAAAGTTAGTCCGCCATTAGAATGCTTTTTATTTGCAGTGTTACATTTACACGATCATGATTTCAGCTTCAAAGTGCCATTATCAAGTGTATTAAATGTTATACAGTGCCAGGGGCTTACTATTATATTTTAAAAAACAAATTATAGGTTAATAACTTTAAAGCTTATCCCTTAAAGAATAAATAAGTTAATGCTTATACTTAAAAAATTAAATAAAAACAACTAACTTTGAAAAATTAGAAACTAGATATCTTAGGAAACGATTAACATCTCATTTCTATAAGTAATTTAATAATAATTATGATACATTAACTATAAATTGTTTATAAATAATTGCTACGGTCGCAGGTTCGAATCCTGCCTCGGGCATGGATGTGTGTGATGTCCTTAGGTTAGTTAGGTTTAAGTAGTTCTAAGTTCTCGGGGACTGATGACCACAGCTGTTAAGTCCCATAGTGCTCAGAGCCATTTATAAATAAACCCAAATCGAGAGAAGTAATAAAAATAGTAAAATACTGTCGTATTTAAAACACACTATTGGACACATTGTCTAAGGGTCAATATTTCTGGTAAAGACAAAAAAGCCGAAATCATGATCGTGTAAATGTTACACTGCAAATAAAAAACAGTCTAATGGCGGTACTGACTTTAAAGAAATATATTATGACTGCGGCCCCACATTATGAAAAAATTATCAAGAGGATAACGGTATTTTAGGCTGCAGCTTGCCGTGTTGTAATCCTTTTGGTATCGTGGTCGAATCCCATTGCGTCTACCACTCGTTTCTCGCATTTTGATTAAGCTCAGCATTTCCCGATAAGGAAGTCTCTCATCTAGGGTTTCACGTAACTTCATTCCTCGCTTCGCCGAGCTGTCTACTGTTTCATTACGAAATATGCCACCATGCCCTGGAATCAACAAGAGATTTGTTACTATTCCTGCGGGCTTATTTGTAATGAGTTCCTTAATAGTGTCTATTATTATAGGCGACTCACTTTAAGGCTCTTTAGCACACTTAGCGGATCTGTTAATATCACATACTGCTTTGTCTGCAAGATCTGCCATATTTCAGCACTTCTGGAACTTCGATGGCTTCCCCGTAAGCTCTCTTTTTTCTCGCCGACAGCGCGAAAGTGTCAAGTCAACTGAAACACTGTTATATCGCGTAACTCGATTTGTTTGTTGCTATTTGAGTATAGAAGTGGTCAAACGAGACAAACGTCAAATCCGTAAATGTGGTATGTGCATTTACGACCAATGCTATGGGGCACAGAAACTAAGATATACCTTTATGTATGTATGAGTTCATACACAGCTGTAAGGAGAGGTGGGGTATTATGTAGTGTGGCAACTGTCGTCGTAGGAAAGCCAGAGAGAAGCAAGTAAACACAACAAAGAGAAGGTTTACTTAACTTGTATTTCTCGAAGCATATGAAGACTCATTACAAATAATGCGGCGAGGAATCAAGTCCAGCTAATACAATAGCAACAGAGATGAGACTCTCTCAACTAGAGCACGAACGATGGCGTTGGAACCTCGTCTAGGTGGCGACATCTGCATGGCGTCACGTAGAAGAGTGACTCAAGCGAGTGTGGGCTGTGTGATCGCCGCTGGCGGTCCTACAGTGCGGTCGTGGTACGGAGCCGCTGGAGGCGTGGCTCAGCAGGAATGCTGCTTTGGGTCCGTGAAATCCTGCACGACCACTATCGACGTCTGACGGAAATTTGCGATTCCGATGCCAATTTTGGGACGCCTGTGGGATGATATCGATACTTGACACCACATATGCAAAGACAGAAATCTGAAAGACAGTCTCTCTGCTACTGTTGAGTTAGAAGATTCACAGAAGTGAGTCATATTCTACACTACTGGCCATTAATATTGCTACACCAAGAAGAAATGCGGATGATAAACGGGTATTCATTGGACAAATATACTAGAACTGACATGTGATTACATTTTCACGCAATTTGGGTGCATAGATCCTGAGAAATCAGTACCCAGAACAACCACCTCTGGCCGTAATAACGGCCTTGATACGCCTGGGCATTGAGTCAGAGCTTGGATGGCGTGTACAGGTACAGCTGCCCATGCAGCTTCAACACGATACCACAGTTCATCAATAGTAGTGACTGGCGTATTGTGACCAGCCAGTTGCTCGGCCACCATTGACCAGACGTTTTCAATTGGTGACAGATCTGGAGAATGTGCTCGCCAGGGCAGCAGTCGAAATTTTCTGTATCCATAAAGCCCCGTTCAGGACCTGCAACATGCGGTCGTGTATTATCCTGCTGAAATGTAGGGTTTCGCAGGGTTCGAATGAAGGGTAGGGCCACGGGTCGTAACACATCTGAAATGTAACGTCCACTGTTCAAAGTGCCGTCAATGCGAACAAGAGGTGACCGATACGTGTAACCAATGGCACCCCATACCATCACGCAGGGTGATACGCCAGTATGGCAATGTCGAATACACGCTTCCAATGTGCGGTCACCGCGATGTCGCCAAACACGGATGCGACCATCATGATGCTGTAAACAAAACCTGGATTCATCCGAAAAAATGACGGTTTGTCATTCGTGCACTCAGGTTCGTCGTAGAGTACACCATCGCAGGCGCTCCTGTCTGTGATGCAGCGTCAAGGGTAACCGCAGCCACGGTCTCCGAGCTGATAGTCCACGCTGCTGCAAACGTCGTCGAACTGTTCGTGCAGATGGTTGTTGTCTTGCAAACGTCCCCATCTGTTGACTCGGGCATCGAGACGTGGCTGCACAACCCGTTACAGCCGTGCAGATAAGATGCGTGTCACCTCGACTGCTAGTGATACGAGGCCTTTGGGATCCAGCACGGCGTTCTGTATTACCCTCCTGAACCTACCGATTCCATATTCTGCTAGCAGTCATTGGATCTCGACCAACGCGAGCAGCAATGTCGCGACACGATAAACCGCAATCGCGATAGGCTACAATCCGACCTTTATCGAAGTCGGAAACGTGATGGTACTCATTTCTCCTCCTTACACGAGGCATCACAACAACGTTTCACCAGGCATCGCCGGTCAACTGCTGTTCGTGTATGAAAAATCGGTTGGAAACTTTCCTCATGTCAGCACGTTGTAGATGTCGCCACCGGCGACAACCTTGTCTGAATGCTCTGCAAAACTAATCATTTGCATATCACAGCAACTTCCTCTTGTCGGTTAAATTTCGCGTCTATACACGTCATCTTCGTGGTGTAGCAATTTTAATGGCCACCACTGTATTTTTAATTACAGTATTATCTGCATATCTTTTTGGGTCCCATAACTGGTTGTACGTGTATCACATTTATCAAATTCGTGGTTCTCCTACTGTATGGTTGAACCACAACAAAACACTAACTTTTCATTCTTATTGGAAACTATTTTAATGCATTCCTTAATTCCGCCTATCAAAACTTTGCCGGAAACTTTGCCGGCCGTTGTGGCCGAGCAGTTCTAGGCGCTTCAGTCCGGAACCGCGCTGCTGCTACGGTCGCAGGTTCGAATCCTGGATGTGTGTGATGTTCTTAGGTTAGTTAGGTTTAAGTGGTTCTAAGTCTAGGGGACTGATGATCTCAGATGTTAAGTCGCATAGTGCTTAGAGCCATTTGAATCATCTGAACCAAAAATTTGCAAACATGTTGACAACAAGTGCGTTTCAGAGAGGTACATGAAACTTTTGTGTCAGGTACTGCTATCGAAAAACTAATCGATGATCGCCAGTCTAGCTGTAAACTGGTGTACAGTCATTCATATTGTTGTTGGCCTTTAGTTTCCGGACGAACTTCTTTTTTATTTTTAAATGGTGTATTGAAAATCTTGTTTCAGCGTTCTGGGAAAGGTATGTATGGTGCCCAGTAGTTAAGCTTTCAGAAGCTGCTCACTTAGTTAAAACAGGCCAGGTGTGAGTAGGGTTCGCGCACTGAGGACTCCGTACACTCTTAACTATATACAGGGTGTTTCAAAAATGACCGGTATATTTGAAACGGCAATAAAAACTAAACGAGCAGCGATAGAAATACACCGTTTGTTGCAATATGCTTGGAACAACAGTACATTTTCAGGCAGACAAACTTTCGAAATTACAGTAGTTACAATTTGCAACAACAGATGGCGCTGCGGTCTGGGAAACTCTATAGTACGATATTTTTCACATATCCACCATGCGTAGCAATAATATGGCGTAGTCTCTGAATGAAATTACCCGAAACCTTTGACAACGTGTCTGGCGGAATGGCTTCAGCTGTTCAATTGTTTCTGGATTCTGGCGGTACACCTGGTCTTTCAAGTGTCCCCACAGAAAGAAGTCACAGGGGTTCATGTCTGGCGAATAGGGAGGCCAATCCACGCCGCCTCCTGTATGTTTCGGATAGCCCAAAGCAATCACACGATCATCGAAATATTCATTCAGGAAATTACAGACGTCGGCCGTGCGATGTGGCCGGGCACCATCTTGCATAAACCACGAGGTGTTCGCAGTGTCGTCTAAGGCAGTTTGTACCGCCACAAATTCACGAAGAATGTCCAGGTAGCGTGATGCAGTAATCGTTTCGGATCTTAAAAATGGGCCAATGATTCCTTTGGAAGAAATGGCGGCCCAGACCAGTACTTTTTGAGGATGCAGGGACGATGGGACTGCAACATGGGGCTTTTCGGTTCCCCATATGCGCCAGTTCTTTTTATTGACGAAGCCGTCCAGGTAAAAATAAGCTTCGTCAGTAAACCAAATGCTGCCCACATGCATATCGCCGTCATCAATCCTGTGCACTATATCGTTAGCGAATGTCTCTCGTGCAGCAATGGTAGCGGCGCTGAGGGGCTGCCGCGTTTGAATTTTGTATGGATGGAGGTGTAAACTCTGGCGCATGAGACGATACGTGGACGTTGGCGTGATTTGGACCGCAGCTGCAACACGGCGAGCGGAAACCCGAGGCCGCTGTTGGATCACCTGCTGCACTAGCTGCGCGTTGCCCTCTGTGGTCGCCGTACACGGTCGCCCTACCTTTCCAGCACGTTCATCCGTCACGTTCCCAGTCCGTTGAAATTTTGCAAACAGATCCTTTATTGTATCGCTTTTCGGTCCTTTGGTTACATTAAACCTCCGTTGAAAACTTCGTCTTGTTGCAACAACACTGTGTTCTAGGCGGTGGAATTCCAACACCAGAAAAATCCTCTGTTCTAAGGAATAAACCATGTTGTCTACAGCACACTTGCACGTTGTGAACAGCACACGCTTACAGCAGAAAGACGACGTACAGAATGGCGCACCCACAGACGGCGTTGTCTTCTATATCTTTCACATCACTTGCAGCGCCATCTGTTGTTGAAAATTGTAACTACTGTAATTTCGAAAGTTTGTCTGCCTGAAAATGTACTGTTGTCCCAAGCATATTGCAACAAACGGTGTATTTCTATCGCTGCTCGTTTAGTTTTTATTGCCGTTTCAAATATACCGGTCATTTTTGAAACACCCTCTATGTAGACAGTTCATTCATCCCGAGGGTTGAGAATCTCGACGGATTTCTGCGTGCTGTTGACACTGATGCTGGCAAGATGTCATCTCCAGGTACATTATGATTTTAAGTTTGAAGTCGGGTAACAAATCATGAAAGAAACATTTTATCGTGCGATATAATTAAAAATGAACTACATTCTGATTTTTTTCCCCTTTCATTGGACTGTTCGACCTTGCTTCTTGCCAAATATGATGATTTTAGATCAACGGCAAGTACCTTATAGGTCTTAACGAGTGATTTTCCGAATATCAAAGTATGTAACATAAGTGGACGTATGTTTTGACTGGATTCATTTGAAAGCTTTACATGTCTAGACCACCAAGGGACTGTACACTTAATTGTGTGATATAAATTTCAGCTTGATACGGCTATTCCTTCCAGAGAAAAAAAAGGCATCTTAGTAGACAGGCAGATATCAAATGACAAAAAGATTTCCTATCATATAATTGCAAATGAACAATATCCGTTTTTTCCCCTTAACTTGTATTATGAAGCCTTTCTTTTTGGCTACTCTCATGATTCTAGATCAACAGGAAATCCTTCACAGGTTTTGATTAGTGGGTGTGCGAGTGTCAAAATATGTGACGTAAACGGCCATATCTGTTGATTGCACTAACTTACGTGTTTTTCACCGCCAAGGGACTATAGACCTTAGTATGTGATATAAATTTCAACTTGTTTCGACTACCTGTTCCTGAGAAGATGGGCTATTAACAGGCGGTTGGACATGATAAAAAATGTTTGTATGATAAAATTACAAATTCACAATTTTCGGACTGTTTCCTTTAGTTTTACTGTGAAACCTCGCTCCCAGCCAAATTTCATAGGTCTAGGTCAATGGGAAGTACCATATAGGTTTTGATGAGTAGGTTTTCGAGTTTCAAAACATGCGACATAAATGACATTTCACTAAAGTGAAGTGCCTTCTCTGTAATGTTCAGAGAATGTAAATCCGCTTCAGTTGCTAGTAATTTTCTAAATTTATTCCGCGACGACCGGTTTCGAAGCTTAAAGTTTCATCTTCATGTGGCACGAAGTAACACTGAAGTGTAGTGCTGTGCAGGTGGGCGCTGTGGTTGGTTGCTGGTGCTACGCTCCCATGCGTTTCTTTGACGTGGGTGTGATCCCCAGTGACTGAATTGCCCGACCGCCACACATTTATGTTTTTATAATTATTTGGTGGCACCCGAAGATGAAGCTTTAAGGGGCTCCGGAAAGGCTCAAAATCATGAAAAGTTCAATTTTTATTTTTTTGCGTTTTCTGAATCTGCAGACTATTACCTTTTGATGGATATATAATTTATTCAATTCCGAAGACTACAACTATTTTTAAATTTTTTTTGAAATGTGTTCTACATGGGCGTGACCCACTGTGGCGCTGTTAAACTGCTGTCAAATGGTGTTATTATTAACGTCCGCGTTCATCAGGTACATTTTAGTGATGTGAGATAAAGTATGTGTTGTGGCTAACCTGTGATTGTTCAATATATATCGCTGGTGTGATTGTCGATTGTTTCATGTTTATTTACTCTGTCGTTATCTCGAAAATATTCGTAATTAATTCTGTTTCTTGAGTCTCTGTTTTGTTGAAGTATAATAATGAGTAAAAGTAAAGTTATTAGAAATCCTCTGAAGGCTTTTAAGAAAAGGAGAAATGTTGGAAAGCCAAAGGTATTTAGAAATATGGGAGTGAAGATAGGTTCTAACATGGTACGAGCGATGCTTCCTTTAGACAAGGAACGCCTTCGGGCTGCAGACAGGGCTGTAAAGAGTCTAGAAATACAAGCAAGAGTAAACAGGAGGAGGAACAAGAGGAAGCTGGAGGAGGAGTTTGCAGAGGATGAAGATAATCCGTCCTATGGACCTGGAATGCACTAAAAAGTTAATCCAATCTTTGTCGCTCGATTCCCAAAACTTTTATTTTCTCATACTAATTACATGTTTTCTAAGGATCTTCCAAACATATTTGTTTCAAACTTTCAGTAAATGTTACACAGTACCTTCTGCATAATTTAACACAGCCTTTTTCCAAAAAACTGTATATTTTTGAATATATAAATAAAAAATTCCAAAAAAATTTTGTGAATTTTCATTACAATTGAAAAAAAATCATCTTTAATAACTGAACTAAAATTTTGTAAAATCCCTGTGTTAAGTTGTAGCCCATATTCCAATAAATAATTTGTAAAAAGTTCAACTTCCTACCTCAAATACTTTGTGAGGAAAGATGTAATTTATAAGCGTTATTTTAACATTGCAAGTATAGGGCGTTCCGGAGCCCCTTAAGCTTGAAATCCGGTCGCGGAGTAAATATAGGTTACTAGCCGTTTTTATCGTCCGAGGCACGGGACCGTAAAAAGAAGGCCAGAATCCTCTTTGTCTTGCTAACTCATTTCCTTGTGGAAGGCAAATGTAGCAACTTCCATAATCTCTCTTTCGTCCATATCGTGGCCATAGTGTGACTCTTGTAAACACATCTGGCCCCAAAATGTATCGCGGCAAATATTGCTGGCCATAATAACCAGCAATGTTGCCTACTACTGGCTGCAATTCGAGTGGCCACAGTGCTGGCGGACAGCGTTGTCGGGCTATCGCCACAATGCAGTTGTTATGGCACGTGTAAACGTACGTTAAGCGCGTTCATCGAGCCGCCTTGTAATGGTCCGGCTGGATGAGCGTCAGCCTAGCTAATGGTCGCAGCGCAATAGGCCGAGAGGTCGCTACCTGCGCGTGTACGGACGGCATGCAAATGCAGATTTCGTCCGCCGGGCAGCAGCAGGAAGGCAACACGTGTTGAGGCCGCCTGCTCGCCTCGTAATGACTGCTGTTTGGCCATTCAGCCCTCTGTGGCGGCCGCCCACTAATCACAATCGATTCCTCCTTCCCTCCCCCGTGCGCGGCCGCGTATTGACTTGCTAATGTTTACGGCTGCTCGTGCCGCCTGGCCCCCGCGAGACGCATTCGTCACTCTCTCGCTGTCTCTCTCTAACCTCCCCCAGCGACGTGAACGCGAGAACAGGAGGAAATCAATCTGCCGCCACGTTCATCCCCCTCTCCCCCCTCCAGTACAATAACTCTGCGACGCACACAATGTTGCACGCCCTGGCAGGCATTGTTTTCAGGGCCCACGCTATGAGCAGACACCATTGTCCGCTCGCCTTTCTGCGTCGCTGCTTCCCCAGACTGTCGCTTCGCGGCACATCTCTGTCTCTCTGATGTTTGCCTGAGCGGTTGAGGCGCTGGTCTACTGTTTCCTACGGACACACATTTCACGCACAATGCATCACATTGGGCTTAGATTCTGAGCAAGCGACAGGCCCTTATTCGTTTTTCTGTTCATTTCTTCCAGTACTCTCTCATCCACTTCTGGCCTTCTGACCGCTTCAAACCAGTCTTCCTACGATGCTACCTTCCATATTCAGTGCTTTTTCCCTAAGGACTTCTTCATCAGCTGTTTATTCAGATTTTATATTGTTGTTGTTGTTGTTGTTGTGGTCTTCAGTCCAGAGACTGGTTTGATGCAGCTCTCCATGCTACTCTATCCCGTGCAACCTTCTTCATCTCCCAGTAACTACTCCAACCTACATCCTTCTGAATCTGCTTAGTGTATTCACATCTTGGTCTCCCCCTACGATTGTTACGCTCCACGTTGACCATCAATACTAAATTGGTGATCCCTTGATGCCTCAGAACATGTCCTACCAACCGATCCATTCTTCTAGTCAGTTTGTGCCACAAATTTCTCTTCTCCCCAGTTCTGTTCAAAACCTCCTCATTAGTTATGTGATCTACCCATCTACAGCATTCTTCTGTAGCACCACATTGTGAAAGATTCTATTCTCTTCTCGTCTAAACTATTTATCGTCCACGTTTCACTTCCATACATGGCTACACTCCATACACATACTCTCAGAAACTACTTCCTGACACTTAAATCTATATTCGATGTTAACAAATTTCTCTTCTTCAAAAACGCTTTCCTTGCCATTGCCAGTCTACATTTTATATCCTCTCTACTTCGACCGTCATCAGTTATTTTGCTCCCCAAATAGCAAAACTCCTTTACTACTTTAAGCGCCTCATTTCCTAATCTAATTGCCTCTGTATCACCCGATGTAATTCGACTACATTCCATTATCCTCGTTTTGCTTTTGTTGATGTTCATCTTATATCCTCAAAAATGGCTCTGAGCACTATGCGACAACTTCTGAGGTCATCAGTCGCCTAGAACTAATTAAACGTAACTAACCTAAGGACATCACACACATCCATGCCAGAGGCAGGATTCGAACCTGCGACGGTAGCGGTCGCTAGGCTAGCGGTCGCTAGACTGTAGCGCCTAGAACCGCACGGCCACTCCGGCCGGCTCTTATATCCTCCTTTCAAGACACTGTCCATTCCATTCAACTGCTCTTCCAAGTCCTTTGCTGTCTCTGACAGAATTACAATGTCATCGGCGAACCTCAAAGTTTTTATTTCTTCTCCATGGATTTTAATACCTACTCCGAATTTTTCTTTTGTTTCCTTCACTGCTTGGTCAATAACATCGGGGAGAGGCTACAACCCTGTCTCATTCCCTTCCCAACCACTGCTTCCCTTTATGCCCCTCGACTCATTCTGTATTATGTTATTCCAAACCCCTTTTTACTTCATCACTCCGACATGTTCGCCTTTTATTCCACAAATATTTGAAGATCTCTTTGATTAATGTACTATCTTGCATTCTATACAAATGTCGATTTTCCTTTCTGTGTTTCGATAAACTTCACCGCTACGTCGTAATTTCCAACCTTCCATAGTTTGAATATTTTTAGCATGGTGCAGCAGAGTCAGCAACTGTACAATTAAATTATATTAAATTCCAGCCTCCAGTTGTATAAGGAAACTACCTAGGTTTCGGCTATAATAATGTAGCCTTCTTCAGGAATGACACACTATAAAATATCTGGCATGGTTTAATTTTAATTTTATATTGTGACATTCCTGATTAAGGCTGCATTATTAGAGCCGAAACCTAGGCAAAGTTTCTATGCTTATGGAACTGGAGGCTGAAATTCAATATAATTACTTCCGCAGTTTCTCGTGGGCCTAATATTCTTCCAAAGATTCGCCTTCCAGTATTTCTAAATTATCCATAGTTTATCCATAGTTCAGTGCTAGACATTCATTCCGTGTAGACATTCTGGCTTTGCTACTGTACTGTGAAAGAAAAAGAAAGCTGGCACTCACCATATATCGGAGATGCTGAGTCGCAGATAGGCACAACAGAACAAAGGCCCAAATAAGCTTTCGGCCAGCAAGGCTTTCGTCAAAAATAGACCACACACACACACACACACACACACACACACACACACACACACACACACACACAAGCGCGCGCGCAAACGCAACTCACACATACATGACTGCAGTCTCTGCAAACTGAAGCAAGATCCACCCTGGATTTTCCATTGTTTTATTTTTGCATTTTTGGGTAGGTATTTTGTTCTGTAAAGGCATTTTGTAATACGCTTTGATTCACTATTTCATCAGTTCTTGGTACAGTGTTTCATACATTATGAATGAAACCACACACAACACTGATGTAACATTCTACAACATTTATTTCGCAAACCGGTTTCCGCCTGTTACGCCATCATAAGGTACAAAGATACGTATGTGGTGCAGCGAAATTTTGTTGGGTCACACATTTTAAACTAGTGGATCTACAGGGTATCTCCATTTCCAGAGATGAAAAATGCGAATGTTACAATTAGGAATAAAACAAGAGGGAGTATTTTTTTGTAAATTCGATGTAGGATAATTTAACTAAAACACGTGACATATTAACTAATGAATGTGATCAAAAGTATTCGGACACCACCAAAAACATAAGTTTTTCATATTAGGTGCATTGAGCTGCCACCCACTGCCAGGTACTCCGTATCAGCGACCTCACTAGTCATTAGACATCGTGAGAGAGCTGAATGGGGCGCTCCGCGGAACTCACGGACTTCGGACGTGGTCAGGTGATTGGATGTCATTCGTGTCATACGTCTGTACGCGACGTTGTCACACTCCTTATCGTCCGTACGTCCACTGTTTCCGATGTGATAGTAAAGTGGAAACATGAGGGGACACGTACAGCACAAAAGCGTACAGGCCGACCTCGTCTGTTGACTGACAGAGACCGCCGACAGTTGAAGAGGGTCGTAATGTGTAATAGGCAGACATCTATTCAGACCATCACACAGGAATTTCAAACTGCATCAGGATCCGCTGCAAGTACTATTACAATTAGGCGGCAGCAGAGAAAACTTCATGGTCGAGCGGCTGCTCATAGGCCACACATCATGCTAGTAAATGTCAAACTACGGCTCACTTGGTGTAAGGAGCGTAAAGATTGGACGATAGAACAGTGCAAAAACGTTGTGTGGAGTGACGAATCACAGTACACAATGTGGCGATCCGATGGCAGGGTGTAGGTATGGCGAATGCCCGGTGAACGTCATCTGCCCTTGTTTTGCGTCGCACTATCACAGCACAGGCCTACATTGATGTTTTAAGCACCTTCTTGCTTCCCACTGTTGAAGAGCAATTCGGGGATTGTGATTCATTCAACGCGATCGAGCTCATGTTAATAATGCACGGCCTGTGGTGGAGAGGTTACACAATAATAACATTCATGTAATGATTAAGATTAAAAAACAGCCGACCAGTTGCAAAGGATAAAGTAATCTTTACCTAGGTTTCGATAGATTTAAATCTATCTTCTTCAGAAGGCGGCAGTATTACATTAACATGGAGTGATATGTCATTACCGTTTTTACAAACATCTGCATAGCTCCATTAGTCCAAATAAAATATAGCCCTGAGAATAGGGTTTGTCAGGCAAATAAAAATAAGTACATGGAAGTTGGAGAGCGCATAAGCTTATGCTTATTTTTATTTGCCTGACAAACCCTATTCTCAGGGTTATATTTTATTTGGACTAATGGAGCTATGCAGATGTTTGTAAAAACGACAATGACATATCACTCCATGTTAATGTAATACTGCTGCCTTCTGAAGAAGATAGATTTAAATCTATCGAAACCTAGGTAAAGATTACTTTATCCTTTGCAACTGGTCGGCTGTTTTTTAATCTTAATACGTGGAACCGTTGCTGTTGCGCAGCTATGTTTAAAATACTGAAATTCCTGTAATGGACAGGCCTGCACAGAGTCCTGACCTGAATCCTATAGAACACCTTTAGGATGTTTTGGAACGCCGACTTTGTGCCAGGCGTTACCGATCGACATCGATACCTGTTCTTAGTGCAGCACTCCGTGAAGAATGGGCTGCCATTCCACAAGAAACCTTCCAGCACTTGATTGAACGTATGACTGCGAGAGTGGAAGCTGTCATCAAGGCTAAGGCCCACCCCATACTGAATTACATCATTATCGATGGAGGGCGCCACGAACTTGTAAGTCATTTTCAGCCAGGTGTCCGGATACTTTTGATCACATAGTATATATACAAATTACAGCTGTTGCTCGTAGAAAAAAATAAATTTAACAACGAACTTTGGTGATAAATTGCTAATATTTTACACCATACCTTCTCGTTCCTTGCCTTGTCCCGTTTCTCTGCGGGCTCGTCCTTGTTATATCGGATGTGGCTGTGTTGGTGGTACTTGGTGGCCGTGTGTCTTTCCTCACACCAGTACTTCCTGTGGAACGGAATTTGTGCACCACATATTTCTGCATTTAAAGTGAAACTCTTGTGTAAGTCCGAGTACAACACGACGTAGATAAGACAGAATATTGCGCTTGTCCTAGCGTGGCCACTATCGTACACAAACGGTGACGTTACAGTAAACAAGTACCATGTTGACTAAGAACACGCATCGTACTGTGGAAGTTTCGAGACAGTTGTGGATACACTATCAATTGTTTCAGTGTGTCTTCATGAAATATCACAAGAAAAACTCACTATAAGCAGAGCTAACCGCATTCACTCCGAGGTGGCCGACTTAATACGTTTTTCTAAACGTTTGCGTAACGTTTAGCTGAGGTGAGGCATTTGTACCAGCCCGAATTTACCAGATCCGATACGGGAAAACGGCTGATCCACGCTGGCTGGCAAACCCACGCCGTTCGTTAATCCAGTGGATGGGTTCCATAGCCTGAGTCGTGGAAGCGGGT